>NC_060141.1:546006938-547206938 GCF_021461385.2 Schistocerca piceifrons | reverse complement strand
ATGTATTTTAGTCTGTGCTATGAAACTCTGCAGAAGGCTTTAAAGCAATTCATGAAGTACATGCTATGTTTTCATAAACCATCTTGTCTTTATTGGTTTGTTCCTGGTGCTACCTCCATACCATGCTTGGTCTCTTGACAACTCTATTCTTGGATGAATTCCATTTATTCTTATTTATTTTTGTATTGTGCCGGTTTATGGACTTATCAAACCTTTCAAATATGAAATTACACATGTATTAAACAGCTGGCATATTGTGATGTATCAGTGTAAAGTGACTGGTGGAATGTTATGTTTACAACAAATCGAATTTTGTGGGTGGTAGTTCTGTAACAGGCTATATTGTTCAAGAGCATCCTCTTAATGAAAAATGTAGGGAAATTGTGATGCTGTGTACATCCCATCAATTTCTTGAGATATTACTCCAAGGACATTACTTATGGCAGAGTAAATTGCTTCCGTCTACAGTGCCACATCATATTGTAAAATGAATTATTCAGCCAACATTTCTACAGTTTTGCAATGCTCTACTTTAGGACAGTGAGGCAGTGTGGCACATTGTTGTACCCAGAACAACTTGATTGTAGGTGGCATACATGAGGGTGTGTGTTCTTAATATATTGTAGCTAATTCGCAGAGATCCTACTGTCCGCTGTAAGAGACTCACACAATTTCATTCCTGATACCGAGAGGAAGTTTGATCACTTCTATGATTTCATTTTATAGTTTCTTCAACAGCAGGATATGTCTGCTATAGCAATTGATGCTAACAGTTAGGGCACAAGAATCATTTGTGTTTGTTGGTGTGGAATTACTCCTTCTGCTCAGTTTACATGATAAAGATAATTAATTATTTGGATACCAGATGTGGATTTAAATCTCCTCCCGAGGTCCTGTACCAGCCATACAGTATATAGAAAAAGGATAGCCTACCTAGGATGGGCGTGCTGTATGCTATAATCAGCAATAAAGCAAAATTGACAGGTTAATTACTTTAACCTAGTGCATTAAAATTCAGTCTTCCTCTAATGACACCACTATAGATAAGATGTAAGCATGTAATCCTTCCTTTCTTCTTATTTTATTAAATGTACCTGCAGAGACTTTGCCCATGTGTGTGTCTTACTGACAACCCCAGTACAGTGATAACATATGCAAACAATTGCAGATTTTCATGTTAACAATGTAACTCTGTGAGAATTAGTAAAATTTTTGTTGCCTTTTCCTACTACATTTTCAGATTGTTTTCTCAGATCACCCGTACAGTGAATATGAAAAATACTAAATTATTATTGACAATGATATTTCTTCAACTAAGACAAGGTATTTGCAGGTGGTTTTAAAATTGGAAAATGAAACAGATATTAATGGGTAAGCAGTTTATTTTGATTTACAGGTGCATCTTGATTTTCAGTATGTGCTGCTGCGAGATACTACAGCCACTACTTGCTCTGTAGAGAACATTCGTTGTGGTGCCACCAAATTTACCTGAAAAAGGTGAAAAATGCTATTTTGAGGAATTTCCCACAGTCAGTAGTGTGCCAGTATACTGTGTATTCACACATATGCCAGTTTTCAGATTATGGCCAAGATTTCTTTCAAGATGTAATTAATGAAATCATACATTTTTCAGGATACCGAGAGAACATGTGAAACAATACTATACAGGGTATCTCTCTGAAGAGTCGTCAGGCACTTTTTCTGTGGTGTTTCAGCAGTTATATGCAATTTTGTTTTTGTTATTTGTAGCTAGGGGCATCCAAAATAACTACTGCTAATCACATCTGTCATGCAACTCCCAGTGGTGTCAGAAGTGTCAAGTTTGTTTCCTGTTACAAACAAAATTATTTTTAAAATGAAGTTTTATGTGTCCATTTGATAGAGTGGTCCCAAATTAGCCTAGTGTGATACTTGTTTATCAGTATGTGTTAAGAGGGACAGTAAACCATTAAGCATAACCAGTACTCCAGAGCAACAAAACCACTCTGACCCTTGTTGACTGCTACCACCATGCAGTTGTGGTGCTGCTGCCATGCTGCATACTCAGTTGCTGCTGGAGTAATGGTTATTCTTCCATGTTTTAGTGTCCCTGTTAATACAGATCGATAACAAGTATATCGCAAGTAGACTAGTTTGGAACTGCTCTATCGAATTCTGCTTTGAAAATAAGATTGTTCCTAACGGGGAACAAACTGACGCTTTCTGTCCACATTGGACAACACATGAAAGGCATTATGATCACTATTTGTTTGGGCTGACTCCAGCTAAGGATTGAAAAAACAAGATTGCAAACATCTCTCGAAACACCAGAGAAAATGCGCATGAATTAGGAGAGACACACTATTTAAATGACTAGTAATCTAGTTTTTGATATGACAAGCTATTAAAAAGGAATAACTATTCCACTGTAGTGTCTTTGAGAATGCTTAACTATTTTAGAAAAGGTAAGTGAATTAGAATAGAAGTACTTTTCCAGGATTCGATATTTAAACTACATAAGCTATGACATCTAATTTTCAGTAGGTAGTTAATAATTATACAGATGCTAATAATCTCAGTGGCATAGGCTCTTAAGTCATAGTTCTCAAAACAGGAGGCTAATGCCTGTTGCAAAACTAGTTCACTCATTTGACATGTTCCTCTGGGTACTTGTATCACGGAAGAGCTTGTTAATAATAAATGCATTAAAAACTATGGGAGAAAGAACCACTGATAAATTTCATTCACACATGATAGACTGTAACAAATAGCTAGTATCAAGAATTTTAGCTTTAACTGTAAGTTCTAGTATTATTTCCATCTCCTGGTGCTACAGCAAAAAGTTTTTCGTTTCATACCCATCATGTTTAGCAGAAATCTGCAATCTATCAACAAAGAAAAGAAACATTGTATTAGTTGAATGTGATAGTTTAGTATTATAAGATATATGATACCAAATATAGAGAAATTTGTCGTACATTTATCTCTTTCATTAAGACTGATTTTTAGTAATATAGTCAATGGCCTTGTTGCAGTGGTAATACCAGTTCCCATCAAATCATTGATGTTGTGCATTGTTGGGCTGGCTAGCACTTGAATGAGTGACCGTCTGGGTCTGCCTAGTGCAGTTGACAAGCAGGGTGCACACAGCCTTTCTGAGGCCAATTGAGTAGCTACTCGATTGACAAGTTGCAGCTGTGGTCATGAAAGTGACTACAACCAGGAGAGCAGTGTGCTGACCACATGCCCCTTCATATCTGCATCCCGTGACTATAGGTGAAAGATGATACGGCAGTTGATCAGTACCATTGGACCTTCTGAGGCCTGTTCAGATGGAGTTAGTTTTAGTAATATACACTGACAGAAAAAAATTGCAACACCAAGAAGGACTTGTGTTACATGAACAAAGATTGGTAGGCATCTGAAATATTATGTCTATTGAAATTTTGCACCAATCACATAAAGAGTCATGCTAGTAGCGCCACTACTAGGATGCAAATCAGGTTTGCTTTAAATATGTGCTGTAATGGTCATGAACGGCAGTTATCTCTGAGACTGGTTGTGGTGAATTGAAGTTAGCCAAGAATTCCTTTAAGGAAACAGACATGCCATTATCAGCACCTCAATGAGTATGAATGAGGTCACATAATAGAGCTACAAGAAGGTGGCTTTTCCTTCTGCAATATTGCAGAAAGACTGTAGCCACTGTACATGATTGCTGGCAGTACTGATCATGAGAATATACAATCGCAAGAGACTGGGCTCTAGATGGCCATGAGGCACTACCAGGAGGGAAGACTATCAGGTTCAGTGGTGCATTGTACTGCATCTGCAGCAGCAACCTGAGGAGCAGTTGGCACTACAGTGCCCCAACAAACCGTTACAAAACGGTTACTTGGAGGATAGCTCTGAGCCAGATGCTCTGTAGCGTGTGTCCCACTGGCCCCAAACCACTGGCATTTGCGACTTCATTGGTGTCAAGAGAGAGCCCATTGGAGGGCAAGGTGGATGACTGTTGTGATTGCTGATGAAAGCTGGTTCTGCCTTGGTGCCAGTGATGATTGTATGTTGGTTGGGGGGAGGCCATATGGGGGCCTGCGACCAACCTCTCTGCGTGCTAGACACACCAGACATACACCTGGAGTTGTGGTCTAGGGTGTGAGTTCATATGACAGCAGGAGCCCTCTTGTGGTTACCACAAGCATCCTGACTGCAAACTTGTATGTCAGTCTGGTGATTCAACCTGTTATGTTATCATTCATGAACAGTGTTCCAGGGGGTGTTAGGCAACAGGATAACACTCGCATACTTACCGCTGTTGTAATCCAATGTGCTCTATGTGTTGCCTTGGCCTGCTCGACCATCACTTTGTCTCAGATTGAGCAATTATGCTACCTTGACAAATGTATTCCCAAAATTTCATTACTCTTCATTAAGTATTTTTTGGTATTGTGATTTATTCCCCATCAGTGTATATATGCTTATCAAACTTTGACCATAACAGCAGCATTGTTAGAATCTTCTAATAAATTATATTTTTAAAAAACCTTTCCCTTTTCAGTATATAATTTTGTATACTTCACTTAAGAGGGCACCATTGATTCACTGTTTGATAAATGATGTTGATTACGATTTATAGTAATTGTCATCTCCATAACATAAGATTTTAAAAAAAAGGAAAATTAGATACTTAAAAACAGTGATAAAATTAGTACTTTGTGCCAGTGAAGATGGCAACAGCTGGACATTCCCTGTTACTAGTACCAGTATGGAGAGGTACTATTTGATAAAGTGGGTCATAACAAGTGAGAATTGGACAACTATAGGTAACACTATTGATTTCAAGAATGGAGGAATAGGGGCGCTGAGTAATCTTTTGATGTAGTCTTATAGGCTTTCCCAACGATTCATTGTTATTTCATTGAAGTCCTGTGTTACACCAGTGGGCAGCGTCTTCCCATCATGTTTCGACAGCATAACTTGATGTCTTCATCAGGTGTCCCCCAAGACTGGCTGCCTAGCTGACCACGTCCCACATTTGTGCCTGAGTGGTACCTTGAGTTCTATCTGCCATCCATTCCAGACTGGGTGTTCCATCTTCAGTCTACCCTGCATGGTATGCTTCCGCATTGCTGGAGGTGTTTCCCATTGTGTCCAAGCCCAGTGTGGCAGTCTCCTATGGCAGTCACCTCATCATGGTGTTCCATATTCATTCCACACCTGTGAGATGTGATCCCTGCAATCTCGCACTGCTGCTGGAATTCCAATTCCCTATTACATACATGTCCACTGCGGCAACCTCTCGCTGTTCCATATTAGATCTGCTCCCATGAGGAGTGATCTCTGAGGTCTCGGGTTGCTGATGTTGGTCCATATCTTGTCTGCACTCGCTGTGGCCATCTATCGAGGTGGGGGCCACCTCGATGGGTCTATCCATAAAGTGCGATCTCTGAGGTCTCAGGTTGTTGATGTTTGTTCATATCTTGTCCACATTTGCTATGGCTACCTCCTGTGATGGTGGCCACCACCTGGTTCTCCAAACGTGGCCTGATCCTATCATTTAAGCCTGCAGTTGTGCAAGGCTCATTACTGGATGCCGGGTACCATGCAGTGCTGTGTTGGCTTCCTGCTCCCCAGTTGATTAGGTTTTCCTCCATCTTGAACTCAATTTATTCATTGATAACACTATCCCAGAATATGGGGCTCTGGGCCAGGATCCTGGTGCTATCACAATACACATGCACTCAAGCTCCAGGCAGTTTTGTGCCATTGCTGATCTTGTGATCTGCCCTAGCCTGCTACAGGGTGATTATAATTAAAGTTAAACTTTCAAACTGCTGTAGAAATAACCACTGGTCAGAATTACGTCAAATTGCAATGGAATATTATTGGAGAAGGGGGGAAAATGTATAGCAGAAGAAAAATAAATAGTTACAAATAGTAGCAATAGATGGCACTGTAAGCATCATAGTGGTCAACTACAAATAACAATTGAATCATACAGCAATGCCTAAGGTGTACGTTTGACGATAAACAAACTGTACTACTCAGTATGCATGGGTGTACAGGTGTGATACTGTTGGTCACGCAAGCCCACTCACCACAGCAAGGTCATATCATATTGGATGGGAAAAAATGGTTTTTAATTGTCCTGAGGCCAAAAACTGCATAAAAAGCATCAATCACATTGGTTTTTAATTATCCTGAGGCAAAAATCCTCATAAAAAGTATCAATCAAAATCGAAATGGATTATTAATTTCCATGTGACTGGCACATGTTGTTCAATATGCTGTCCATTGTTTTCTGCAAAAGTTGAAATTGAGAAACAGCATGTTCCACAACTGATTGAAGTGTTTCCAGGACCACATTCAGAATGTGTTGTCCAATGCATGCCTTCAATGCAGCTAAGTTTCGCAGTTGGAACACTCAACAAAACATCTTTCATATAGCCCCACAGCCAGGTGTCACATGGATTAGGATCAGGTGATCGGGACAGCCAGGCTGTAGGGAAATGGTGGCTGATAATTCTAGTGTTCCCGAAATGGCACTTCAGCAGCTGCTTAACTGGATTTTATATGTGCAGAGGTGTGCCATCTTGCAAAAAATGATCCCATTTACACATCCACACTGTTGGAGAGCTGGAATAATATGGTTCTGCAAAAGACACTCCGCACTTCCAGTGACAGTGCAGGTAACAGGACCAGAAGCACCTGTCTCTTCGAAAAAATGTGGCCCTATGATAAATGGTGCGATAAAACCGCACCACATAGTGACCTTTCCAGGATTTGCGTCTAGATTTTCCATTGCCCATATTTGACAATTCTGTGTATTGACATATCCTGTCAGATGGAAGTGGGTGTCATCTGCCCACAAATCTTCTACGGCCAATCGTTGTCCAGTCCCATGTGAGCAAGAAATTCTAAAGCAACGGTCTCTCTTGCTGGCAGGTCAACAGGAAGCAACTTGTGCACATGGGTAATTTTGAATGAATAGCAAAGAAGGATGTTTTGTAGGATTTTACGCACTGTGCTCATGGGTATGTCCAATGTTCGGGCAATTCTCTGTGCATTATACATTTGGACACCACCACTCATCCCCTCCTGCACTGCTGTGGCCACTGCCTCCACTGATGTTGAATCAGTTTGTTTCCTCCCTTTTCTAGGCTGCACAGCAGAAGAACCATCTTTTCAAATTTCCGAATAATTTTCTCCAGACCCATGGCAGTCATTGGACCAATGCCTTTTTTCGAACCCTTCAGTGTGCAGAACTTCTGCAGAGTGACATGTGCACAGCATTCATTCTTGTAATACAGCTTTACAAGCAGAGCGTGATGCTGCATTGAGATAGTCTTGGCGAACGTCGCAGATGTGAAAGGAGGAAAAGTCATGTACCCAGCGTGTTTATACCAACTTCAATGGGTCGTGCACATGGCAAGTGTTTTCATTTATGTATTCTTACACATGCAGTGCCATCTATTGATCAATTTTCACACTATTTTTTTTCTTTTCGGATACATTTGCCCCCTGCTCCAATAATATTTCATTGCAATTTGATGTCATTTTGACCAGTGGTGTTATTTCTACAGCATTTTGAAAGGTTGATTTTAATTACAATCATGATGTATGTCTTTGATATTCCTTACAGCTTATGTCTCGACTGTTCTGGTAGTTTAACTGATATAAGACAGACCATATTCACAAGGTATGTGGTAAATACTGAGTTTTCTTAACCTCATATCCTGACCGTTCCAAGATGAACCCTGATTTCACTGGGCAGGTAGAGCACATATTTGATTTCACTGTTCTTCAGGGTTCTGCTGATCTTGGCAGAGATAGTCCCTGCATACAATATAAAAGCTACCATATTAGTCTCTTCTTGTTTCTCTTCTGGTGTTCAGGTTGTCTGGAAGACATAACACTTTGTCAATGTCTCTGGTCAATGAACACTCTGATTCTGTTGTCATGCCCTGGTCTTCTGTGCTGCATGATAGCTGTTGGCCTGTAGATATAAGTCAGTGTGTGTTGGTTTTCAATACAGATTGTGGCCAAAGGTGCCATCTGCCTTCCTCTTCACCAGGACATCCAGGAACATAAACTGATCACCTTTCTCTTTCTTCATGATGAACTTTATGTTGGGATGTCATGAGTCCAGTTTTTCCTGGCTGTGGGACCAGGTGATGAACATGTCAAACACACATCGAAAGATGTACACATTGGTTATAAGGGCCTCATCCTCAAACTTCTCCATTAACAGACTGGCCATTATTGGAGACAAGGGACTATGAATCACCACTCCTTCAGTCTGCTCACAGAACTGGTCTCTGAAAAGGAAGTCAATATTAAAATATGCTTGAAGAGATCCAGCAAAGCTCCGCCAAACCTCTCACCAATCAAATTGAGTGTGTCCTGGAGTAGTACCCTTGCAAACAGGGACATCATGCCAAAACTGACCATGATGTCTGCATCTGAGGTATGTAAGTTTCTGATATGTTTCACGAAGTTTGATAAATTGCAGATGTGGTGGACACACTTTTCCACATATGGTACTAACTTCTTCTTAAGGAAAGTAGCTTTCGGGTAGGTGGCTGCACCCATATTGCTCATGATGGGGCACAGTGGTAACTTTCTTTGTGATGGGCATCACAGGATGTCCTGCCAAACATTGCAAAATAACATCTCCACATCTACATCTACATCCATACTCCGCAAGCCATCTGACGGTGTGTGGCGGAGGGTACTTTGAGTACCTCTATTGGTTCTCCCTTCTATTGCAGTCTTGTATTGTTTGTGGAAAGAAAGATTGTTGGTATGCCTCTGTGTGGGCTCTAATCTCTCTGATTTTATCCTCTTGGTCTCTTCGCGAGGTATATGTAGGAGGGAGCAATATACTGCTTGACTCCTCAGTGAAGGTATGTTCTCTAAAAACTAACTAGAATGTATAATTCAGAAGTGAACTCATGATGGAAATGTAATGGATATAATTGCAACATATAGATATGACATCTTTGAGGATGTCCATACTGAAACAGGTATCAATGACTGTAGGGCAGTTGTAGCAACAATGATTAGCAGAGTGCAAAGGACAACTAAAACAAATAAAAGGATTGATATGCTCAGCTAACTAGATAGCATCATATCTCAATAAGGAACTTGAAACATTTAGCTCTGGAGAGGAGCATGTCGAAGAACTGTGGCTCAACGTTCAAAGGAGTAGCTGACCATGCACTTCACTGATACATGCATAGTAAAACAGTTGATGATAGGAAGTATCCTATATCATATACAGTCACAGAAAAGAAACTTCTAAAGAAACAGAGACTACTGCATAGCCATTGTAAAACAAATCATGGGGCCATAAAGTGGGTTTGGCTGTCAAAGGGATATTTTGGCTGTCAAGAGGGCAATTCATGAAGACTCAATGACTACTCGTCTGCAATGATATCAAAAGAGCTCCCACAAAACCCACAGAAATTCTGGACATGTGTAAAGGCCGTTAGTGGTGTCAACCTTGGTGTACAGACTTTCATGGACAAGACAGGAAGTGATACAGAGGTTAGCAAAACATAAGCAGAAATGCTGAACTAAGTTTTCAAATAATCTGTACATACAAAGGAAAATTCAGAAGCACTGCCCCAGTTTAATTCTTGCACCACTGCAAAGATGAATGATATGGACATTAGCATCAGTAGCGTTGCGAACAGCTGAAATTGCTAAAATTGAACAAAGCTCCAGGCCCTGATGGAATCCATATCAGATTCTATACTGAACATTAAACAAAAAACAGTGCCCAGTAGTTAGAAGAAAGGTCATATCCGTCTACAAGAATGGTAGCAGAAGTGCTCCACAACATCGCTGTCCAATATGCTTGATATCACTTTGTCGTAGAGTCTTGTAACATATTCTGGGCCAAGTGTATCTCAAACAGAATGATCTCCTGCACACCAACCAGCACTGATTCTGAAAATATCTACCATGTGAAATGCAACTCATTATCAAATGACATTCTAGAAGCCATGGACAAAGGCAGTCATAAAGATGCAGTATTTCTTGATTTCTGAAACACTTTTGGCTCAGTACCAGACCAACGTGTATTATTGAAAATATTGTCTGTTGCAGTATCAAGAAAAATTTGCTGACGGGACAGAGAATTTCTTGGCAGGGCACAGTATGTTATCTTGGATGGAGTCATAGACAAATACAGAAGTAACTTCCGTGTGCCCCAGGGGAAACATGTGGGGACTTTAGCGCCTCATGTAATATATTAATGATCTTGCAGACACTACTAATAGTAATCTTAGACTTTTTGCTGTTTCATAAATTATTTATATTACATTATGATTTATAATGAAGTACTGATAGAAAAAGGGCTAAATATTGTTGGATTTGACAGAGCTATCAAAGTTGAGCAAAATTGGCAACCTGCTTTAAATATTCAGAAATGTAAAATCGTACACTTCACAAAATGAAAAATGTATCATCTTATGCCTACAGTATCAATGAGTCACATATGGAGCCAGTCAATTCACACAAATACTTGAATGTTTGAAGGCATATGAAATGGAATGATCACAAAGGCTCAGTAATAGGTAAAGTTTAGTGCCAAACCTTGGTTCATTGGTCTAATAATGGGGAACTGCAATCAGTCAACAAATGTGACTGCTTGTAAAACACTTGTGCAACTTATCCTAGAATATTTCTCAAGTATGTGGGTCCTATACCATATAGTACTAAGTGGGAATATTGCATGTATATCAGAAGGGCAGCAAGAGTGGTCACAAGTTTGTTTGATCCATGGGAGAGTCACAGTGATGCAGAAGAAACTAAACTGACAGATGCTTCAAGACAGATGTAAACTATCCAAGAAAACCTACTTACAAAGTTTCAAGAAACAGCTTTAAATGACAAACCTTGACATGTACTGCAGCCCCCTTCCTATCACTCCTGTAGGAATTGCAAGAACAAGATTAGACCGCATGGAGGTGCCAAGACAGAGGCTGCAGGAAGGGGGTGAAGACTATATAGGCTCGACATCCATAAGAGATCAATCAGACTCCAGGAACACCTGAAGATGGCAAGAAGTCACCTTACCGAAATATCACACCTTTTGTACAATGCCATCTGGCTGAATAGCCAAGAAGATCAGACCAATTACAGCAGGAACAGAGTTGTTTTAACAATCACATGCTACATATGTCTGTTGTACAGTACAAACTATAATAACAAGTACATTTGGAAGTACCCTCTGCAAAGCACTTCACAGTGGTTTGTGGACTATGGACATAGCACAGATTAATGTTGGTTAATAGGTGGTACCTTTAGTATGCTACTATCCTGCTCATTCTAATTTGTCTCAATACTGGAGATCATGGTAGAGTAGGATGGACAGCTCAAAAACTGAGACTTGGTTGCATTTGGTTAACAAGAATAGATCAGTATGGGTGAGGACCTAAATGAACATCACAAAGAAGGAATTTTCCACTTCTAGCATTAACTTTTGAATAATCCTTATTATTTGGTTTCATGTCTATGTGCCTGGGAATAGGGTCTCAACCATTAAAAAATAAAAGCCAACAAGAGGAACTTAGAAAAATCAAAAAATCATCAGTACCTCATTTGTAAAATTAGTCCATGGGGAATAGCATTACTAAATAACACTGGAACCTGTCTGCTTTCACATCTCAAATGGAAAATAGTAGAAAAAAATTATGAAAGGACATATTGCTACTCACCATATAGCAGAGATGTTGAGCCACATATAGGCACAACAAAAAGAGTACTAAACACATAAGCTCTTGGCCAGAAGGCCTTCTTCTGAAATACACACACACACACACACACACACACACACACACACACACACACACTAGTAGCAGCCTATGGATCCATGTTGCACAAGAGCACACAAAATGCCATTAAACAAGAAAATGCTCCAAAATGAAATTGATATCAAACAGGTAGCAGCCGCAAATGATTTTTGATCTACACTCATAGAGAAAATATCTAAGAAAGTTAAGAAAGAATAGACAGAAACATAAATAAGAACAACAAACAGACAGACACGATGACATTATGTCTTCCCTACTTTGGTACTGTTTCACAAAAGAATTGCTAATGTATTAAGACCATACAATATAAGAGTTGCTTTCTCCACAAATAAAAAATT
This sequence comes from Schistocerca piceifrons, assembly GCF_021461385.2. Taxonomy (NCBI): domain Eukaryota; kingdom Metazoa; phylum Arthropoda; class Insecta; order Orthoptera; family Acrididae; genus Schistocerca; species Schistocerca piceifrons. The sequence continues at coordinate 547,194,796 of NC_060141.1, read as the reverse complement.
GGTTAATAGAGTGCCACACAATACAAAAACCAATAGAGGTAAAATCTCCAACTCAGATGTACACAAGATAAAATGCAATCAATGCTCTGTACAATATATAGGTCAGACCCAACAAAGCTTTTGAACTAGATTCAAAGGACATATTAGTGTTTAGATACAACACAAACAATAACTCCACCACAGCTACACACATTCAGGACACAGGACATTTCTTTAATAGCACAGAGGACACTAATACTCTACAAGATGAACAAAGACCACAAACTCAATTTTTATGGGAGAGTTGGAAATTTTCGTTCTCAACAGAAAACATGGACAGAACACATTAAATGAAAAAGCTGAGACACTGGCAATGAACTTCTTTAACAGATATGCAGGTATACAAGATGACACAGAATGACTCTTTCTACCTTCTGCTTCCTTAGTCAGTTATAAATCAACTTAATTTTTTTTTTTTTTTAATCCAAGAGTACTGTAGAGAAATGGAATGTTCATGTAAGTCTGCAAATGTACGTATTCATTTATATTATTTTATGTTACTGGCATATATTTTGCAATGCAATACTTTTAACAAGGTGTAAAGGAAGAAATAATTTTATAATTGCTATATGTATATCTGGCCCACAATGTAAACCATCTATAAATGATATCCAAGGCAAAGTACCATATCTTTACATTTCTACAATCTTTGGTGCATTTATACTAGTGGTTTGTGTTTCTGTGTGAAAAACTTAAGTCAAAAATGTTCTTTTACAACGAAATGCAAGGTTCTGTACACTGGAACAGATTGTAAGTATCTCCATCACCACTGAAAATGTATAATCTTAGTGCCATATGATGGTAACAAGTGCCTGTCATATTTCTTGTAGCATTCTTGTAGCAAAATGGAATCAAAACAAACAACTAGCTGCATCCAACAGGTACACATGTAACAACATATCATGGTTTTCCAGCTAAAGATGAGACTATAAACTCTTGAAATGTGTCGTGGGAGAAGAGATAGAGATAAATTGTTTTATTTTAACTTTTATTGTAGGATATATTGCTCTGGGAGAGTTAACTCCTGTGCAATTCAGAAAAGCTGGTGCCAGTAGGAAGGAGCCAGATGGCATAGGCTGTGAAATGAAGAATGTTGTGTTGGACATTGTGCTCAGCAAATGACTGCTTCACGGCCTGTGCCATCTGGATCCTTCCTACCAATACCAGCTTTCATGAACTGCACAAGTGGAAACTCTCTCTGCAATATATCCTACAATCCCGTAAACCTCCTGGCCTCAACCTTCATTAGCATAGTCCTTCACCCACCTGTCCCCTTCCCTGTTGCCACTCCACATCCTTCTATTTCACAAGCGCATCCACAGTCTATTTACTTCACTCTTTCTTCGCTCTCCCACCCTCCATCTAACTTCCCAGCTGCACCTAGCTACTCTACCCTCTCTCCACCTCAGCACTGCATGCTCCCACAAACAGCACATTACTGTCCCCACCCATATTCTGCTCTCTCCCCCCAATCCCTATCCCTGCCTCCTCCTTACCCACACCATTCAGACTGCTTCTCCCAACATGCGGCAGCTGCTTGCAGTCTGGCCTGGGCAGCCAGAGACAACAGTCATTTACGTGAAAGTGTATGTGTACATTGTCTAGTTCAGAAGAAGGCTTTCTGTGTTCAGTTGTCACTTTGTTGTGCTTGTCTGAGACTCAACATCTCCACTGTATGGTGAGTAGCAATCTACCCTTTCCACAATATAGTCATTATACCATCCATGATTTTCCAATGTTGGAAGATAGAAGGGCACGGATGTTCATAATAATGATAAGAATTAAAAGCAATTCCACAAAATGCATAAAGAGGTTCAAAATCAGGTAGGGGTCAGGAGCTCCTCAGAGAACACTGTGATGGGAGGCTCAACTCCTGCCCTTTCCCATTACTGATCTCAGCTGGCGAGAGATGTGCATAAAACAATGGTCCTACAATACCCATCTAAATGCACAAAGGGGAAAATGAGGAAGAGATATTAGGAACACAGACAATGTTGAGAGTTAAAGTCAATTACAGGAGAGAGGCAAATTTGGGCCAGCACATGGGCCCAAGTCTGAGAGAATCCTTTGAGCCTCCTCTGCAACAAGAGGAACTTATCACCCCACCCTACAGCCCAACTCCCAAGCAGAAGACATTTGTAAAATAGTAATCTAATAAATAATATCCTTTAAAACAGACAATGTAGAAACAAACCTAGCTAGCAGGGCTTTGGTGGGCAGCACGGATGACAGCAGGGGGAGCACGCGGGGCGGCAGTATGGCATACAGCATGGGTTGCATGGACCACAGCAGGGCCCACATCTTGGTTTGCAGCAGGGTCCACAGGATGGTCCACAACATGGTCCACAGGATGGGGAGCAGCAAGGTCCGCAGGAAGGGGGGCAGCACCTGTAACAGTAGATAATATAGAAGTTAGTGGCTGAGGATGGGCACCAATGTTTTGTTGTTGTCGTTGTTGTCATCCATGGGTGGGGGAGGGGGAAAGTTGCCACACACATGCCAGGGGTGGGAGGCACAGGTAGCAGCACAGACATGACACCACAGGTATCACATCCTGTAGAATATCTTGGTGAGCCCTTATTTGTGAATAATCAATAAAAAAATTCTGAATTTTGCAGCTTTGCCTAGCAAGCACATTGTAAGTTGGGTTTGTAGCATACTTATATACAAGCCTCCTATGCAAGAGACTGTGGGTTGGAATCACTGAATGCTTCAAATTCTTTTTTAGTTTTTATAATCTTTATCAAATAATTTTGATCATGATTTTTATTCAGTTAATTGGTTAAAATGTAATTGTTTATTTATATTCCTTTATCACATTATCTTAAACACTGCATTGACTTCAACTGCTCTCATTTTTTTCCTTCCAGAGCTCTTGTCCACATGGAATCTTAGTGCATGTGAATTCAATTATTTTTTATTTATCTGTAATAATACTTAAACTTTTGAAAATGCTGATTTCTCAATTAAAAAACAAAAGATGAAATAATCTGTTTATATTGACTGTGCAGTTGTATCAAAAATGTAGTTGTCATTACAAGATGTACATTTTATTGGATGGCAACATCCATCTAAACATTTAAAACAAATTTTATTGCACTGTGGATAAAATAACACTTATGAAGTTTTAAAAGAAAGGAGGGATTACAAGTAAAACAAAATTTAAGCAAAATGATGAATAGAAATAATGAATGCAGTAACATGGATGAAAATATAGGATGGTGAAATGGAAGAAATTAAATCAATATCAATACATGAAAATAATTAAAATCACACCCACAAAGATTCAAACTGGAAAAAGAATTACAGGAAGAAGAAAGCAGAGTAATAGCAAAGTTAATATGATCAATAAAATGATGTGACAAAGGAATAGAAATAAAAATATACATTTAAGCCAGTTAACTGAATAAAAATATTGATCAAAACCATTTTGATAAAGACTGAAAAATAATTTAAAAAATTTAAAGCAACTGATAAGATTTGAACCCACAACCTCCTGTGTATAAGGGATGTACTTAACCATTACGATACAAATCCAATTTGAATAATTCTCCTTTTTTATAACTGCGGAACACCATTTGAAATTCCATTTTTTTTAGGACCTTAACCTACATCACCATATAGACAGTTTCAAAAAGTAATCCTACTGCTGCGGACCTCTCCTTGTTAGCATAGACAGAACATGTAGGGAGATAGACAGAACACTACACATGCTATTTCATATGTGCTGCAAATGGAAAAGGAAGGGAAGAAGCAGGAGCAGGAAATAGAGAAGGGAAGTACAGGTAAGGCTGTGCTTGAACCTGGAGCAAGTCCCCATTCAAACACCTGAAAGACATGCCCTCACATGAAAGCTGGCAGTAATGAGGAATTGCAAATGATAAAAGAAGGAACAGGGAAAGAGGGGAAGGATTAAAAATAAAGCATTGTTCAAACTATAATGCTGTTTGTCGAACTAATATAGCAATCTACAATTAGTCTTGTGTGATATTCAGCTGATGTACAGGGTGGTGTCCCACTCAAAACTCCCTGGTTTCAAGGACACAGGAGAGAAAAACCACAGTACATATGACAACGAAAAATGCACCACACTGTAGAGCATATCAAAGAATTTATATTCCCACGTCAGAAGTGCCAAGTATCGTTGCCAGAGTGCGGCCTGGTCGCATGAAGTGAAAATGGTGCCTCCACAGCAGTGCGCGCAAGCAGTAGAGTGGTTTGCAGAAACAAAATTGCTAATTACTGTGCAAAGAAATTATCATCATGTGTATGAGTATGATCCACTGAGACAGTGGAGGACATCAGACAAACGTTTCTCAGAAGCCCGTGTAAGTCAATTTGTCAAGCACATAGGCAACTTGATGTAATTCAATCAACATTGCATCGTGTAGTTCACCAGCGTCTTCGTATGTGTGCTTACAAAGTGCAAATTCTGCAACATCTGATGCCGAATGACAAACCATGCCGATAACAATTTGCTGTGGATATGCTGCAGCGTATTGATATGGATGCCAGCTTCCTGGAAAGATGTTCATTCTCAGATGAGGCAACCTTTCATCTATCAGGAAGGGTTAATAGGCATAATGTTTGGATTTGGGGTTCACAAAATCCGCAGGTTATCATTGAACATGTTCGTGATACCCCTAAACTAAACAACTGGTGCGGGCTAATGCACAACAGGATTGTTGGATTGTTCTTCTTTTGCAGAAGAAACATTGAATGGGTCAGTGTATCTGGACTGTTGGAGCAGTTTGTGTACCTTCAGATACAAGTCTTGCAACCCAACATCATTTTTCAACAAGATGGAGCTCCACCTCATTGGTCAACGGCTGTTCACAAGTTCCTGTGTATGAAATTTTCCAGTCGTTGAATCGGACGTGGAGGACCCATTGCCTGGCACCACGTGAACCCAACTTTACGCCACTTGATTTCCTCTTGTGGGGATTTGTGAAGGACCGCGTATATGCAACCAAAGTGGACGATATTCCAATGTTGTGACATTGTATCACTAATGTGATTGCAACAATAATAAAGAAACTGTTACAAAGAACTTGGCAGGAAATTGAATATCGACTCGATATTCTTCATGCTACAAATGATTGACATGTAGAGCTGTATTGATGATAAATAAATTCTCTGAGATGCTCTACAATGTGGTGCATTTTTCATTGTCATATCTACTGTGTTTTCTTTCTTTTTTTTCCTGGGTCTCTGACATCAGGGAGGTTTGAGTGGGACACCCTGTATATTTACTAGCTTGTAACAAGATATAAAAAATAATTAGTGTTCCCAGCAGCTGCTGACTCAAAGTTAGACTTGAGCCATGATGTGTTGTATTCACAGCCCCATCAGACTAGTGTGCAGGAGGCTAGGAATACAGTGCAGAATTTACTTGACAGCAATACTCTGCTTGAAACACTAATATGTATGATCATCAAATCAGTAAATAACACAACAGCTAGTAGCCCACTCTATTGAATGGGTACATGAAATTACTAAGTCAATAGTAATTTGTTTACAGAGAGAATGAAAATTATTTATCTACACACAACAAAAAGTTTTGCATCACCTCCGTTCCAAGAGTTCTGAAACCTGTACAGAAAATTGGACTAGGGATCAACATAAACATCATTCTGCTGGCGATTCGGCGTAGAACCCTCAGAGTAGTTGGTGGGTCACGTCGTCCATAAACAGCCCTTTTCAATCTGTCCCAGGCATGTTTGATATGGTTCACGTTTGGAGAACATGCTGGTCACTCTAGTTGAGTGATGTAGTTATTCTGAAGGAAGTCATTCACAAGATCTGCATGACAGGGGCACGAATTGTCATCCATGAAGACGAATACCTTGCCAATACGCTGCCAATACGGTTGCACTATTGGTTGGAGGGTGGCATTCAGGTATCGTACAGGTGTTACGGCGTCTTCCATGATCACCAGCTGCATATGTTGACCCCACATAATGCCAGCCCAAAACAGGCAGGGAATCTCTACCTTGCTGCACTCACTGGACAGTGTGTCTAAGGCATTCAGTCTGACTCCAAACACGTCTTTCACAATTGTCTGGTTGAAGGCATATGTGACACTCATTGGTGAAGAGAACGTGATGCCAATCCTGAGCAGTCCATTTGGCATATTGATGGGCCCATCTGTACTGCGCTGCATGGTGTCATGGTTACAAAGATGGACCTTGCCATGGACATCAGGATTGAAGTTGTGCATCATGCAGCCTATATTGCGCACAATTTGAGTCGTAACATGACGTCCTGTGGCTGCACAAAAAGCATCATTCAACATGGTTGCATAGCTGTCAGGGTTCCTCTTGAGCCATAATCCATAGATAGCAGTCATCCACTGCAATAGTAGCCCTTGGGCAGCCAGAGCGAGGCATCTCATTGACAGTTCCTGTCTCTCTGTATCCCCTCCATGCCCAAACAACATCCCTTTGGTTCACTCCGAGATACTTGGACACTTTCCTTGTTGAGAGCCCTTCCTCATACAAAGTAACAATGCAGATGTGATTGAAGTGCATTATTGACCGTCTAGGCATGGATGAGCTACAGACAAACGAGCCATGTACCTTCTTCGTGGTGGAGTGACTGGAACTGATCGGCTGTCAGTCCCCTCTCCGTCTAATAAGCGCTACTTATGCATGGTAGTTTACATCTTTGTGTGGGTTTAGTGACATCTCTGAACAGTCAGAGGGACTGTGTCTATGATACAATATCCAATCAACGTCCATCTTCAGGAGTTCTGGAACCGGGGTGATGCAAAACTTTTTTTGATGTGTGTAGTTGACACAAAGTGGTGAAACACCCTAGTTGGGACTGCCCCCATCTTATCATCACAGAACAAAATCTTCCCCATCTTCAGAAGGCAAAAACAAAATTGATTGTATCTTTAGAAACACCAGAGATGTCCCACCTGACAACTCTTTGACTCCAATATTAGAAATTTTTGTTGAGAAAAATTTAGCAATAGGACTGTTTTGTAGGTATTACATAAAATTACAAGTAAAAATGTATTACAAACTGCAAGTTTTCTCAGGTTTTTTTGTCAAATTGAACGATACTGTACCTGGCGTGTTTGTTTACACTAGCATCAAACAAAATACGCATTACTGAGATAACATTACTTGGTCAGACGTGAATGGCCCTTGGATGGTATGGAGTGCATCTGCATGAATCCAGTCTGTCATCAGACATCCAGAAATTCATTTACACTATGATCTCCACAGCAAAATAACTTCTTTGCTAAAAACATGTTAACAGCACTTCACAGGTTTGACATCACTACCTTGCATCTAATGATATAGAGATACATGGAAAGAGTAGTAAATCATGCAGAATACTAATTCAGCTGGTAAAACCTTTTTCAGTATTCTAGCAGTTTGCCAGAAAAAATGCTTCCCCTGCCACAGCTGTACCTTTCATACTTGAATAAATGTTCCTGGGGCAAAATTTCCAGTCTCAAAGAGATCTGAAATGAAGATGGTTTTAGGGTGCTGAACAGCAAGGCCATTAGCAACCTTACTGATTATCAACAAACATCTCTCACAAACTGAACAATGTCTATTCCTGTAAGTGAAACTGCTGTGACAACATACATCTCTCACAAACTGATCAATGTCTATTGCTGCAAGTGAAACTGCTGTGATGATTCCTCAAATGTCTGGCTATACTGACACATAAATATATGGTTTGTATGTATTAAAATCTTCCAGTCATTTGGTAAAACACCTTAATTCCACACTGCCTGTTCTGTGGACAGCTGGCTAAAACTATACATGAAAGCAAAGCCATGCTTTCAGAAGTCATTGCTACCCTCTCCTTAATACTTTTGGTAGGAGGCTTAACACTTTAATTTTGAAATGCTTGTTACACAGTTGCCTTTGTCAGCTAAAATGGGGGGATAGGTCTCAGCTATGTGCAATAAAATTCCAGTGAAAATATACCTTACAGCCATATTTACAATATAAGTACATAAAATATTTTATACAGATATTGTTGTAATCTGAGTATGACAAGTCATCCTGTCCGGTCATAGTGTCAGTCAAAGTTAACTAGATCAAGATAGCAAACAGATGGCCTCTCACAGGTCAGTGAAGATGCCATCAGGTGGCAGTACAGTGTGATGGAGTGGAATATAATGTAATACAGTAATTTGATGGGGGATACTGAAACAGTAATTTAAAAAAATATAGTATAACCAATAGTTAGAACTATAAAATTATTATAATTTGTGTAATAACTTTAACTGACACTGTGACTGGACAGGATGACTTATGTCATATCCAAACTACTGCAACAATGTTTGTACAATATGTTTTACTTATCTAAATACAACTGTAAGGTGCATTTTCACAGGAATTTTGTTGTACTTTGCTTCATGCCGTTGGCTTTAGATCATGTGTTATTTTGTTCTTTGTTGCTCTACAGTTGACATTTCCTTAAGGCTGTTAACACTGCAATGACGGAGTGATTTAGACATGGTATGTATCCTGGTATGTACTCCTAACAGGTTTTGTATAATTATTCCGTTAATGCTATTGTATTCTGAAATATTTATGACTTGTGTCCTTTTAAAAAAATTTCTGGAGATGAAGATGACCCTTTAAGCACTTGAAACTAGTGATTACAGTTTTCTGCTTTGCAATCTTGGTCAAATAAAGGTTCTAATAAAATCATTCACATACCATTCAGCTGCATGTGAAATAGCAAACACATGTTATTGAGCTGATTAGTTAATATAGGCAGTTGAATCCTACTTATTATACTGCCCAACATGTTTTGAACTCTTGTTCAAGAACATGTTATTCTACATAAATCAATAGTAAGTAATATGAGTACATAACATGCCAGCCTCATCTATTATTACTTTAACAGCATTATTACATTGATATTCTTATTTGGTGCTTTCTTGCAGAACAAATAACATCTACTGTAACAATAGGACCACAACAGTTGAGAAACTTTAAATATAGATGCTCCTAGTGGAATGTGGTGGCAATAGATACTTATTTAATTATAGACCTTTGAACTTACTTTTTAGAGCAGAATGGAAGGAAAGAGCATTTTGATGATATTCAATAGCTTGGTGTGGCCCTTGTGGCATGTGATAACCAATATTAATTTTTTTTATAGACCTCTCAACTTAGAAGGAAACAACTTGACCCCATATTTGAAGGAGAAGAAAGCACACTTGCAAGATATTAACTCCAGCAATCGATATTGTGGGAATGTTTGGAATACAGTTTTGATAGTATGCAGTTATGGCCTCGTGAGAGTACAGCTTTTAAACTTTCATGTGCACCAGTTATTTGTCGGTGACTCTGCCTCAATGTTGCTGCCTATGCTGGAGGGCAAAGCACTGTACAGAGGAGCGACAAGCAGAGTTCTCCTATTCGATGAATGTTGGTGAGGGAAGATGATGCAGGTGGTGGACACATCTGCCCAATGTGTTTTGAAATCTTATTCAAGAACAAGCTATTTTATGTGAACAATAGCAAGTAATATGAGTGTGTACTTCGTCAGCCTCACCCATTATTATTTTAACAACATTCTTGTAATGATATTCTGCAGCTGTATAGATGTCTCAAAATGAAAATCAATAAACCTTAAGCAAGTGAAGAATTGATATTAAATGCAGTTAATGAGTTTTGATCTGCAATTTAATCATGCCAACCATGTTGAAGAATAGAGCATCTCTTACAAATGTACTTCACTTTAACAGTGCTAGCTTTAAAATTCAAATAAAATGATACATAACAGTGATGTTAATAATTAAATGGTTCTACATGAATAACACTAATTTATTTCATTCATTTAGACTGCATTTGTGAATCACAACATAACATTTTTCAAAGCAAGGAGATCTATAGCACTTGCTACAGGGTTAGAAACAGTGCACTTTGATGCAGTGAACGAATCATGTTTCCAATTCAAAGCAGTTATTTCACAAACTGTTTATTCATTCCATTGTATAATGTTTTGTGCTTGGACAATGGAGTGGAACAAATGACAAACATCTGGTACATGTGAAGTTTTAAAAGATGTAGACTACCTTCAGAAGGTCATAATTGTGTACTGCCAGAATTATGGCTCAAATTTTCACTTGGGATCAATTGAAGGGCTTATTTCAATAGTGGTAAAAGTCCATTTATGTTCACAGATACAGATGTTCTGAGATACGGAGTCCTAAAGTTAAATGAGCACTGAAAAATCTGCAGTTGAGATACCAGAAATATTCATACTTGATGTACTGATTTCTGATATTATGTGCATGTTTCTTGATTTTTTAATAACCTTACTTAGTAATTTTTGTAGTGCACAACTACTGCAGGGTCTCTACTTGTTCTTTCCAAAGGATACATTTCCCTTTTCCTTTCAAAAGATACTTTAATCTCCTCAGTGATCCATGGTTTTTTAGATGGCTGTTTAATGTCCATTCGTAATAGATTATGAGGAAAGCTATTTTCAAATACTGATATGAATTTATCATGGAATAGATTAACTTTTATATTGGCAATTGATTCTTTATAAATTTCATCCCACGTTCTTTCTTGTAAACAACTCTTAAAAACATTTGCTCTGTCGTCATTAATGATTCTGACTGACTTTCACTGTGGTGTATCCACGCTGTAAGGCACTAAGTCATTTATCCTAACTATGCATCATGATCAGAGAGAGCATTTGTTACTGGGTAAGAGTTATTTTCTTGCCTTGTGCCTCATCAAAGAAAAAATTATTAATTAGGGACCTGCTGTCTTTATACACCATGTTGGAAAGTTAGCTACTGAGAGCAAATTGTAGGATTTAAATAAGGTTTCCAGATCATTTTCCCTGTCAGAATCCTTTATAAAATCTACACTGAAATTCCCCCCCAACACACTTACATAGCTTACACTGCTACTGCCGCCACCTACTCTGAGGCAGATTACTGCACACTGTCGTCGAACATAAGACAGTGGGCACGTTAATGTGAGTGGACTGTGGATGAAGTCAAGTTGATGAGGTTTCCTTGTTAGTACATAATGTGCGGATTATGGTGTCTAGTCTTCAACAATTAGTCGTGGGTGTCTCAAATTATACAGGTCATGTCAACTTGTGGTCATGAATTTCTCTGAAAAATATACACACATAAAAAAAGTTTTGTATAACCCCAGTTCCCAGAGCTCCTGTAGATATTGTATCACAGACACAGTCCCTTTGACTGTTCAGAGATGTCACTAAACCGGTCCAAAGATGTAAACAACCATGCATGAGCAGTGTCTGTTAGATAGAGGGGGTCCGATGGCTGATCAGTTCCAGTCATTCCACCAGGAAGGACGTACACGGCTCATGTTGTCTGTAGTTCAACCATGCCTAGATGGTCAATACCATGGTTAGATCGCATGTGCCAGGCAGGGCTCTCAACAAGGGAAGTGTCCAGGCGTCTTGGAGTGAACCAAAGGGGTGTTGTTCGGACATGGAAGAGATAGAGAGAGACAGCAACTGTTGATGACATGCCTCGCTCAGGCCACCCAAAGGCTATTATTGCAGTGGATGACCGCTACCTATGCATTGTGGCTCAGAGGAACCCTGACAGGAAAGCCACCATGTTGAATAATGCTTTTCATGCAGCCACAGGACGTCATGTTATGACTCAAACTGTGCGCAATAGGTTGCATGATGTGAAACTTCGCTTGTGAGGTCCACGACACCATGGAGCATGGTACAGATGGGCCCAAAAACATGCCAAATGGACCACTCAGGACTGGCATCACATTCTCTTCACCATTGAGTGTCGCATATGCCTTCAATCAGACAATCGTCAGAGATGTGTTTGGAGGCAACCCGGTCAGGCTGAACGACTTCTACACACCGTCCTGTGAGTGCAGCTAGATGGAGGTTCCCTGCTGTTTTGGGGTGGCATTAAGTAGGGCCGACGTATGCTGCTGGTGGTCATGGAAGATGCCGTAACACCTGTACGATACCTGAATGCCATCCTCCGACCGATTGAGCAACGATATCTGCAGCATATTGGCGAGGCATTCGTCTTCATAGATGACAATTTGTGCCCCCATCGTACACATCTTGTGAATGACTTCCTTCAGGATAACGACATCGCTTGACTAGAGAGGCCAGCATGTTCTTCAGACATGAACCCTGTCAAACATGCCTGGGATATATTGAAAAGGGCTGTTTATGGATGATGTGACCCACCAACCACTCAGAGGGATCTACACCTTATCACCATTGAGGAGTGGGTCAATCTGGACCAACACTGTCTTGATGAACTTGTGGATAGTATGCCACGACGAATACAGGCATGTATCAATGCAAGAGGATGTGCTACTCGGTATTAGAGGTACCAGTGTGTACAGAAATCTGGACCACCAACTCTGAAGGTCTCACTGTATGGTGATGCAACATGCAATGACTGGTTTTCATGAGCAATAAAAAGGGCGGAAATGATATTTATAATGCTCTCTATTCCATTTTTCTATAGAGGTTCCAGAACTCTCGGAACTGAGGTGATGAAAAACTTTCTTTGATGAATGTATATTAAACATCTGTATCATAAGTGATAAGAAATAAAGTATTTTCATTTTGTCTTAATTTTTGTAAATTGCATACCTCTTTGAAAAATGTATATTTTGTAAATAACTCTTAAAACAGTAGAGAACAAAAATTATACAACTAATAAACAAAAGTACTGGAGACCTGGCAGATGTTTTGCATTAAAGCTCCGTCTTAGTGTGTTGAAATTTAGTTGACACCCGCACACTTATGGCCTTCCATTAACTTACAAATTTAAGACAAAAATACCAAATTTAAGTTAATTTTTCCACTTAATTTTTTTTTTTTTTTTTTCTTTTGTATTTTGGAAAGTCACAGAATGCTATCCTTTCTGTCCTATTATCAGATACTACTGATGTAATTATAAACAGTATCTCCTCTGATCCAGCCATCTGTATTATGTAAATATTTATTTCTAAAAATGTAAAAAATTGCATTTTTATCCGAAAACCCGCATACGAAAACTTTTGAGAATCCCACAAAATACAGGGTGTATCAAAAAGAATCATCCAATTAAAATCATAAGTACTATGTTATTTGAGATATGTGTGTGAACAACGCACTATTAGAAAGAGCAAACTCTCGAGTTTTACATGGTTCCCGCAAGGTAGCAGCAGTGTGTGCCCACTTCAGTTCTAGTATAACTGGTGCTGGGAGAACACAGGCATTTTGTGTTCTATGTTTTGTGCAGAGCGCGTCAGTAATAACTGTTCAGCGTGACTTTCATAGTAGGTATGGTGTGGATCCTCCTCTGAACTACTTGACAAGTGTAAGCAAATATTATTCTGAACTATTTGACAATTGTGAGTATACAGTATGAAAACAAACCAAAAAATGATCATCTCTGGCGTATGATGAGGAGCCATTCGGCAGAAGCTCTAAGCAGGAATTGTCAGATGGTATGAATCAGATTTTAAGTAAATTAGAAATAACTGATGAACGTTATGCTACGTCATTTTATAACGAAATGGTTTCTTTTCACACCAGGTGAACGCTGTTCCCAGGAAATAATGATTAATTAACTCTTTGTATGGAGTTTGGCACTTCTTTTTGACATTTTAAATCGAAAATAAATAGGAGAGTCATTCTGTAAGTCACGGCAACTATGGTGTATCTTGCGATAACGTGCAACGTGATTTCCACGATATGCACTGAACCGGTACGACAGTGTGTAACTCAATGCCTACATAAACTATGGTTCTAGCACATGAGGTCACTGTAAAGGTTGAAATGAGCCACACACATTGCAACTCTGTGTAAATTTATTGTGTACACGTGCAAACGGAACAAAAATGAGTCAAAATCAACTACTGTGCTTAAAAATAGTCCCTAGTGCATACACACAGCATTGCCAACGAAGGGGCCACCTGTCGCCGAAATGCTGTGACGACATTCGCCCTCTTTGCAAAGCACCTCCCAGGCAATTGTTTTCTCAGTGGTGGAATGAGGTCGAAGCCGCAAAGATCGAAGTCTGGTCAGTAGGCACGTGGGGGGGGGAGGCGATTCATTTGGTAGCAAGGCCAGCGTCACTGAATGTTCCAGGCCCTGGTACGAAACTATCCTCCTATGCGTTCTCTATCTGTCAGCTGATCTCGGTAATGTTTTCCGTGGCCTTTCGAATGTATAAGGGGCATTCAAATGAATCCCGGTCATTAGTGTAAAGTAACGGTAATGATTTTATTAACTCAAAAATGTAGTTATACACAGTACACATTCAAAAATAGTCGCCAAAACTGTTGGCACATTTATCCTATTGCAAGCACTAGCCGGTCGATTCCATCCTTGAAACTTGTAGGCTCTGTTGGATCCAGGCCTGGACCCAGTAACACGTTTCGTCGTCCGTTGCGAATCGATGTCAGCGAATAGCTTGTTTTAAAGGTCCAAACACATGAAAGTCACAAGATGAAATGTCGGTACGGTACGGTGGATGCTCCACCGTTTCCCACCGAAACTGTTGCAATGCCGTCTTCACCGCATTTTCCGTGTGTGGGCGGGCATTATTGTGCAAGAGGATAACGTCATTGGACAATATGCCTCAGCGTTTCGACTTGATGGCTCGTCTAAGGTTCTGCAAAGCGGCTTGATAACGCTGGGCATTGATGGTGGTTCCCCGCTCCGGGAACTCGGCAACCAGTGGGTCCAGTGACTCGCGCCCCTCAAGGAATCGTTAGCGCCGTTCTACAACACTTGACCGACTGACTGTACTCACCGTGCACAGCCTTCATTCGTCGATACATTTCACGGCCTCCAATTCCCTCCGCCTCCAAAAATCGAATCACTCCTCGTTCTTGCTTACTCGCCTGCATGTTCGGTAGTGGACGATAACTTGTGTGCCCACCTTCTTTCCGGCGTGAAACCACACTGGCGCTATCCAACATCAAATGGTGCGCACGTGTCAGTCTCTCTACCAATAGATAGCGCCACCATACCCGCAATTACGTGGTACCATCTTACGTGTAAGGCAAAGGCAGACGCACTGACCAGATTTCAATTGAATGAACCTCATATTTATGGCGATTACGCACAAGTTCGCGCGATTTACCATAGTTGCCACGACTTATTAAATGACCCTCGTATTTTTTTCTGAAATCCATAAATTAAACAGTCGTTTAAGTGATGTAAGTGGTATTTGATTTTTTACATTAAATGGATAAAAATTATACTTGTTTTTAATGACATTGTACAAGAAAATTAAGACAATAAGCCACGAAGTCACCTGACTCTTAGCCGCACGGTTGGAGGCGCATTGTCACTGTCCGCGCGTCTCCCCTCGTCGGAGGTTCGAGTCCTCCCTCGGGCATGGGTGTGTGTGTTGTTCTTAGCGTAAGTTAGATTAAGTAGTGTGTAAGCTTAGGGACCGATGACCTCAGCAGTTTGGTCCCATAAGACCTTACCACAAATTTCCACTTAACTCTTAAATCCTTAAGGCATTATCTACCACACCCTAAGGATCACGACTCTTCTGTACATAATGTCCGTATTTAAAACAAAACAACAAGTAAGGTTATATAAAAGAAATCGTAATTATAAAACAATTGAGAGCAATCTTGCGTTTTGTGTTATATTCTTTTAATGTCAACGTTAAGTAGCTCTTGCGAGCCGAAGTAGATGAACTGTTATTAACTATATAGTCTGCCCTCAGGTAAAGCCTGAACGTAAAATCATTTTTATGCTACAGTAGTTGACAATCGTCGCTATCGACATGGTAACTATTATGTCTATACTGTGGCATAGTTAGAAAAATGACATCAGCAGCCATTATGTAGAAAGAGGTGTAACAAGAGACGACGTTGAATTTGATTCTGACCTTCACTGAGTAAGTCATATCACAATTGCTTGAGAAATCAGTTATCACAAGACGGAAGATTACGGAGCGGGAAAGAAAAAAAATAGTGTAGTCAGATGTTTTCCTTTCAAGAAAACTATTTAAAAGTCAACAAATGGTTCAAATGGCTCTGAACACTATGGGGCTTAATTTCTAAGGTCATCAGTCCCCTAGAACTTTGACCTACTTAAACCTAAATAACCTAAGGACACCGCTCACATCAATGTCCGAGGCAGGATTCGAACCTGCGACCTTAGCGGTCGTGCGGTTCCAGACTGAAGCGCCTAGAACCGCTCGGCCACCTCGGCCGGCTAAAAGTCAACAGGATAGCAACGAACTTTTTTATGGCTACTTACAAGTCATTTGTCTTCCAAAATATTAAAAATACTCCATATCCCCAGGTGTAGGCCACCCCTAAAAACTATCATATGGGCGCCTTTGTTACTGAGTATAGTATTAATGCTCGATATTCACAGGCAAATTTCAAAGAGTTAACGGGAGTAAGGACGCAGATAAAATATGAGAAAATGTAATATAATATATCCCCCAAATGTTCAAACTTGGGAAGTTTATAAATAAATGTTAGTTAGGCAATCAATAAAACAGTAGCGTGAGAGAAACTCAAAGATTATCCGAGGCAAGAGTTTCAGTACTTTTTTTAACTGTAATAACTACAATGTAGGTAGGTAGAATGTCTTGTAGGGCGTCTTTTAGCATTGGTCTTTTATCGAGCATAGCGAAGTCAATGTAGTGTGGTATTCGCCAAAATGGTTGAGTGGGGCGTCGACAGGCGAATATGCGGTAATGCCGATAGGGTGTCGATTTTCTCCATGCTCTTAACTTCATAAAAAAGTTGTTTACATTTAAGTAACATCTTGTATTTAATTCTAGATGGCGGAAACAAGATAAAAGAAAACCAGAGAGGGCTAAATGGGCTGAAGAAACTGTAAAAAAAGGCATTAATTTTATTGAAGTCGGGCAGATCACTGAACAACGTATCCAAGAATTACAGTTTACGCTCGACATTCAAACGGCCGTAACAGACTAGAAGGGGAGACCGCGTCCGATTGCATTCTTTTGCAGAAATTGTATAATTTTAAGTGGGACATACTTGATTGTGACGGGCTACGGTAAGACGAGAAAGAGTTGAAGTAGTCCACAAGTTGCGTGAAGAGGATAATAATGAAGGTCCAGAGGTTTCTGAAGACGAAGTGTACACAGATTGTGTGCCGAAGTTAAAGTTCGGCTGGAAGATTCAGAAACAGAGGAGGGCGACAATGAAGATGACGAGGAAATACTTATTTAGAACGTTTATTACTTTACCAGAAGGAACAGCGAGACAAAATGAAATAAAGTTCCACCATCACAAAGTACGTTTCTGCGCCAACAATATGATTCGAAAGTTAACTGGACCTGTAAGTGCAGCGAAAACGCCTTTGGAATTGCCTCATAGGTGAATTTTGCCCTTATAGTTCAGTTACAAATAAGTACCAGCGTGAGAGAACCGTGCCTTAGATTCGATCGTGTGATCAGTGACAAAAAGAGA
This sequence comes from Schistocerca piceifrons, assembly GCF_021461385.2. Taxonomy (NCBI): domain Eukaryota; kingdom Metazoa; phylum Arthropoda; class Insecta; order Orthoptera; family Acrididae; genus Schistocerca; species Schistocerca piceifrons. The sequence continues at coordinate 547,177,328 of NC_060141.1, read as the reverse complement.
CAATTAGACAACAGCGATACGGGAAATATATGTATATTTGTACGGAACTGTCAGAAGTTATATGCTGTCGGAGAAAATTTGTATTAGATTAGCAACTGGCAGGGTTCCGTGGAAGGTGTAGTTATCGCCAGTGGCTGCTCTGCAGACCAAACAAATTTAGCAGCTCCTGTAGATTCCCAGGTGTTTTATGTGCGTGGCTTGGAAATATAGGCTGGATTAAAACCAAGAAGGATTATACCACGTAAGCAACAAATCTTCGTATATTGTTCCGTGACTGTGTGAAACTGTTTATCAGTCAGATCGATGTGTTACAGTAGACTGCCGGTTTACCAGCACTGGCTTCATGGAAGAGTGAGGAAGAAAAATCTTTCTTCCGTGAGGAAAGGAAAATAAGCATCGGTCCACAATTCACTTTTTGTCTTCAAGTAAGGTCGTACTCTAGTTTTCTATGTTACTAAAAAAAAGGGAAAATTGTGATCCGGGCATCAATCGTGCATGAAAATATTCCAGTACATGCTGACACAAGAGACAAATAGACGCTATTTATGTTTTATAATGGCATCAAAGGTGTAGTCTACACTACGGAGTAATTGACCGCTTCATACTATGTTCCAAGAAATGTGCGACGTTGACCCATATTATCTTTTTTGCAATGTATTTCGACAAAAATAAAAACTGTATCCGAAGAAAATGGTTCCTGAAACAATTATATGACGCAGCAGTTTGGATACATCACTAATTCATATGAATCTTCAACATAGGCTGAAAGGTAAAAAAAAAAAAAAAAAAAAAAAAAAAAAAAAAAAAAAAAAAAAAATGGAATTGCGGTCGAGACGTAAAGGTGTATTTTCTGTACATTAAAGAAAAGAATGACTCAATATTGTTGCAAAGGGCGTTGCCGTGCGTCCCGATTAATGGGGAATCATCCGGTATGTTAGCGGCAAGAAACAATCAATGGCTCTCTGCGCGATAGCAATGGAGATACTATCGAAGACAGTGCTGCCAAAGCAGAGTTACTAAACACAGCCTTCCGAAATGCCTTCACAAAAGAAGACGAAGTAAGTATTCCAGAACTCGAATCGAGAACAGCTGCAACATGAGTGACGTAGATGTAAATATCCTCAGAGTAGTGAAGCAACTTAAATTATTTAATAAAAGCAAGTCTTCTGGTCCAGACTGTATACCAATTAGGTTCCTTTCGGAGTATGCTGATGGAGTAGACCCGTACTTAATCATATACAACCGTTCGCTCGCCGAAATATCCGTACCCAAAGACAGAAAAGTTGCACAGGTCACACCAATATTCAAGAAAGGTAGTAGGAGAAATTCACTAAATTACAGGCCCATATCGTTAACGTCGATATGCAGCAGGATTCTAGAACATATGTGTTCGAACATTATGAATTACCTCGAAGAAAACGGTCTATTGACACACAGTCAACATGGGTTTAGAAAGCATCGTTCCTGTGAAACACAACTGACTCTTTATTAACATGAAGTGTTGAGTGCTATTGACAAGGGATTCCAGATCGATCCCGTATTTCTGCATTTCCGGAAGGCTTTTGACACTGTACCACACAATCGGCTCGTAGTGAAATTGCGTGCTTATGGAATATCGTCTCAGTTATGTGACTGGATTTGTGATTTCCTGTCAGAGAGGTCACAGTAATTGACGGAAAGTCATCGAGTAAAACAGAAGTGATTTCTCGCGTTCCCCAACATGTTGTTATAGGCCCTTTGCTGTTCCTTATCTATATAAACGATTTTGGAGAGAATCTGAGCAGCCGTCTTGGGTTGTTTGCAGATGACGCTGTCGTTTATCGACTAATAAAATCATCACGAGATCAAAAGAAACTGCAAAACGATTTAGAAAATATATCTGAATGGTGTTAAAAGTGGCAATTGACCCTAAATAACGAAAAGTGTAAGATCATTCACATGAGTGCTAAAAGGAATTCGTTAAATTTCGGTTACACGATAAATCAGTCTAATCTGAAAGCCGTATATTCAACTAAATACCTAGGTATTACAATTACGAACAACTTAAATTGGAAGGAACACATAGAAAATGTTGTGGGAAAGGCTAACCAAAGACCGTTTTATTGGCAGGACACTTAGAAAATGTAACACACCTACTAAGGAGAATGCCTACACTACGCTTGTCCGTCCTCTTTTGCGCAGTGTGGGATTCTTACCAGGTAGGACTGATGGAGTACATCGAATAAGTTCAAAGAAAGGCAGCACGTTTTGTATTATCGCGAAACATGGGAGAGAGTGTCACAGAAATGATACAGGATTTGGGCTGGAAATCATTAAAAGAAAGACGTTTTTCGTTTAGACGGAATCTTCTCACGAAATTCCAATCACCATCTTTCTCCTCCGAATGCGAAAATATTTTGTTGACCACCGACGTACATAGGGAGGAACGATCACCACGATAAAATAAGGGAAATCAGAGCTCGTACAGAAAGATATAGGTGTTCATTCTTTCCACGCTCTATACGAAATTGGAATAATAGAGAATTGTGAAGGTGGTTCGATGAACCCTATGCCAGGCACTTGAATATGATTTGCAGAGTATCCATGTAGTTCTAGATGTTGATGTAGGTTCAAGTCCTCCCTCGGGCATGGGTGTGTGTGTTGTCCTTAGCATAAGTCAGTTTAAGTTAATTAGTGTGTAAGCCTAGGGACCAATGACCTCAGCAGTTTGGTCCCATAGAACTTATCACAAATTTCCAAAATTTCCGGACTACCCATTTTAAATAAAAATAGTCGGTAGTCGGTTGGGTATTTCTAATCGTTTATTAATAATCTATAGGGCCTAGTCACTTTTTTCGAGATCAACCTTAAACCTGCTTAAGCTAAAATAAATCAGTAAACAACCTTATACTGAGATGTTCTGGGTGATTTTTTTCCACCGTGTCTAAAGTCGAGGGATTAGCTATGAGAGAGTATGGAACAAAAAAGGTTAATGAACTTATGCCCGGAAAAGCATGGTTTCCATGCTAGACCATCCAGGATGGAATGTAACAATATTATGAAAAGTAAAGTTGCTACTCACCATATAGCTGAGTCTCAGATAGGCACAACAAAAAGACTGTCACAAATAAGCTTTCGGCCAGCGAGGCCTTCGTCAGCAATAGATGACAGATACACACACACACACACACACACACACACACACACACACACACAGCACTGCAGTCTCTGGCAACGAAGCCACTCTGTGGCCTCGTTGGCCGAAAGCTTATTTGTGGAAGTCTTTTTGTTGTGCCTATGTGCGACTCAGAATCTCTGCTATATGGTGAATAGCAACTTTCCTTTTGATAACATTAGGCCATTTATTCAGTCATACACTGTTACAGAGACTGCGATCTAATGCGTGCTATACCATGCAGCCACAGTTACAGTACGTGTTGAAAATGGTGTCCATGTGCCTCAACGCATGCGGATACGCGCCGTAGCATATTTGCCTCACACGTTCACATCCTCCAGCCTGTATCCGGACAGTGTCAAAGGCAGCATGAATACGCTGCTCCAGTGTCTCCACATCTGGAATGGGCTCTGCATACACAATACTTCTGAGATGGCCCCATAATCAGAAATCGCACGGGTTAAGGTCTGGTGAACGAGCAGGCCATGTAACTGGACCCCCTCGTCCGATCCACCGACCAGGGACACCCCGACTGAGATGCGTCCGGACGTCAACGCTGAAGTGGGATGGAGCACCATCATGTAGCAGCCACATAACCCTTCGAATCATCAATGGCACTTCTTCCAGCATGGGAGGCAAAGTCATTGACATGAAACGCCGATAGTTCCTGCCTGTTAGACGACGTTGAAGAAAGACTGGACACAAAATACGGTCGCCAATTATACCGGCCCAAACATTCCGGCTGCTTCGACGCTGATGATGGGGGTTCTGTCCCACAGGTAACTGTTATGAAAGTTGAAGATACCACTCCGCGTAATGGTGGCCTCATCTCTGAATAGGATGGATGACAAATACCGGAATTGTGGTTGACTGGTGAAGGAAGTAGTCACAAAACTGCTCCCGATGGGGAAAGTCTGTCGCTAGTAAGCCCTGCACAGCTGTAAGTGGTAAGGGTAGTAACAATTACCATGGAGAATTTTCCACACGGTCGTTTGGCCTACCCTGTACTGGCAGGCCAACTGCCTGGTACTGACACTGTAGTTACCTTCCACAGTGTTTATCACATTTCCTCCAAGCCTGGTGTTCGAACATTTCGGGTACGTCCTTCATGATTTCCTACTTCCTGAAACGACTGTCTCATAGAAATGGCGAAACACTGTTGCAGACATTGATCGCTGTGGTTGTTACCGGCGGGCCGGCCGCGGTGGCCGTGCGGTTCTAGGCGCTCCAGTCCGGAGCCGCGCTGCTGCTACGGTCGCAGGTTCGAATCCTGCCTCGGGCATGGGTGTGTGTGATGTCCTTAGGTTAGTTAGGTTTAAGTAGTTCTAAGTTCTAGGGGACTAATGAACACAGCAGTTGAGTCCCATAGTGCTCAGAGCCATTTGAACCATTTGTTACCGGCGGGGATATGTCTCCTGCGCGCTGCCCGTTGTCATTTGCCTTTCCGTAAATAAACACCATGTCGGTAAGCTCTCGATTCGAATACGGAACCATTGTGTACAACGCTGTATCGCATCCACTACAAGATGAGTCAGCAAGAGAACTGAATCGGACAACATTACCAATTACTATGGCAGGAGAGGGCGCTAGGGCATGTCGAATGAGGAACAGTACCACCCTCTAGGAGGAAACCATGCATACTGTTAACTGTGGCTGCTCCGAACGGCACGTATTAGACCGCAGCCTCTGATTGAATAAATGGTATCTAGCACGGAATCCATGCATTTCCGGACATAAGTTCATTAGACCTTTTTTGTTCCGTATCCTCTCTTCGATCCGGCCCTAGACATTGTGCACAGTGGAAAAAATGACCCTGTGTATCACAGCAACTAAATGTTCAGTCTTTTTAATTGCTGTCTTCTTCCTAAAATGATCTTACGTCGTAACAAACCAAAAATTCTTCGTTAAACAAAATAAACGGTTATCTATTTCTCTGGATCGGAAAACGTAGAGATATTCAAAAACTTTCGTGATTTCAATTAGACTTAGAAAGCAACGACAATCTCTAGTATTAAATATTTATGATCTGAACCCACTTTATCAACAAAGCTATTTTTCTTAGTAATCATTTTGCGGAGCATTACTTCATCGCTACAAAGCCCAACAAATGCGTGACAGGCCGGAGTTCCATATATTTGTCCGGGCAATCCTATTTGCGGACCTGCATTTTAGAACGTTTTTGTTTCTCTAATGGTATATACTTTCACCCGTGTCAGTTTTCGCCACTAACCCTTGCAATACCAGAGGGGAGAGGGAAGTACTGTATGCACAATTACTTTGTTTTTAAAATTTTGAAAAAATATTTGTTTTTAATCAGTTTTTCTACCAGGTTCTATAAATGTTGCAATTTTTCAGTGAAACGTAACCCAGAAATGTAATAGAGTTTATCGAAGGTGACTGTCTACAGTTGTTAGGTAGTTTGAGAAAAGCATATTCGTGCCTTCAGCTGTACAACTGTATGTTTAGTCTCTGCCGGTTTCGATTATTAACAGTCATCTTCACAGGAGCAAAACATACAATTTCGTCATATATGAACCAACCGAATATAGAACACTTATCACTGTCATAATAATCTGCCTTCATAGAGTCCATATAAACGTGCTGTGCCTTGGTACCATTACAGTAGTGCAGCTGGATCACCCAGTCTGAAGAGTCTGTTACGACAATTATATATGTTCTACATTTGGAGGCTCATCTACGACGAAAATGTATATTTGATCCATCGATGTACACGGTTTTTCTCCTTTGAAGGTGACTGTAATAATCGAAACCTATAGAGAATAAATATACAGTTGTACAGCTGTTGGCACAAATACGCTTTTTTCAAGCCAAAAATATAAGTCTCAGTAGTAGGTAACACTTTCCGCATATTTTCAGGTTCAAGACCTTACTTACAAATCACTGTCTCTTTAGAAATTACGCTGTAGACAATTTTCAATAACAGTTGACTAAACCCGCATTTTTTTAAAAAAAATTTTTGTTTGTAATAAATTACACGGTGCTTGGTAGTACACACTGTTGAAAACACGTTGATATTGCCCAGAGCGTGCTACAAGATATTTTCAAGTTCTGGAGCCTGCTTACACTTCACTAACTCTTTTACAAATATGTTGTTAATATAAGCCAATAACAATTAACTAACCTGGTTTTTTGTTTTTTAAATTCTTTTAGGGTTGGCACCCCCCCCCCCCTCCCCCCCCCCCCCCCCCCCGGCTTGGTAAGGCGCGTTATGAAAAATGCAAAATGCGTTCGTATAGCTAGGGTGATTATGACATATCAGGCCTTACTTCTGAGTCCTCTACAGACTTGGCGCACAATGGCTAGCCACATCACGACTCACTTGTGATCCTTCGTTCGCTTTAGTGATAAACCAAATCGAAATTTTACAATAGACGACAATAAATCCCCAACAGTTCTCTTCATTCACTCTTGGAATACATTTCTAACGTGAACAGACCATCAAATGCTATAGGCATTTATTGCTTTCTTGTACATTCTGCGGCGAATAACTTGTGATCGGCCAACAACTATATAGAAAACTTTGAATTACAGTTTCATTGTATGTGAGATGGTCAGCTTACCAGGGCACCATACCTCCAAACTCCGCCCTGATGTCAGCTCTCCTGTAGGCTGCCGCCTGGCGCAGAGCCTCGTCGTGGAATTTTGACGGCATTTTGTTTGAAAACTGAGGTCAGTTCACAAATAATTTAGATCATTTTGCCAAAAAGGTTAAGAGCAACGATCGCGCTCGCTGTCGTTGGCTGTTTTGCTCGTTATTCAATTTTTTCCCCACAGAGTAAACGATATTAGCAGCAGTAGAAGCATTGGAATCATATTGTTAAGCACATATTCAAAATACCGTTGCAGCTATCCGTATAGGCAGAATTCTACTACCAACTAACTTTGCAGTATCCAAAACGAATATTGACGAAAATACAGTTCATAGTCAACCCTTGATGTTGACGATTCTATTAAAGATCTAAGTTAAGCCACAAAGGAGCGTCGGAGGTTACATTTTTATTCAGTTACTTAGAAAATTCCGAGACTAGCTATTCATAAAACCAAACTGTTAAGTTATAATGATTCTCAGTAAGCAGTGCAGTGCTCTGCTATTTTACTTCAGACCGTAAAGCATAAGGTAATTCCTCTCATAAAACTGCCACTCACTGTCAGACTTAAACTATAATAAAGGGCCCTTCATACGATCTGTCGCCTGGTCGAGCAATCTGTTCGCAGATCACAGTCATATTCATCGCAGCGATCGGTCGCTGGTCGCTCGGAATTAGCAGATAGTGTATCCGGCCCTCTATCTGAATGATCGCCGGCATCGTGTTCGGTCAGAGGGTTAGCTGCCCTGGGTAAAAACAACTGAGTGAGTGGATCAACAATGAACTTAGGCGGGCTTTATGGAACGTCCGCCCCGAACAAATGCGTCGAACAAAAACGAACAAAAAAAATGAGATCATAAAAAAAGTTAGTGCGTCTGACTGCCATGCAACGGACCCGGGTTCGATCCCCGGGCTGGTCGGAGATTTTCTCCACTCGGTGACTGGGAGTTGTGTTGTCGTCATCATTTCATTATCATCGACTTGCAAAAACAATGTGGCGTAAGTTGAAAATGTGTACCTCGGCGTGCGAACTTACCTGGATGAGGATTTCTGGCCATCAATGCCATACGACCTTTTTTTTTTTTTTTCCACGGCGCAGTCTTGAGAATCGTATGCGACGTGTGACACTATCGATACCTGGCTGTGATTCGTTAGTCTAGTTAGTAAACGTGCATATGAAGTTTTGTTTCGTTTCGAATTACCAATGAAGTACTTCATAATAGAATTTATAATTGTTCAGGGACCACGAACCACTCTGAGAAGTGAAGTTGAGACCCGATTTGGCATTTATATAAGGATTAAAAATCATTGACACTGTCAAAGTTGCAATGAGCAGCAAGCTGAAGCTTCTGATGTAAAGCAGAATTCATGGGAAGTTCACACTAATAATCACGGGTACCGAGTAGGGATGGGAAAAACCGACAGGTTAAAAGCGATTGCGATTCCGGTATTTTAATTCTGAATAACCGGTATTTTTCGGTATTTGTTGGGGCTCTGTGATAACAGGTGTTTCTTTATTATTTACTAATAACAGAGTAAAAAACCTAAGTATCAATTAGCCATGGGGCACTACTAAAATTTTTCGTTTTTAAATAATTTTTATTCGATAAAAGCTGCATTAGTTTGAAATACTGTGTTATTATAGAAAATGGGAAAAGCTATCAGCGCTGTTTTAATAATAATGCTGACAGAAACGAGCCACAAACACATGACACTGAATTGGTACAGCACTGTTGAGACAATACGTAATGTTCCTGTTGCCACGTGTCGTGGCTTAAGGTACGCATATGCGTGCATGGTGCAAGACCAGCCGACACGTGGTCTATACGGCAGTTTCTGGCTGTCGTTGGACGTCGTTGTATTGCAGAACGGCATCAACTGTAGTCTGAAAATATTTTTACGAAGCAACTAAGCAATGAGTCAGCATGGTTTCAGAAAACATCGTTCTTGTGCAACGCAGCTCTTCATTCGCACGAAGTAATGGCCGCTATCGACAGGGGATCTCAGGTTCATTCCGTATTTCGAGATTTCCGGAAAGCTTTTGACACCGTTCCTCACAAACTACTTCTAGTCAAGCTGCGGGCCTATGGGGTATCGTCTCAGTTGTGCGACTGGATTCGTGATTTCCTGTCAGGAAGGTCGCAGTTCGTAGTAATAGACGGCAAATCATCGAGTAAAACTGAAGTGATATTAGGTGTTCCCCAGGGAAGCGTCCTGGGACCTCTACTGTTCCTGATCTACATAAATGACCTGGGTGACAATCTGAGCAGTTCTCTTAGGTTGTTCGCAGATGATGCTGTAATTTACCGTCTAGTAAGGTCATCCGAATACCAGTATCAGTTGCAAAGCGATTTAGAAGAGATTGCTGTATGGTGTGGCAGGTGGCAGTTGACGCTAATAACGAAAAGCGTGAGGTGATCCACATGAGTTCGAAAAGAAATCTGTTGGAATTCGATTACTCGATAAACAGTACATTTCTCAAGGCTGTCAATTCAACTAAGTACCTGGGTGTTAAAATTACGAACAACTTCAGTTGGAAAGACCACATAGATAATATTGTGGGGAAGGCGAGCCAAAGGTTGCGTTTCATTGGCAGGACACTTAGAAGATGCAACAAGTCCACTGAAGAGACAGCTTACACTACACTCGTTCGTCCGCTGTTAGAATATTGCTGCGCGGTGTGGGATCCTTACCAGGTGGGATTGACGGAGGACATCGAAAGGGTGCAAAAAAGGGCAGCTCGTTTTGTATTATCACGTAATAGGGGAGAGAGTGTGGCAGATATGATACGCGAATTGGGATGGAAGTCATTACAGCAAAGACGTCTTTCGTCGCGGCGAGATCTATTTACGAAAATTCAGTCACCAACTTTCTCTTCCGAATGCGAAAATATTTTGTTGAGCCCAACCTACATAGGTAGGAATGATCATCAAAATAAAATAGAAATCAGAGCTCGAACAGAAAGGTTTAGGTGTTCGCTTTTCCCGCGCGCTGTTCGGGAGTGGAATGGTAGAGTGATTGTAGTAGTATGATTGTGGTTCGATGAACCCTCTGCCAAGCACTTAAATGTGAATTGCAGAGTAATCATGTAGATGTAGATGAAATACAATGCTTCATTTGCTTTAAAATATTAAAGATTTGTTTGCAGTTTGTGCCCTTCTGTTGAGAAGAGGAAGGAAATTGTGACAACAGTAACAAATTAAAAACTTTTTAAGTTATTCATGTATACAATAAAAATAGAAAATAGCTGATCTGCCGCCTGTGACTACATAATGTGCCCTTATCTGTTTGTAGCCTTTGAAAACGGACAAATTAACACGAAAAATAGGATCTTCAGCCTCTGTTCTCACCCTTCAGCACTGACTAGTCGTAATGCTCAAATAGTAGTGTTATCCTCGATTACAACATGGTTTTTGAGCAGAGGTTCGAAAAATTAGACTCAGTAGAAAAACACTGGTGATTTTTTGTAACATTTAGCTACTTAACACTTTTCGACAACAGTAGCGAACGGTTGACGGACTAAGTTTTCTTTTATTTGCTTATTTAATTTAATATTTTGACTATGTATCTTGAAACTGCCTAAATTTTTCAATCTTTGTTCGATTTCTACGTTTATCACAAGAAACAATACGAATAAGAAACCGAAAATCGATTATTTCAGAAACCTGTTATTTTGAAGGGTTTTAAGAATCAGATTAAAATGGCTTGGGAAAAATCCGATACAGATTGTTTAGCGATAACCGCCATCCCTACTACTGGGTCGATCTGGTGATTTTGAGTTACTTATGAAGCAGCTACACACATTATTAAAGTTTTCAACTTCTAAACAGAATGACCTAGCATTAACATTAAGTCATCAGTTTAATTGAAGAGTTTAGTGCAAACCCATTATACAGCTATATTGAAGTCCCCTGTTATTTCATATAGTCTTAATAAAGCTATATTGAAGTCCCTTGTTATTTCATATAGTCTTACTCTCCCTCAAGCAATCAGTGACGGAAATAGGTGGCGCTGTCAATGATAACAATTTTGTATACACATCGGGAAACTATAAGACTGATGAATCAAAACGAGAAACTATAAGACCAATGAATGACAAGGAACTGAATACTAATGAATGAAAACCTAGTTGTATTAGCATTCTAGAAAGAGTCACACAACTATCTTTGCTTCAATGAAAAATTAGTGTATTCTGTAAATTAGGTTACACTTCCCAAGAAAAGCGTGTGAACTAAAGTTTAATAAACTGCTATTCCTATTTCTTTATTGATTTTTTGAAGTATTAATGGACGTACGGAGATAAACTGCCACTGCTGCCAAACATAGGAGTTCAATTTCTATACCAGAACTTCTCGACACAGTGGCTTTCGCAGTGCTGGTTGGAAATGCTTTGTATATCCTTCGTGCGTGGCGGGCTCGAAGAGAGCGAACGGTTGCAGGCGTTATCGCTGGCGATATCCTAAGTGAACAGTCGCCCTCGTGTGGAACCTTTTAGTCCGTATCGTCCAAACGTTAAAAATTGGCAACTTTAAACAAGCGCCTCTTCGAGATAATGCGCGAACTAGTTTCGAATAGTCACAGATATGCCACCTGTTTCGCAAAATATACATATTAGATAGCATCTGTTGATACTGTTTTGTGGAAAAAAATGCAAAATCTGTGATTTGCAGTGTGACTTTAATTGACGCATGGCGTACCGGTTATGTCGCGATTTGAGCGGTGATAGGTCGGCACCTAGCAGCACAGCTAAAACTGCTGTTGAGTAAACCAGCATCAATGACTTTCGCAAATCAAGATTCTCAAACACTTTTGCCGCGAATGAAAACGAGCAGCAATGATTTCCAATCATCATTATCACACACTTTTGCTGCTTCTATTGGAATATATTGAAACTTCCGAGGCGGTGGGTAGGTTAGTTTTTTTAATTTACTTACACAATTCGATGTATACGATGTTATTTTCGAATTTGCCGCCGAGGTAGCGCCATGGTGACCTCTATAACGCAAAATTGGTTCTGCCGTGTTGTATAATATTACCGTTGCCAACTGCTATCCCGTATTTCGCATATTTTTCCCAAAAAATTATTTTTAGCCCACAATACAGCAAGTTCTATGAATTATGATTGTAGATAATAACTTGTCTACATTTCAGTACCATACATATTCATGTCTTGTAATCGGTTGCGGACGTCTTCCGATCTTTTGACCGAAAACATGAGAAGAGAGAGGTTAGAATGTCACTGCACTTCATATTAGTCACACATAAATGAACCTAGTTACTGAAAAGCATGATTCGAATCCAGAGAAATTAATGGAGCTCAAATTAGCTAAACAACAAAAATAAGCTACGGTACAGTTTGGTAAAATGTTTTCTTACCCGGGCATGTTTAACGGCTGTTAGTTCTGAGAAGATCCAACAAAAAATTTAGATTAGTTAATCCGAAAAGAGTGTAATGCAGCGTCGCTTGATGCAGACTGCTGATTCCATGTGCTATATAGAATTTACATATCAAAGACAAACGTATCGTGCTTACGCAACAAAGCACTTAGCCGTTGGTAAACTAAGCAGTGATGGCCTAATACACTAGATTTAGAGACAGACGCATTTAACTGCTTGTGGGACAAGAGGGTATGCAGGATCTGAGTCACGTTATGCCTTTTAGGAAAGGGTGGGGGGGGGTAGTTTCGCCGTGAATGACGAAATAGGCTAGTTATGAGGTTTCACGGAAAAAGCATACTGAATTAAAAATGTCTGCCTCGTTTTGACGAGGCAGTGTGCGAGTCTGTTTGCATTTATGTCATAGGGTTGGGCGCGGGGGACGGCTAACTTCGCCTGCTCTCGCTTTATACGCATTTTTGTGAAATTCTTCGAGCTGTCTGAGGGACTGTTCATCTCTTCATTTCTTGAAGCTAATCCAATATTGCTTCATTTATTATAGCCGAAGTATTCAAAACCTCTCACAGAATAAAATCTTAAAAACACGATCGGATTGTGAATGGTAATATCCAGATGATATCCCAGAATGCAGCCAATGCAAATCCTGTAGTTTTGGTTGACTGTGAGAGTGCTTCCCAGTTCAGTGGTGGACAGTAGCTTGTAGGCATCTCAGTTGGCGCCGAAGCTACAGCGTGAAAGACGAACATTCAGATGCAGATCCATAATTGGCTACTGGGGGACTCACAACATCTTTACTTCTTACTACCCCTCTCCCTCCGAAATGAACTTTGCTGTGCTCATTACTTTTAACGTATTTATGTCATGGGTTTTAGTAATAATAACAGTGAACCGCACTTCCCGAAAAAAAAGAAACGAAGCAGCCAGAGTGTAAGAGGAAACAAAATGAAACTTAACTGGTTGAGGTGATATGCGACATTACCTCTCATTAAAAATCGAGTCAAATTTACAAAGGACTTGGCGGTATGAACCCTTTTATCAGTATGACATTGCACCCACTCTAGCCTGGATTCATACACTGATAAAGTTCCTGCGCCATTTCCTGAGGCAAGGTGGCCCACAACTATTGTAAATGGTCCATGATTCCTTCGACATTGGCATTAGTACAGAGTTGACGTCTGAGCTAGTTCCACACATGTTCTATCCAGAACAGATCTGTGGATCTTGCTGGCCACGCTAGTAGTTCAACATCACACAGACAATTCGTAGAAACAGGTGGCATGTGTGGATGAGGACTGTTCCGTTGAAAAATGGCAGTGTGGTGCTGCTGCACGAGAAGTAACACCTGAGGATGTGGGATATCTGTGACTTTCCATTGTGTCATCAGAATTCCCTCAAACACTACCAGCAGTGTCATGAAGTCATAGTTTCAACTTCATGACGCGTGGAGTCAATGCTTCTTCCTACTCCAAAAGCAGCCGTTTGCATTGTGGTGTCAAAGGCAGCTTACATGTGGGACAGTAATTGCCTAATCTGGCTGTTTTTAGTCTCTGAGCAATGATATGGGATGACCTAGACTGTAGCAGGGACTCTTTTACTTGTTCTAGGATGACACGTGCTGTTGTGAAGGGGTTATAATGTGTTTTGTCCAAAATACTGTGACTCTCTCTTGTGGTTGTCTGTTACTTGCTCTCAGACACAGATGCTAATGTGAAGGGTTTTGTCCAAAATAATACGACTCTCTGTTGTGGTGGTCAGATGGGATCAGTCATAACTTTGATGACAAATATGCCAGTTCTCCCTTTCCCTTGCAGTCAATCATCGGGCCACTGTCATATAATCTGAATGCCCCACAAATGTTGCATGATTCAGCCAGCTGGCCAAGTGGAGACCCACAATGAGGCCCCTGTCCAAACCATTGTCAGGTGCTGATAGCACTTTCTTATATGAGTAAGTGGTGTTTCCAAGTCCTTCACAATCATTACGCAATGTCTGGCTCTGTTCAAGCCTTTTATATACCATACCAGGCCTGGTAACAAACCTAAACATGAACAACAATAATGCACTCAGGTGGCTGTTCCATCGGTTACAGATAATTGTGCTCTGTTCATTTGCGAACCCACTGGTAAAGTATACGGATATGAAGCTGTGTTGATATCTAACCATATCTTCTGTGTGCTTCACCTTTTTTTTTTATCAGGAATTGTATGTATTATTTGGCAGTCTACCCATGTTGTTGTTGTTGTTGTTGTTGTTGTCTTCAGTCCTGAGACTGGTTAGATGGAGCTCTCCATGTTACTCTATCCTGTGCAAGCTTCTTCATCTCCCAGTACTTACTGCATCCTACATCCTTCTGAATCCGCTTAGTGTATTCATCTCTTGGTCTCCCTCTACGATTTTTACCCTCCACGCTGCCCTCCAATGCTAAATTTGTGATCCCTTGATGCCTCAGAACATGTCCTACCAACCGATCCCTTCTTCTTGTCAAGTTGTGACACAAACTCCTCTTCTCCCCAATTCTATTCAATACCTCCTCATTAGTTACGTGATCTACCCATCTAATCTTCAGCATTCTTCTGTAGCACCACATTTCGAAAGCTTCTATTCTCTTCTTGTCCAAACTATTTATCGTCCAAGTTTCACTTGCATACATGGCTACATTTCATACAAATACTTTCAGAAACGACTTCCTGACACATAAATCTATACTCGATGTTAACAAATTTGTCTTCTTCAGAAACGCTTTCCTTGCCATTGCCAGTCTACATTTTATATCCTCTCTACTTCGACCATCATCAGTTATTTTGCTCCCCAAATAGCAAAACTCCTTTACTACTTTAAGTGTCTCATTTCCTAATCTAATTCCCTCAGCATCACCCGACTTAATTCGACTACATTCCATTATCCTCGTTTTGCTTTTGTTGATGTTCATCTTATATCCTCCTTTCAAGACACTGTCCATTCCGTTCAACTGCTCTTCCAAGTCCTTTGCTGTCTCTGACAGAATTACAATGTCATCAGCAAACATCAACATTTTTATTTCTTCTCCATGGATTTTAATACCTACTCCGAATTTTTCTTTTGTTTCCTTTACTGCTTGCTCAATATACAGATTGAATAACATTGGGGAGAGGCTACAACCCTGTCTCACTCCCTTCCCAACTACTGCTTCTCTTTCATGACCCTCGACTCTTTATAACTGCCATCTGGTTTCTGTACAAATGGTAAATAGCCTCTCGCTCCCTGTATTTTACCCCTGCCATCTTTAGAATTTGAAAGAGAGTATTCCAGTCAACATTGTCAAAAGCTTTCTCTAAGTCTACAAATGCTAGAAATGTAAGTCTACCCATAGCAGGAACAAACTTGGTCATGGGACTGGATACAATCCATAAAGTATGTAATATTCGTGCAAACTAAGTTGACATTCAGCTTGGTGGCTGATAGGAGGGCTGCAAATGGGAAATGCCTTTGCAGTTGCTCCCATCAGCCAGTTTGCGCATATAGTAGTGCATGTTGTTACTTTGCAGTACAAGCATAGAAGGTGATCAAGAAAAATTTCTTCACAGGCAGACGCAATAGAGAAGGGATGTTATAAGATAATGATGATGATAATACTAATACTGCTATCACTAATAATAATAATAATAATAATAATGACAATAGTGCTAATAATAATGATAATGACAATATTAATGCTGTGGTGTAATACGCAAGAAATTACTAATCAGAAAAATATGTCATTTTAAAATCGCCTGTGAAAATTTGAGAAGTTCATTTGTCATACAACTGTTTTAAGATCTATAATAGAAATGAACTCTGACAACTTCAGCAATATCATTATTTCATACGACATAAACTTGAAGCATCAACTCATCATTATCACTACCATCATTTCACTTAGCAATGCGATTGTGATCATGGGTCTGCACACACTGCTGATTGTTAATGAGAAAATGGTGTGGGGATATGCTCTTTTTTCAGGCATTCCACTACAGTTTGTTCGAGAAACTCTTTCTGTTTTTCTATTTATTTTGGGCGTTCTTTCCCATTCTGTTTTGTTTTACTCTGCTTCCTGTATTTTCCTGGTTCCACTGCCTGTGCAAATCAGGTCGATATTAAGCACAGTGAGAGAAACCATAAAGGCATATCCCATTTATGGTTGCTACCACACTGAATGTCAACTTGGTTTGTGTACACAGTACCTGCGGGTGTATGAAGTGTGCCGGATTCGTTGTTGGCAGCAGGTTAGTTAATCTGTGACTGCCCGCCTTTTGCAGGATGTAAGCACATCCATGTGGGATAACCCTCAGACTAGGAACTGAAAAGTATTCTGCGTTAAACCTATCTTACAACGTTCTAGAATTCCTTGAAGTTGTCCAGACTCTCAGTTTTTCTGGGTTTTAATTGAGAAATTTGGAAAAATGTAAACTCTTATAGTAATACATTATGCAGAAGGGGGGTGAGTGTTATTGACTGCCCCCCCCCCCCTTTTCTCCCTGCTACAGTGCCATCTCTTGGGACCATATCCGCTAACATTGGATTGGCACACCTACCATGAATGAGACAGCTGATGTTTGCACATGTGCACATGACACTCACTTCTCTCTCATGGTACTTCTCGCCCCTCTTATGGCAGACTTTTCATAGTGTAACCATTATAGTAGTGTACACATCATCAGCGTAACATCTATGTCATAACAAATATTGGTATAGTGAGTACAAAAATAATATTTCAGTGGTTTAGTGCCAGACTCGCTACTCGTAACAAAAACTTTCCAAGCGTGCCATAGTAATTCATTTTTGCACTTATCATTTACGTAAGGCTTCAGAAATACAGTCACTATTTGAAATAATGCATGATAGCTTATCTCACTGATCTGACCGCTCAGATCCAGAGAGCAATTTCACTATGCTGAAATTCACTAACAACACTAGTCTCAGACTGTTCTGTAATGTTAATTCTCCAAAGGGCATTGTGGTTATTGGAATCCAGATATTTGACTCACAGTTAAGGTCTCCATGCTATTTCTTGATCACTAGCAGATGAGAGTATGGAGTGTGGTTGAAACCAGATGCTACCCCGAAAACAGCTTGTCAAGGATTTGTGTGTGGGGGAAAAAACTCAGTTTTTCTTACACAATGGTGGTGCTTCACAATTGTCTTATGTGTGTGTCCAGCATTAAAGTAACACAAGGATGTAATGACTGTTTAAAGGTTTTGTGAAGAAGGTAGCACCTGTGATATTCGTAGAATTGCTTTATCACTCATTTCAAAACAAAAACTCATTTCAAAACAAATGAATGGATAGTAAACAATACATTCACTGCATGTTAGTGACATCATTGTGACTGACAGTTTTGTTACAGTTAGTCTATAAGGGTAGCAATGGTCAAACATAAAATACAAGCAGCCTCATGTCTTTCAACTTCTGTTGATTCAGATCTAGGGAGCACAGTGGTCACAAATAGTTCATCAAGGGCACAGCAATAAGATGATTCAGAGATAGAAACCAGATCTTCCTACTGAAATGCAGAAGCTTACGATAGCTCAAGGTCCTTTAACTCTCTTTTCTGGAACGATGAATAATGTTACTTCACAATAATGTCTCCATCACTCATCAGGACTCTTGCAAAATTCTTGTAATTTCTTTCTCTACTTTGTTGTTCTTGGTGTTTCTTTCTCATATTTGGGCTACCAATATGCACAGGGAAACTGACAACATCTCTAGGTGATCTAACATTTCATGGGTGATCCTGGAGGTGAGTCCAAGGCTACTATCCCTTTCACTCAACTTCCCAGGTAACTGCAGTGTTTGATCTCATGGAAAGTGTGCACCCTCCTAGAGTGTCACCTTCTGATGCTGGAGTCCACAAAATTTTCAGCATTCTGCTATAGCATCATATCTCAGTCACTTTGATTCTCTTCTTCTTCAATACACCACTCCCCCTCGACCTGGTCTCTCCATGATTCGCTCCCATACAGTGCTGTGCTCCAGACGTACATTCTCAGAAATTTTCTCATCAAATTAATGCCACTGTTGCAGCAGACTTCTTTTGGCCAGGAATACCTTCTTTGCCTGTACTCCTTGCTTCGTCCATCATATATTATTTTGCTTCTAAGTAGCAGAATTCCTCCACTTCGTCTAATTTGTGGTCTCCAATCTTTATGTTGATATTATCAGTAATCTCATTATGTTCATTTACCTTTGATTTACTCTCAATCCATATGATGTGCTCAGTAGACTGTTAATACCATTTATATCCTGTAATTCATCCTCATTTTCACCAAGGATTACGATGTCATCAGATCTTTCACTGATATTCTTTCACTCTGAATCCTGGATCCTATTTTGTCATAAATTTTCACTTTGTATCTGATGGTGTGTTATTGACTGGAGTTATCAGCTAATCTAGCATGTTCATTCATTCATTCATTTATTGGTCCATTTGATTCATTACATACTTAAACAGTACATTGAATGTAGGACAAGTCAAAATTGCGAAAGGAGCAGAAACAAACACACACACACACACACACACACACACACACACACACAGAGAGAGAGAGAGAGAGAGAGAGAGAGAGAGAGAGAGCATGACAAAATTAGTTCCAGATAACAATCATAAATTACAAGTGACAAATATAGCAATTTGAGTTTAACCATTACTACATAATCATTGTTTACAAGGCTATTTTTTGTAATTTAAAAATTCTTTTACAGAATAAAAACATTTTTCCACTAGAAATGACTTAAGATTATGTTTAAAAAATTTTTTATGTTGCTGCGATTTTAAATCACTGGGTAGGCTGTTATATAGCTGAACTGTTATCTGTGCTACACTTTTTTGGTACAGTGCTGTTCTACACTGTGGCATGTGGATATAATTTGTGTTTCTTGTGTTATGACTGTGTATATGCTTATTTTGTTGAAGATGTCCAGTTTGGTTTAAAAGATACTCATTTGCGAACAGGATACGCTCATATACGTAAAGGCTCGGTAGGCTCATTATTTTCATCCGGATGAAATGTGGTCTACATGTTTCCAATTTTCTTAGGTTGCAGATAGTCCTGATTGCTCTTTTCTGCATCCTAAAGATCTTTATGCTGGTGGCTGAATTTCCCCAGAAGATTTGCCCATATCAAAGTAGTGCATGGAAGTATGCATAATACGCCTGAATAACTGTTGACTTGCTTGCACTTTTATTTAACACACGCAGAGCATAACAAGCTTTTGAAAGTTTTTTCTCAAGTTCTTTTATATGGCAGTCCCATTTTAAATTATCTTGTACCCATAGGCCTAGAACCTTAGTGTCAGTAACCGAGTTCAGTAACGCATTTTCAAGGTATGGTACTGTAACAAAGTTTTGCACATGTGGAGAAGAGTGGAAATTCATAAACACAGTTTTTTCTTTAGTTTTTTCATTTATCATTATTTTATTTTTTTGAAACCAGCTAGTAATTTGGGACATTACAGTATCTATTGCTACTTCCAATGAGATTTTGTCAGCAGCTGTTATTAATATGCTGGTGTCATCAACCAATAAGATTAGTTTTCCCAATTTAATAAACAGAACCTTGTGGCACTCCGTACTTTATTGTTGATTTACTGGAGACATGTGTTGTTGTGATAATATTTCCTTGTACTCAAATGTCATCATGCCTTAAAACCACCACTTGCTGCCTGTTTTCTAGGTAAGATCTTATCCACTGATTTGGGATTCCTCGGACACCTTTTTGATCTAATTTGTGAATGAGGAAGTCATGGTCAATTATGCCGAAAGCTTTTGAAATGTCCAGAAAGATACCAGTAGAATCTTTTCTGTCATCCAGTGCTTTAAGCACAGCTTCTATGTACTCATACATTGCTGTTGTTGTAGACTTTGATTTACTGAATCCATGTTGATTTGCTGAGAGTAATGAATTTTTTGTAATGTAGCTTAGTAGTCTATTGTAGAAATTTTTCTCAAATATTTTGGAGAAAACACTGAGTTGGGATACTGGACGATAATTATTTACATATTCAGAGTCCCCTTTTTTGAACAGTGGAGTTACTTTAGCTGTTTTTAGGCTATTGGGAAAGTTGATTAAGAGTGGGAACGAGATACCTATCCACTGACTGCAGACAATTACTCCAGTAGAAGGTGTAATAATATGCATTTTTAAGGAGCTGACTTGAACATAAATGTGCCTTACAAAGTGTGTTTATGTCAGATATGGTATACAGCTTTTTCCTCCAATCTCACATATATTGTGTCATGTGAACACCTGTAGTAAGACACACTGTTTACTATGAAATACAAATAATGGCACAGATTATTTTAACCATATAAACAAAGCATTGGGTCAGGTGTAAGCCAAAATAATTTCTAGAAAAAAGTACTCTAGAACTGACCAGGTATCAAATTGTGAACATTGACAATCCTCACATGAGTTCTGTAAAGTATTCATATGACATACAAGCCCCCTTAAGTAAGTGGATGGTGCGGTTTTTTGTGCATAACAGAACAGACTACCAACAAAGCAATAATAGCCCTGCATGTTGCTGTACTTTGTAAAGTGCTAGAACCTGTGATCACAGTTCCCAAGTAGATATAAACATAGTGGTCAATGAATAGGCTGTAAGATGTACTAAGGTATCAAGTGTAGCAGGGTGGTGCATTGTCTTGAGAATGCCACAGGGTGAAATGAAAAAAGGAATGGTTAGCTCAGTTATACCTCAGTGTTGATGCAATATTAAAGCTTAATCTTCCTTCCTTTTTCACCAAAAGTCACTTTGAGTATCCTCAACAAAGAAATAATGCAGGATTTTTACACCTACCATTCTCTACATATTGCAATTTGCACTTCCTTTGTAGATGATATGTGCGCTCATTAGGGTATACATTCTGAGTGCATTGTTTAGCCCTGTGTTCTCCTTTTCACAATGTTTGTTATATGTGTTATATCCTAGCCAGTAATGCCACCCGCGCCCGCTGCCAAAAGGTTGGCAGCATCAAAGTTTGGACGCTGTCCGCATAAGCAGCGCCAGCGAGACAGGAAATCGCCGCAAGTCTGCGCGTGCCACCGCTGGCTTCTGGTTTCTTAAGCGCTGGAGTCGCGAGCGCTAGGACAGTTCTGTATTCGCCGCTCAGTTGTATACTCGCCACCGAATTGTGTACTTGCTAGTCAGTTGTGTGTTCATCGCAGCCGAGTTGTTGTTTGTCATCAGCCGACGCTGACCTAGCCGCTCCGACTCGAACTAGACAGATTTCTGTAGACACGGAGTTCACTACTGTTTCTGTATCTTCGTTAATAAAGATAAGTACCGACTTTTATTTAATCAGTGTTTGGGTTTTCATCTTTCTGTTCACTGTTCCAGCGGACCGGTCGGCCCGCTATTAAAAGTGTGGCGGTGACTTCGTAAGCCGTTTCTACAGCGAATTGTTTGTCGCTACGAACGCTGCCACAAAAATATGCAATACCAAGTTTGTGTCATTGTAGTTCTCATATGAAGGACACACATATTTATTTATTTAGCGCCTGTTTTACCACATCATGATAATGGATTTGTCAAAGTACAAAACAGTATAAAATGTTACATATCTGCATCATGTACAAAATCTTTTCATTCGTATCAACAAATCTTTATAGGACAAACATTATTCTGCTTAATTAGATTATAAAATTATATACATACATATAAAATAAAATCTAACAAAACACCTTGGTTGATTCTACTAAAACTATTAAATACCAGTATTTTAGTTAAATAGGCATAGTAACACATGGCACAAAAGTTAGGTGCATAATTAGATACATACATGGATAAACGAAGTTTAGTTTTATCTAGAAATGGTTTGCTAATTATGAATTTTTGTTTAGAGAGTTATAGAGCAGGCATACAGATTAGAGCAGAATTCCAAGTATTCATTAATGCTGAAGATACAATTAAAGTAGTTTTTATGATGAACATATTCTCTGACAGTTAAAATGTTTATTGATATCTGTATTAAACAAACTTAAAATATATGTAGTTAATCTATTTTAGGAATTAAAACAGCAGACTGTAATTAATTATACTTAAATTCAAGATGTTAATTATAAAAAAATAAGGAGTAAGTAAGTAAGTAAACAAAATAAGGAAAGACTACCATCCATATGCAGCTGATTGCTACATGTTGCATAGAAACATGTAATAGCACAGAGAGATGACTAGTTTCTGACCAGTCACCCTAGTATAAGTACATAGTCTAACAACCATCCATATAGACACCCAAATGTCTCACCCATCACACCTTTGGTGAACTGATATCACATGATCAAGTGGAAAAAGTAGTGTACAGAGTTTAAAGAGGGTTGAACAAACATCCATGGAGAAAGGAAGTGCAAAAGAATATTGATTGTGATGAATGCGTTTGTGGACCAATGCAAACAGCTGAGTCATGAAAACTGCTATTCAGCTGTATACAAACAACATGAAACGTGTGTAGAAGTTAGCAGGTCTGTGTTTTATGAGTCAATAATCAGCCAATTGATTTTCTGAAAATTCTGCACTCAGTAAATGCTGAAAACATTAACTAGTGAGCCCAAAAGTTCTCACATTTAGTCTGCTTAGGATTTTTCTACTTGTCTCTGGTAGAAAGGTGTAAGTCCCTCAGCTCTAAAATGACAGAAAATAAAAATAGGTGTTCCATTGCATATGGAAGTTGAAAAGAATGTGTTGGCCAACTTGATGAGTGCAGGTCAGTCCATAAATGCCAGCAGATACTGTGAGACTCTCAAGAAGATTTGTAAGGTAATTAAAAACAAAATGAGATGACAATAGCTGATAGGGTTGCGTTTGTTGCCTGATAATGGTCCAACCCCCATGACACATAAAATGCTTGAACTCCTTATAAGTTTTCAATTGGATATGTTGATACATTCTGCCTGTAGTCCAATTCTAGTACCATGAGCCTTCTAGGAAGGGGTGCATGGGTGGAAAATTATTTTTAACAGTGTAGGAATGAGGGATGCTATGTAATGGTCAGTGAAACTGATGGCAAGGATGTGTGCTGTTTGGAACACAATGACTGTTACATGGAAAATGACAACCCTGCATAATATGCAATGTATGTTTCATGAAAAAGATGCATTTATGTGTGTCACTTTCTGAACATACCTTATGATTATAGTTGAAACAGAAGGTGGAATACTGAAGCTTAAATAAAGCCATGAAGCTACATTTGCAATCAGTCAATGACTCAATTAATGGTTTCTGAATAATTGTATGTGTAATGGTAACACTCATATATAAAAATGGAGATAGGAAATCACCTCCAATTACTGAACTATTTCAGTCTTTCCATTCTGGAATAAAACTGCAACAAGAAATCGCTTTACTATTAAACATTTTTTTCTAACTTTGATTTATTAAGTATTTCTCAGTTTACCTTTCATAAAGTACTATCTATTTAGCAATCAAATTTAATATCCCATCTATTATTCACTATTTTCAACGTGGGCTTGTCTTTTTGCCTTGTTTTTCCTCTGCTGACTTCACTATTTCATCTGTCAAAGTTACCTACTCATGTGCTAATGGATTCTTTTCCCTTGTTTAAGTTGGTTGTTACCTAATACCCTTTTAAAATCTCAACAGTTTTTGGTTGAGCCAACTTATCCAGCTCCAAACTCATTAATTTCCCATATTTTCACAACTGCTTCAGATTTTCTCTTAATTTATTATTTATGAAATGATCATCAAGGTTCACATGTGATACTGCAAATGTGTAAATGTATTTCAGTTTAAAAACCTAGTTCCTAAACCTCTGGCTTATCATTATAATATCAATCTGAAAGCCGCCAGTGTCTCAAAGTCTCGTCCATACACACAACATATTTTCATGAGTCTTAAACGAAGCATTCATAAACATTAAGTTGAACACAGTGCAGAATGTTACCAAGCAGCTTCCCCATTCATTTCTTTCCTTCCAGCCCATATTCTCCTAGTATTTTTCCTTCTTCTTTTCCCAGTTTCAGTTTCCAGTCCCCTATCAGTTAAATCTTTGTTTCTTTTAAAAAGAAATGAAGGAAGATTAGGTTTAATGTTCCCTCGACATCGATGCCATTAGATACAGAGCACAAGCTCAGACTGTGTCAAGCATGGAGAAGGAAATCAGTTGTGCGCTTTCAAAGGAACCATCCTGGCATTTACCTGGAATGAATTAAGGAAATCATAAATCTGGATAGCAGGACGCGGGTTTGAACCATCAGCCAGCTGAATTCAAGTCCAGTGTCTTCTCTTTTAATGTGATGAATCATTTATTTTATCTCATCACATATTTATATAATGTCTTCTACAGAGCTAGTACACACATATACCTGTGCTATTGTGGGTCTTAGCTTTGTGTCCATATTGCCTATGGTAATCTATTGATTATGTTGTTAATAGTAGTTCACCTGGATCCATGTCTTCTTGTTCATTGTTAGACCAACTCCTG
Source organism: Schistocerca piceifrons (assembly GCF_021461385.2). NCBI lineage: Eukaryota > Metazoa > Arthropoda > Insecta > Orthoptera > Acrididae > Schistocerca > Schistocerca piceifrons. The sequence continues at coordinate 547,152,714 of NC_060141.1, read as the reverse complement.
CATTACTCCTGTATGACTTTGTGTTGGTAACAGCATACTCATTTGACCAAAATCCTGTTCTTCTGTCTATTGTACTTCATCAGCTCTTATTATACCTAACTTCAACCAATCCATTCCTCTTTTATAGCTTTCTAATCTATCAAAGACAATATAGAGATCTAATGACATTCCATACTCAAACTATAGATCCCCTGAGAATGTTTGGATTTTTTCTTTTTTTCTGCTGGCAACATTCCTTTAACTAGTCCCTGACTTGAAATGAAAATGGGGGACTGTTTTAGATCGGGAATATTTTATTCGAGAGGATGTAATTGTCATCAAATTATGTTGTAGTTTCTCAAGAAATAAAATAGCTGTGGTTTCCCCTTATGTCAGCCATGTTGCAGGGTCATCACAGCACAACTATGCCAGCTAATTTTACAAGGCCAGATATCTAAAATATGCAGACTATTAGCCTAACTATTGAAAAGGTTGTAGGCCCTCTTCAAGAAACATATGTTAATCTAGCTTCTGCAGAGATTCCATACCAATGTGGTTGCACTTTTGTTTCAGTTATCTATTACACTGAGGCGTGTAATCCTCCCTGTTGCAGGAATATCCATTATTTGTTATCGACAAAAGAATAGAATGAGTGGTAGAAACCATCCTGTAGAAAGAACAGTTTCATTTCAGAAGAAATTTAGGAACACTCAAAGCAATACTAATCTTACAACTTAGCTTAGAATGTATGGGGAAAGGAGGTAAGCCCACATTTATGCCATTCATAGATATAAAAAAGGATCTTGACACTGTTAACCAAAATATATTCTTTGTAATTTTGAAGTTACAGAGGATGAAATACAGGAAAAGAAACAATATCTGTAATTTGTGAAGAAACAAGACTGCAGTTATACAAGTCAAAGGACATGAAATAGAGCCAATCATTGAGAAAGGAGTATAAGGTTGTAGCCTACCTCTATTTTATTCAGTTTATATACAGAGCAAGCATTAAAGGAAACTAACAAGAAGTTTAAAGGAAGAAAGTTCAGAGAGAAATAATAAAAACTTTAAGGCTTGTGGGTGATATTCTGTCACAGACAGCAAAGAACTTGGAAGATCATTTGAACAGGTTGGATGTTGTCTTTAAAAGATGTTATAATTTGTGCATCATTAAAATAATCAAGGGTGATGGACTGCAGCTGAATAAGTCAGGCAATTCCAAGAAATTGGACTAAGAAATGAGATGCTTAATTAATAATTATGTTTTGCTGTTTGGGAAGCAAATTAACTGAAGATGACAGAAGTAAAGAAGATATAAAATACGCACTCATGTTAGCAAGAAACGTTTCTCTGAAAGAGACACATGTTAACATCAAATATAAAATTAAATGTTAGGAAATCTTTTCTGAAAGTATTTGTCTGGAATGTAGCTTAATATGGAAATGAGATGACGGTAAGCATTACAAACAAGAAGAGAGCAGAAGTTTTTGAAATGTGGCATTACATAGGAATGCCAAAGATTAAATGATTCGATGAGGTAACCACCTATGAGGTACAGAATAAAGTTGAGAAGAAAAGTGCTGATGGCACTGAAAGAGGGGATTGCTTGACAGGACACATCCTAAGGTCATGGAATAGTTGATTTATTAATGGTGGAATGTGCAGGTGTAAAAAATGTGAAAGATGACCAAGGCTGAAATATAACAAGCTGTTTCAAATTATGTTGGCTACAGTAGTTAAGCAAAGATCGAGAGACTCTTGTCAGGTGCAGGTCCAAGGGATGGGGTCAGTAGGGGGGTGGGAGTGGGGAGGGGGGAGTTATGGAGGGTCATGAACACCCACAAACAACTTTTTACTAAAAGGATTTGTATTATTTTTTTAATCATTCTGGGCATGCAGCATTATAGATGTCTTGTAAGGACATTATATATATGGTAAGCCAAAACACTGCTGTTCAAAGACTTTTTATTAAGATTTTCTTTTCTAGTGTCTTAAGCTTGTATGTCTTCATGGCCATTATTAAACTATCTACAAACATATGGAGTTGTTTGTGTGTATCTATATCTGTATGTAACTAATAACAGTTCTGTGTATGTCTGTCATAGTACCTATTTCCATAACACATCATTAACACTGTCACTGTCTTATACCTTGTATAGCTCTGTGTCACAGGTGTAGCACAGATGAAACTTTTCTTCTCTAGATATGTAATGTCTCAGCAGTGGAATTATATGCTGAGCAATTTTTGCTTGAACTTATTTAATGTTAGTCATAAATTTGACAGCTCACTTGACAACTAAGTCAATGAGGGTTATATCATTACATTGTTGGCTTATTCGTCTATGGAGTTTTGTCTGGTGGTAGTCAATTCTTTGCTAATATTCACAGTTCTTGTCTTTGTCTGTAAATTTGTTTTATTCATTATTGTATTCTGAAATTTCAATAAAGTTGTCTGTATAAGTTGTTTTAAGTTGGTTTGTTTGTTAAGAATATTGTATACACATTTGCGTGTGTTTACTTACATTTCAAAAATCAGATACCAAGAACATACCATAAATGATGAACACACACACACACACACACACACACACACACACACACACACACACACACACACACACACACACGCACACACACACACACACACACACACAAATATCCAGACAAAATTATTAATGAACAAACCACCTTAAACATAAAAATTATATTGAAAAATTTATTGAAATTTTAAAGCATGATAATGGATAAAACAAATTTACAGGCAAAGACAACAGCTGTGAATATTAGCAAAGAATTTACTTCTCTCACACACACCTCCAAAGATGAATAAGCCAACAATGCAGTGATATAACATAACTGACTAAGCTGTCAATTGAGCTGTCAAACATCCGACTAACATTGAATAGGTCCTACCAAATATTGCTCAGCAAAAAATTCCACTGTCGAGACATTACATATCTACTGAAGAACAATTCTGTCTGTGCTACATTATGATAAGCAGCTATACAAGGTATTAGACAACGACAGCATTAACAATGTGTTATGGAAGTAGGTACTATGACAGAACTATTATTAGTTACAAATAGACATAGATATATGCACTAACAACTCCATATGTTTGCAGACAGCTTGATAATGGACAGGGAGCTGAAATAGACTTATAGCACTAAAAAAGGAAAGTTTAATAAAAAGTAGCACCAGAAAAGGAAAGCTTAAACAAAAGTATTTGAGCAGCAGCACTTTGGCTTACTATACATACAATGAATTTATATTACACATGTCCATTTCTAAATATTCCAGACAACTTTCAGAAAATAAAGTAGAATCAAAATTTTGGGTCTCTAAATTGGCAGGGATTCTATAGAATTACAAGCTGAGTTGGACACATGATATTTTTCAGTTACTAGCTCAAATGGATGCTCTTGTGACCTGAAGGACAGCAGAGAATATTCTAGCCAAATAAAGGTGCCCATCCACAAGTTTACCACATGGGCTGCATACAAAAACTTCCAAACACTTCATGAGCCCACAGAGCAAAACCATCAAATGGCAGAAAGCTGAGTGAGCCAAGACAGAAGGGGAAAACATGTCCACAAAAATGAATAACAGAAACAGTAACTTTGCTAAATGTAGGCAATAGAATTCTCCCATTTACACACTCACATAGGCATAGTCTTCAAATTGTATTCACGGTCAGGGTGGTAAATGAATACTGGTAACTGCCAGTGTCCACTTCAGTTTTTTTGTCATGTAAATTATTGTTGAAGTAGTGAGAATTTGTTGCTTCTATGGTTCTTAAAACAGCTGCATGAGAGATGTAATTCTCAAATGTTTGTACAAATGCATTTCAAATTATGTATTTCTCTGAACAGTAATTTGTAGGAGCTTCATCTATATCTACATCTACAGAACTACTCTGCAATTCACACTCAGGTGCCTGACAGAGGTTTCATTGAACCACTTTCAAACTACAGGGCGATTATAATTAAAGTTAAACTTTCAAACTGCTGTAGAAGTAACACCACTGGTCAGAATGATGTCAAATCGCAATGGAATATTATTGGAGGAGGGGAAAACGTATGGCAGAAGAAAAATAAATAATTACAAAATGTAGCAATAGATGGCACTATAAGCATCATAATTTAATAGTGGTTGACTACAAATGATAAATGAATCATACAACATTGCCTAAGGGGTACGTTTGATATTAAACAAACGCTACTACTCATTGTGCATGGGTATACAGGTGTGCTACTGTTAGTTATGTAAGCCCATCCACCACGGCAAGGTCGTATCAGATCAGATTGGAAAAATCAGTTTTTATTTATCTTGAGGCCAAAAACTGAATAAAAAGCATCAATCAAAATCTGGCGCAAAACATGTTCAATATGCTGTCCACCGTTTTCTGCAACAAGTTGAAATCGAGAAACAGTAAGTTCCACAACTGATCAAAGTGTTGCGCAATACGTGCCTTCAGTGCACCTATGTTTGCAATTGGAACACTGAACACAACACCTTTCAGATAACCCCACAGCCAGAAGTCACGCAGATTAAGATTAGGTGATCGGGATGGCCAGGCTATAGGGAAATGCTTAACTGGATTTGCAATGTGCAGAGGTGTGCCATCTTGCATACAAATGATCCCATCCATACATCCACACTGTTGGAGAGTTGGAATGATGTGGTTGTGCAGAAGACACTCATAGCACTTACCAGTGGCGGCACAGGTAACAGGATCGGAAGCATCTTTCTCTTTGAAAAAATATGGCCCTATGGTAAATGATGCCATAAACCCGCACTACACAGTGACCTCTTCAGAATGAAGTGGTACTGGTTGATTTGTGTGTGGGTTTTCCATTGCCCATATCTGGCAATTCTATGTCTTGACATATCCTGTCAGGTGGAAGTGGGCTTCGTCTGTCCACAAATCTTCCATGGAAAATCATTGTCCATTTCCATGTGAGCAAGAAATTCTAAAGCAAATGTCTCTCTTGCTGGCAGGTCAACAGGAAGCAACTCGGGCTCATGGGTAAATTAGAATGAATGTCAAAGAAGGATGTTTCGTAGGATTTTATGACCGTGCTCATGGGTATGTCCAATGTTTGGGCAATTTTCCATGCACTACATGTATGCACACCACCACTCATCTCCTCCTGCATTACTGTGGCCACTGCTTCCACTGACATTGAATCAATTCATTTCCTCCCTCTACCAGGTTTCACACCAAAAGAACCGTCTTTTCAAATTTCTGAATCATTTTCCCCAGACCCACGGCACCATCAGACCAACACCTTTTTTCAAACCCATCAGTGTCCAGAACTTCTGCAGAACAACATGTGCACAGTCATGATTCTTGTAATACAGCTTTACAAGCAGAGTGTGATCCTACTTTGAGACTGTCATGGTGAATGTTGCAAATGCAAAAGGAGGAAAAGCCTTGTACCTGGCATGTTTATACCAACTTCAGTGGGTTGTGTGCATGACACACACAGCACCATCTATTGATTAATTTTCACACAATTTTTTTCTTCTGCCATATGTTTTCCCCCTTCGATAATATTCCATTGCAGTTTGACATCATTCTGACCAGTGGTGTTATTTCTACAGCATTTTGAAAGTTTAACTTTAATTATAATCATGCTTTTATTTCTCTAATGTTCACTCTGGAGCAGCACATGGGAAAAACAAACCCTTAAATCTTTCTGTGCAAGCTCTGATTTCTATTATTTTATTAGACTGGTCATTTCTCCCTATGTATGTGGATGTCAACAAAATATTTTCACATTCGATATTTCAAGAAAAGATATCATCACAATGAAAAAATGTCTTCGTTTTAATGACAGCCATCCCAACTCATGTACCATATCCCTGGAACTCTCTCCTCTATTTCACATGAATACAAAATGAGCTACTCTTCTCTGAGTTTTTTCGATGTCCACCAATCTTTATCAGACCTCTTATATCTTCTAAGAGTTTTGCCAATAAAATGCACTCTTTTGTTTAGCTTACCCACAATATTATTTATGTGATCGTTCCAATTTAAATTATTCCTAGTTGTAAATCCTAGTTATTTATTTGCATTGACAGCCTTTAGATATGTGTGATTTACCATTTAATGGAAATGTAACAGATATGTTTTAGTGCTTGTGTGGATAACCTCACAGTTTTCATTGTTTAGAGTCAATTTACCACTTTCCACACTATGTCTGAATCATTTTGCAATTGGTTTTGAGCTTATGATGACTTCACTGGACTGTAAATGACAATATTATCTGCAAACGATGTAAGGGAGCTGCTCAGACTGTTTTCTAACTCATTTATATAGATTAGGAATAGCAGAGGGCCTATAACCTGTCCTCGGGGAAAGCCAGATATCAGTCCTGTTTTACTTTACGACTTTCCATCAGTTACTGCACACTGTGACCTTCTGATAGGAAACCATGAATCCAGACACAAATCTGAGATGATTCTCCATAGGCATGCAGTTTGATTATAAGTCACTTGTGAGGAATGGTGTCAAAAGCCTTTTGGAAATCTAGAAGTATGGTATCAATTTGAGATTCCTTGTCAACAGCACTCATTACTTCATATGAATAAAGAGCTAGTTGTGTTTCACAGGAACAGTCTTTTCTGAATCCATGCAAACTCAGTGTCAATAAATCATTTTCTCTGAGGTAACTGATAGTGTTTGAACATGGTGCAAGATCCAAAATCCTACTACAAATTGATGTCAGTGATGAGGGTCATTCACTGGATTATTCCTGTTTCCTTTCTTGAGTATGGGTGTGAGCTGTACAACTTTCCAGTCTTTAGGTATTGGTACTGAGTATTTCAGAGTCCACAGTCTACTGAATAATAATCAACTTGACTTTCAAACAGGTAGAAGTACAGAAACAGTGGTAACAGATTACACAAATGAAATAGTTAGGAACTTGGATAAAAAGAGTGGTGTTGCAGGAGTTAGTTTAGATATTCCTAAAGCTTTTGACATTGTTGGAAGCAATGGAATTGAAAACAAGTGGTTGCAATCATATTTGCATAATAGATCACACGTTGTGTAAATCGCATAAGCTCATTGTAATCATAAAATCAAATTAGAATCTGTTGCAATGAAAATCAAAATAGGTGTACTGCAGGTAGTGTGTTAGGCCCATAACTGTTTCTTATTTATATAAATGACATACCCAGGTGAGAAAATACAGTTAAGATTATTTGTTTGCAGATGGCACAAGTGCAAATGTTAAGGTATCTTTTATCCACAACAACTCATCAAGTCCTCAAGTCCTTGCATTCATAGTTTGACAACAGGCTGACCCTTAAGGCGAAGAAGACAAATTATATTTAATTTTGAAAGATGACTAAAAACAAAGCTCTCCAGCTGGTACTGCCCAGAAATGGCTTGCTAATAGTATGATGCACAAGAGGTTAGGAATGTAAGGCTTAAACTGAAAAGACCATCTGACTAAACTCTCCCAGAGACTCAGTTCTGAATGTTTTGTTCTGAGAATTATTCCTAAGGTTTGCTCCTCAGATGGTGCTAGAATGACTTACTTTGGTTACTTCCGGTTGATAGTACAGTCTATAAATTTCTACGAGGTGAACTAAAACCAGTGATTTGTATTCTGTTGGACGAATACAGTCTTACCTCAATTAATGGAAAGCCCAGGGTCGCACTGACAAGCAACACCACATAAATTAAACTACAGTTATAATGATGGAACTTAAAATATTGTGTTCCACAAGATTTGTGGCACACATATAGAAACTACAATTGTAAAATAAATATATCCAGTATTTGTAGGTGAAACAAGTTGTCATTTCTGAAAAATTATTATGTGTGCATGAGAGACTTGTTACTTTCTCTTCTGAATACTTTTCATGCTTTTCTTTTTTTAATTTAATTTCCAGAATTACTCATTCTTAATATATTTTGCAAACTGTGCAAGTTTCATTAGAAATTGCACATTTCTGCTTATCCTGACCATTTTGTAAAGATTGCTCTTCCTATGACATGGTATTGGTTGGTTGGTTTGAGGAAGGAGACCAGACAGCGAGGTCATCGGTCTCATCGGTTTAGGGAAGGATGGGGAAGGAAGTCGGCTGTGCCCTTTGAAAGGAACCATCCCAGCATTTGCCTGGAGCGATTTAGGGAAATCACGGAAAACCTAAATCAGGATGGCCGGACGCGGGATTGAACCGTCGTCCTCCCGAATGCAAGTCCAGTGTCTAACCACTGCGCCACCTCGCTCGGTGACATGGTATTCAAAGGCCTTTTGTTTGTGAGGGTAATTTCGTAGATCATTTGTGCTGTATTTCTTAATTTAACTGGGAAATTTGTGTTATAAGTGGAGTAAGTTTTTTTTTATAAAGGAACTAAATTTAACATCCACTTTCCTCCCTGATATACCTCTCTTTTCAGCTGATACTCTGTAAACTACTCCTAATACTGTCTCCTGTGATATAATTAACTATTTTGTTTGCCTGATTCACACTTTACTTTGAGTGGTAATGTTATGTATTATTGTTAATTCATGATGATGGCCTTAGAGTATATTTGCAAATGTTGAAATGTTAACACAATTGACTGTTCACATCAAAATTTAACTACTAATGTACTTTTGTTGACTTCTGTTGGAAAAGCCAACAACTAAAGTTACAAGTGTTAAGCATTATATCTTTTTTTCATCAGGCTCCTTCAAAGAAATCAATAACGAAATACAGATTTTTTTTTATTTGCCTTCTTCTTCTGACAGTTTTTCAAGAGTTTCTAAAAACCAAAAATTTCTTGCTGGGGATTAGAAGTGTGCTGTTATGTGGGTTGACTGCACATGAACCTGCTTCAGGGTGTTCTCTATGCAGTAACTAACTGTTCCTATGGTGATAAGTTCATACTTATTTTGCACATACACGGCAATTACTCCTTCTGTCGTATTCTATTTGTCTATTATAGTAGTTTATTCATCCAGCAACAATGTACACTGCATGGATTTCGTTAAAGAGCGTAGTATAACCAAAATAAGACATGGGTGTACAGTTTCCCGCATGATACAATGGTGTATTGTACCCATCACAATATTTTTTGGCAATAAAACTTTGATTACTGTAATAACATAAAAGTATGAGAAGGATCTTTTACATGAAATACATTACAAGTAAATAATTGATTTAACACTTTTGTTCAGAAAAATTAACATTGAGGTTGTGGCAAGCATTTGATTTATGGTACTATTACTTATAGTAAATGAATGTAGTTACTTGCTACAAAGTTACTGCATATATTCATTTATACTGTAATAGCAGTTGGTCATTAAGAATTTAAATATTGCTTCCTTGAATGTAGATAATGTTTTTATTTCTTTTAGCTGAGTTGGACGTTTGTTGTACAAAATAGTACCCTGAATGTTGGTTTGTTTTTGTGTTAAAGCCTTGTTTACTCTTTTTATGTGGATATCATTGCACATTCTTGTATTGTAGGAATGAAGATCTGAGTTGATTTTATAGTTATCAATGTGCATTTTTATATTAGCAACACTTTTTTTTATATAGAGGCATGGTAAGGGTAGAATATGTAGGTGTTGAAATAGCTGTTAGCTTTGTACTGTTTGAAATTATTCTAACAGCTCGTTTTTGTAAGGTGAAGATGTTTTTCATGTTTGCCTTATTATGACCCCCAAGGGTTAGGACATAGGTGATAGCAGAATGGATGTAACAAAGTAGACAGTTCTGCTACACTCTCTACTACACACACTGCTAATTATGCATAATGCAAAGCAAGCAGAGCTTGCATGATCATACAATGCTTGTACATATAACATGAGATATGTCAATGTGATGAAGTGTGGGTGAGTGGTATATGTGATAATGGTTCAATACAGCAGTTATAGAAGCTAGGTGGTACAATTTTTAAACTTAATTTCTAGACAAAGTAAATATATGTGGACACAAATAATTTCATTTGATTTCAGCAGAATTTCAGTTATATCATGCAGGTATCCACAATTAATATTAACTTTAGTTAACTTTAAGTTATGCAAAGACATTTATTTATTTATTGTTGTTTGGCCCCACATGTATTTTGATGTACAAAATATGGGACATACAGTACAATGTCATGTAAACACATATACAGGATACCTTAGAGAAAATAAACACATAAAATGTTTTGGTCTTTCTCAAATAATTTGTAGTCACATTAAGATCAAGAAAGAGATTTTTATTAGTTAGTCAAATGACTGAAGTCTTAATAGCACAAATAAAGAAAAGTCACTGGCTGTAAAACTGCAAAATACTATTAAGTGGCATTACACTTAAAGTTCTTTGATGTTTATTTGTGGGAAACTTCAACAATATTATGAAAAGGCAAATAACTACCTACTGTAAAGATGACACTTTGAGTTGGAGGCAGGCACAATGAAAAGACTGTTACACATAGGGCTTTCAGCCAGTCTTCTTCAGAAAGGAAATGCAAACACATTCACACAATCAAGCACACATGATTGATTCCTCCAGCTGCTCCAGCCAGAATGCAACTGCATCTAACAGAAGCAGCAACCTAGAGTGGGCTGAAGGGGGAGAAATAGCAAGGTGTGGGTGGAGAGAGAGAAGTTAGCACTGCTTGGCGAAATGTGCGGAGACTATATGTTGGCAAGACAAGGCTGCCAGGTGCAGCATTGGGAGGCTGTTGGGTAGGGAGAGGGGAAATGGGGAGTGGAAAAGGAGAGGAGCAGAGAAAGGGAAAACATCAGAAGGTGCAATGGCAGAGAGCAGCACACAATGAGAGTGAGAGGACGTGAACTGGGAGGAAGTGACATGACAGAGGAGACAGAAACTGCTGGTTGGAGGTTGTGGGCAAAGTAGGTTACTGTAGGTTGAGGCTGGGATGATTTCAGGAGTGGAGAATGTGTTGTAAGGGTAACTTCCATATGCAGTACAGAAAAGCTGGTGGTGTAGGGGAGGATCCTTATGGCCTTGGTTGTGAAGCAGCCATCAAAATCAAGTATGTTAAGTTCAACTAAATGTACCACAGGGTGGTTCACACTGCTCTTGGCCACAGTTTGGCAACTGAACATAACAAGCTTGATCTCAAGGGCTGCTTCACAGCTTGGGCCATTTTGATCCTCCTTTTCATTACCAACTTTTCTGAACTGCACAGGTGGGAGTTTTCCTTACACCACATTCTTTACTTCTGAATTCATCTCTGCATAAACCTAGGGTAACCTACTGTCCCTATACCTTCCACCCAACAGTTTTCATTCCGTCTGTACTATCACCTCCCCCAAATTCATGTCCTCCTCCCAATTCACTGTGCACGGCTCTCTGCCAATGCAGCCATCAGTCTCTTCCACATCTTTGCTCCTTTTCAGTTGCCAATTCTCCCCCCCCCCCCCCCCCCCACCATCCCCTTTCCTCCCTCACAGCCTCCTGATGAAGTACCTGGCAGCCTTGTCTTCCACCATGTAGTTCCTGCATGCTCTGTCAGGCAGTGCTCACTTCATGTCTCCCCACCTGTATCCTGCTATCCCCCCACCCGTTCCCTGCACTCTTTGGATTGCTGTTTCTATTTGATGCAGCTGCATTCCAGTAAAAGTGGTCGGAGATAGCAGCCATACATTTATGAGCTGTGGTTGCTTGTGCAAATGGGTGTGTGTTTCCCTTCTGAAGGAGGCTTCGGCTGAAGGTTCAACATGTACAGTGTTTTTGTTGTGCCTGTCTGCTACTCAACATGTCATCTTTATGATGAGTTGCAGTTTATCCTTTCCATAATATTATTGATATTCCAACCTGGACTTTCCATTGTTCGAAAGGGAAACATTATATTATTGTGTAATATAGGTCCACTGGCCAAAACAAAATTATAAGGTAGTATTCATATGAGTACATGGATCTGATTGACTGATTGAAGATTAAATGTGGTGTGGTTTCATCCCCTCAACACACTGTCTACCCAGGGATTCTCAGACTTTCCCTCTGGTGGAACACTTTGCTGATCCTGATACTTTGATGAAACACCTTGTTTATTTTTAAGGTTATTAAAATTTTAAAAAAATGAGAAAAACTCATTTTATCAGGCATTACTTCAATTTGAAATTGTAACTAATAACACAGAAATCATAATAAGATTAAAAAAATAATATTGTCAAAATTTAAAAAAAATACTTCCATGTTACGAACAGTTCTTCACTGAGCATTTATTTACTTCCCACAGAACATCAGTGTTTTGCAGAACTCAGTTTGGAAATCCTGGTCTACATTTAAGGACTACTTCTTCTATACCGTTAGTGAGTAGATGTTTCTTAAAGCTCTCTTGGACAGTCATTTGCCCTACAATGAGTTTAATATGTCTTCTGTTCAAGCACAGGATTACAGAACTTCTCTTGAAACATGGCTTTGGCATCATTAGCATGCCATATTTTTGTTTCGGATTTTAGTCCAATAACCTGTGTACTGTCTCCTGTTCCAGTTACGTAGTATGGATTTTACCATCACACTAATAATGGTAAGGACAGATTTTGGTACAATGAATGGAGTAGTTGCAGCTGTCCTGGCCAGCCTATCAACTTGTTCATTGTCACTAATTCCTGAGAGACCAGGGACCCTCAGTAGGTTTACCTGTTGGTTTCCCCCAGCCCTACAAGGGCTTCGTGGCATTCTGCAATAATCTTTGATTTTGTTGAAGAGCCTGATAGGGACTCAGAGCTGCTTGGCTGTCTCAATCAATGTAGATTCCATTTACCGTAAGCCCACACATACGAACCTCTATCTGCAAGTTTGAGCTGCCATCACCTCTCACAAATTGCCAGCATCCTTATAATGTTGGTGCCCCAAGCACATATTCTTTCTAATGGAGGCAGCCTTCCAAATGAGCTAGAACATTTATAGTCAGTGTTCAAAGATAATGATTACTCTCCATGTCAGATTAGTACAACACTAAGGAGGAAGAAGCATGACCACCCACAACATCGAGAAGATAAGGAGCTGTTCAAGTCCAGGGCATTTCTTTTACATGTAGGTAACCTTTCATCTAAAGTAGGTAGGGTTCTTAGGAAACATCAAGTTAAAGTAATTTTGTGGCCTCCAGAAAAGATTAGTGCTCTTTTCAGTTTGGTAAAGAATGATCTGGGACTGTGGAAGTCTGGAATTTACAAAATTCCTTGCCAGTGTGGCAAAGCTTATATAGACCAGACAATTCACACATTATGTGAAAGGTGTGTTGAACTGAGCACCACATTCCTCTTTTACAGCCTAACAATTTGGCTGTAGTCACGCATCATATTATCGTAGGTCACTCTATGGATAACCATGTCTCGGCCCCAGCAAGATACTTTTGGGAATCAATAACTAAAGAATCTATGAAAATATGTCTAGCATAAGATCTTATAAATTGGGATGGCAGTTTTCAACTGGATAAGGCTTTGGACCCAGTGATCTCTGTAATTTCTTTTGAGGGAAAACATTTTATTCATAATGACATGTCTGGTGACATCTGACATTTGATTTTTGTCCTGTGAGCACATGTTCTGACAGGGGGACATGTAGTTTCACCTTTACATATGCACCTGTGGCCACAGATGGAACAGTATTTGCAGAGGCCACAGATTTTGATAGATGACACTCCTGCAATGGCCGCTTGTGCATGTGTCTTTGTTTCAGCTTTTACTATAAAGCCAACACTGTGAACTAGCAGTCTCCAGGGGTGGACACTCACCTGAATATGGCTGTGCAGTTGCCAGCCAAAATGTTGTGGTAGTCAACCATCATGATCTGGCTGCAATCCTGAAACCTCATGGAATAGCCTCCAACTTGCCATCATGGTCACTTCTTATGTCTTTAATTATCCTGATTATACCTTGTGAGAAACTGAATACATTTTCAGGCCCAGTTCTTGCATTGTCCTCAGGGATTCTTCACCAACCTTCATCACAAGTGTTTGGTCATCAGATGCAACCTTTTGGTTGATTACTCTCCATTCCTCTGTTGAGACCTGGTTCTGCACCAACACTTTTTCAGGCTAAATCTTTGTAGGAGCACCCTTAGGAAGTTTCAGTACCCAAATTGATATCTTTGTGATCTTGAAGAGTTCAACAGCTGGCTTGATCAGCTTTTCCTCCTCCCACAGAGATATGTTGGGCACCATGCCCTTAAGCCAATCTACTGTTCCCATCCCCTTACAGAAAAAGATTAAAGCACCTATGTCCAGATAGACCCTCATGATTTTGGGGCCTGGACTTGTCCCCCCCAAACCTTCTCAAAGAAAGAAATCATTTTTTGTGGATGCCATTATCCTGAGGAATGACAACATTAGGCTCCTTCCTTCCTCTCTTCTTGGTGGTGGAAGGGGGTTGTATACCCATTTCACTGTGAGATAGTGTTTTTTTTTTATGGAGGTTCTAGTTTTAAGGCCTTTTAATTCCCTCCATGTATGTTTAGGAAACCATTCTTTGTCTTCCTTTTTTTGTTTTCTGAGAAGTTTTCTCACCTAATAGCCAGACAAGGATTTGATCTTGACCTGGTCTTGATTTCTGCTTCTTGGACTGCTCTGTCACCTGATCCAGTTGCAGAAACAGCTTCCATATGTCCAAACCCCAGTGTTTGGGTATTTGAGGTCTCATCAAGGTAGAGCACTTGCCCGCGAAAGGCAAAGGTCCCGAGTTCGAGTCTCGGTCGGGCACACAGTTTTAATCTGCCAGGAAGTTTCACATCAAGTCCCTTGTTTTTGTTTTATTTTCTGTGTTTTCCATTTTGGTCCTACGAGATTTGGGGATATATCAGGTCGACACCACAGATCGCCATATAATACTACTGGCTCAGAGAGGAGCTCAGTATCCCTGAGGCTCCATTCATGACACATCTTCCTTGTGCTATGCACTCCTCAGCATAGATTACATCACTCCTGGGGCTGGGCATCCATGGAATGGGGGAAGGACTATGGAAATGGATGTGAAGAGAGAGGGGCATTGTGGGACATGCTATATCTGGTTTATCCACTGAGACCTGTCTGGCATGCCCTACCAGCAGCTGCTCTACAGCCAGCATAGCCCGTAGCTTCATGCGAACATGCGAGCCTCTCCACCCACATGGTCAGTGCTACAAAAAAGTCAGTGCCCCCCCCCCCCCCCCCAAAGAGGACCACATGGATACAAACTTTTTATCCTCTCACTCAACCCCGTTCTGGCCACTTTTTGTCCTTATTACAATGAGAGAGGTGTCATTGACTAGCATATGTTTCCTGTCACATACACAGCAACACAGTAGAAAAAATTTTTGGGAATTGATTCTTTGACATTTTTCCTAAATGTGTGTTTGTGCATTCCTGTGGTAGAAGGTAAGTTTTTGTAGATCAAGCTTCTCATGTTTCTTCCTCCAGTGAAGCATCTGCTCAGTCTTTGACATGGTGCAAAAGTGTTCCTATTTATTCTTGTGTCATGTTTATGGATTTCCTTATATGTTTCAAAGAGGTGCAGATGATTTCCTTGATATAAATACAGGGGACTGGCATCATGTTTAGTTCTTTGAAAACTGCTCTGATTGATGTATATGGAGATAAATCGTTAATGATTTTTATAATTTTTTTTTTTGCAATGAGAATATATATAACTTATAACTCAGTGCTTCTACTTTTTGGTGAGTGGTCTTCTTTAGGAATAAAGTATTTACATTCTACCTGAACTTACCTACAATAAAACTGGGAGGATTGGTATGGGGTGGCAGTTATTAACATCACACGTTCCTCCATTTTCATATACTGGGATAACCTTTGAAATTTTAAATGCTTTAAGTAAGTGAACTTTTCTTATTGAACTCTTAATAAGACCATGCCAAGGTTACTCCTCAGCAATATTTTTGATTGGATTGTCAGACATACACTCACAATCATAAGTATATGAGGATTTGGTTTTTCTGGTAAAATTCATTAATTCCTTTTCTGTTGCTGGAATTAGGTGGCACTGTTTCAAAAGTCTCCACTGACATCATTTAAGAAATGTTTGTTAAACACTTTGCATATCTATTTAGGCTCTGAAATTTTAATTTGATTTTGTTGAAAATATTCTGGAGGTCCTTGTTTTGGGTTGCTCCAGTAAAATTTCTGACCACATTCTAGACTGCTTTACTTAAGTTATCAGAATTTAGACTATATTGACTGCTGGAAGTTTCTTAGCTCTGGTAACAACTTTGTTTAGACCTTTTTTGTACAGTTTGAGATATTTGTGGAAAGTAAGTTTGACATTTGTCTTACTTTCTACACAGAGGCTTTTCTCAGCTACACAGGAGGTGATTATACCCTTGGTTATCCCACCCTTATGCTGAGAGCTACTTAGGGATTTATCCATTGCGGGATGAGAGGGAATGTTATGTTGAGGTAGAGGCACAGAGTTTTTACAAAATTTTTGGTTTTGCAACATGTCTCCTCCATCTCGTAAATATTATGTCAGATCCATTTTCTCTTAATTGTTTAAATGAATGAAGACTGCTTTGATCTTTAATGCATCTGCTGCAACCTGTTATTTCTGATGGAGATTTTGTGTGGTGGATTAGAGGCAGTTGTAGTTTTAGTATGAGCCACCGATGGTCTCATAATCCATTTTATAAATTATGTACTGGAGTAGAGCAAAGATTAACATGTATTGCATCAGTTCTGCTACTGGAGGTAGAAATGACTCTTGCCTGCTCATTTATTATGGGATGGTCCTGGTGGAGGTTTGAGTCCTCCCCCGGGCATGGGTGTGTGTGTTTGTCCTTAGGATAATTTAGGTTAAGTAGTGTATAAGCTTAGGGACTGTTGACCTTAGCAGTTAGGTCCCATAAGACTTCACACACATTTGAACATTTTTGAACATTTATTATGTTTTTCTTACGGAATATAGTCAGTAGGTTTCTCAGGTTATAATATTCATATGTGACAGCTGAAAAATTCAGATTTATATCCCCACATGTAACACGTTTTTTGTCTTTACTCACATACTCAAATTTCTTCTGAAGAGTCATATTTTCATCCGATGCCCTGTAGACACAAATAATTATTAATTGCAATATCTCAAGCTCAAGTACACAATGCTGTTCTGATGCTTCAGTTACTTGTCTTTTTGTGTTCTCAGAACTGTTTACTATTTTAACTAGTTGCTGATCCTAGTGTGTTCATGTCACTGCTGATATATGAGGGGAAGTCAGTTACTTGTCTTTTTGTGTTCTCAGAACTGTTTACTATTTTAACTAGTTGCTGATCCTAGTGTGTTCATGTCACTGCTGATATATGAGGGGAAGTCATAATATTTTAATTATCACCTTGAAAGAAAATAAATAATTAATTATTTTTTATCTGCAGGAACATGTCTGCAATCCTGGTACTCACTGATATCCGCATATCACAGTATGATAGCACACTGCTAGAGGAGCCAAACCAGAGTGGTGCAACCCACTGATAAAGTGGAATATTGTTTGCTAATTTGTTTTCTGCATTTTAAGGGGAACAATGCTGCAAAAATCCATCATAGAAGGTGGAACTGTTTGACAACTTTGCACCATCTTATGACACAGTGGCTGGATGGGACAGATGTTACCAGTGTTCTCAGACAATTCTGAATTGTGAAGAATGAAGTGATAGGTCATGTCTCTGTAAATAATGGGGAATTACAAGAGCAGTGAAGGCCTTCAAAGCCAGGTGCACTAGAAATATTATATCAGTGTCAGGCCAGACTTGATGGGTGTGTTGCTATAAACAAGAGATAATGAATCAAGCAAGCAGTGGAAACGTGTGGGTTTGAGACTGTCAAAAAAAGTGAAAACCCAGTCATCATCAGACAACATGATTCTGGTTGTTTTATAGGAGTGCCATGGTGATAACATTTCATGCTTATGAAAGACAAATCTTTGCAGGAAAATACTACCAAATCTAAAGTGCCAGAAGAAGTTGTCCAAGGGGTTGTTTTTCTCCACAGCAATGCTCCAGATCAGTCTATACAACACAGTCACATATGCTGCTTCTTTGGACTATCAGATTTTGCTTCACCATGGTGTATTGCCCTGAAATGGCACACAGTCCTCAGATTAAGAAATCATTGTGTGTCAGGGATTTCCAGAAGGTACTGTATAGAAGCAGCACGTGACCAAGTAGTCCTTCACAGTTGATTTGAAATTGTTTCTGTCCATTATTTTGTGGGTTTGGGTAATGTATTACAGTTTGATGCTGAGATGGACTATGTCTTTCTGTAACAGAGCTGAATTTGTCTGTTGTGCATGTATATCACTTATTTGTTTTGTGTGATGGCTGTGTACGGATTCATTACAGGTGATGCACAGACTGTCACTGTTTAATTTTTCCATTATTGTAACTGCATTTTCTAGTAGGTAAATACAAGGAAGTGGTTAATTATCTGTCCTAGGTAGTTGTCTGCATAATGGACTATGGTCTGTTCCTTCCATTAGTCTCATAATCTATTACTGTAATCCTAATGATTTCTAACTTGCTCCACAGTTTCCTCGAAATAAATTATAAAGGGTAACCCCACAATCAATCCCTGAAGACAATGTGATAGTCAACCAACAACTGTGTTATCCTCAGCTGTTTGTCATTGTATGTGGTATGGAGGGGCACAGAGTCAGCACACAGCACTCCCAGCCATTTCCAGTGTTCCAACCTTGGAGCTGCTACTTCTCAATCAGGTAACTTCTCAGTTGGCATCATAAGGTTGAGTGTACCCCAGTACAATCCTCTCACCAAGGAAAAATTCCTGACAGTACTAGGAATCAAACCTGGGTCTCTCACAAGGTGTATTTCAGTGTCTGTTTTTCTCTACAGTTTTTATCTTCTACAGTTTCCTCCAGTACCAGGGAAATTATCTTTACACATGTCCAGCCATCCTGTCTCTTCTTCTTCTTCTTCTTCTTCTTTGTGTTATCCATATATTCCTTTCCTCGCCGATTCTCTGGAGAACCTCATCATTCCTTACCTTATCAGTCCACTTAATTTTCAACATTCTTCTGTAACACTGCATCATAAATTCTTCAGTTCTCTTCTTTTCTGGTTTTTGTGCAGTCCATGTTTCACTACCATACAATGCTGTGCTCAAAAATTTTTCTCAGAAATTTCTATCTCAAATTAAGGCCTGTATTTGATACTAGTAGACTTCTCTTGGCCAGGTACGCTCTTTTTGCCAGCGATAGTCTCCCTTTAATGTCCTTCCTCCGATCATCATGGGTTATTTTTCTACCTAGGTAGCAGAATCCATTAACTTCATCTATTTTGTGATCACCAGCCCTCACCTTAAGTTTCTCACTGTTCTCATTTCTGCTACTTCTCGTTACTTTCATCTTTCTTGGACTTACTCTCAACCCATTTTCTGTACTCATTAGACTGTTCATTCCATTAGGCAGATCCTGTAAGTCTTCTTCACTTCCACTGAGGAGAATGATGTCATCAGTGAATTTTTTCATTAATATCCTTTCAGCTTGAATTTTAATTCCATTCATAAAACATTCTTCTGTTTCTGTCATTGCTTCTTCGATGTATAGACTGAACAATGGGGGTGAAAGACAAGATCCCTGTCTTACATCCTTTTTAAACCAAGCACTTCATTATTTATCTCCCACTGTTATTATTCCATCTTGCTTCTTGTACATATTGTACATAATCCGTCTTTCGCTATAGCCTAACCCCTACTTTTCTGAGAATTCTGAACATCTTGCACCATTTTACATTATCGAAAGCTTTTTCCAAGTCAACAAATCCTATGAATGTGTCTTGATTTTTCTTTAGTCTTGCTTCCATTATTAACCACAATATCACAATTGCCTCTCTGGGGCCTTTACCTTTCCTAAAGCCAAACTGATCGTCATGTAACACATCCTCAGTTTTCTTTTCCATTCTTCTGTACATTATTCTGGTCAGCAACTTGGATGCAAGATCTTTTAAGCTGATTGTGCGATAATTCTCACACTTCAGTCAATATATATCCAGACTCATACTTTCTGCACACTGAAGCGAATGGTTGTTTTGTTGTCATTTGCCACAATAATTTGAGAAATTCTGAAGGACTGTTGTGTATCCTGTCTGCCTTACTCAGTTTTAAGTCTTCCAAAGCTTTTTTAAAATCTAATACTGGATCTCCTATCTCTTCTATATTGACCCCTGTTTCTTCTCCTATCATGTCATCAGACAAGTCTTCCCCCTCATAAAGGCCTTCAGTGTACTCCTTCCACCTATCTGCTTTCTCCTCTGAATTTAACAGAGGAATTCCCATGGTACTTTTAATGTTACCACTCTTGCTTTTAATTTCACCAAATGTTCTTTTGAGTCTTCTATATGCTGAGTCAGTCTTTCTGACCATCACATCATTTTCGATTTCTTCACATTTTTTCTGCAGCCATTTTAACGTAGCTTTCCTGCACTTTCTATTTATTTCATTCCTCAATGACTTGTATTCCAGTATTCCTGAATTTCCCTGAACATGTTTGTACTTCCTTTTTTCATTGATCAGCTGAAGTATTTCTTCTGTTACCCATGGTTTCTTTGCAGTTACCTTTTTTGTACATATACTTTTTCTTTCCCACTTTGTGATTGCCCTTTTCAGAGATGTCCATTCCTTTTTAACTGAACAGCTTACTGAGCTATTCCATATTGCAGTATCTATAGCCTCAGAGAACTTGAAGTGTATCTCCTCATTCCTTAGTACATCCATATTCCACTTATTTGTGCATTAATTTTTCCTGACTAATCTAATAAACTTCAACCTACTGTTCATCACTACTTAATTGTGATATGAGTCTATATCTGCTCCTGGGTATCGGAATCTCTACCTAATCATGATGTAATTTAACTGAAATCTTCCTGTACCTTCTGGCCTTTTTCATGTATACCTCCTCCTTTTGTGATTCTTGAATAGAGTATTCACTATTACTAGCTGAAATTTATTGCAGAAGTCAATTAGTATTTCTCCTCTTTCATTTCTAGTACTAAGCCCATATTCTCCCATAACCCTTTCTTCTATTCCTTTCCCTACAATCAGATTCCAGTTCCCCATGACTATTAGGTTTTCATCTCCCTGTACACACTGAATTACCAGTTCAATATTCTCATATATTTTGTCTATCTCTTCATCTTTGACTTGCGACATTGGCATGTATAGCTGAACTATTATTGTCAGTGTTGGTTTGCTGTTGATTCTGATGAGAAACCCTATCACTGAACTGTTCGCAATAGCTCACTCTCTGCCCTATATTCCTATTTGTAACGAATACTACTCCCATTATACCATTTCCGCTGCTGTTGATATTACCCTATACTCACCTCACCAGAAATCCTTGTCTTCTTTCCATTTCACTTCATTGACCCCCACCATATCTAGATTGAGCCTTAGCGTTTCCATTTTCAGATTTTCTAGTTTTGCTCCTACATTCAAACTTCTGACATTCCATGTCCTGACTCATAGAACATTACAATTTCATTGGTTATTTGATCGTTTTCTTATGGTCACCTCCCTCTTGGTAGCCCCTCCCAGAGATCCAAATGAAGGACTGTTCCACAATCTTTTGCCAATGGAGAGCTCATCATGACACTTTTTCTTTAGAGGCCTCATGGCCTGTTGATACACAGTATGTATCTTTAATGCAATGGTTTCCGTTGTCTTCTGCATCCTCATGCTGTTGATTATCGCTGAGTCCTCCATCTTTACGGGCAGTTTCCCTCCCCAAAATCAAGAGAGTGCCCTGAAGCTCTGTCTGCTACTCCACCCTCTTGGCAATGTGTTGGCAGAATGAGGGCGACTTCTTATCCCAGAATTCTTCAGCCACCATTGATGATGATTTTCATTCATAATTTAAGCAGTGGTGGGGTTGAAATACAGGACCGAGGACATTATGATTAGTAATCAAATGTGCTAACACTAGACCATGGGTGCAATTTGAAAAGAATATTTCCCACTGTTTCATTTTCCAAGAGGATTGTGGGGACTGTAGCTTGGATATACAGCATTAGTCATAATTACTTCCAGGGTTTCAGACAATGACAGTGCAAAAACTAAAATACATATTGAAAAGACACACATCTGTTGACAGAGCATCTCTCCAAGTCTATAACTCACACTACAGGTGCTCAATATTTGTGACAAGCATCAATTCTTGGGTGCAAGTCACTGATGTGATGTGTTTGGGAAGATGCAAATGTAGCCCTCTTTGCGAATCTGGTAATTGGGTTGCCTGTCTGCAGGTATGAACTAATAGATGTGATAGTATAATGACTAGGTTTACCAATGAAACTTCAGGACAGCAGAATCTAAAAGTGTAATCCATAATTATAAGAATTCTATTAATCATTAGAAGGCTTCTCTTCACCAGGGGGACCCTAATACATAGCAATAACATTAAAATAGTGACAATAATCAGTCAGGATAATGAATGATGCAGAAATATAAGAAAGAGAAGGAGAAACACAATTAAAAGGAGCATTTACATAATTAAAACACCAGTCTAGATGACTAGTAAGACTTGGAAATAGAACAACATAGGAGATGTCAGTTATATTAATTAAATAACCCAAGGCTTAATAGTGTAGATATGCTCTGAAAAAATGTAAGAAGGTTACAGCAGAGTATAAATAAAAGGTAGCTGTGGTTAAATGCTGCTAAAACAATGTTCTGCTTTGGCACCCCTAAATTATCACAATAACTTAAGGGATAAAAGCAGTAGTTATAAAAGGTCCCTAGGTGTGTGTGTAAAAAAAAAAAAAAAAATACTCAACATATTTAGCAACCAACCCTAGGAAAGATTTTTAGATGTACACAGCAAATATTGATTATTGTCATCACTCACACCAGCATTCACAGACATGAGTGGTTCTCTGCACTGTGGTCTTTCTGTCCATTCCTACAATCAGCAATAGTCAAACATAATCCCTTTGATCAATGAACTGTTGCCCACAGCATATGATTCTTATGGCAGTGGTCTTTCCTGTATTTACACTCTTGTCACAATAGTTGGTGTACGAGCAAGTGCCTACAAGACCTTGGAGATACTGTGTCCCTTGCTGTTAGCACCCATGGCCTTGCCGTAATAAAATGCACTTGCATTCCCCATCCTGCATTTTCCCATCATAGCGACAGTCAGTACAAAGTCTGGCAATATTCAAGCCATATGAGAAGCCCATATAAACTGTTCAAAACAATTTTGCACCACCCTCATGACTAGGATAGGTTATGGTTTATTGATCAATAACATTTTCCTCAATATGCCTTTGACCACAGAAAATTGCTATTTATAATCACCTGTATAATGTAGGTAAAAATAAACCTGCACTCTCAGTGTAGTTCAATGGAGCACACTGTGTACCTAATTGTGAATGAGGCAATGCAGCTTCTGTACATTGTTCAGTCTGTCAAAATGACTTGCAAGGGCCTACTGTTCTCAGACATTGCACAAATTGTTATGTCATGGAAAGAATGATTGTCAACACTGGTTGTTGCCCACTGAAGTGGCATACATCACAGCAACAGCATTCAAACATTCAGCTGCTATTGTGAGACAAATAACATTGAAAATCTGTCTTGTAGTGGTTGCCTGTGATCAAGAACTCCAACTGATGATCATTGCTTACAAATTATAGCTTGCAGGCATCTCTAGGAGAATACAACAGAGTTGTAAACAGGGAGGGCTGTGCTCACTGAGAAGGTACGTAACTGCCTCCACATAATCAATTTGGCATCTAGGCATCCATTATGAACAACACTGCAAACTGTGTGTAAGGGAACATATAGAATGGAATCTGAATCAATGGCACTGTTTTCTCTTTACTGACAAGTGCAGGATTTGTCTAATGCCTGATAATCATCACAGAAAAGTGGCCAGGTACCATTATAAGTCCTCAGGAATGGCATCCCATAGATTCACTTGGAAGGTGAACCAGTCACATTTTGAGTCTGTAACTTTTTACGGGTATTGAGGATAAATTGAGGACTGAGCAGTATTGTCATAATTTTCTGCAATTTATTATTCAGCCCTTCACTCAAAATTTTGATGATGAGTTCATCTTTTGAGGCAGTAAGGCCACCTCAAGAGCACAATAGCAAGAGTCATCAGGTAGACTGGTCTGTGGTATTTGCTGACATGAACTCTATAGGTCGTTCTTCAGACCAGTTGAAAGCTGTGGTGCAGGAACCCTCCTCACACACTGGTTGGCCTCAGAATCACCATTGAAGAAGAAAGGGACAGCCACAAGTGCAGGTGGAACCAAAAATGTCAGCATGCAAAGGGCTGGAGCAACATGGTATTGAATGTTACCCAGCAGCAGATTTTGATTCTACAGATGCCCACTTTCGAGCAGGCTGTCTTTATTTTGGTTATTGTTTTACAATAAAGTTAATGTTTTAAATTTTATAAGACTAATTCTTCCCAATTTCCACTCTCTTTTACTATGCAATTAGTGAGAAACTAGTTTTGAGCAATTTATTTCATTCACTGTGATAACAGTAGAACTCATTCGTTCCAGTGCAGCAGCTGTTTCTAATTCAACTGCTCATTAAACTGTGTGTGATAGTTTACTGGTAGTAATTTTGTTTCGAAGATGCATATTTAACTGCATATGTTAACTGAGTCATTTACTTTCAGAATATTATTGTTGATTGATCCTTAATGAGAAGACCATGGGTGATGTGGAACATGCCAGGAAAATAGAATATGTTGTACATATTCATATAGAAATTGATTTGTTTCCAAGAGAGAGTGAACCGTGATATATATATATTAGACGTATCTGAAATGAATGTACAAAATGAGAGGGCTTGCAGAGTAGGTCATAACAAGCGTATTTCACATGGCAACCCATGTCCACACCCCTTAGCATATGGCACTAGGTGTCATTGAACAGCATTGTGCACCACCAAGAGGGTAGGCACCCAACAAGCCATCTGAGCCATCTTGGTAGCAGGTCTGCAGGGCAACAATGTGGTTGTGACATAATGGTAAAAGAGACTTGGGTTGAAGTTTTATGACCTTTACCATTTGCAAATGCTGTAGTCGACATAGTTGCAGATATTCCGGGTGGGACAATTCAGTGGGTTTTCTGCCTCTTACTGGGATGTGAATGTATTGCCTTTGGCTGTGAAGATGCCTGTTTGATAGGTGTTGCCCAGAGGGCAGCACCCTGTGTGCTCTGCAGTTGACCCTGCGTCAGCTTGTCATCAAACCGGGACACTCTCATGTTTGTTATTTTGTGGAGTGGACAGGAAATGGAGCACTATTCTAGGGAGGAAAGGGCAGACATGCACTGTGCTTACAGAGTGGTGGATGGACATGCTCACGCTGCTCAATGTTTGTACTCGTACGTTCAGCAGTTTCTGGATCGTCGAGTGCCAGATCCATCCACATTTACTACCATCCACAGGTCCCTTGATGTACATTTTCCAGTAGCACATTCTCATAATGGCACGTGAGAATTTAAGACCTACTTCTGTTGTTTTCATTTTGTGTTACAAGTGCAAAGGCCTTGCAGATTTGATAGTCGATGCACAGTGCATATGCCATGACTCGAAGAGGAGGCATCAGAACTGCTGGAAAACGCACCACCAACAAGCTCACAGTGTGTTGCACAGAGAAATGGGTGTAAGCAATTCCACAATTTGGCATTTGTGGCGTGAAGATGATTTGCAGCTCTGTCACCTTCAGCAGGTTCATTCCCTTAACCAAGATGATTTTCCACATTGAACTGAATTCTCCCAGTGGTTTTTGAAAATATGTGCCATTCAACTGGACTTTCTAAACCATGTACTTTTTATGGATGAGGCGTCCTTTATGTGAGAGGGTATACTCAACAGTCACAATCAACATGTGTGGGGACAGGAAAATTTGTATGCCATCATTTTGCATGCTTACCAAGATTGATTCACTGTCAACTTTTGGAACAGTTTGGTAGATGATAATCTGGTCAGACCATACATGTTCCACCGGTGACTGAATGCAAACAGATACTTAATCTTTTTATGAGAAACTATGTGAGAGTTGCTGGAAGGCATTCCACTCAATGTGTGACAGCAAATGTGTTACCAACACAATGGTGCACC
The DNA here is from genome assembly GCF_021461385.2 of Schistocerca piceifrons. NCBI lineage: Eukaryota > Metazoa > Arthropoda > Insecta > Orthoptera > Acrididae > Schistocerca > Schistocerca piceifrons. The sequence continues at coordinate 547,126,693 of NC_060141.1, read as the reverse complement.
TGTGCACTCTGCACTGCATTTGGATGAAACCTTAGATGAGAACTGGATAGGGCACAGTGGACCATTGGCATGGCCTCCTCATTCTGCTGACTTGACACCCATTGGTTTTTTGCTTCTGGGGCCACCTGATATCTGTTGTATGTGAAACACCCATTGAGACTGATGAACAGCTGATAGTGCACATTATGGTAGTCTCTGATGCTATTCCCATTTTGTGAGGAGTCTTTGAAAGAGTGTGAGAGTCACTTCAGTGTCATTACACGGCATGCATTCAAGCAGGAGGGCGTAATTTTGAGCACTTTTTGTAACTGTTTTCAAATAAAGGTTATGAAACTTCACCCAGATTTTTCATTTACATTGATGCTACAAATACATTGAAAATGTTGCCCTGCAGACTGGCTACCATGATGGCTCAGATGCTGTGGTTCATTTCATATGGGTGCTGTAACTCAGTTACTTGCTCACTGTTCTGGAATTATTCCCAGGAACAGAATTTGGATGTAAAGTCCCTACAATGTGCTATGTGGATCGAGTAACAGATATGCCTTTATACTTTTTATTACATTTTTTATTGCTCAGAGTGACACATGTAGTTCGTCACAAAGCCTCTGATCAACTGTGCTCTCTAGTGAGCACTCTTATACAGGCTTTTGAACAATTGCTGGATTGTAAACCTATGCTTCCATGGCCATTGTGACAGTCAGTAAAATTTTTCTGGGTTTGTGACCACAATGTCAATATGTAAAACTACCGATATTTTGGTCACCATTGCAATGGACCTTCTGGCTTGATGATAAAGTATATAAGAAGCCAATCAGTACTGACAGGTATCTACATGCCTCCCCTTATCATCACCCTATACAGAAGAAATCAGCCATGCACACTTTAACCAAGAGGGCTCACAGGATCTGTGATAAGGAACATCTAGAGGGTGAACTACAAAACATCAAGTCCATTTTTGGTGCCAATGGTTAGCGGATGAAAATAATAGGAGCACAAAACATCAGTCTGTTACCATATGTTCACGGTGTCACTGAACAGCTGATCAAATTTCTCCACCAAGCAGGTATCAAGCTGATTTTCTGAAGCAGCAACAAAATAAAATTTGTTCTTCACACGGCAAAAGATGCAGTTGAAAAACTACATGCTGCTGGAATATACAAAATCAGGTGTGAATGGTGATTAGTGTTTGTAGGCTGGACAAGATGACCCTTCAGCACATGGATATCTGAACATGAAAGGTATATCCGACTATGACAACACACCAAGTCAGCGGTGGCAGGACTCCAGGATGACTGCGGAAAACAGATTGATCTTGATGAAGCTCGCGTACTAGTGAAACAGCCTCTTACTTTCAGGTGCAGTCGCAGGTACATAGAGTACTGGCACACCTCAGCTGGCACTAGAAAGCAGCAAAACAATGCCACGTCACAACTGCAGACTGGTTTTCCATTCACTGATTTTCACCAATCACAAGCAGTAATGCAAACACCAATGAAAACATCAGGTTTCCAGCAATGAAAAGAAATAATAGAAACACCAATAAAGAACTTCTAACATCCCTCCCTTTCATCCTTAACAGCCTATCAGAATTAGATAACAGCCACATCTTCAGGTATACATGAAACAAAGTTTTCTCATTCAGCAGTAAACAAACACCCTGAAGAGGGTCACTTGCAGCAGTGACCAAAACGTCGGCAGTTTTACATATTGACAATGCAGTCACAAATCCAGAAAAATTTTATTGACAACTGGATGATTCATAGGAGATAGTACAGTTGAAATTACCACATCAAGTTAATTTGATATATGAACCAAATTGTTTCAAATACTCTTATCAGTTTCAGACATACAATTAAGCTAAAAACAATGTTATTAGTAGAGACCTGATTATATGCATTTCCATGTTGCATATGCATTTCCATATTTGGCTCCTTTTCACAGGTTATTGCATATTTTAACTGAAAACTAGTGGTGACAATGCATATTTTTGCTCTGTCTTCACAATATTTTAAAAATTTAGATGGGCAGTCTCTAGCTTGATGTAGTTTTGATGTCTCACAGATTGACTGTGACATAGAACTGAATGCAATCGCTAACCGAAAGGCCACTGCCTATCGAAATCATTACAGAAGAGGAACACCTGTTTAATGCCCTCTGCTGGCATACTGTATGCATTGGCAACAATTAAATTAATCTATGCAAGCTTTTAGCTGCATGTTCAGCGTTTCAGTTTATCTTTCTATTTACTTGTACACAGTTGAATGTGTTTATGACATGTAGTGTGTAATGTGTTGTGTGCCATGCCACACGAAAAAAGAAACGTCATTTCACGGAGACCAGCATGTCAAGACAAATCTTCATATTGCAGGAATGCAGAAGAAAGGCCCTCATCAACAACTTCAGGTAACAGCAAGTTACAGAAGTAAGGATTTGTCCAAAAGTAACCCAAAAAGTCAGTTTAACATGGATCTTTGTGAAGCATTCATTGCAAGCAGTATTAATGTTCCCAAGCTTACAAACCCTATCCTCAAAGGGTTCCTGCACAAATATTGCTTGAGGACAGCATTATCTGAATTTCAGTTGACAAAACTAAAGGCACTTGCAGCTGTTACATAGCAAATTTAATTGTTGGTGCTTTAAAAGAAGAACCTTCTTCTTCCTATTTAGTGGCCTGCAAAGAACTTGAAAAAGTAAATTATTCTACAATTGCCAGATCTGTGAATGAGGGTATTAGAAAAATATTTCCAGAATCTTCTGCAGATGAAAGGGTGTTTGTGTTTATTTCAGATGCTGTTCCCTCTATGATCAAAGAAGGAAAAGTCCTCTGAGTATTTTATCCCAATTTGATTCATGAGACTGCTTTGCTCATGGAGTACATTGCCTTGCTGAAGAAGTGTGTTCCACATTTGTGAATGTAAATAAACTAATTTCATCCACAAAAAAACATTTCTAAAGGCTACTGCTCACATCATGACTACATCGAAAAGCTATGAAGTGTTCCTTTACCTCCTGAACCAGTGCATTGGGGTACGTAGATCGAGGCTGGGTTGTTTTACAGTGAACATTTCGAGGCCATTAGAGGGGTAGTAAATGACTTCGATAGTGCAGAGAGCTTGGCAGTTTTCCAGTGCAAGGAAGCTTTAATTGATTCTGGTAATAAAAAAGAACTGCTATGATTAACACTCATTTTTCCCATATACCTGCAAGTATTAAAAAGCTTGAAACTCCAGGTCTAGTGGTGAATGAATCTATTAAATTAATGAATAAAATTATTCTAGTGAATTCCTCATTGTCAGACGTATTACCAAGAAAACATTTTAAACAATAACCCACGCTCTTTACCCTTGTGCGAAATTGATAATTTTACTAATGGGATGGGTGAACTTTTACCAGAAAAAATAAGTGCCAACATAGCACCCAAATTCAAATACTGCCCAGTTACCTCAGTTGATGAAGAATAGTCTTTTTTTACTTATAAAAATATTTTGAGTGATCACAGATACAATCTTAGTACAGGACATTTGGAACAGTACTTGTTTGTTTATATTCACAATAGTAGAAAAATGTAAAATAAATTGTAAATGATGCTTTAGTCCAATAGTATTAATTAAAAGTTAATGCTGTTCAAAAAGATTCATGATTGTATGTTGATTTTTAAATAAAATATTATGCAGTTTTTGAGTGTGCCTCTCTGCGTGTGATATATCTTGAAGTTGGTCCTGTACAAATCGATTGTTTCACTGCGACTCTCTCGCACCACATCTGCTTCTTACCAACAACAATAGCAAAGAAGGAAGAATTCTTGAAACATGGTATGCATCCCCATTTTGCAAATTTTTAGAAAATAATCCCAGAAAGGCCCCCTCCTAACCTCTACCTGAAAATTATATCAGCATTCTAAACGTACTGATGCTTCGCGTGATCGGCACTCTTCATCATAGTGGATATGCACAGTTTCAACTTTGAGATATAATGCATGCAGTAACTATCATGTTTTTTTATTATCTGATTTTGCATATTTCGACACTTTTCATGCATTTTTAGGCATTTTTCATGCATATTTGCAAGCATATTTTAATATATCTAAAAACAAAGAAGATGTGACGTACCAAACGAAAGCGCTGGCAGGTCGATAGACACACAAACAAACACAAACGTACACACAAAATTCAAGCTTTCGCGGCCCACGGTTGCTTCGTCAGGAAAGAGGGAAGGAGAGGGAAAGATGAAAGGATGTGGGTTTTAAGGGAGAGGGTAAGGAGTCATTCCAATCCCGGGAGTGGAAAGACTTACCTAAGGGGGAAAAAAGGACAGGTATACACTCGCACACACACCCATATCCAACCGCACATACACAGACACAAGCAGACATTTGTAAAGGCAAAGAGTCGAGGCAGAAGTAAAGTGGCAGAGGTGTTGTTGAAAGACAGGTGAGGTATGAGTGACGGCAACTTGAAATTAGTGGAGGTTGAGGCCTGGAGGATAACGAGAAGAGAGGATATACTGAAGGGCAAGTTACCATCTCTGGAGTTCTGACAGGTTGGTATTAGTGGGAAGTATCCAGATAACCTGGACGGTGTAACACTGTGCCAAGATGTGCTGGCCGTGCATCAAGGCATGTTTAGCCACAGGGTGATCCTCATTACCAACAAACACTGTCTGCCTGTGTCCATTCATGCAAATGGACAGTTTGTTGCTGGTCATTGCCACACAGAAAGCTTCACAGTATAGGCAGGTCAGTTGGTAAATCACGTGGGTGCTTTCACACGTGGTTCTGCCTTTGATCGTGTACACCTTCCGGGTTACAGGACTGGAGTAGGTGGTGGTGGGAGGGTGCATGGGACAGGTTTTACATTGGGGGCAGTTACAAGGGTAGGAGCCAGAGGGTAGGGAAGGTGGTTTGGGGATTTCATAGGGATGAACTAAGAGGTTACGAAGGTTAGGTGGATGGCGGAAAGACACTCTTGGTGGAGTGGGGAGGATTTCATGAAGGATGGATCTCATTTCAGGGCAGGATTTGAGGATTTGAGGAAGTCTCTTCTCGTTATCCGCCAGGCCTCAACCTCTGCTAATTTCAAGTTGCTGCCACTCATACCTCACCTGTCTTTCAACAACATCTTTGCCACTTTACTTCTGCCTTGTCTGACATCTCTGCCGAAACTCTTTGCCTTTACAAATGTCTGCTTGTGTCTGTGTATGTGCGGTTGGATATGGATGTGTGTGCGAGTGTATACCTGCCCTTTTTTCCCCCTAGGGTAAGTCTTTCCACTCCCTGGGTTGGAATGACTCCTTACCCTCTCCCTTAAAACCCACATCCTTTCATCTTTCCCTCTCCTTCCCTCTTTCCTGACGAAGCAACTGTGGGTTGCGAAAGCTTGAATTTTGTGTGTATGTTTGTGTTTGTTTGTGTGTCTATCGACATGCAGCGCTTTCATTTGGTAAGTCACATCATCTTTGTTTTTAGATATATTTTTCCCACGTGGAATGTTTCCCTCTATTATATCCAAGCATATTTTAAGGTTTTTATGATGCATGTAATCCAGTCTCTAGTTATTGCACAAGTTTACATTAAAAATGCAGAACAAACTAAGAATTTTATGGTTTCCTTAACTACTTGAAGATAAAGTTAAACACAGCTTTATTACCATGTTTTCGATACACAGGGTGGGCCATCTGAAGTTTCGGATGAGATTATCTTGAAAACTATACATCGGGTAAAAATAGTGGGTAAGACAAGTTTGTAAGCTCAAAGGGTGATATCAAATGATATTATACGTGACCCCCAGCCCCCACCCCCTTGGGTGGGGCGGGGGGCAACTTTTAAATCTTAAATGGAAACTCACATTTTTTATTGCAGATTCAGATTCTTCATAAAATGGTAATCAAGTTTTGTCTGAAACATTTTATTAAACCATTGACAGATGGCGCTGAAATCAAGAAAAATTAAAATTGGGGAAGAATTCTGATTTATTTAGAACGATCAGAGAAAGACAAATCAAATCGATACAAAATATGCACCAATTCTTTCATTATGCCAAATTAAGCTTTTTTTTACAAAATGTATCCTATGCACCACAGTTTTTGATGGAGGGAGGCAGAATGGTATTAAAATTTCGTTAGGGAACTCTTCGCATTACTCATCTGAATGTGGCGCTAAATTGGCCAAACTGTGAACTATGGCTCAGTATAAAAGTCAGTGAAGCACCCCAACATGTGAGAGGCAAGGGACTTCACACTAATGAAGCATCCCATGGGAACATCATTCTACTACATCCATGTCGTTGTTCCTGGGTAAGGCTAAAAGTAGGATACAGTACATTTTGTACAAAAATAGCTTAATTTGGTGTAACAAAAGAACATTTTTTTATCAATTTGATGCATCTTTCTTGGATAATTCTAAATAACTCTGAGTTCTTCCCCAAATTTACTTTTTTCTTGATTTGAGCGCCATCTGTCAATGGTTTACAAAATGTTTCAGACAAAACTTGATTACTTTTTTATGGAGAATCCGAATCTGCAGTAAAAATGGGTGTTTCCAATTAAGATTTAAAAGTTAACCCCCCCCCCTCCCCCCCCGTCCCCCGCTCCACCCAAGGGGGCAGGGGATTTTTACCCAATGTATAGTTTTCGAGAGAATCTCATCTGAAACTTCAGATGGACCACCCTGCATATTTAAATTGATCTTTTTATTACAGTTAACAGTAGTTCCATCTTTCACACAGAAAGTATCTTTGATGATCTGTTCTCATTTTTTCAATTGTGTAATTCTGCAAATTGTCTTATTACTTTGAAAGTTGGTGACTTTATATACATACATTTGCTGTACAGATGGATTGTAGCAGTTCACACATAATTTAAAATTGTGTTTTAAGTATTTCGGTTAACACACAAAAATGAGTAGCATTGCACTATGTGATTTCAGTATATGTAAATAAGAACAGAATGCAATAATCTCACATGTTCCCACTAACTTACCGAGTTCTATAGGTTTGATGTTCCATAATCATTTACATTTTATATAATCCACAATGTAGAGAATACTGCTGCTAACATTATAATTGTCTTGTTAATTAGAATTTGGGCAATCACTTGCCCATAAAGAACTAAAAGTTATGGTATAGATCAGTATAATATACTGTGCTCCATAAAGTGGTCTGTTACATACCAGTAACAGGCCAAGAGTATTTTCTTCACACTGTGCCTTTTTTTCTTTTTTTCACCTTTACCAAACTGTGAGTAATTTAGTCCTGGAAAAATCACACGCAAATCAAATTACTCTTCTCTGTCAACAAGAGCACTTACATAGAACAACATATTTTTTTTTGGGTGATTGACAACACAATGAGAAACATCAAGTAGAGAACACATAATGAAATACACAGAGATAAAATGAAAGTTTCAGTATCAACTATAGTTATGTACGGTAAGGTCTTCTTCAGCTTCTTGTTCACTTCATGTATTAGCCAAAATGTCAGTTGTGGTACTCCATCACTTTGTATGGTCTTCCCACATTTCTGAAACTTCCTGGCAGATTAAAACTGTGTGCCCGACCGAGACTCGAACTCGGGACCTTTGCCTTTCGCGGGCAAGTGCTCTACCAACTGAGCTACCGAAGCACGACTCACGGCCGGTACTCACAGCTTTACTTCTGCCAGTACCTCGTCTCCTACCTTCCAAACTTTACAGAAGCTCTCCTGTGAACCTTGCAGGACTAGCACTCCTGAAAGAAAGGATACTGCAGAGACATGGCTTTGCCACAGCTTGGGGGAGGTTTCCAGAATGAGATTTTCACTCTGCAGTGGAGTGTGCACTGATATGAAACTTCCTGGCAGATTAAAACTGTGTGCCCAACCGAGACTCGAACTCGGGACCTTTGCCTCATTCTGGAAACCTCCCCCAGGCTGTAGCCAAGCCATGTCTCTGCAGTATCCTTTCTTTCAGGAGTGCTAGTCCTGCAAGGTTCGCTGGAGAGCTTCTGTAAAGTTTGGAAGGTAGGAGACGAGGTACTGGCAGAAGTAAAGCTGTGAGTACCGGCCGTGAGTCATGCTTCGGTAGCTCAATTGGTAGAGCACTTGCCCGCGAAAGGCAAAGGTCCCATGGTCTTCTGCTTTTGATGCCAGACTTTTTGTTGGCAATGTCCTAAAATTAAGGCCAGTCTTGTCAGCATTATAAATTTGTTGGGGAGAATACTTTCCCTCTCTTATCATTTTTTCAAACTCACCCAAGTATTCCTTTGCTGCATCACGGTAAGAAGAAAGCTTCTCTCCAGTAATTGTTAGTTGATGGATTCCATGACGTTTTTTGAACCTTCCAACCAACCCGTACTCGCACTAAAAGACTCATCACCATTCATTAACTTGTTCTGGTAAACATCCTTCTCCTGAACCAGTGCTCTACTCAAAGGAAAATAGCTTTATCCACTTTATCTTACTGGGACTGTTTCTAAGTCTGCCGAATTTGGAGTGTTTTGTCTGAAGACGTTGCACAGGACTGTTCAAGCTTCACTTGGTTCTTCTTCCAATCACAAATGGTTGCTTTACCAACACCCAGTTCCATTGCCAGTTTAGATACATTCTCATCATTGTCTATCCAATTCAAAGCATTCAGTTTTTCTTTGAGATTTAATGTTGCATGTTTTCGTTTACTCATGACGAAAATAAGTACACCAAAACACCTGAACGAATACAGTACAACTGTTATACGTGCCAGCGATCAATAACTCATATAACCAAACGCTTTGCGAGCCAACTGGCAGTGCATTGACCTCAGACACTACAAGGGTCTCAACAATGCACAAGAACAAGGGCAGGGAATGAGAGTGAGCCGTTGTTCCCATTTGTTACCATGGTGTACCTACTTATCTGCTTGGTATACTTCATTCTAGAAACTTGTCACCATAATTCCAGCTAATATGAACAAATCGGTAATCCGAACAAGGTCTAGCTTACAGGTAGAAGAGAGGGTGTATGCAAGACAGAGATTACTGCTAAAACACTGCGCATGAGTTAATAAGAGTGGAAATGTGAGTGAATTTTATGTGATAGAGGTGGAAAATGCAGGTCAGAAAATGAAAGATGTAGAAAACTAAAAGGGATTGAAGAAAGGAATAGTTACTGTGAAGAAATACTGAGACAAAAGAAATTAATGTAAATTATGGCCAAGTGGGTGGCGAGAACCAAGGACATGCTGTAGCACCAGTTCCTTCCTGGAGAGTTCTGAGAAACTGTCATCTGGGGGAAGAATCAGATGGCATGTGTGGTCAAACAGGTGCCGAGGTCATGACTGTCATGTTGTAGAGCAAGGTCTGCAACAGGATATTGTGTGTTGCCAGTATACACCCTCTGCCTATGCCCATTCATCATAACTGATAACTTGGTGGTTATCATGCTGATGTAGAATCATTTGTATACAACTATACTGACTGTTAATCTGGATGGTAAATTGGCTGGAAAGTTATTTATTGTGCTGCAAGAAGTTTGAGTTGCCTGCTCTGTACAAATCTTTCTCATGTGTGTGAACTTGCAAGGGCAGTAAGGAATATTTACATCACAGCAAGCAAGAGTGTGTAAATGGGGGCAAGAGAACTACAGCTATGGTGTGAGCACTGCTTTTGGCCAATAGCTGATCAAAATAATATGTTTTTACTTGATTCCTGGGTTGGATATAAAATTATACTCCTTTAGAGCAAACTATCACTCCTGGAAAGTGAGTGACATTGCAGTTCATACCACCTGGAGCCAATGGAAAAATTCAGCCTCTGGATGTTTGTTTTTCCTGTGCCTATAAAACATATTGTCACTTTATATGCAGCTATGCCTTAAAGAATAGCAAGTTTCATGATAAGCTCCACGGTAGACTGTTTCACATTTGGTTGCATGCCATCACTGTCCATCAATTCTCACCACATAGTTACACCAATATGATTCTAAATGCATTGTTTAAGAGTAGATACCTAGTTGAGCCATGGTTTGTAGCTCCCAAGGAGTTCACCTTTGATCTCGATGGTGTGCCATTTTTCATTCGGTGTTCACAGTGCAGTGAATATTTCTTGACTGCAGACAATGCTCATTTTGTGAAGTGTAATACATACGTCCTCTAGAAGATTGATCTCTGCACCTCCAGAAACTCATTTTCTGTTGTCCTTCTGATGCTTATGGTGAGTCATTAGCAACCAGTATTTTTCCTGTCATAATTGTTAACACAACACGTTTGGATGAGTCTTACTAAAGACTGACCTTATGACCTTGCACTCAACGGGTTCCTTGTTAGAAACTGTTCAATAGAATCATCAGGTCCAAACACCAGTCACCATTTGATTTGTTTGGTAACATCCTCTTTAAGGCAGCTATCTGAATGAGTTCATCAAGTGGTTTATCTAAATGTACTAGTTGTTTTCAACTCTTTCTCACAGAACTCTTTCATTCAACTACTACCTTTCCTAAAATTAGGGCCATTTAGGAGTACACTTTTTATTGTAGCTCTGACCAAAAGTCATTTTGGAAACATTTTTTAAACTCACTGAAAGCCACATGTGCTAATATTTTGATTGGCCCAAGATAATGCTTCCCCATCCAAAAACTTTCTTACAAATTTAATTTTGAAAGCTTTAGACATTCCAGATATAAAAATGTCTTTACATTGACAGATGAAGTCAGCTGGGTGTGACTTATTGTATCCTGGAAAATTCTTCATTTTTACATTTCCACAAATATTGTCACAAGTGCCACCAAAACTCTTAGTAACAAAATTGTAATTCAAATAACTTATTACAAACCTCTGATAAACCACTTTTACATGTGTCGACATTATTGCTTACATCTATGACTTTGTGGTGAATTTTGTTAATTTATCCTCCTGATCTATTGACTACATCTGCCAACTTCCTATCAATGGATTCTTTGCTTTCATTTAATTCTTACACAAATATTTCCCTCTCAGTTTTAATGGTGTTGTGCTTTGTTTTAAGTCCTTTATCATTCATCTACATGTAATTTAATAAATCATTAGCTACCTTACTCACTTTATTCTCCCCTAAGCTAATACATGTGTCAATCACCTAATGCTAGGATTCCACAGAAAACATAAAATTGCTTAATTCCTCCTCCAACTTATCAACTTGCTTGATTGTATTGGTTAATTGGTTTTATACTTCATTTATATTCTTCCTTATCCCTCCAAGAATATTATTCTATTTTTCAAAATTTCCTGTTATGTCCTGGACCTGTTTGTCCAACAAGTTGCGGTTGCTGCCAAATGGTTCCCTGTGGTCTAATCCACGAGTAGGAGACTGTCCACCTACAGCTCCCTCTTCACAGCTTTCATCATGTGAATTGTCATTGTTCACTAAAGATTGCCTGTCATTAATGTCCTGATCTGAACCTACAATCTCATCTACCTCCTGTTCCTGATCAACAAGTTTACCAAGATCACTCATTTAAAAAAAAAAAAAAAATTAGTAACAATGAAACCTACACAAAAAGTTCTTCACATGACCTAAATGCACAAAAGTAGATGATAGACTATGATTTTTTCAGCACTTACCCTGGCTGTCATGATGTCCATGCTGATGGTCATCACAGGTCCAATTCTGGTTCCAAAATTTGATTTCTGTCCACTTAATTTGGCTTCAGCATTTTTCTCTTCAATCTTGGTCCATATTTATAGATTTCCATATTAATTACATTTTCTCAATTTTGTATGGTCAATGTACTTGAAACTTAAAGCAGCATGAGCAGTTTATCCATATTACCTCACATCCCAACTCATTCCACCACATTGCGATGTGACCTCTTCTTATTCTCAATTAAATGTATTTTCATTCTTTACATTAAAAATGATATTCTCTTGCTGCAGTCTTAAACTTGACAATATGTGAACATTTGATATGAGTGATTCAACTAAGCTACTCATCTTGTTTTCTGCTTTTTGTCCTGGAGTTCTTTCCAAGAACAGGGTTCAGATCTAAAGTCCATTCAGTGTGCTACACAGATTGAGTAACAGATATGTCTTTATACTTGTTATTGCATTTTTATTGCTCAAGGTGACACAGGAAATCCAACAGAAAACCTCTGATCAATAGTGCTCTGTAGCGAGCCAACTTCCACCCTTCTATAGACTTTTGAACAATTGCCCAACTGTAAACAATACAATTTTTAGATATTGCAATTAAGAATTATCACAGCAAGTGAATTTGACATACAGACAGAATTGTTTCAAATATTCTTATCAGTTTCAGACACAAAATTCAGCCAAAAACAATGTTATCACACAAGTTTACATTAAACATACACCACAAACAATAAATTTTATAGTTTTCTTAACTATATGGAGACAAAATTAAGCACAGTTTTCCTATGTTTTCAGTATGTATTTGAATAGCACATTTCATTAGCATTAACAGTAGTTCTGTCTTTTACACAAGTATCTTTTGATGATCTGTTCTCATGTTTTTGGTTGCATAATTCCACTAACTGCATTATTACTTTGAAAATCAGTATCTTTTGTTACATAGAGTTGTTATACAGATGGATAATAGCAGTTCACATGTCATTTCAAACTCTGTTTTAGGTGTTTTGGCTAACAGACAAAAATGAATAGCACTGCATTACATGAATGCATTATATGGTAATTAGAACAGAATGCGATAATTTCAGATGTTTCTACCATTTGACTGAGTCCTATAGGTCTGATATTTTGCAGTCATTTATATTTTATATAATTCACAAGGTAGAGATTACTGTTACTGACATTACAATTATCTTATTAATTGGAATCTGGGTGATCACTTACCCTTAAAGAACTAAGAGACATGGTACCGACCAGTACAGTGCTCTTCCTAAACTGATCTGTTATATATCAATTGCTATGCCTGATGTGAGACACTTTAGTGTCTTCTGAGATTCCACAAGACTTTGGTTGTGTGCCTAAGAGGGGAGCACTAATAAGAATCACAGCTGGCTGGCACTTGTTCCACCCAATCTGACCACCACTGCAAAACTTGGTTGCTATTTCTTGCAGTAGCTATGCTTCTCCAAGGCACAGTATGAATATTGCGCTACAATTTTCCTTCAAGAGACAGATAATTGCCTAGTAATGACATGCATGTAAGCATGTCTGTCCTACTGCCACAGAGTAAGCAAAAGTAAAGTCAAAGAAAAGTGACACTGAGAGATTTTCAGTAACACAACATACGCATGAGTGTTTCCTAATCTTAATAATAATAGTGGAAAATTGTTTTATAATTGATTTGTAAAGGGTAACTGAAATTGACTTATTGTGGCCCAAAACAGAATATTTATGCTAGTAATTTATTGTAATGTACTCTGTTTATATGTTCATAGCTAATACTTCTAATCCCTTTAGTTACTGGAAAATTTCACATGACATGCTCATCTGATAACATCATATAATTTATAAGTGTAGTTCACTTTACTTAATTTCAAACATGAACTCTAAATATGATAATTTTTTGTTAGATTTTACTGCAAGTGTTGTTGATATCGAATGAAACAACAAGTTTACCATTAGCTGTCACTATTTATTTGTTTCCACAGTGAGTTTTTGATGTTCAAACTCTCATCATCAAGTGGATTTACATAGATTAATATGGTATGTGTATGTTTTGTTACAACTTTGCCACAAGTTACCCCAAATTTGTAACACATCACATACATGCCATATTGATCCTCATAATTCCACCTGATGACAGGGGTTTAAATAACTGTGGCAGTTCTACTCCTTTAGTCATAAGGTGAAGGAATAAGAATCACCAACACATTGGCTGTTGCACATATACACAAAGCATGAACATTCAAGAGAAGAACCATGCAAAGACAAACATATCAAAAATCCTCCCTCAAAAAGTCTTCAAGTGAAACTCGATGATAATGTTTCTTGTGCTCAATAGTCACCACAGAGCACCACCCTGCACAGTGCAGAACAAGGAGGAGGAATGGAAATGCCATCCACAATAAAATCTTGAAACCATGTAGTTGGGTGAAGATGTCTTCTCACTGGAAGCAGGGAGGTTCATTGAGTGGAGAGAGAGGTCTGTGAGTTGCAGGCAAAGTGGCATGATAATAGGGAAGATTCATCATCCAAGATTTTGGCCCCTATGAGGCTCTGTTCAGCATCTGGTGTGAGCTCAAAGGATTTCAGTTGTGGTAAGTGAGTTGTTGAGGCATCACGTTGCGTCAGTGGAAGGATGGCAAAAATGAAGACAATGCAGTCTCAAATCTCAAAGGAGAGGTTGTCTGGGTTGACATCAATGATATTGCCAGTAAACACTGTATTGAGAGGGTGTGAAGTTGAGAGGGTGGTGACACATTGGGAGGGGAAGTCATCGCACACTCAAGAGTGTTGCGTCACATGGAGAGGTGTATTATCGACTGTAGCCAATGAAGCTATGGGAGCAGGGAGCTGTAATTCATCTGTTAACCACCCAGCTGGCTTTACCCTGTTTATAGGGACTGTTTGGTGTTTGCTGTTTAGCAGAATGTCCAGTGTGTTCTGCCTCCCATCAAGAAGTTTGTGAGGGCCATAGTAGAGGGGCTGGAGAGATGTGAAGTGTAACATGATTTCAGGATGCAATTTCTTTATGGATGAAAACTCATGGTAGGGAATGAGTTTCAGCAGAGGAGTATGAATGCATGAAATATGTTCATGTACTCAAACAGGAAGCTTGTCCTTGTTCAGGAGGTGGGAGTGTTTGATGGAGGATGCTGACAAGTGAAGCTTGTAAGTCCTCTTTGCAGGTGGAGTGTTTTGCCAAGAGAATTCATGTTAGTGATTCTGACCAGGAAACATCATGACTAAAGTGGCAGCTTAAGGGTGCAATACCAAGGCCCACAATAATGTTGGTCTGTGGGTGATAGGCGATGGTGTGGAACTGGTAGCCCTCATTGGCAGTTACAGATGAAGGTCAACCAAAATCGGAAAACCAGGAGTCAACAAAGACATGGACATCTGAATCAGCAATAAGATCTGATAGAGGAATGGCTTTGACCCATCTCTTGACCTGGTTGATGATTGAGAGTATATATCAAAAGCCCTGGGAGGAATAAAGGGCCAATAATGTCTGAGTGTACACAATGTAAGTGTCGTTCGGGGATACTAGAATGTCCTAGAGGGGGCTGTGCATCTTATACGACTTTAATTCTCTGGTAAGGTACATAAGTCTGTGTCCAGTCACAACAATCATTATTAATCCCAACCAGATGAATCCTTCAGTAACCAGATTAGTAGTGGCCTTGGTGTGCGGTTGAATGAGAGAGTACAGGGAGTTGAAAATCACTGGTCAGAGAGAGGAAGATACCACTGGTCGAAAATTATCCATCAAAGAGTCGCACATGGTGGCGGTGGCTGAACCATATAGTTGGCATGGCTCAAGAGCCGGTATGAGTTTTGTGTCTTTTAGCATGCCTGCCAACTTGATGTCATCACTTTGCAGGCTGGCCAACTCATCCATGTCAATGGGGGCATAGTAATGTTCACTCAGAATAGATAATCAGTGACAAAATGTCAGAACCGTGTAAGTGGCACAAGTCTTCTGAATATAAGTTGATTAGGTCTGTGTGCAGCAGGCATCTGGGGGGAGTGGGGGGAGGGGGGGGGGGTGGCAGGGGATGCATTCTTACTCAGATTGTGGATGGCTGACAGATTGCTTGTGTTGCCAGTGACAGAGATGTGGGCATCAAGTATTGGAGTGTGCTTCTGTGATGGCTTGGGTGAAGCCATACTTGAGGTACTCAAACACTTCGATTGTGTCATCAGTTCACAGTGATTTCTTCATACCTGAAGTGTTGAAGTGTTTTTACTGATCAGTGTGTTGGAGAGTGAAGTCTTGATGGATGCAGTATGAGGAAGGCGATGACAGTAAAAGTTTATAGTGCCTATGAATCTTCACAATTCATAGAGGGAGGTTATGGATAAACTTGATGCAATTGGATGTTGGTCTGATTTCCTCTGCCAATACCATATAGCAAAGAAAAGTTGCACTTTCACAAGATAGTTGAGACTTCTTGCAGCTAATTTCAACACCATTGTTCAGGTGTGTGTCCTGTACTTGTAACAAATGCTGTTTGTGTTCCTCAGGGTTGGAGGAAAAAATCAAGATGTCACCTAAATAGGCATATGTGAATGGGAGGTTGAACAGTGAAGTATCAATAAATTTCTGCCAAGTCTGAGACCATAGGCGTGAAACAGAACCCAATAGTCCAAAAGAGATAATTAGAGCAATCTTGGGGCTGTCTTCCTTTAGCATGGGGATTTGGTGGTAAGCTTTGTGGCAATCAAGTACACTGAACACACACGCACCATTGAGCAGTTGGGTAAAGTCCTGAATGAATGGGTTCGGATAATTATCTATAATTGTGTGACAGTTCAGAACCCTATAGTCCCCCAACAGACAAAACAAACTGTTTTTCTTCTGGACAAGGTGCATGGGAGAAGACAAGTAGCTATCTGATGGAAATATGACACTTGCATCAAGTTATTCACCAGTAGCTGATTTAACATGGTGCAGTTTTGTGCAATTGAGGTGGTGAACCTTATGTTGTATGGTGGGTCCCTCTGTAGTACTGATTCTGTGACACAAACCATTAGAAATTGCACTTACATGTTGTAATGGTTGCTTAGTCGTAGATATTGCTATAATCGCACTATTTCACTCCCATTTACGGAGCTCGTTAGCACTTGATGTTAGGTTGGCACCATTAAAATGCATTATTGTAATCGCTGCTGCTTGCTGGATTGCTGCTGCGTCTCGATGTTGATGCTGGCTCTAAATCTGGTTGTCTAGGGGTAAAAAGATGAGGCCCTGTGTTTTTGATGTGCTTTTGATGATAAATAATGAGTGAAACCAACAAATATTTAAACTTCAAATATTTGTTACTCTGGTGGCCATCTTAATTCCACTGACCACCAAAGACAATGACACAACACAAAGTAGTACTTCCTTTACATGTTCTTTGCATTGTTTATCCACCTCGAACAATAACACACATACACACTTTACCAAAGTGACATTCCAACTGCGCTCCCGACGCTTCTTGCTGCTTGTATTTATAACTTTGTCAAAGAACTACTAAAAAGAGATATAGTTTATAAGTCACATGTACATCTGTTATTGTAATTTGTGCAGAAAAGTTATTAATTTATATCAAGTGACATAATGTAACAGGTTATTAAAATGACAGACAGATTTGTTGACTTGACAGAATAATTCTTTGTTACAAAAGCCGTTTTTTAGAAGTTTGTCAATTGACTTCTCTAATTTGCATAAATAAGCAAATAACATGAATTATTAAGAATTACATTGGTTTTCGTCTAAAATAGGAGTGTTTACATGAATACTGAGTGAAAACAGTCCTAGTGAACAAAAAGGTTTCTCTGGGTGATTTTTATTTAAGGAGATCCAAAATATGTAAGTTGGCCTTTATTTTTCGTACTTCATAATAATTATTTAAGACGAACTTCATGTTTTTGCATGATGACATTTGCTGCATCAGTGATCAAGTGATATTAACTTTTTTGTGGGCCAGTTATTCAGTATAATTTAATGGGTTGACTGTTTATGGAGGCATGTTATGCAATCACTGTTAACATACACAATAACTTTTCTATAATCATAAATACTCGTTAAACTGGTTGAATTTGGAGGGTATCGCATACTTCGGTAAAGTAAAGCCTTTAATAGGTTCCGTTACAATGTGCATCATGCGAAATAGGAGATTAACATCACCGTAGTCCCAGTTGGGAGGGCACACTGGGAGGAATCACTGGGGAACAAAGTGTCACTGACCTTGGAGTCCTGTGCAGGAGGTGGTGCCAGAGGAAGTGTCGGCATGGTTGCCGAAGTGTTGTTGGGATGTGATGAATGCTTGATGGAGAACTGACATAGTGTCTGATGAGTATGTACCAGTTGTTCAGGTGCTGCATCGATCAGCTGGCAGAGTAAGGCACTGTGCACTTGTAGAGCATCAGAAGTAGAGCGTTCAAGCATAAGCTCGACCATTGATGTGGTGAGTTTAGCCATTAGCTTTGAAAACTTGGAGAGAGAGCTAAGGAGTGGATCCTTAGAGGGGATAAAGGGAGTGGTGCCAAACAAGCGTAGGACTAGGGAGCAATGAGGTTGACTGGATATTAGGTGATATCCTAAAATCTTTAAGGAAGTCTGTACCCAGTGTGGATTCATCCACATTTGTGATGTGGGAAGTCCATGGAAAATGGAGATTAGGACCTGAAGCTCTGCAGTGCCAAGGGCAGTGACACTAGAGTTATCATCTGCCCATAAGGTTAGCTTCTGCAGGAGTACATTTAATAACGAATAAAAAAATAGGAACATGGATAAGCTACTACAAACAGCGTCGTGATCGCTTTATTGCATCCAAGATAGACACTAAGCCCATGCCTACCACAGTAGGACAAGTTTATATGCCAACTAGCTCCTAAGATGATGAAGAAATGTATGATGTGATAAAAGAAATTATTCACATAGTTAAGGGAGACGAAAATTTAATAGTCATGGGGAACTGGAATTCGATAGTAGGAAAAGGAAGAGAAGGAAAATCTGAATTTGGACCGGGTTAAGGAACGAAAGAGGAAGCCGCCTGGCAGAATTTTGCACAGAGCACAACTTAATTATAGCTAACACTTTGCAGTGTTATATGGCTTTATGCTTAATTACAGACTTACTATTTTATCAGTTGATTTGTTTTCACCACATAACACCCGCTGTTTACGTCCTTCGTTGCTGAGCGATGTATCACTTTTCGTTCTGACGCCACAATTCTTCCTTTCCTATATCTTTACTATTTTTTATCTATATAAATGATGAACTACTGGTTTTGCCATTTAACAACTTTTTGTAATAACTGTGGAAATATTACAGGCATCGGGTCCCACCTAATGTGTCACTCGCCTATACGTTTTACATGAACCTTTCAAGACCCGATCGACCTGTTTACAAAGAGAAAGCAGAATATCTCTTCCTTTGATGTTGTCCAACAATGACCTAGGAAGCTCAATGCCCTCGTGACCCAGGCTCGTCCATGGCGGTAGTTTGCAGCATTCGTTTTATTCCTTGCCCACTTGCCGTTGCGTCGAACTTTCATGGTGATCATCGGGCAACGTCTTCCATGTTATCTGCAACATAAATAAACTTTCTCCCCACAGTATTTCTGAAAACCCAAAAACAAACATAAAGAACATAATAATAATAACTGTTCTTACAATTATTCGTATAAGTCTTGGTCGATTTAATGAGGGATGGAACAGGCCTAAGCCTTGTGACACCACAACTTGGTTTAAGAATCATGAAAGAAGGTTGTATATGTGGAAGAACCCTGGAGACACTGGAAGGTTTAAGATAGATTATGTAATGGTAAGACAGAGCTTTAGGAACCAGATTTTAAATTGTAAGACACTTAGAGGGGCATTTGTGGACTCTGACCACAATTTATTGGTTTTGAACTGTAGACTAAAACTGAAGAAAATGCAAAAAGGTGGGAATTTAAGGACATGGGACCTGGATAAACTGAAAGAACCAGAGGCTGTAGAGAGTTTCAGAGAGAGCATTAGGGAATGATTGACAAATACAGGGGAAAGAAGAAGAATGGGTAACTTTGAGAGATGAAATAGTGAAGGCAGCAGAGGATTAAGTAGGTAAAAAGACGAGGGCTAGTAGAAATCCATGGGTAACAGAAGAGATATTGAATTTCATTGATGAAATGAGAAAATTTAATAATACAGTAAATGAAGCCGGTGAAAAGGAATACAACCTGTCAAAAATGAGATCAACAGGAATGTAAAATGGCTGAACAGGAATGGCTAGAGGACAAATGTAAGGATGTAGAAGCATGTATCACTAGGGGTAAGACAGATACTGCCTACAGGAAAATTAAAGAGACCTTTGGAGAAAAGAGAACCAACTGTATGAATATCAAGAGCTCAGATGGAAAACCAGTCCTAAGCAAAGAAGGGGAAGGAAAAAGGTGGAAGGAGTATATAGAGGGTCTATACAAGGGCAATGTACTTGAGGGCAATATTCTGGAAATGGAAGAGGACATAGATGAAGAAGAAATGGGAGAGATGATACCGCGTGAAGAATTTGACCGAGTGCTGAATGACCTAACTCAAAACGAGGCCCCAGGAGTTGACAACATTCCATTAGTACTACTGATGGCCTTGGGAGAGCCAGCCATGACACAACTCTTCCATCTGATGAGCAAGATATATGTGACAGGTGAAATACCCTCAGACTTCAAGAAGAATATAATAATTCCTATCCCAAAGGAAGCAGGTGCTTACACGTGTGAAAATCAGTTTAATAAGCCATGGTTGCAAAATACTAACATGAGTTCTTTGCAGATGAATGGAAAAGCTGGTAGAAGCCGACCTCGGGGAAGATCAGTTTGGATTCTGTAGAAATGCTGGAACATGCGAGGCAATATTGACTGTATGACTTATCTTAGAACATAGGTTAAGGAAAGGCAAATCTATGTTTCTAGAATTTGTAGACTTAGAGAAAGCTTTTCACAGTGATGACTGGAATACTCTCTTTCAAATTCTGAAGGTGGCATGGATAAAATACAGGGAGCAAAAGGCTAGTTACAATTGGTATGGAAACCAGATGGCACTTACAAGAGTCGAGGGGGATGAAAGGCTAGAATTGGTTGAGAAGGGGTGAGACAGGGTTGTAGCCTATCCAAAATGTTATTCAATCTGTATATTGAACCAGCTGTAAAGGAAACAAAAGAAAAATTTGGACTAGGAATTAAAATGCATGGAGAAGAAATAAAACCTTTGAGTTTTACCAATGACATTGTAATTCTGTCAGAGACAGCAAAGGACTTGGAAGAGCAGCTGAATGGAATGGACAGTGTCTTGAAACATCAACAAAAGCAAAACAAGGATAATGGAATATAGTTGAATTAAATCAGGTGATTCTGTGGGAAATAGATTAGGAAATGAGACACTTAAAGTAGTAAATGAGTTTTGCTATTTGGGAAGCAAAATAACTGATGATGGTTGAAGCAGGGAGGATATAAAATGTATACTGGATATGGCAAGGAAAGCGTTTCTCAAGAAGAGAAATTTGTTAACATCGAGTATAGATCTAAGTATCAGGAAGCCGTTTCTGAAAGTATTTGTGTGGAGTGTAGCCATGTATGGAAGTGAAATATGGATGATAACTAGTTTAAAAAAGAGGAGAATAGGAGCTTTTGAAATGTGGTGCTACAGAAAAATGCTGAAGTTTAGATGGGTAGATCATGTAACTAATGAGGAGGTACTGAATAGAATTGGGGAGAAGAGGAGTTCATGGCACAGCTTGACTAGAAGGAGTGATCAGTTGTCAGCACACATTCTGAGGCATCAAGGGATCACCAATTTAGTATTAGAGGGAAGCATGGAGGGTAAAAATTGTAGAGGGAGACCAAGAGATGAATGCACTAAGTTCAGAAGGATGTAGGGTGCAGTAGTTATTTGGAGATTAAGAGGCTTGCACAGGGTAGAGTAGCATCAAACCAGTCGCTGGACTGAAGACCACCACCACAACAACAGTAAGGTTAGCTTGGTTGGTGATTTGCAAGCGGGGGCTAGTGTGATAGGAATGATGGTAGCCTCCTAACCTGTATTGTTAAGAAATCTTATGCCCAATGATTGGTCCACCACATAGAGATGGCTGCCAGTAGGGGAGGTAGCATTCACTGATTGTCGTTTCATAAAGTGCACTGTGGAGAGAGTGTGGAACAGGGTGGCTAAACCAATCTGTGAGCAGAGTTTGGGAATGCACAGGGAAGTCAGCCATTCTGTTCACATTGCCGAAGGTAATGTGGCACCAGCAGAGGATAGATGGTGTGGAGGATACCACGTGCTGCCTGCATTACATATTTTGGATTCCATGATGAGTCAGCTGAGTGCTTGGAAGAGACCTTAGCCATGCTTGGGAACTGTTGGGTGATAGGTGCAGGTAATGTGTGAATGTTCTTGTCAGGTGGCTAGTGCACTCTTGAAGTGCCATGCCTGCTCTTGCACATTTTTTGACAGCTGGTCGGGATGGAGGGTGCGGAGGAGGTTGTCAGTAGTAACAACTGTGCCCTCAACATGCCTTATGGAGCTGGCAAGTAGGTGCCTGTTGTAATGGTCGCGTAGTCATTGATATTGCTAATTGCTATAATCGCACTATTTCACTTTCATTTATGGAGCTTGTTAGCACTTGATGTTAGGTTGGCGCCATTAAAATGCATTGTGGTAATCGCTGCTGCTTGCTGGATCGCTGCTGTGTCTCGATGCTGATGCTGGCTCTAAATCTGGTTGTCTAGGGTTAAAAACATGAGGGCCCATGTTTTTTATGTGCTTCTGATGATAAAGAACGAGCGAAACCAACAAATATGTAAACTTCAAATATTTATTACTCTGGTGGCCATCTTAATTCCATTGTCCACCAAAGACCATGACACAACACAAAGAAGTACTTCCTTTACATGTTCTTTGCATTGTTTATCCATCTCAAACAATAACACACAAACACACTTTACCAAAGTGACATTCCGACTGCGCCCCCGACCCTTCTTGCTGCTTGTATTTATAACATTGTCAAAGAACTACTAAAAAGAGATATAGTTTATAAGTCACGTGTACATCTGTTATCATAATTTGTGCAGATAAGTTATTAATTTGCATTGAGTGACGTAATTTAACATTGACGTCTCTAGTTTGCGTAAATAAGTAACATGAATTATTAAGAATTACATTGGTTTTCGTCTAAAATAGGATTGATTACGTGAAAACTGGGTGAAAACGCTCCTAGTGAACAAATATATTTCACTGGGTGATTTTTATTTAAGGAGATCCAAAATACGTAAGTTGGCCACTATTTTTTGTACTTCATATTAATTATTTAAGATCAGTGATCAAGTGATATTAACTTTTGTGTGGGTCAGTTATTCAGTATAATTTAATGGGTTGACTGTTTATGGAGACATGTTATGCAATCATTGTTAACATACACAATAACTTTTCTATAATCATAAATACTCGTTAAACTGGTTGAATTTGGAGGGTATCACATACTTCGGTAAAGTAAAGCCTTTAATAGGTTCCATTACACTGTGATGAAGGGTGCTGTAAGCCTGGTCTGCAAGCATAAATTACTCCAAAGAATCTGAAGTAAGAGAAGGAAGCTGAAGTTGCAGGTTGTATGATAACTTCACGAACCTCAAGGTCCATAACATGATGTTAAGCATGAACTGCACATTGAGCAGTACCAGTAACCATTGCCAGAGTTGGGATGGATTCCACAAACCCTAGCTTTCTTCATTGAAAATGTGGTGAATAACTTTGGCCAGAGGGCATGATTGATGCTAAAGTTATTGATGCTTTGGCAGCTGTCTATTTTCAGAGAGTAGAGAACGAGGTCACTGATAAGGTTTGTGTTGTCATGTAACAGATAGGTCACCGGGCAGATAATGTATGAGTTCTCACCTGTGATGCTGTGCAGGTCAAAAAGGTTGTCAACCAGGGTGAACCAAGTCTGAAGGCTGTCTTTCAGTGTGGGGAGGGGTGTGTGTTGGTTAGGGAACCTGATGGTGAGAACATTTTGTGTCAGAGAATACTGAATTGGTGCACTCTGAGGATTCAAGGGAGATGCACTGAGAGAGAAATCTCGACTGAGCGATGAGTGGTGTCCAAGACCAGAATCACCTGATGCCTTTGTGGGGGGTCAAGAAGGTGACCTCTTGGGTTTCACGATGTGGTAGACACATGAGCACAGTTGGTCAATGTGACAGGGACAACTGTGGTCATCAAATGCATCTGTGGAGGACTTTTGTACAATGGAGAGCGTGATGTGGTGCATCGTTCGAAGCCTCCAGAAGGGCAGGGCAAGATCATGCAACGTGGAGGTGCAGATGCATGGTAGGCCTCGGAGCTGGGTGCCAACACCATTGTATGCAGCATATTATCTATGCAGTGGGCCACAATATTCATTCTGAAACAACTGCATTCAGTAGTTTGTGAATCATGGTGTACCAAGTTCGATGTGACCTTGTGGAAACACTGCAGATGATGCTATTGTGAACTTCCATTGGTTAGGTGGCCCACTCATGTTGCATGAGGAAGGAAATGTTCTTGTTCAAATTTAATGGTAATGTGAGGTGGGTACTGCAGTCCACAGGTGAAATGAGATGAGAGATCACAGGGTTCACTGCATTGTACGACATATGGCTCATTGTGTGTAGTGTGCACACAGCACATAGTCACTGAAATAACAGGCAAAAAGGTGAAAACAAGACTGGGATCACCAATGTGGCAGTTCTCTTCTTTAGTTGTATGGCAAAGGAATAACAGTCACCAACACAATGTACATTGAATAACACTAATAAAATAACTGTAACACATGTGCACAAAGGGTGAACATTTGAGAGAAGAACCAGAAACAAAGACAAACACATCAGAGTTCCTAATCAAAGAGTCTATAAGTAAAACTAAAAGATGACATTTTTGTGGTAGATAATCACCATACCTCGAAAGTACATTGTGAAGATAAATAAATAGTGGCAGGTAACAATACGTTTGTTGTTTCATTTGAAATCAGATGTGAACTGTAATATAAAACCATCACTAATTTATTAGCCTCATAAAGTGACGCATAACTAAAAACATCGCTACAAGGTTATCAAATCAAACATTTTTGGAAGGTGACCACCAACAGCTATTAAGTAATGTATAAAATGCATGTTTGGCCATTATCTGTTTCTATTTTAAACCCAAATATGAACCAGTTTGAGCTCTTAGCTCTGTGTACACCTAGTATTAATATGTTAGCTTCTAAAAGTCCTGTGTCATATACTGATAGTCATGACATTCTCTACACATTCTTTAAGTAATGACAAATGTGTTGCTTAAACCATCGTTACAATTATCCATGAAGATGGTCCATGAATGAAACTGGTTGATATTTGGGTTTAAAGTAAAAAGAGCTGATTGTCAAACATGGATTTTATAAGGTTTTAATATTAATGGACTGTAAAGTTAACATACAAGTCTATCAAATTATTAACACCTTTATTATTTTAACACATACACTTTTCTGGTGGAAATAATGACATTCTACTGATCTAATAGGTTCCATAGTCTCTTTAGTGTCTGTGTCATTGTATGTGGGCTACTCTAGTGATACTTGTTTTGAGAAAATGTGTGGCAGATGTTCTAGGTAAGTTCCTAAGCTTACTGACACTTCTAGCCAGAATCCACTGCATTTAGTAATCAATTATTTCAATTTGTTTCTACCTGTCTGACTACTAGAGTCAGAAAAGTGAATCTGTTATGTGATACCGTTTAGATTGGTTTGATGTTGAACAATGCTTAAGGTAACTTCTGTTTTATCATTAATGTTCCTTTCATTCACTCTGTGTATTTGATTTATTTTGGAAAAGTGTATACTACTTGCTTTGACAGACGTTAGTATGAGGGGGCATTGGAAAATAAGTTTCCCCTCTCGACTGTGGGCAGAGCTGTGTGATATGGGTGAAAGACAACACAGCAGGTGAATGCGCACGTGCAAGACACCGATAAACCATTGGGTAGAGATCGACTGCAATCAAGCAGATGGCACTGTCACAGTGCCTGCGCAAAGCAGAGGCCAGCCGCTCAGTCTTTTCCCGGAGCTATGGAGAGAAGGTGCGTTTTGGAGTCACAGTCAAAGGCGGAAGTGAGAGCTGTTATCCGCTATGAATGGGCATGTGGAGTATCAGGCACAGAAATTCATAACTGCCTTGTTAAGGTGTATGGGTCAGGTGTGATGTTGAGGCAAATGGTGCGGAGATGGTGCCAGCAATTCAGTGATGGGTGACAGCACGTGCAGGACATACCGAGTCCTGGATGGATGCACACGACCACTACAGATGCAAATGTTATGAAGGTGGATGACATGATTAAAGCGAACTGGCGTATCACCATCGATGGAGTAGCAGCAGAACTTGGAATCGGACATGAGTGAGCTCACAAAATCATCCACGACATTCTTCGATACAGGAAGATGTCAGCACAATGGGTGCCCCACCAACTGACCCCAGCACAGATGGAACAATGCATGGCATTCAGCCTGGAACAGCTCGTGCATTACCATGAATCTGGCAATGACCTTCTGTTTCATATTGTGATAGGGGATGAAACGTGGGTCCACCATTACATGCCCAAATCGAAGGCCGCATCCATGGAGTGGAAACATCTGTGATCACCTGTCCAAAAGAAGGTCTGCAGGTAAAGTGCTACTCACCATTTTCTGGGATGCCAAAGGAGATCTGCTGCTGGACTTTCTGGAGGATGCAGCCATCAATGCTGTACGGTACTGTGCTACTCTGTCAAAATTGAAAGAGGTGATCAGGAAAAAGCAGCCGGGCCTTCTCAGATATGGCGTTCTGCCGTTGGATGACAATGCAAGACCACACACGGCGACAGCAACACAAAACCAAATTGCAATTCTTGGTTTGCAGTGCCTACACCATCCTCCTTACAATCTGGATCTCACACCAAGTGACTTCCATTGTTTCCTGCTTTGAAGAAGACTCTCGGTGGGAGGCTCTTTGGCAGCAATGCTGACGTCAAACAAGCCGTTCAACGCTTCTTCCGTATGCAACACCCTGATTTTTTCCTGGAAGGCTTTTTGAAGCTTATAAAGCGGTATGACAAATGTCTCAATGTACTTGGAAATTTTTCTTTCACACACAACTCTGACCACAGTCGACAGGGGAAACTTATTTTCCAACTCCTCCACGTGTTTTACAGTTCTGTTAATAATCTAGCTACAGTTATCGATTAATTACAAGTTATTTTTTGTCCTAATTGTGAATCATTCCTTTTTATCCATTTGTTGTAGACTGTTTTGTTCTATGTTGAGATGTGGAGTTAGACAAATATGGAAAGTAATTAGAACAGATTTATATTCCTTGTCTATTGTGAGATTTTGGCAGACCCATTCGTACTTGTTGTAAACTCTCAATGACAGTCACTGAGTTCCCATTACACAGATTTTTTCCCCAATTATTAGCTTAGTTTGTTGTCAACAATATCTTATAGTTGATATTTGGCAATAATGACCAAATAAGATATTTATTACTCGTGTTGTGTCATTTGGCAATAATAACCAAATAAGATATTTATTACTCGTGTTGTGTCATTTGGCAATAATAACCAAATAAGTTATTTATTCCTGATGTTGCACCTCAATCAACAGTCAAACTGATCTTCTAACTAGTTATTAGAGGTACTATACCCTGGATTTTCTATATTAGTTGGCCCTGTTGTAGTCATGAGCCAGCTAAAGCTTTCAATTTTTATTGATGAGTGATTGAATTAGTGGTAACTGCTGTGTTAGAGAGGTGTGGCTGTTGCCACCTTGAGCAACAGAATATTTTGACATGATTCATTATTAAATCTTTTACCAACTGTCAAGTGATGGAGGATGTTACTTCATTTTTCAAATGGGTGGTAGAATTGTATGATTGAGATAGTAAACACACAAAGGAACTGCAGCTCTAGTTAAAATGGAAAGCAGATCTAGTAATCGAAAAAATAAATACATAAGAATAATTGAAGATATGCATTTTTAAACCCAAAGATAGAGAGTTGTTGACTGAAAAGTGCACAACTACCAGAAGGGATATGCGAGAAGCATTCAGTAACTACCATACCCAATATTATCGCAGGACCTGACATACTAAGAAATTTTTGTCACATTTAAGGCTCCCATGTCACAAAAACCACTGTCCATGGACTTATGGACAAGAAGGGATTGGAAGAGAAAACAGCAAAATCAAAAACCGGGATGCTGAGTTCGTTCTTCAAATGTTCTTCCATGAAGGATTACGATGCAGTTGACATCATTCAATAGCTGTACCATCTGCAAAGATGAGTGACACACTAACAAGTGCAAGTGCTGTGGAAAAGAACCACTAAAACTCAAAACTCTATGAGGGCCCAATGGAGAACTTCTAAATGTCTATGCAGAATTTTCAAGTGGAGTAGGTACAGTTTTGAGCATAGCTCACTGCAGGTTACAGTAGCAGAGAAATGTTCTCTGTGAGTGTCTAAGGGTGTAGATCACATTTACAAAAAGAAAGGAGAAGTGTTCCATAACTATTGTTTTACATTACTCATATTTATTTACAGCACTGATCATACAAAACCTAATAGTCAGAGGCATGATCAGTGCCATGGATGGAAGTAAGCAGGATGATTTGGCATTTCTAGATTTTCAGTATCACATTGATGCCTTTTAGAGGATATATATTCATAGGTAATGTTGAGGTAGGTCTCAGACCTGTCTTCACAGGCATAGTAATACACATTATCTTGAATAAAGAGTGATCTGGAGACTTGGAATTAATATATGGTGTATGTCAGAGAAGTGTAATATGATCATTCTGCTCATATACTTGTAGTATTTTCGTTTAATAAAATTTTTGGTTGTATTCTGTTAGGTCCTGGAAAAATATCAAATTAGTATGAAGATTGGTAACTGGCTTTTAATTTAGAGAAATGTAGAGTTGTACACTTGATGAAAATGTGAGGATGAATTGTGAGTCCTGCTTGGTTAACTCAGGTGGTAGAGCAGTTAACTGCAAAAGGCAAATGTCCTGAGTGAAAGTCTTGGACCAGCACACAGTTTAATTTGTCAAGATACAGTCCTCTCACAAAGCAATGTGGTATTAACACTGTGTATGAAGTTGTAGGTAAAACAAGTCCATACGAAGGATTCTGGGACATTACAGTTTATCTGAAAAAGAAACTACAGACTTAACACTTGTAATGCCAATACTTGACTCCTACTAAAGTGTTTTTTTTTCTCAGTCTCCTGACTGGTTTGATGTGGTCCGTCATGAATTTCTCTCCTGTGCCAACCTTTTCATCTCAGAATAGTACTTGCAACCTAAGTCCTAAGTCCTCAATTATTTGCTGGATGTATTCCAGTCTCTGTCTTCAACTACAGTTTTTGCCCTCTACATCTCCCTCTAGTACCATGGAAATCATTCCCTGATGTCTTAACAGGTATGCTATCATCCTGTCCCTTCTCCTTGTAAGCATTTTCCACATATTCCTTTCCTCTCTGATTCTGCACAGAACTTCCTCAATCCTTACCTTATCAGTCCACCTAATTTTCAACGTTCGTCTGTAGCACCACATATCAAATGCTTTGATTCTCTTCTGTTCCAGCTTTCCCACAGTCCATGTTTCACTACCAAACGTACACTCTCAGAAATTTCTTCCTCAAATTAAGGTCTACTTTTGATGCTAGTAGACTTCTCTTGGGCAGGAATGCCCATTTTTCCAGTGCTGGTCTGCTTTTGTTGTCCTCTTTGTTCTGTCCATCATAGGTTATTTTGCTGCCTAGATGGCAGAATCTCTTAACTTCATCTACTTTGTGATCACGAACCCTCACATTAAGTTTCTCTGCCACTTCTCATTACTTTCGTCTTTCTTCAATTTGCTCTCAGACCGTATTCTGTACTCATTAGATTGTTCATCTCATTCAGCAGATCATGTAATTCTTCTTCACTTTCACTCAGTATAGCAATGTCATCAGCGTATCATATAATTTTATCTTTTCATCTTGAATTTTAATTCCACTCCTGAAGCTTTCTTTTATTTCCTTCTTGCATCTTTGATGTACAGATTGAACAGTGGGGGCGAAGGACTACATCCCTGTCTTACATCCTTTTTAATCTAAGCACTTCATTATTTGTCTCCCACTCTTATTATTCTCTCTTGCTTCTTGTACGTATCATATATAACTCATCTTTTCTTGTAGCTTATCCCTACTTTTCTGAGAATTCCGAACATGTTGCACCATTTTACATTGTGTAAAGCTTTTTCCAGGTTGACAAATCCTATGAATGTGTCTTGATTTTTCTTTAGTTTTGGCTTCCATTATCAACTGCAACATCACAATTGCCTCTCTGGTGCCTTTACCTTTCCTGTTTTTTCTTCTATCACATCATCAAATGAGTCTTCCCCCTCATAGAGGCCTTGAGTGTATTCCTTCCACCTATCTGCCCTCACTCACTCTCTCTCTCTCTCTCTCTCTCTCTCTCTCTCTCTCTCTCTCTCTCCCTCTTTCCTCTGAATTTAGCAGCGGAATTGCTGTTGCACTCTTCATGTTACCACCCTTGCTTTTAATTTCACTGAAGATTGTTTTGATTTTCTTACATGCTGAATCAGTTCTTCTGACAATCATTTCTCTTTTGATTTTTTGACATTTTTCATGCAGCCATTTCGTCTTAGGTTTCATGCACTTCCTATTTATTTCATACCTCAGTGACTTGTGTTTCTGTATTCCTGAGTTTTCCTGAACATTTTTGTACTTCCTTCTTTCATTGATCAACTGAAGTATTTCTTTTGTTACCCATGGTTTCTTTGCAGTTACCTTCTTTGTACCTATATTTTTCTTTCCCACTTTTGTGATTGCCCTTTCTAGAGATGTCCATTTCTCTTCAACTGTACTACCTACTAAGCTATTCCTTATTGCCGCATCTATAGTTTTAGAGAAATTAAAGTGTATCTCGCCATTCCTTAGTACTTCCATAACCCACTTCTTTGCATACTTCAACCTACTTTCCATCACACTGCATTGTGATGTAAGTCGATATCTGCTCCTGGGTATGCCCTACTGTCCCTACAGTACAGTATCTGATTCCAGAATCTCTGCCTGACCATGATGTAATCTAATTGAAAATTCCCATATCACCCAGTCTTTTCCAATTGTACTTCCTCCTCTTGCGATTAGTGAACAGAGTATTTGGTAGTACTAGCTGAAATATATTACAGAACTCAGTTAGCCTTTCCCCTTGTCATTCCTTATCCCAAGCTCATATTCTCATGTAACCTTTTCTTCTACTCATTCCCGTACAACTGCATTCCAGTCCCCCAAGACTATTAGATTTTCATTTCCCTTTACATGCTGTATTGCCCTTTCAATATCCTCATGTACTTTCTCTGTCTCTTCATCTTCAGCTTGCGACATTGACTTGTATACCTGGACTGCAGTTATTGGTGTTGGTCTTGCTGTCAATTCTGATAAGAATAACCCTATCACTGAACTGTTCCCAGTAACACACTATCTGCCCTACCTTTCTACTCATAATGAACCCTACTCTCGTTACACCATTTTCTGTAGCTGTTGATATTACCCTATACTCATCTGACCAGAAATCCTTGCCTTCTTTCCAGTTCTCTTCACCGACCCCTGCGACATCTAGATTGAACCTTTGCATTTCCCTTTTCAGATTTTCTAGCTTCCCTACCACATTCATGCTTCTGACATTTATGCCCCAACTTGTAGAACATTATCTTTTTCTCATGGTCACCTCCTCCTTGGTAGTCCCCTCCCCGAGATCCAAATCTTTTGCCATTGGAGAGATTTTCATGACACTTTTTCAATTACAGGCCACATGCCTGTGGATACATGTCATGTGCTTTTAATGTAATAGTTCCCATTGCCTTTTGCATCCTCATGCCACTGATAATTGCTGATTCTTCCGCCTTTAGGGGCAGTTCCCCACTCCAAGGACAAGAGTGTCCTGAACCTCTGCCCGCTCTTCCACCCTCTTTGACAAGGCCACCGACAGAATTAAGGCGACTTCTTATGCCGGAGATCTTCGGCCGCCAATGCTGATTATTAATCAAAATTTAAGCAGTCACAGGTATCGAACCTGGGACCGAGAGCTTTTTGATTGGTTATCAAAGACACTAGCCCTAGAACACAGGTGCATCTATGGAGTGTATGGGGTGTATTGTGGTCAGAGCGATAAGGGGTATGGATAGTAGACAAAGAAGGGTAGTGTGAATGGACACATGCTTATTTGAGAAGCACAAAATGTTGAAAAATCATAATAGGCAGCCAGTTGATGAAAGATGTGTAGTGATCTTACAGTAATAACCTGTACTTCCGTGCATACCTATGTATGTGTCTTTGCTATATTTACGATCTTTGGGTCTGCTTCGCCTAGAGAGTTGGAAAGAGTCGAGTGTTTACTCTTGTACTGTGATGTTAACCTGTGAACGTTATCCGAATAAATCGTTATTGTGCTGTAAGAAGTTGGTTTATGGGACTCAATACCTACCAAAACTCTACAGATGCCATATGCCTTATAAGGTCATGCTTAGAAAACTACAAGAACAGGCTTTCTGGGCAGAAACTGTGAATGTTACATAGTTTCTCACAATATTGATCCTGCTCATATTGTGAAGCTGTAATCGTAGTAACAACTTGTACAGAAGCGTAAAAGTAGTCATTCTTATCATGCTTCATCCTTGAATGGAACAGGGAGAAATCTTGATACGCAGTTGATCATTAACACTGTAACATCATGAAGCTGGCATGCAACAAAATTCAAACTGGCATGGAATGTATTGCATGCTTGGATGTTCATATCAGTAGTGTATCCTGGAGCTGTTGGTAAGGCATGCAACATGCAGTTTATCAGTTGTATGTCTATCTGACATTGCTTACTTAGCATGATTTTACCTCTAATGAAACTCCACACTGGCGTACTCCTTGAGAAACATCTCAGTAACGCCGCGAAAGATGTGTTTCGAACTCACATCTGCTTTGCTATTGACGTGATGAAGAATGAGGGCAGACGATTTTGTTCCTGTGCATTCCCCATAAAGGTCTGTGTTATTTTCATCTCAGAAAACGATTGTTCTACTGATGACGATGTCACTGGCAAGGTTAAAATCAGTTCACATAGTTTATAGAGTTTTGAATGTCCAGTGTGAAGTTCATTTTGATACAGGAAACTTTGTATTTCTTTCACAGGCTTGGCTTTAAGATGTGCTGATATAAACATAGCACTCACTTCAGCCTTTAACCCAACGATACCAAAAACTCATCCCAAATAATGCCCTTAAGTTTTCAAGTGCCTCCTCAGGAAACGTCTGCAAAGCTTGAGAACTTGTTTGAGTCAAAGTTTCAATAAGCTTTAAGTTAGACAGCGAATCAAAGCTGACGTTTAGCTGTGTAGCCTATCCAATATCTCATCATACATCCTCCTGTAGCCATACTTTACAGATGTTTCTGTGCAGTTTTCTTTTCTTCTCTCCCTTGGAGTATCACACACGCTTTCAGTCTTGTACCATATTTTCTCAAAGGCATCGTATCTCTTAGGGCTTGAGTGGACAGATTTATTACAAACACTTTCTATAACCACACCATTCCCACTATTACAATCACTCATTTAGTGAAACTGCTGGCTAAAATATTATTCAGGCACATTAAACACGATGCATTCGTCCGTCACTAAGCTCACTAACGCTCGCTGAATTCAAGGTAGCAGAAGAGGAAACGTGCTGAATGCAATTTTCCTATTGCGTGCATCTACCTATGTCACATGCGAGCTTGGCGTGACGTCCCAAACGTGAATCAGGAGTCGAGACTACCACAGCGCCTTGCATACACGTTTCAAGAATTATTACAACGAAGCGTCCATACAGGCGGACCATCTATTGTGCAGCACTGAAACTAGCTATCGAATCAAAGGAAAGAAAATACAGACTGTGAAGCAGGTATTATATTATAATTATTGCTAATTGATTTATAACGAATATTGTGACCTAACGACTCATATACTTAATAGAGCATGAATTGCATGCCCCACATTTTGTGACATTTACAAGTTCCAAATCAGGTACGAATTATTTAGTTTCACCTGAGTGCTTTGGTAGTTAGCTTTTTGAATATCTGCGTAATACTAGACACAGTTTCTGCGTTTTTGTCAGGGTCTACAGTAGAGTTGCGCAGCACGTGTCGATAGTCCGTTTATCTGCATAGTTTAGTTTTCCGCGGTCTTTAGTATGGACAGAGACTGCAATTGTTGTGTGCGGTTGCAAGCCGAGTTGGTGACACTTCACTCTCAGCTTAAGGCTGTGATGGCTTCGGTTACACAGCATGAGGCTGCAATGGATGGGCACCACTGTTGTAGGCCGGCCGTGGGGATCCAACGGACGTCCAGCACGTCAAAGTCCTCCGATAGGTCCTCACTGGTGGCCAACCCAGTTACTGCTCGCACTGAGGCTGACCCCTCACCTGTGGTCGAGTGGGAGGTCGCTCCGGAGCGAAGCAGGCGGCGAAAGCCTTCCCAGGCAGCTGCATGTAAGGCCTCCCTGGTTTGTCTGACAAACAAGTTCCAGGTGCTGTCTGTGGCTGATGATGTCACCTGTCCTGTTTCAGAGGAAACCAGTCTGCCTGCAAGATCAAGGCAATCGCAGAGGGTGGGATTATTGGTAGTTGGGAGCTCCAATGTTAGGCGCGTTATGGGGCCACTTAGGGACTTGGCTGACAAGAAGGGTAAGAAAACCAATGTTTACTCCGTGTGCATACCGGGTGGAGTCATTCCAGATGTGGAAAGGGTCCTCCCGGATGACATGAAGAGCACAGGTTGCAGCCAACTCCAGGTGGTTGCTCACGTCGGTACCAATGATGTGTGTCACTTTGGATCAGAAGAGATTCTCTCTGGTTTCGAGCGGCTAACAGAAGTGGTAAAGGCTGCCAGTCTTGCTTGCAAGATGAAAGCATAGCTGACTAATGGCAGCATAGTCGACAGGACCGATTGCGGACCTCTGGTAGAGAGCCGAGTGGAGGGTCTGAATCAGAGGCTCAGACGGTTCTGCGACCGTGTAGACAGCAGATTCCTCGACTTGCGCTAAAGGGTGGTTGGGTTTCGGGTTCGGCTGCGTAGGTCAGGTGTCAACGATACGCAGGAGGCGGCTACATGGGTAGCAGGGGCTGTGCGGAGTGGACTGGGCGGTTTTTTGGGTTAGAGGGTCTCGGGAAAACCAAAGAAGGGCTTCAGTCACAAAGAGTGCAGGCTGAACACAGGAAGAACGTCGTAGATACAGGAACCATTGGTATAACAGTTTTAAATTGTCGTAGCTGTGTTGGGAAACTACCAGAGCTACAAGCGCTTGTAGAAAGCAATGATGCTCAAATCGTTATAGGCACTGAAAGCTGGCTAAAGCCAGATGTAAGCTCAGCCGAAAGTTTTGCGTAGAACATAACTGTTCCGAAAGGATAGGCTGAACACGGTTGGCGGTGGCGTGTTTGTTGCTGTCAGAAGCAGTTTAACTTGTCACGAAATTAAAGTAGATACTTCCCGTGAGTTAGTATGGGAAGAGGTCATTGTTGGCAACCGGAATAAAATAATAATTGGATATTTTTACCGACCTCCGAAGTCAGTTGCTGAAAGGTTCAAAGAAAACTTGACTTTGATTTCAAACACGTACCCGACTCATATGATAATAGTTGGTGGTGACTTTAATTTATCCTCAATATGTTGGCGAAAATACATGTTTAATTTCCGAGGAACGCATAAAATATCATCCGAAATTGTGCTAAACGCATTCTCTGAAAATTATTTCGAGCAGTTAGTTCATAAGTCCACGCGAATAGTAAACAGTTGTGAAAACACACTTGACCTTTTAGCAACAAATAATCCTGAGTTAATAACAAGCATCAAACCGATTCAGGGATTAGTTAACACAGGGTTGTCGTAGCGAGATTGAATACTGTAATCCCCAAATCGTCAAAAAATAAGCGAAAAGTATACCTATTCAAAAAAGCAGATAAAAATTCGCTTGACGCCTTCCTGAGAGACTCATTCCAAATTAATAGTACAAGTGTAGATGTTGTTTAAATTCAATGAAATAGTATCGGCAGCAATTGAGAGATTTATACCAAATAAATTAACAAACGACGGAGCTGATCCTTCTCGGTACACAAAACGGGTTAGAACACTGTTGCAGAAACAACGAAACGAACATGCCAAATTTAAACAGACGCAAAATCCCCAAGGTTGGCGATCTGTTACAGAAGCTCGAAATTTAGCGCGGACCTCAATGCGAGATGCCTAAACAGTTACCACAACGAAACTTTGTCTCGAAACCTGGCAGAAAATCCAAAGAGATTCTTGGTCATATGTCAAGTATATTAGCGGCAAGAAACAATCAATGCCTTCTCTGCGCGGTAGCAATGGAGATACTATCGAAAACAGTGTTGCCAAAGCAGTGTCACTAAACAGCCTTCCGAAATGCCTTCACAAAAGAAGACTAAGTAATTATTCCAGAATTCGAATCGAGAACAACTGCCAACATGAACAACGTAGAAGTTAATATCCTCGGAGTAGTGAAGCAAGTCTTTTGGTGCAGACTGTACATCAATTAGGTTCCTTTCGGAGTATGCTGATGCATTAGCTCCATACTTAACAATCATATACAACCGTTCGCTCAACGAAAGATCCGTACCCAAAGACTGGAAAGTTGCACAGGTCACACCAATATTGAAGAAAGGTAATAGGAGTAATCCACTAAATTACAGGCCCATATCGTTAACGTCGATACGCAGCAGAATTTTAGAACATGTATTGTGTTCGAACATTATGAATTACCTCGAAGAAAATGGTCTATTGACAGACAGTCAACATGGGTTTAGGAAATACCGTTCCTGTGAATCACAACTAGCTCTTTATTCGCATGAAGTGTTGAGTGCTATTGACAAGGGATTTCAGATCGATTCCGTATTTCTGGATTTCCGGAAGGCTTTTGACACTGTACCACACAAGCGGCTCGTATTGAAATTGCGTGCTTATTGAATATCGTCTCAGTTATGTGACTGGATTTGTGATTTCCTGTCAGAGAGGTCACAGTTCGTAGTAATTGACGGAAAGTCATCGACTAAAACAGAAGTGATTTCTGGCGTTCCCCAAGATAGTGTTATAGGCCCTTTGCTGTTCCTTATCTATATAAACGATTAGGGAGACAATCTGAGCAGCCGTATTCGGTTGTTTGCAGATGACGCTGTCGTTTATCGACTAATAAAGTCATCAGAAGATCAAAACAAACTGCTAAACGATTTAGAAAAAATATCGGAATGGTGCGAAAAGTGGCAGTTGACCCTGAATAACGAAAAGTGTGAGGTCATCCACATGAGTGCTAAAAGGAACTCGTTAACTTCGGTTACACGATGAATCAGTCTAATCTAAAAGCCGTAAATTCAGCTAAATACCTAGGTATTACAATTACGAACAACTTAAATTGGAAGGAACACATAGAAAATGTTGTGGGAAAGGCTAACCAAAGACTGCGTTTTATTGGCACGACACTTAGGAAATGTAACACACCTACTAAGGAGACTGCCTACACTACGCTTGTCCGTTCTCTTTTAGAATACTGCTGCGCGGTGTGGGATCCTTACCAGATAGGACTGACGGAGTATATCGAAAAAGTTCAAAGAAGGGCAGCACGTTTTGCATTATCGCGAAATATGGGAGAGAGTGTCACAGAAATGATACAGGATTTGGGCTGGAAACCATTAAAAGAAAGGCGTTTTTCGTTGCGACGGAATCTCCTCACGAAATTCCAATCACCATCTTTCTCCTCCGAATGCGAAAATATTTTGTTGACACCGACCTACATAGGGAAGAACGATCACCACGATAATATAAGGGAAATCAGAGCTCGTACGGGAATAAATAGGTGTTCATTCTTTCCGCGCGCTATACGAGATTGGAATAATAGAGAATTGTGAAGGTGGTTCGATGATCCCTCTGCCAGGCACTTAAATGTGATTTGGAGAGTATCCATGTAGATGTAGATGTAGATTCGTGGTGAATACGCCCCTGATTTAAATGATTAGCGTTTCATCCTAACCGCACAAGGTAGGCATGAGTAGCGCAATCTAAGTTCTGCATATAAGGAAAGATAACACAACAAGCATATCAGTTAGTGAATGACGTGTAATGCCTCCTGCAAGTAGAAGAAACGGCCACCAGCATGTGTCGTGAATCGACAGCCGCGGGATCATGGCCTGTCGAGACTGCAGTTCATCGTTCCGTGACATTGCTACTTGCATTGGTTGGGTACTCACGACTGTCTTGCGAATATGGAATCGATGCGCCCAAGAGGGCCGTATTCCGTGCGATGCAGTTCTCTATGGCTGACGTGACTGGCGCCCGAGAGAATGGACATACTGTTTGCTGAACTGTGCAGACTCGTACAGCCATGCTGCATTTTTTGTCAGGAAGTGGTCTTGTTAATAGCAAGATAAGTATGCACGCACCATGGACCGTTAGCATGGCGACCATTTCTCACTCAACAACACAGTCGCACCACATCATCTTTTCAGACAAGTCCGTGATACGCCAACAGCATCACGAAGGACGTATCCGTGTGTGGCGGTTTCAAGGAGAACGAAGCTTGCACTTGATATCGTCATACGGGCGCAGCGTCGAGTGTGATAGTATGAGGTGCCATTTTGTTGTACAATACAATCACATCTGGCTCGACTAGCGTGTGAAGTGGTCATCAGCTGTTACATTTCGGACTGCGCCATTGCTTCGAGGTCTCTGTGACATTATCCTTTGACAAGATAATGTGAGGAATGCATGTTGCCCGCGCTGTTCTGACTGCACTCCATATAGAAGGTGTTCGAAAATTTCCAAGGCCAGTACGTTCTTGACATATCCCACTGAATGACAACATATGGTAATGAGTTGCCGAAAGACTGGCGTGACACCACTTGCCACCCACTATGCCTGATGAACTCTGGCACAGAGCTGAACCAGCATATAATGACGTTTCTGTATCTGTTATCCGAGCTCAAAATGGCTCTGAGCACTATGCGACTCAACTTCTGAGGTCATCAGTCGCCTAGAACTTAGAACTAATTAAACCTAACTAACCTAAGGACATCACACACATCCATGCCCGAGGCAGGATTCGAACCTGCGACCGTAGCGGTCACGCGGTTCCAGACTGAAGCGCCTTTAACCGCACGGCCACACCGGCCGGCTATCCAAGCTCAGTTCGAATCGAAGCCCAGCCTAGTTAGTCGTTGCTACTGCCACAGGTGGCAGCTCAGTGCAGTATATTTTGCATCCAATATATGCCCATATCACCTTCAAACTTAATCGTGTATTCTTCCTACTACAGTGCATTCGCGCAATAAGCAAAATTTCTTTGTTTTCTATCCTTTCTTGAACGGCAGTTTTAACAGCCAGCATTGTTGGACATGTATCCAATTATCCATAGTCCACACTAATACGAGAGACGTTCAGTAAGTAATGCAGCAAACACATTTTTTCCTGAAAGCATGTTGGATTTATTCAGGCTTCCAGTATACC
Source organism: Schistocerca piceifrons (assembly GCF_021461385.2). NCBI lineage: Eukaryota > Metazoa > Arthropoda > Insecta > Orthoptera > Acrididae > Schistocerca > Schistocerca piceifrons. The sequence continues at coordinate 547,087,517 of NC_060141.1, read as the reverse complement.
ATATTATTCCCCAATCGTTTGGCCACAAAACCTTATTTTTCGATATAATCTCCGTTCAATGCGATGTCCTTAAGCCACGTTACTGGGAGGGCCTTTATGCCAGCATGGTACCACTTTACTGGTCGTAGTTTGAGCCAATGCCTTGCTGCATCAATAACCTATCCATCATCCATGTATTGCTTCCTGCAGAGTGCATCCTTCATTGGACCAAAGAGATGGAAGTCAGAAGCTGAAGTATCCATCGGGCACCTACATTTGAGTACCCCAACTAGCGGACGAGTGTGTCAGCACTATCAACGGAAACATCCAATTGTGCGGTGAGGCGTTTGATTGTGATCGGTCTCCTCAAGTGAGAGTGTCCGCACATTCTAACAATTGGAGGAGTCACATCTGTTTGTGGCCTGCCATCGTGTGGGAGACTGGACAGTTCTGCATAACCTTGTTGTGATGATGACACACACCTCGATTGACATTCTGCAAGGGCCTATGAATATTTGCAATACTCTGGTTTTCTGCCAAAAGAAACTCAATGATAGCTCTGTGTTCCCAATGCGGTTCTGTTGACGCCATTTTCGAGGCTATGTATAATGCTGCCACCTATCGGAACCTCAAGAAATTGTAGGGGCTGAAGTGAGAATTTTACGTGTTGTCCCACAAGTTCCACATTTTTTTCAACCGAAATTGGCTGAGACAAAAGATGTGTTGCATTACTAATTTAATGCCCCTCGTATTATAAATGTGAAAATAACGCTGTCTGTTACGTTTTCACTACTAAGCCGCTGAACCGATTTCGATGAAATCTGGTGTGCAGGTAGCTTGAACCATGAGGAGGAACATAGGCTGTAGTTTTTTTTAAAGGTTGGAAATCGACCACCAAGAGGTTGAAGTGGGGAATGGAATATCTTTTTTTACATCAGCGAACATAAAACGTAAAAAAATCATTAGCTTTGTTGCATAATGTGCATGCTGTATAATGCATAGTCACCCTCCGCAAGCACAACTCAGCAGCAATCCGTGTTCAGGCAACAGGATTGGGGGAGGGGTGGGGGCGGAGCAGTGCACATCTTGAGCTATGATTATCTGATTAGGCAGACACGTGAGGGCAGCTGACGTTATTGCACGTACAGTAGCTTACTTTCTCACCATAACATAGCATAACAAAACTACTGATATGCAAGTACAGCTGTGGATAACAGCCAATGTTCTCTCTGGCACAGACTTCTTAGTAATTCGACAGACACAAGTGCATATGTAGCTCCAGGCACAGATATTTTTCCACAGACTGTGATGTCAACGATATAGCGTGATACTTCAGTTCGAGTGAAACTGTCGCCAACCGGTTGTGCAGCCATTCCCAGTAACATGTGGATGGGTATGCTTTGATTGTAAGAACAGATAGCAGACCACAGAGCAAAAGATCTCCTTTGGACAACAATGGTAATGCCATACCATTTAGAATTACTTCCTCGCCAAGATACGTATTTAAACATAATTACAGATGGGAAATGAGAGCTCATGTTTCGAGAAACTCGAGAATTCTCGATACATGTCTCGTAAAGCATGCCTCATGAAACATTCGAGAATGTAAGTGTATGAGTGTGAGAACAATCGACTTTGACGTCTTGAGGAATGTGCTAATAGTGTGTCATAAATGGAGATGTAGTCTTCTGTTCACAACTCCCGAAATGACACACAAGGAAAAATTTGTCATTTAATTTGTGCTCTATTGAACACAGCACTTACATTGCATGTTACGGTGCATCTCTGTAGCCCAGATCACTAACACACTTTGTTCGATGGAGTGGTAGCTGGTTTGAATCCTGTTGGTGGAAAAAAAATTCACTGCCAGAATTTGGCCAGCAAGAATGACATTAAATTCCTGATTACCACGCTTTGCACCATTGTCCTGGATTAAATTTCAAACCTCTCTGCTCTGTCTCATGAATTCAGGTGACAGTTTCGTTCCAGACACGCTGGTGTGAGGACTTGCTGTGTACACTGGGTTTGTAGCGTTGTCGACAAGGTTCATATTTTATCTGTATTTACGTTCGCCTGTTTGTGTAAGATGCGCTTATTCTATCAATTAGCGCCAATAGGACAGTTTATGGGGGGGGGGGGGATGGCTAGACATGGGATAGCCGTCCAGAGTGGCCGTGCGGTTCTAGGCGCTACAGTCTGGAACCACGTGACCGCTACGGTGGCAGGTACGAATCCTGCCTCGGGCATGGATGTGTGTGATGTCCTTAGGTTAGTTAGGTTTAAGTAGTTCTAAGTTCTAGGGGACTGATGACCTCAGAAGTTAAGTCCCATAGTGCTCAGAGCCTTTTTTTTTAGACATGGGATATATCGTATTTTTAATATTTTGGAAGATGAATGGCAGCTATTAAGTAGCCATTAAAAGCTCCATTTGCGACCCTGTTAAAAACCTACTTAATACCCACCTTTTAATCATTTTCTTGAAAGAAAAACACCTGAATATTTTTTACTTTCCTTAAGAGCCTTTTTTTGAGGAGGTGGCGCATCCACCCTTGCCCCTGGGTATGGACACCCTTGGTTCTGTCTGCATTGTGTATTATTGGGTGTTCACTCGATAGTTAGTAACCTTTTGGGCTACTGTGTCCTGTTTCAAAGGAAGAATATCCCGTAATTTGAACTCGCCAAGTCTACACGTGCTGTGCTGCGCAACCAAGTTCATTGGAAGTATATAATTGGATTGTGGATGTAGTAGAATCACAACAGACCATGTTCGCACAGCTTGTTATGATATGGAACAGTACAGGCTTTTCATAGAACTACTGAATTCAATGTTATTGAACTGGTTACAAATGAAGCATGGACATGGAACTGAATTTCATCACGGGACGGAGTTCCAAGAACTGTTTCCGTTTCCCACGCAAACGTTACTTATATAGGTGTTTGTGTCTTTAACCTCCAGCCTGATGTAGAAAATTGCTATCTAAAGAAAATACGACCTACCAACAACGTCTGGTGAAGTTAAAAGAATTAAAAATGAACGGTGGTCCAATCCATATAAGTTGCAAATCATAGTGGCATGCAGTCGGTAGAAATGCAGATAAAAGCCTGTGTTCACATAGTTACTCATATCATGGTTACAGGATACAAGGTGCAGTTTTCATACTCAGGCCAAGTTTTTACGCGCTTTATACGTTAATAAAGCACTCACCTTTGTCAAAACTGCCATAAACGGGTTTTTATTTTTTTAAAAGAAGCTTCGCAGCAATGGAAGAAATTAACTTTAACAGAGATCGTAACCGAAAATCAAGCTTCCGACGAAATTTAGCCAAGTCCATCCGGAACTGCGAAAAAAATTTTCGCATTACACAACGAATAATTTCAGCTTTTAGTAAGCAAATCCGACGTAGAACACTCGATCCCTATAATCATTGCCTCCGTGACAGCTAATAAGAGACGACGAATGCAAGAAGAGAAGAATTGACAGTTGTTTAAGGGGAGTTGGAATGCCGTATTCCGACAATGTTAAATTAGTGAGTTGGCTTCCCTGTATTTCAGGAGCCACTGTAGCCATTGACATGGAAATTTTACAGGAAATTAAACTGTATGTTCTGAGTCTATTAACTACAATAATTGCATTTCAGCCACTGCTTTCGTAAATACATTTATTTAATTACACGGTTAAAATTTTGTGTACTTTTTTTGTACGTTATCCTAAATAATTTTAATTATACATAACATTATGTTCTTCTTTTAGTTCAGCACACTCAGGATATATATGTTATGATTCCCTGAAAATTTGAATTCTCTACTCGAAGTGGTTTCTCAGATTTAGGGGGAAATGCAACAGAAAATGTCAATTTTTAGGAACGGCTTCTAAAGTTTCAAGAGACTGTAACTCACTCAATAAATGCTTAATTTTTTTTTAATTTTTAGTCACTAAGAAGCACCCTGCACCATGCTGTGTATCATCCTCTCCCTCTTTTTCCCAGTTTTTTCTTCTTTTCTTCTTTCTGGACTCCTTAGTAGCCAACTGTGCTGCATACTCTGGTTTATCAATGCGAACCTTGCCCATTCGTTCAAGTTCTCTGATGCAGTTTGCTCCAGGATTAATTCCCATATGCTGTAGCACTTTCAACCTACCAATGTTGCCATCATTAAAAGCAATAAGAGCATCACTGACCCACCACTTTAGGGTCTTCATTCCAACAAAAACATTTTTTGGTAAGCGAGTCCATATAAGATTATTGAACGACTAATTGGGATTTTAAGACTGACCATGCAGACACTTCTTCGGTAATTCAGGATTTGCCAGGTCTCTGTAAATAGGTTGTATGATATCCATGACTGCTGCTGGGATGGAATGTTTATGGCTGTGTGAACTGTTGAGTACTGGGCATTGCATTATTGCACCAAGAATCGGGTCCAGGAGGACGAAGGTGGTTTACTGGTTTTTCGTCAGTTGACAGTCTGTGGAAGGAGGTACCCCACACTGCCTGCTTCGTTTTCAACAAATCTCTAGTATTACTTCTAATGGCCATCCCATAATACTGCTGTAGTTCATCAATCATTTTGTCTGTCAGCCTGCCTCTTATGGTTTTCCTATCAGAAAGTTTCTTGTCTCTCAAACTTTGTTTCAACTTCCTCAACCTGGCGCCCATCCTCTTCTGGACATGACCTTTATAACAGATCAATCCACAGTTTTCTATACAAAAAATTACCGATTTTATTAGATCTTGAAGTATTGCACGTAAACATTTTAACATTTTCAACTGTTGTAGATTATATTTAAAAAAATAAAATACTTCCCATGTGAATTATATATATATATATAACAGGCGGAGGAAGCTGCAATTATAACTATTGCCTGCTGCATAATATATATATATATATATATATATATATATATATATATATATATATATATATATATAAAATGTTTTTATTCGGAAAATTGCAAATTTTATAATGAGATTAAAAGTACGAAAAATTTTTTTTCTTTCTAACTATCCTTAAAAAGCAACTCAAGCAGGATGATTCCGTTGCTTGAAAAGGTAGTCAAAACACATCAGATTTGTATCCTCGGAAGGACTGTTATGTCAGCTGCTTCTGAAATTAGAGACGTCATTTCAATATCTGCTGTGACCAACATAAAATACTCCCTCTTATTTGGCCGATTCCCATGAAGAATTCGATCATTTCAGCCATCACTACATAATGAGAATAATGGAGGAAGAGAGCATAATGAAAGTCGTTCGGCATATGATCACTGGCATTTCCGCTAGGATAGAATTGAATGAACAGTTAATGAAATCTTTCCACATCCAGCCTGGTATGCCACAGGGTAGTCCGATCTCTAATCTTCTATATCTGCTGTCGCTGGAGTTGTTGCTGCCGCATTTTAACGAAGCACAATAAGGTATTGCAACGTTTAATCAACCGCTAGTTGTAAGAGCATATGCTGATACAATCGCTTTTCTAATAAGACGCGAAGACGAGATAGTACCCAAGAAACGAAAACACTGACAAATATAGTGCTACGTCGGTGTCACAGCTCAGTGACGGAGACAGTAAAATCCGAAAGATCAGAGGATTCGACAACCTAGATGTACCGTAGGCATGAGATGTCAACAATCACAAAACGCTAGGCATCATTCTAGACAGATGTCTGCCTAAAGATGACAGTAAAAAACTGGGAATCAGTAACAAACAAAATGGAAGGGACAGTTGTGGAAAATAACTAGCGCTCCGTCAACCAAAGTGAAAAAATTTGAATTGTTTCCAGTTCCAAAAATACGAGGCAACAGAATAACGTAGGTAATTAGCGGACGCATCTGGAAGGGAAGCGTGTAATTTCGCCGTTTAATATCCTTTGATAACTTGTACTGTATTGCTAATTCTGAATCTATAAGCTTTATTACTGAAACTGTATTTAATATGTAATGGATGTAATAGTGTATTTATTTCTGAATGTATATAATTCATTGTAATTATAATGTAAATATTGTAAATTGCTGGATAATAGCCAAGGGAACTTTATTTAAATGTATCGATAGCAACGACGAAATGGCAGTAGCTGTGCCATTGTTTATCTTTGTGTATGGAGATTCTCTGTCGCGCTGCGAGCAGAGAAGAAGCAGAGTAGCCGGCGTCATGAAAGAGTGTGGAAGTGTTCCTTGGGCGCTCCTGCAGGCGCGGTGCTCAGCTATAATCGAGCCAGTGGGGGCGCATCTACTTCGTTAACCCGCCAGTATTGAGAGCACGGTAGCAGTGAACAGGCGGAGGAAGCTGCAATTGTAACTATTGCCTGCTGCATAATTATCAGTGGCTCTGGAGACGGCTCGTGGTTCTCAACCAGCAGCAAAACGGCAGCTGATCAGTGTTGTCATCGGCTACATTCTTCGTCATCCGCATAGCTACAACATAGTAAGACTGTTAACTGACAGAGTATAACTAATATTGTACAGGCATTACCCAGTGGCATCTCTTTCACGAATTTTGACAAAACTTTCTTGAATAATGACCTGCAATAATTGAAACTTGTAAGGGATTCGTGTTGTCATTGTCCTCATACATTATTACCAAGCAGAGCGCCTTTTCTTTCCAAGCAATCAGCGAGTGTCGTAAAAATATGAAAATTAAGAAAATAAGCGTCGAGTGACTAGGGCCTCCCGTCGGGCAGGCCGTTCGCCGGGTGCAAGTCTTTCGATTTGACGCCACTTCGGCGACTTGCGCGTCGATGGGGATGAAATGATGATGATTAGGACAACACAACACCCAGTCCCTGAACGAAGAAAATCTCCGCCCCAGACGGGAATCGAACCCGGGCCCTTAGGATTGACATTCTGTTGCGCAGACCACTTTGGTCGTTGCGGACGTCACAAAACATCCATTCAAGTTCGTTGGTTGATCCTTCCACTCAGTTTTTTTTATTACAGAGGTCAACCGGCTTTCTGACCGAACACGCTGAGCTACCGTGCCGGCAACCACTCAGCTCCCGTGGGCGGACGTATGAAAATTGATATGTTTGCTAATGACCAGTTTCAGTCTAAATTTTGCTGCGTCAGGAACTGTTCATTCTTGTGTTGCATAACAGAGGTGTAACGGATTTGCAGTTTTGAGTATTAACTTAATCCACTTAAGGTAACGTAAAATTGCACTAGCAAAACTTGTAACTAAAGATACAGTACAAATTAAGAGTGTGCAATTTCATTTATTCTGTATTTAGCTTAGCGAGCGACTTCTTCTGACTTGGTTTGTGTTTTATTGTTCTTCTGTTAAAAGTAAATCAGTTGCTCGTTTGCTTAAAGTAAATTCAAGTCAATCTTTCGATAATTAGTAATGAAGTGCTTGCCTTTTTCCAAATTTTGCATTTCGTTGTGCTTAGGTTACTGAAAGTGGTTTTTTACGTAACAAAGTTTTGAGTTACAGTCAGTCATTTATTTAAGCAGCAACTTCATTTAACTTTACTCCCAAAATTTAGTATTTCAGATTAAGTAACTGCAAACTGAGTGCTTTCTGGTTAATTTATTTTCTCATGAATTGTTGTGTTGTGGGAAAGTGTGACAACCTTCTGTTGCCACGCCAGTGGTTATTTGCTAATTTTTCTTTGCCATTGCCTTTCTTAGGATTTTGGATATTCATTGCCGTACTGGGCTGGCGACCGTTTAATTATCCTTTTTTGCTCAGTATTTTTTGTATTAAATATTACGTGGTACCCTTTTTCTCCCTGAGTGGTTCGTGAGTGATTGCATCGGATTCCGCCCATTTCAAAATTATTATCAGTGTTTAGATTAGGTTTAGAATAGACTCTTCCTTCAGAGGGGCCTGATGTACACTTTCCTCCCACTTTCCGGTATTATTTTCCTTCGGTAACGATAGCCTTACTCACTGTAAACTTTCACTAGCATACGCGGTCAATTATATCGCATTCCAGCAGGCTGATTAGGAAGGGTAACGTTACAAGCGTATTCAAGCTTTCACATGATCGAAGGATTCTGGTGGGCTCGAACTTGTTCGCGTCAACAGAAAACCAACGGCATTGTTCCACGAGAGGACAATAACACTGCTGAATGGAAATCCATATAGTAGCACGACGAAGCTTTTCCTAACCGTGCACCCCAGCAATTATGCAACCGCCGACGGATGTAAGAAAAATTAACTGCAAGCACTTGTCACTTGTCCGCTCCTGGAATCTGGCCACAGGTTTTGGGTTCATTACAGGGTGCTCATCAGTTTATAAGAATGATTTTCTGGGACTATACTGAACTACAAATTTAACACTGCCAAGAACGACGGAAATCAGTGGTTTTAGCAATCACTATGCAGCGTGTTTCCGTAAGAGAGTGCAAAAATGTAACAGGACATAGAGAACACCCCACTGAACAGTTTGAGGTAAGGAATCTGGGGTCGGAGAAGCCAGCTTTAGGAGATATGGAAGTAAACCTGTCTACCGCGTTGTGTAGCATTACTGTTTCCACCTTATTTACGACTAACGTGCGTACAAGTTTACATGTCCTGTGCTGTTTACTTACATGTACGTTCTTTATTTCCTGCAAGAAAACAAGGAGGACGAGCGTGATTACCAGGAAGTCATCATGCAGGTTTTGTTTGCTTTACGTGTCCATAAGATGGCTCTGTTGTATCGCATTTACGTTGTCCCATGACAAAACGTACAGTGAATCAACGACAGACTCATTCATTACTCATAAGGTGAAACCACGACGTTGGGATAATGGATTTACTTCAAATTTTGAACACCTTTAGTAGCCCATTAAAACAACATATTGTGAAAGTAGTACGCTGCACTAATTGGGCAATTCCGAGAAAATCGCAAGAGAAGTTTTACGCGTCTATTACGTAACGGCTATATCTGTGCGTAGCTGCTGGACGTTAGTGTAACGGAAGGTCAAGTGGCGCCTGCACGGTAGCACAGTGTGGTGGGTTAGAGAGTTAGCTGCCCTCTGTTATTTTTTTTTTTTTAAAGAACCTGATTTAATGGATCAACGATGAACTTGAACAAGCGTCATGGGACGTCCGCCCCGAACAAATAGAACGAACAATAATGAACAAAATGAGATAAAAAACGGGTTAGCATTTGAGCTTCGTGAGACAAGGGTATATGACGCTCCAACCGTCATTTTTGTAGTACCGGGTGATCAAAAAGTCAGTATAAATTTGAAAACTGAATAAATCACGGAATAATGTAGATAGAGAGGTACAAATTGTCACACATGCTTGGAATGACATGGGGTTTTATTAGAACCAAAAAAATACGAATGTTCAAAAAATGTCCGACAGATGGCGCTTCATCTGATCAGAATAGCAATAATTAGCATAACAAAGTAAGACAAATCAAAGATGATGTTCTTTACAGGAGATGCTCAATATGTCCACCATCATTTCTCAACAATAGCTGTAGTCGAGGAATAATGTTGTGAACAGCACTGTAAAGCATGTCCGGAGTTATGGTGAGGCATTGGCGTCGGATGTTGTCTTTCAGCATCCCTAGAGGTGTCGGTCGATCACGATACACTTGCGACTTCAGGTAACCCCAAAGCCAATAATCGCACGGACTGAGGTCTGGGGACCTGGGAGGCCAAGCATGTCGAAAGTGGCGGCTGAGCACACGATCATCACCAAACGACACGCACAAGAGATCTTTCACGCGTCTAACAATATTTGTTGTTTTTTTTGTTCTAATAAAACCCCATGTCATTCCAAGCATGTGTGTCAATTTTTACCTCTCTATCTACATTATTTCGTGGTTTATTAAGTTTTCAAATTTATACTGACTTTTTGATCACCCGGTACAAGTGTATACTCAGTGACATTCAAAAAAATTGCATCTATACTGTTCGTTCTTGCTACGTTAGCAACGTCTCACCGCTACGCAGGTTGGCTGCCAAATGGGGCCTGCCTCTGTGTCTGCAGCTCGAAACGTCGAGGTTGAAAGTAGTTCCGGGTACCTTACTAGTTCGCTTGTGTAAGGGATTTCACAACTCACGACAGGCATACATTTTCAGGAAAATTCTATGCGTGTTTTCATTTACTTGTCGATAGTTGTAAGTATGTTTGTGCTAATAATTAAATTTAATTAAAAATAGTAAGTATTCAAATAACATGAAAATCACTAAAACTTCGTGTAAATACACATGGTTTTCTTTAATTATATTACCTCTCAAATGCCATATAAATTTAATAATAAGACAAGCGATGAAAACAGTATAGATCAAAAGTAAACTTTGAGCTGAGGTCGAAACGTCGCCCCATACACGTTAATCCTACCTAGCTCGAACGCTAACCACTTGACGACCATGAACTTGTTACATAAGGCACCTACGCAGCGATACGTCCGTTACACAATATACGCTTAAAACTTCTCTTGCAATTTTCTCGGAATTGCCCGAGTAGTGCACCTTACTACTTGCACATTATGTTGTTTTAATTGCCTACTTAATGTGTACAAAATTTGAAGTACATCTGTAATCCCAGCGTTGTGGCCTCCCCTTGTCAGTGATATTCAGAGACGTACAGTACAATACGATGGAGTAGTACCGGTACAGTATTTCGTGGTCGCTGGACTGGAAGGGGAGGTCCTATTCCATGGCCTGCGAGGTCACCTGACCGGAATCCCCTTTATTATTACCTATGGGGATATCTAAAGTCACTTAAGTATGAGACCCCAGTGGATACGGAGATGGAATTAAATTGCCAGAATTGTAGCTGCCTGTGATGTGATTCGAAACACACCACGGATATTTGTCAGTCTGCGTCAGAATCTTGTTCGCCGGTGTCATGCTTGCATTGAGGTTGATGGCTGTCACTTTCAGCACATTGTGTGAATTACAGTACAAATGATAAGTTGATCGTGTCAGTGATGGTATTTGCAGTTAGCTAATGTAAATAAAAAAGTACACAGTAATGTGACTTTATTCCTATTATCACCTTAAGCTAGCTTCTCCGACCCCGGGTTTCCTACTTCAAGTTGTTCAGTGGAGCATCCTCTATGTCCTGCTAATTTTTTGAACGCTCCTACGGAAACACACTGTGTGTCTTGCGCGTTTTTCTGTCACGTTGACCACAGGGTTCAAAAATGGTTAAAATGCTTCTGAGCACTATGGGACTTAACATCTGTGGTCATTAGTCGCCTAGAACTTAGAACTACTTAAACCTAACTAAACAAAGGACATCACACACATCCATGCCCGAGGCAGGATTCGAACCTGCGACCGTAGCGGTCACGCGGTTCCAAACAGAAGCGCCTAGAACCGCACGGCCACACCGGCCGGCTGACCACGGGGTACTCTGGGATTACTCGATATGACGACGATTTCGGCTCTCTTCTGTAGTCAAAATGATTGCGAACTTTTGCAGATCCGTCCAGAGAAATAGCGTCCTCAGTCTTTTCGCCCGGGCGTTCTGCCGATTCCTCGGTATGACGGCGATTTCGGCTCTCTTCTGTAGGCAAAATGGTTGCGAACTTTTGCAGATCCGTCCAGAGAAATAGCGTCCTCAGTCGCTCTCTCGCACAAAGACCGGTCCAACAGCTTGACGCGAAAATTCTTAACAGACGATACTAAGAGATATCTATCAGTCGCTTGAGATACGAGGGGCGTCCAGTAAGTATCGCAACATATTTTTTTCGGCCCATTTCGGTTGAAACATGCGAAACTCGTCGTGGGACATCGGGGAATATTCCCGGTTCATCTCCTGTAGTTTCAAGAAGTTCTAATAGGTGGTGGCGCTATACGTAGCCCTCAGAATACCGTCCGTAACGGGGAGCTGTCATGTAGTTTCTCTTGGCGGAAAACCAGAGCATCGTAGATGTTCTTAGGCACTTGCAGGATCTCTGCGGAGATTTGGCAGTGAACAAAAGCACGGTGAGTCATTGGGCGAAGCGTCTGACATCATCGCAACAAGGTCTGTCCGATCTCCCGCGTGACAGCCGGCTGCACACAGCTGTGACTCATGCGGTGTTGTAATGTGCGGACACTCATTTGAGGAAATCGACGGATCACAATCAAACACCTCGGCGCGAAACTGGACGTCTCTGTTGGTAGTGCTGACAGACTCGCCCAGCAGTAGGGATACTCAGAGATGTGTCCGCTGCGTCCCCAGCCATCTAACAAAAGACTATAAAGAGCAATAAAGTACCATCTGTGTGGAGCTGGCTTCACGTTACGAGGCTGATCTTGACAATTTTTGATGCAGCAAGACTTTGGCTCCGACGCCCACCAGTAGGGTGGTACCTTGCGAGCATACAGACTCTCTCAGTAAGGTGGTGTAAGGCCGTCGGATTGAACGGAGATTATATTACAAAATAGGGTTTTGTGGCTAAACAGTGAGGAATAATGGTATATTGGAATACTGAATAAAACCATCCTGCTTTCAGGAAAAAAATGTGTTGCATTATTTATTGAACGCCCCTCGTATAATAAGTTTTATGCAATTCTTCTCAAATATAGTTCTTGAGGGACGACACGTTTTCAAAATAAACGAAACAGCTGTGCCGAAAGTGGCAATTTTAGAATCTTGCCTCCTCTTGCGACAGTTTCTGAGGACGCAAATGACTAGAAGTTAAAACATATTAGAGTAATCTGTCTCCAGATCCAGTTACAGAGACACTAGCCTCTTTGGAGGCATCACTCCACAACAAGAGATTTTCAGTGTTATTGGCATAAGGTCAGGGACGGTTCGAGAACATTTTTCCATACAGGCGATTTAGCATTTGGTGCGCACCCATCCTCCCCCCTTTTCCCCCGTGCCTTTTCCTCCGTGTCATTGTGATACGCAATATTTACAAATCTTGCAACTGTCCACCTCTGGTGCCGCTCCAAGCTTGGCGCACTAGGTGGGGGTTTTGTATCGTTTGCGCCTCAACTCTCTTAAGGGCGGGCATCATTGTAAACTACCACAAATATAGACGCTTTGACAGGGCGCTGGTCACTGAGGCTGACCACATATATTTCTCAGTTTACCGCTCAGGGGCGGTAGTTTTGTGAGAACTACCAACCAACTATTGACTAAAATTTCACTAGACTGCAGGAGAATCACAGTGCAGTCCTTTTGCCACGTATTTATTACAGAAGCTGATATTTCATGCATTGGAATTGTCGTGCTTTGCTCTTTTTTATATGGCTACTTTTTAAATAACTGTTTACGTATTGACCATCCATAAATCCACAAATAATATTACTTTTTATTCGAATAGAATTTTCCATATTTCACAGACGGATTTCTGTGTGGTTAGTGGCGCTAACCGGCGCCCTTCTCTTCCGTCCACTATATTTTCTTCTCCATCCGATATGTCTCACCAAAACAGGATAATAGAGGAAGAATGTTTCGGAATATTATTTGATGAAATTCCTTCTAGTGACAACACTGTTGAAAGTGATGACAATGACCCGATATTCACTACAGAGTGTGCAAGTTCTAGTCTACCGTCGTGTGTCGAGCAGTAGTGATGTTGAGGAAAACAGTGAAAGTGATGAGACAAGTGAAAACAATACGGTGCCGCTCGTTGTTCCATCAACACGTCACGATAAACTGAAGCCAAGAAACAAGTATTCGCCAAGTGCCATTATTTGTTATACAAAGTGATGTGGATGCAGAAATAAAGAACAAATTGAACCTAAAGCTAGTTGACTTATTTTGCGAGGTTTTTTGTTGAAACACTTACAAGCCACCTAGTGTTTCAAATCAATTTGTATGCGACACAGACAGGAAAATCGTTTGTCCCCACCAACGAACATGAAATAAAAACTTTTATCGGAGTAAATATTTGCATAAGAATCATTAAAAAACCTAACTACAGAGATTACTGGACCACTGATTCAGACCTTAGTGAAAGTTATATATCGAAGCTAATGCCAGTAAGAAAATTCAGTTGGTTACTGAGTAACGTGCACCACTATAATTCTGTGGCACCTGACAGAAACAGCCAGAATTATAACAAACTTTACAGACTATGTGCATTGCTAGATCGTTTGATCAGGAAATTCTAAGACTGCTATACATCACATCAGAATCTCGCTGTTGATGTAACAATCGTTAAATTCGAAGCCAGATCATCTCTCCAACAGTACTTGAGAGATAAACCTATAAAGAGAGGGTACAAAGTGTGGATGTTATGTGCACTTTTAGTGATCGTCTTGTCACCAAAAGTACTACTTACAGGGTGTCAATTATTGAACTATACGAAAAAAACGTAAATTAGTTACAAACTACGGCTTGCATACATTTTATTCAACATGTATACGTCACTACAGATATTCGGATTTAGGTTATGACACGTTTGATATTCCTGCCATCATTGGCGATGATGCGGCACAGACGAATGGCGAAATTCTGCATGACCTGCTGAAGTGTCGGAACACTGATGCTGTCGATAACCTCTGAATGGCTGTTTTCAGCTCAGGAATAGTTTTGGGGTTATTGCTGTACACCCTTTCCTTAATGAAGCCCCACAGAAAAGGAGTCGCATCTGTTCGGATCCGGAAAGTTTGCCGGCCGAAGTGGCCGCGCGGTTCTGGCGCTGCAGTCTGGAGCCGCGAGACCGCTACGGTCGCAGTTTCGAATCCTGCCTCGGGCATGGATGTGTGTGATGTCCTTAGGTTAGTTAGGTTTAACTAGTTCTAAGTTCTAGGGGACTAATGACCTCAGCAGTTGAGTCCCATAGTGCTCAGAGCCATTTGAACCATTTTTTTGAACCGGAAAGTTTGGCGGCCAATAGAGGTCCATGCCAATGGCCTCTGGCAACCCCAGAACCAGAATGCGGTCCCCAAAGTGCTCCTCCAGGACATCAAACACTCTCCTTATAACGCTACCTCTACTATTGTAATTTAGTATGCTTTTACCTAAATAACAGAAAACCCTGTCTCTATGTTGCCTGGGATACTATACCCCAACAGAACAAATAGTCCTGTCAAGGGAAAAGCCACGTATAACCCTCTCACTAAAATTTAGTTCAGTTTCCAAATAAAGTATCCCATGGGAGGATAGTTCTGTTAATAGGAAAATCTAATCAACAGCGTTACCCTTTTTAAAGGATTTGACTGTGTGTTGTTTCTAATGGAAAAGTAAATCAGACTATTCAATTCTTTTCCCAATATCTTACCCAGCGGTTAGAAAGAAAGGCAGTTTGAATAGTATTATACTGAAGCTAGGACAACTCAGTTCGAAGTTAATTTAGTGGTTTAAAATATGTACTAACGTTTGTCAGCGTATCCAGGCAATGAAACAATGAAGTTTTGGAAAAGCAGAGGTGGGAATATCGCCTATTTTCTTGTTACTGTTTAATTTGGTTCTTCAAGTAAATATTACTCCGCTTAAACAATATTCGACTGCACCCTTATACAGTAGGTTTTTAAAAGAGAAAAAGCCCAGTACGTAACTTCAAGGAAGCTAAAAAAAAAATTGGACCGGGGGGGGGGGGGGGGGAGGAGGGAATCTTTAGAAAAGCACTTTCCATAATCAACAAACTTCAAACTTAAATACTAAAATACTTATGTACTGGAGCACACACTTTTTATACTGAACATTTCACTTCGAGAAAACCTCTTTCTTACTGGAATTTACTTTCAAAAGCTATTATTCTTTGAGCTAACTATGTATAGACATTTAACAGATTTTAGTAACTTGACTACACTCTGATTGAATTTTACGTAAGCAAATTTTTACTACAATACTTTGCAATAGTTAAGAAAACACAAAAACAATTTAAATGGTGCCTCTTTATATTAACTTGGCACTTCTGTAAAACAGCATACACGGATTAATCAAACACCAGTAACTCTAAGTTATCTAATGGTCTGAGACTCTGCATAGCATCTCTGTTAGTACTGTTGGCCACTTTAGCCCTTTGACAAACATCACATGACTTTAAACGTTCTGTAGCCTCTTTTAAAGCATTACTTCCAATTTTGACAACACTTGCAATTTTCTCAAGGCACTTTTCTGCCCCACAATGTCCATACGCCAAATAAAAGTAATCAATTAATTCTATTTCAAACTGTGATGGCCAACAGACTTGCCATCCTTAACTGTTTTTCCCTTTTCTAATAAACAATATCCCTTTAAATAATTTGTAAAATTTTGGTATCTGTGGACAATTATTACTGTCAAATTTGACCTTCACTGATTTCCACACTTATCTTCGTTTTGGAATCTTCTAATATTTTTACATATATTGGCTATTCTTTTACTACCAGTATAATATTTTAAAAGTTCCATCCTCATTGTTTTGTTTCTCCCACAACAAGTCTTTGTCTACCGTTACGTCTTCCCATGAAATGGCATTCGTCTCTTTACATTCTAAGTCAGGTGGTTCTTTCTTCTTTTCGATCGCAAAATCCTTCACGATCCTTCGTTGTTGCTGTTTACCAATCATTTCGTGTGGTGGTTCCTTTTCCTTAGGATCCGTTTATCTTCCTGATCCTGTTGTGACACTACTGCTTCTTCACAAGTCTCGTCACCTACAGATTTTTTTCCTCTTGACTAACTTATTTTTCCTGTTTACTGTCCAGTTTCGGCAACTTTTCACACGAAATATCCTCATTCTCTGGTATTCTCATTTCTATCAGACAGAGTTTTTCAGTATGCCTTGTCTCCACGGATTCTGAACCACTAGAGGTCCATGCCAATGGCCTCTGGCAACCCCAGAACCAGAATGCGGTCTCCAAAGTGCTCCTCCAGGATATTTCTTCATTTTCATTTAAGTTGGCATCTTCGCTATCACTATCATCTTCCAACACGAACATCCTTCTCAATTTCTATGAGAACTCTAGATCGTCACTAGTCTCGTAATTCATGCATTTCTGGATTTGTTCTATAGTAACGAGTTCCTCTTGTGTGTCTTTTGTAGCAGGCAGATTGTTTTCCTCAGTTCGTAATTCGTCTTCATCAGAACCGCCTTCCTTATCTTCCTTGACATCATCAGCTTGCACTTCATAAACATTACAATCTTTGTGGATTTCTGTCAATCGCACAAATTCGTTTGCTTCAGATCAGGCTTATATATGACAGAAACATTATCCGCAGATTCGTTGTCACGGAATGATTCTTCCGCAAAGTGTAAATCTGCATCTCCTACTTCGCGTCTACTTAACGACCGCTTCATTTTCCCTAACATTAGTGACACGCGTCCTGTGCTCGGAGCTTTTTGATTTAATTGTATTGACAGCTCACGTACTCTGTCCAGCTCCAGATAATAAACCTTTCTCCTTTACCTCTTTTCCTGTCGTAGTAACGCTATCTTCCTTTTCGTTACACTGCTTTATACCATCACAGATTACTCATCTGTATAAGTCAACTATCAATTCCAACTCTTCTCCATCTCAGTTATTGCACATTGTCTATCCGTAGCCTCTGAATTGGTTACAGCGGGCGATGCCCCTACTGGTTTACTCACAGCTTCAGCTGATTGCACTGTGACGTCACTCTCCGGCTGCACTGCTATAGAATTAATTCTCGCTACGATGGTCCGCAGAAGTGGTTAGTTAGCGCACGAAATTCTTTCGTTGCTAGCCAACTGTGATTGACCTGCAGTACCAAATGTCGCAGCAGGCTATAGTGCCCGGCCTCTCATCTGCAACATACTGCAGCGTATCGAAACTTCTCTGTCTATGTCGAGAATATTTCTTGCGTTTGGGCCTCCTGGATCTTATTCCCGTGTCCTCCAACCCTCAACGTTCGCGTTATTTAGTTTAACTCCTCTCTATGGGAGTTATTTCACGGCCTATGTCATCTTCCGTGATCTTCCTCTTTGAACAGTATTAACATGAAACTGGTTATCGTTCTGCTTATCAATGCAGTTATTTCTATCGTTTCCTCCTTTCTGGTGGTTATTATTCTGACGGAAGTTGTTTTCTCGCCAGTGGTCTTCTTCAATCACTTTTTCTAAATACGCAAAAAAAAGTACGATGGTTACTGCCTACATATCTTTTGGAATCTTCTGGTAATTTCTTCCAGAGTTCCCATATGATCACGGAATCACTCCTTTGATTCCTTAAGTGAGCCAATCTCCTGTACCATGACTCACAAAATTCTTTCATGTTCATTCAGCCTTTACGTTCAGGTATTCTCACTATTATAAACTCACGCCAGAGGCTATTTTGTATCTGGTCGGACCAATACTCGTCCAAGAATTTCGGTCTAAATTCACTGAATGTCATTGCTTTAGTACATAAGTTAATTGCCCATCGTATAGCATCTCCTGCTAAACCACTAATTACGATATTTGTTTTTTCCTGATCCTTGATATTTTCAGCAAATAGCCTTTCGCAATTCTTAACAAGATCCACAGGGGATAATCCACTGTGTTTTCAGTAAGGGTCGAATTTTTCTTCGCCCTCTATTACCATATAAATTGGTGTTCTGTTTACCACATAAGTGCCATTACACATAATCTTTCTTTCTAGGTTACTAACTTTTTCTTGTGTACTGGAAGTGTTATTGCAACACTTTTCTTCGCAATGCTCTACTTTCCTTTCTAGGTTTTTCTCAGTATTTTGAACAGTCATTCTCAGTTGAGAAACCTGTTCTTTGCTCGCTTTCGTTTTTGCTCTCTTAACATCGGTATACTTTTCCTCAACCTTTGACTCCAACATAGGTTCTACCTGTTCCTGTATTTTCTCTACTTTGGTTTCAAACCTGTCATTAATGTCCACAATTTCTGCCTGTATATTACTAGTAGTTTCACCTAAATCTTTCACATTTTCCTTCTACATCTACATCTGCATACATACTCCGCAAGCCACCTGTCGGTGTGTGGCGGAGGGTACATTGAGTACCTCTATCGGTTCTCCCTTCTATTCCAGTCTAGTATTGTTCGTGGAAAGAAGGATTGTCGGTATGCCTCTGTGTGGGCTCTAATCGCTCTGATTTTATCCTCATGGTCTCTTCGCGAGATATACGTAGGAGGGATCAATATACTGCTTGACTCTTCAATGAAGATATGTTCTCGAAACTTCAACAAAAGCCCGTTTCGAGCTACTGAGCGTCTCTCCTGCAGAGTCTTCCACTGGAGTTTTATCTATCATCTCCGTAACGCTTTCGCGATTACTAAATGATCTTGTAACGAAGCGCGCTGCTCTCCGTTGGATCTTCTCTATCTCATCTATAAACCCTATCTGGTATGGATCCCACACTGCTGAGCATATTCAAGCAGTGGGCGAACAAGCGTACTGTAACCTACTTCCTTTGTTTTCGGATTGCATTTCCTTAGGATTCTTCCAATGAATCTCAGTCTGGCATCTGCTTTATCGACGATCAACTTTATATGATCATTCCATTTTAAATCACTCCTAATGCGTACTCCCAGATAATTTATGGAATTAACTGCTTCCAGTTGCTGATCTGCTATATTGTAGCTAAATGATACGGGATCTTTCTTTCTAAGTATTCGCAGCACATTACACTTGTCTACATTGAGATTCAATTGCCATTTCCTGCACCATGCGTCAATTCGCTGCAGATGCTCCTGCATTTCAGTACAATTTTCCATTGTTACAACCTCTCGATATACCACAGCATCGTCCGCAAAAAGCCTCAGTGAACTTCCGATGTCATCCACAAGGTCATTTATGTATGTTGTGAATAGCAACGGTCCTACGACACTCCCCTGCGGCACACCTGAAATCACTCTTACTTCGGAAGACTTTTCTCCATTGAGAATGACATGATGCCTTCTGTTATCTAGGAACTCTTCAATCCAATCACACAATTGGTCTGATAGCCTATATGCTCTTACTTTGTTCGTTAAACTAACTCTGGGGAACTGTATCGAACGCCTTGCGGAAGTCAAGAACCATGGCATCTACCTGTGAACCCGTGTCTATGGCCCTCTGAGTCTCGTGGACGAATAGCGAAAGCTGGGTTTCATACGATCGTCTTTTTCGAAACCCATGCTGATTCCTACTGAGTAGATTTCTAGTCTCCAGAAAAGTCATTATACTCGAACATTATACGTGTTCCAAATTCAACAACTGATAGACATTAGTTATTCTGCACATCTGTTCGACGTCCCTTCTTGAAAGCGGGGATGACCTGTGCCCTTTTCCAATCCTTTGGAACGCTACGCTCTTCTAGTGACCTACGGTACACCGCTGCAAGAAGGGGGGCAAGTTTCTTCGCGTACTCTGTGTAAAATCGAACTGGTATCCCATCAGGTCCAGCGGCCTTTCCTCTTTTGAGCGATTTTAATTGTTTCTCTATCCCTCTGTCGTCTATTTCGATATCTACCATTTTGTCATCTGTGCGACAATCTAGAGAAGGAACTACAGTGCAGTCTACCTCCGTGAAACAGCTTTGGAAAATGGCATTTAGTATTTCGGCCTTCAGTCTGTCATCCTCTGTTTCAGTACCATTTTGGTCACAGAGTGTCTGGACATTTTGTTTTGATCCACCTACCGCTTTGACATAAGACCAAAATTTCTTAGGATTTTCTGCCAAGTCAGTACATAGAACTTCACTTTCGAATTCATTGAACGCCTCTCGCATAGCCCTTCTCACACTGCATTTCGCTTCGCGTAATTTTTGTTTGTCTGCAAGGCTTTGGCTATGTTTATGTTTGCTGTGAAGTTCCCTTTGCTTCCGCAGCAGTTTCCTAACTCGGTTGTTGTACCACGGTGGCTCTTTTCCATCTCTTACGATCTTGCTTGGCACATACTCATCCAACACATATTGTCCGATGGTTTTGAACTTTGTCCACTTATCCTCAACACTATCTGTACTTGAGACAAAACTTTTGTGTTGAGCCATCAGGTACTCTGAAATCTGCTTTTTGTCACTTTTGCTAAACAGAAAAATCTTCCTACTTTTTTTAATATTTCAACTTACGGCTTAAATCATTGATGCAGTAACCGCTTTATGATCGCTGATTCCCTGTTCTGCGTTAACTGTTTCAAATAGTTCGAGTCTGTTTGTCACCAGAAGGTCTAATATGTTATCGCCACGAGTCGGTTCTCTGTTTAACTGCTCAAGGTAGTTTTCAGATAAAGCACTTAAAAAAATTTCACTGGATTCTTTGTCCCTGCCACCCGTTATGAACGTTTGAGTCTCCCAGTCTATATCCGGCAAATTAAAATCTCCACCCAGAACTATAACATGGTGGGGAAATCTACTCGAAATATTTTCCAAATTATCCTTCAGGTGCTCAGCCACAACAGCTGCTGAGCCAGGGGGCCTATAGAGACATCCAATTACCATGTCTGAGCCTGCTTAAACCGTGACCTTCACCCAAATTATTTCACATTTCGGATCTCCTTCAATTTCCTTCGATACTATTGCACTTCTTATCGCTATAAACACGCCTCCCCCTTCACTGTCCAGCCTGTCTCTGCGGTATACATTCCAATCTGAGTTTAGAATTTCATTGCTGTTTACATCTGGTTTCAGCCAACTGTCTGTCCCTAGTACTATGTGGGCATTGTGACCGTTTATTAATGAGAGCAGTTCTGGGACCTTTCTATAGACGCTCCTGCAGTTCGCTATTAGCAGATTAATATTGTTATTCCCTGTTGCATTTTGCCTACTCCTACCTTGCCGCGTCTCAGGAGGTGTCTTGTCGGGCATAGGGAGGGAATTCTCTAACCTAAAAACCCACATGTGCTCTCCACACGTAATACGCTACCCTTGTAGCTGCTTCCTGCGTGTAGTGCACGCCTGATCTATCCAGGGGGGCCCTACATTTCTCCACCCGATAACGGAGGTCGAGAAATTTGCACCCCAGATCTCCGCAGAATCGTCTGAGCCTCTGGTTTAAGCCTTCCACTCTGCTCCAAACCAGAGGACCGCGATGTTAATAAGTTCCTCAGTCAGAAAATCTATTTTATTATTAACTTTCTCTGTCTTTTGGTTATTCCTTTCCATCTGTTCACTCTGTTTCTTAAGTTTTTCGTTTATACTGACAGTGTTTTTAGACTGTGTTTCCATTTTTTCAGATACACTTTTAGTAACTATAGCCTGTTCCTGACTAATTTTATTCTGACTTTCAAGTTTTTCATTTTGAGCCTGCAAGTTCTTGTTTTGTTGTAGCATTTGTTTGCTTAGAATTGAAGTGTCCTTGTTTTGTGCTATCAGCTGTGTATGCATATTTTGTACTAATACACAAAAATCAATCCGTTGTTGTTCACATTGTTGAATATTGTCTAACCCCTTGTCTTCCTCCTCTAAATCACTTCTTTCTTAATCTGAGATGGGCTTAACAGCATAGAAATCTCATTCCCCAAATCAATATTTTCTACCTGCTTTTCCATCAATAAAATCGATTACTCTTTGTCCTGCTCCTGATCACTGTTTACAGATGTGTCATCACTCTTATCCTCCTGCTTTAGTTCTCTATAGTGCATATACTTATCTGTATCTATTTTTAATAATTGCTTAAACCACATATATAACAATTTATACAGCTTTACAAATTCGTGCACCTTATACGTTTATACTTTTTCCAAAAGAATCCTACCTATCTGTAAAATGTATAACTGTGCTTAACTACTTATGGATTCTTAACTGCTGTAAAAGATCCCGCCACCAGGCGGCACGTATAACCCTACCACTACTATTGTAATTTAGTATGCTTGTACCTAAATAATATAAAACCCTGTCTCTTTGTTGCCCCGTATACTATACCCCAACAGAACCAATAGTCATCACGGGAAAAGCCACTATAACCCTCTCAATAAAATTTAGTTTTAGTTTCCAAATAAAGTACCCTATGGGAGGATAGTCCTGTTAATGGGAAAAGCTAATCAATAGAGTTACCCTTTTTACAGGATTTGACAGTGTGCGGAAAAGTAAAACAGACTATTCAATTCTTTTCCTAATATCTTACCCAGCAGTTATAAAGAAAAGCAGTATGATGAGTATTACATTGAAGCCAGGACAACTCAGTTCGAAGGTCATTTAGTGTTTTAAAATATGTACTAACGGTTGCCAGCCTATCCAGGCAATGAAACAGTGAATTACTGGAAAAGCAGAAGTATGATTTTAGCCTATTTTCTTGCTACTGTTTAATCTGGTTCTTCAAATAATTATTACTCCACTTAAACAATATTGGACTACACCCTTATACATTGCGTTTTTAAAAGAGAAAAAGCCCAGTAGATAACTTCAAGGAAGCTAAAAAACTTTGGACAGGAGGAGCCTATAGAAAAGCACTTTCCATAATTAACAAACTTAAATGCTGAAATACTTATATAATAAAGCACACACTTTTTATACTGAACATTTCACTTCTAGAAAAGCTGTTTATTTCTGGAATATACATTCAAAAGCTATTATTCTTTGAACTAACTCTGTATAGACATTAAACAGATTCTAGTAACTTGGCTAAACTTTGATTGAATTTTACATAAGCAAAATTTTACTATAACACTTTGCAATAGTTAAAAAAACACAAAAATAATTTAAATGGTGCCTCCTTATATTAACTTGGCACAGCAACAAGGCGCGTGCTGCACAGCTGCCGACGCCTGTCCATGTGTGGATGATACATTGCGGAAAAGTCTCAGGTATTTAGTTTCATACGTAAAACATACGCAAATAGATTAAGGAAAGGCAAACCTACACTTCTAGCATTTGTAGACTTAGAGAAAGATTTTGACAATGTTGACTGGAATACTCTCTTTCAAATTCTAAAGGTGGCAGGGGTAAAATACAGGGAGCGAAAGGCTATTTGCAATTTGTACAGAAACCAGATGGCAGTTATAAGAGTCGAGGGGCATAAAAGGGAAGCAGCGGTTGGAAAGGGAGTGAGACAGGGTTGTAGCCCGTCCCCGTTGTTATTCAATCTGTATATTGAGCAAGCAGTAAAGGAAACAAAGGAAAAGTTCGGAGTAGGTATTAAAATCCATGGAGAAGAAATAAAAACTTTGAGTTTCGCCGATGACATTGTAATTCTGTCAGAGACAGCAAAGGACTTGGAAGAGCAGTTGAACGGAATGGACCGTGTCTTGAAAGGAGGGTTTAAGATGAACATCAACAAAAGCAAAACGAGGATAGTGGAATGTAGTCGAATTAAGTTGGGTGATGCTGAGGAAATTAGATTAGGAAATGAGACACTTAAAGTAGTAAAGGAGTTCTGCTATTTGGGGAGCAAAATAACTGATGATGGTCGAAGCAGAGAGGATTTAAAATGTAGACTGGCAATGGCAAGGAAAGCGTTTCTGAAGAAGAGAAATTTGTTAACATCGAGTATAGATTTAAGTGTCAGGAAGTCATTTCTGAAAGTATTTGTATGGAAGTGAAACATGGACAATAAATAGTTTGGACAAGAAGATAATAGAAGCTTTTGAAATATGGTGCTACAGAAGAATGCTAAAGATTAGATGGGTAGATCACATAACTAATGAGAAGGTATTGAATAGAATTGGGGAGAAGAGGAATTTGTGGCACAACTTGACAAGAAGAAGGGACCGG
Source organism: Schistocerca piceifrons (assembly GCF_021461385.2). Classification (NCBI taxonomy): domain Eukaryota; kingdom Metazoa; phylum Arthropoda; class Insecta; order Orthoptera; family Acrididae; genus Schistocerca; species Schistocerca piceifrons. Next base: position 547,063,127 of record NC_060141.1, on the reverse strand, counting down.
TTGGTAGGACATGTTCTGAGGCATCAAGGGATCACAAATTTAGCATTGGAGGGCAGCGTGGAGGGTAAAAATCGTAGAGGGAGACCAAGAGATGAATACACTAAACAGATTCAGAAGGATGTAGGTTGCAGTAAGTACTGGGAGATGAAGAAGCTTGCACAGGATAGAGTAGCATGGAAAGCTGCATCAAACCAGTCTCAGGACTGAAGGCAACAACAACAACACGTAAAACATCCGAAAAGATTCACGGCATGAGCCAGTTGATATGCTGATATCACGAGTGACTTCTGTGACTGTGATCTGACAATCATTCATGATTATTTCCTTCATTTTTTCCACAATTTAATCGGTTGAGGATGGGCTGTGACGTCCAAGGCACTTGTCATCTTCAACGTCTTCACCGCCTTCTTCTAAACTTTTATACGATCCGTAATCCCTCATTTACTCATAGGAAGGGAGGAAGGTTTATCTGTTTAGCAAGAGTAATAGAAGGCAGATTTCAGACTACCTAACAGATCAAAACGAAAATTTCTGTTCCGACACTGACAATGTTGAGTGTTTATGGAAAAAGTTCAAGGCAATCGTAAAATGCGTTTTAGACAGGTACGTGCCGAGTAAAACTGTGAGGGACGGGAAAAACCCACCGTGGTACAACAACAAAGTTGGGAAACTACTGCGAAAGCAAAGAGAGCTCCACTCCAAGTTTAAACGCAGCCAAAACCTCTCAGACAAACAGAAGCTAAACGATGTCAAAGTTAGCGTAAGGAGGGCTATGCGTGAAGCGTTCATTGAATCCGAAAGTAAAATTCTATGTACCGACTTGACAGAAAATCCTAGGAAGTTCTGGTCTTACGTTAAATCAGTAAGTGGCTCGAAACAGCATATCCAGACACTACGGGATGATGATGGCATTGAAACAGAGGATGACACGCGTAAAGCTGAAATACTAAACACCTTTTTCCAAAGCTGTTTCACAGAGGAAGACCGCACTGCAGTTCCTTCTCTAAATCCTCACACAAACGAAAAAATGGCTGACATCGAAATAAGTGTCCAAGGAATAGAAAAGCAACTGGAATCACTCAATAGAGGAAAGTCCACTGGACCTGACGGGATACCAATTCGATTCTACACAGAGTACGCGAAAGAACCTGCCCCCCTTCTAACAGCCGTGTACCGCAAGTCTCTAGAGGAACGGAGGGTTCCAAATGATTGGAAAAGAGCACAGATAGTCCCAGTCTTCAAGAAGGGTCGTCGAGCAGATGCGCAAAACTATAGACCTATACCTCTTACGTCGATCTCTTGTAGAATTTTAGAACATGTTTTTTGCTCGCGTATCATGTCATTTCTGGAAACCCAGAATCTACTATGTAGGAATCAACATGGATTCCGGAAACAGCGATCGTGTGAGACCCAACTCGCCTTATTTGTTCATGAGACCCAGAAAATATTAGATACAGGCTCCCAGGTAGATGCTATTTTTCTTGACTTCCGGAAGGCATTCGATAGAGTTCCGCACTGTCGCCTGATAAACAAAGTAAGAGCCTACGGAATATCAGACCAGCTGTGTGGCTGGATTGAAGAGTTTTTAGCAAACAGAACACAGCATGTTGTTATCAATGGAGAGACGTCTACAGACGTTAAAGTAACCTCTGGCGTGCCACAGGGGAGTGTTATGGGACCATTGCTTTTCACAATATATATAAATGACTTAGTAGATAGTGTCGGAAGTTCCATGCGGCTTTTCGCGGATGATGCTGTAGTATACAGAGAAGTTGCAGCATTAGAAAATTGTAGCGAAATGCAGGAAGATCTGCAGCGGATAGGCACTTGGTGCAGGGAGTGGCAACTGACCCTTAACATAGACAAATGTAATGTATTGCGAATACATAGAAAGAAGGATCCTTTATTGTATGATTATATGATAGCGGAACAAACACTGGTAGCAGTTACTTCTGTAAAATATCTGGGGGTATGCGTGCGGAACGATTTGAAGTGGAATGATCATATAAAATTAATTGTTGGTAAGGCGGGTACCAGGTTGAGATTCATTGGGAGAGTGCTTAGAAAATGTAGTCCATCAACAAGGGAGGTGGCTTACAAAACACTCGTTCGACCTATACTTGAGTTTTTGCTCATCAGTGTGGGATCCGTACCAGATCGGTCTGACGGAGGAGATAGAGAAGATCCAAAGAAGAGCGGCGCGTTTCGTCACAGGGTTATTTGGTAACCGTGATAGCGTTACGGAGATGTTTAATAAACTCAAGTGGCAGACTCTGCAAGAGAGGCGCTCTGCATCGCGGTGTAGCTTGCTCGCCAGGTTTCGAGAGGGTGCGTTTCTGGATGAGGTATCGAATATATTGCTTCCCCCTACTTATACCTCCCGAGGAGATCACGAATGTAAAATTAGAGAGATTAGAGCGCGCACGGAGGCTTTCAGACAGTCGTTCTTCCCGCGAACCATGCGCGACTGGAACAGGAAAGGGAGGTAATGACAGTGGCACGTAAAGTGCCCTCCGCCACACACCGTTGGGTGGCTTGCGGAGTATCAGTGTAGATGTAGATGTAGACTCTCACCAAAATCAATATTTAACAGTTCTAAAACATTTCTGTGGTGGATTCCGTTCTTATAGCAAATTTAACACAAATTTTCTGATCTCTCTTACAGAAAAGAAATAATCGCCGATACTACTAAAATTCACAACCTATACAAAATAGTTACGTGTTTGCACCTATTACTGTCCTTCAAAGTAGCTACCAGCGTTGTGTAGAACCTGTTTCCAGCCATGTGGAAGGCATATTATACCTTTAGCAGAGACTGTTCTGTTGATGGTGCGAATGGAGCGGTCTACTGCCTGCCGAATCTCTAGAGCAGATCTGAAGCGAATGCCACGACGTGGTTCCTTCATCTACGGAATCAAATCAAAGTCACAAGGACTTAAGTCCGGGTAGTATGGTGGATGGTGCAGTACTTCCCAGTCCCATCGACCGAACAGAGCAGCCACAGCTTGCTCTGTATGCGGCCACACATTGTCGTGCACATTGATGGTTGGGTTGCGCCGAAAGTGTCACCACTTCTTTCGCAAAGCTGGTCGTAGGTGATGCACCAAAAACGAACTGTAATACTGTGCACTGACTGTCTGCTGTGGAGGAAGGTAATGCGTTAGGATAACACCATCACGGTCGTACACGAGAATCACCATAACTTTAGACCGCTCCATTCGCACCATCAACAGAACAGGCTCTGCTAACGGTATACTACGCCTTCCCCATCGCTGGCAACGGGTTCTACACAACGCTGGTGACTACTTTGGAGGACAGTAAGAGATGCGAACATGTAACTTTTGTGTCGGTTGTGAGAAATAGTTGCCACTATTTAAGTTCCATCCCTCGTACATTTAATCCTTTTGAAAGCTGACCACACGCTAAATATCCATGTGGCTAACACTGTACTGAAACTTTTCAGACGTGTTTACCTACATCATAACCAATCGGACCTGTAAAACATGTGAAATTGGCAAAGTTCCTTATTTTTTTAATACACCTCGAATATCTTCGACCATCGCTAGTACCCCAAAAGACAGCCTTCATCAGTAAATTATACACACGTAAAGATAATCACGGTCCCACTAAACCCTTCTGTGAAAAGAGTTATTTTTAATAATGAAAGCAGGTTTACTGTCTGTAGATCCGATGGGAGGCAAAATCTGACGTAAAAGAAGTCTTGCGATACCTGCTAACTCGTGTCGGACCTTCTTTCGTCCAGCGTAGCGCAGCAACTGTAAGTGGCATGGGAGTCTCCTGCAGAAATAATGAGCCATGCTATCTCTATAGCCGTCCATAATTGAGAAAGTGTTGCCTGTGCAGGAATTTGTGCGCGAACTCTCGATTATATCCCATAAATGTTCGATGGGATCCATGTCGGCCGATGTGGGTGGCCAACCCATCCTCTCGAACTGTCCAGAATGTTTTTCAAACCAACAGAGAACACCTGTGTCCCAGTGACATGGCGCATTACCATCCATAAACGTTCCATCGTTGCATGGTAACATGGCGTCCATGAATGGCTGCAAATGGTCTCCTAGTAGCCGAACTTCCTGACCAGTCCATTCCATGTAAACACAGCCCACGCCATTATGGAGCAACCGCCAGATTGCACAGAGCCGTGTTGACAACTTGGGTTCATAGTTTCGTTGGGTCTGCCAGCACACTCGAATCCTACCAGCAGTTCCTACCAACCGAAATCGGAACTCATCTGACTGGGTCACTGTTTTCGAGTTGTCTAGGATCCAACCGATATGGTCACGAGCCCACGAGACGCGCTGTAGGCGTTGTACCATTGGCAAAGCACTTCCAACGATCGACTGCTGCCATAGCCCTACTCGAAGGCGCGAGAAAAAATTAAGTTTGGATTGGCAACAAACAATGTAAGGTGGCTTTTTTGTAATGTTCATTGTTTAGGACTCTCACCTGGGCAAAGTTGTATTCTGTAGCATTTCTGTCTGTTGTACTGTCGCGAACAGAAAGCTGGACGACACGTCGTCGCCACGCCAAAAGAGGAGGTTCGGTAGACGCTTCGGGTTGTGTGGGGAAGGAGACCAGACAGCGAGGTCATCGGTCTCATCGGATTAGGGAAGGATGGGAAGGAAGCCGGCCGTGCCCTTTCAAAGGAACCATCCCAACATTTACCTGGAGCGATTTAGGGAAATCACGGAAAACCTAAAACAGGGTGGCCGGACGCGGGATTGAACCGTCGTCCTCCCGAATGCGAGTGCAGTGTCTAACCACTGCGCCACCTCGCTCGGTGGGTAGATGCTGCTGTGCATGTCTACCACCAGACGGAGCAGCGATATACGAATGTTTGTTCAGCAAACCTGCTTTCTATTTATGGCAGTACCTATTGTATTTTATTTGTGCGATCCCCATTAGGAATGATTAGGAAGGAGGATCGGTAGATGCGATGTACATATACAGAGGAACTAATGAGTACAAGTTCAGAAAAACTGGACGAGGTATTCAAGAGAAAGGGCTTCACAAATTGAACAAGCCAATAATGTGTTGGCCCAACTCTGGTTCTGATACAAGCAGTTATTTGTCTTGACACCGATTGACAAAGGTACTGAATGTCCTCCAGAGGGATATCGTGCCAAATTATGTCCAACTGGCGCGTTAGATGGTCGAAATCCCGAATTACGTTCCCTGCCCATAATGTTCTCAAGGTCATCAACTGGGGAGAGATCTGGCGAACTTACTGGCCAAGGTAAGGTGTGGCAAGCACCAAGACAAGCGGTAAAAACTCTCGTCTTGTGCGGGCGGGAATTATCTTGCTGAAATGTAATCACAGGATAGATTGGCACGAAGGGTAAAAAAAAGTTGCGTAGAATATCGTCGACGTACCGCTGTACTGTAACGGTGCTGCAGATGACAACCAAAGGCGTCCTGCTATGAAAAGGAATGACATCCCCGACGATTACCACGGGTTGTCGGGCCGTGTGGCTGGCGATAATCAGGTTGGTATCCCACTGCTGTCTGAAGTGTCTCCAAAAACGCCTTCGGCCTGGAATCGCATTGACTAGAGCAGAAATATCTTTAGTGATGACTCCCGTTTCTAACTGAGCCACGATTACCAGCGAAGATGTGCCTGGAGACGCCCTGGACGGCAGATGGATACCAACCTGACTCTCGACCGTGATAAGGGCCGACAAGCAGAATTTATGGTGTGGGCTGCCATTTCTTTAGACAGCAGGATCCCTTTGCTTGTCATCTGCGGCACCCTTACAGCACAGTGGTACGACGTCGATATTCTACGCCTCGTTTTGGTGCCCATGATGCCAAGTCATCTTGGGCTTACATTTCAGCAAGATAATGCCTGCTTGCATACGGCGAGAGTTTCTACTGTTTGTCTTCGTGCTTCCCAAATCTTACCTTGGCCAGCAAGGTAGCCGGATCTCTCAGTAACTGAGGAAGTTTGGAACATTGTGGACAAGGCCCTCAAACTAGCTCGGGATTTTGACTACCTAACGCGCCAATTAGTCATAATTTGGCACTGTATCCCCCAGGAGGACATCCAACAACTCTATAAATCACCACCAAGCCGAATACCAGCTAATATAAAGGTGAGATGTGGACCAACACATCACCGACTTGCTCAATTTCTGAAGTTCTTTCTCTTGAATATATTATCCAATTCTGAAACTGTAATTATTTTTCTGTCACTTCTACTGATTTCCGTTTCAGACGGACAATTCCTACGTGATTCGTCTTTTTTTTTTAAGTGTGCGTAACACTGTAATTCTATGTCACATATGTAGTATACATATAGAATAAATGTTTATTATTGTAATTAAATATTGTGGAAGAATATTTAATTGAATTTTTAAATGAATTCTAAATGTCCTGAGAATATATTGTACCCGTTTATGTTTTGGAAAGAACATCGACTGCCATTCAGACGAATAAAAACGGGAAGATATGAAGAGTGACATGGGAAAAACAAGAGGCAGGGTAGGCCCACTGTTGCAAAAAGGACGTAGGGAGGCAAAAGGAAAAGACGTGCGGGTGTGTGGTCGGAAAGAGGCTGGCGTTGAGGTTATACGATAGATCACGGACAAGTTTGGTGCAACACAATGGATGAAATAAGAATTGTAGCCTAACCCCGATGTATTCAATCTGTATATGGAACAAACAGTAAAGGAAATCAAGGAAAAATTTAGAGTAGGGAGTAAAGTTGAGGGAGAAAAATAAAAACTTAAACGTTTGCGGATGAAATTGTGATTCTGCCAGAGATCGCAAATGACATGGAAGAGCAGATGAACGGAATGAACAGTGTCTTGAAAGGAGGATATAAGATGAACATCAACAAAAGCAGAATGAAAAGTAGTGTAATTAAATCAGGTGATGATGAGGGATTAGACTAGGAAACGAGACAAAGTAGTAGACGAGTTTTGCTATTTGCGCAGAAAAATAACTGATGATAGCCGTAGTAGAGAGAATATAAAATGTAGAATGGCAATGACAAGAAAAGCATTTAAGAAGAAGAGCAGTTTGTTAACATCGAATATAAATTTAAGTGTTGGGAGGTCTTACCTGTAGTATTTGTCTGGAGTGTAGCCTGCATGGAAGTGAAATATGGACGATAAACATTTTAAGCAAAAAGAGAGTAGAAGCTTTCGTAATGATGTGCTACAGAAGAATATTTAAGATTAGATGGGTAGATCACGTAACTAATGAGGATGTACTGAACAGAATTTGGGAGAAAAGAAATTTGTGGCACAGCTTGACCAAATGAACGGGTCGGTTGATAGGACACATTTTGAGGCATCAAGAGATCACCAATTTGGCACTAGAGGAAAGTGTGGGGGGTAAAAATCGTAGAGGCAGACCAAGAGATGAATACAGTAAGCAGATTCAGAAGGATGTATATTCGGAGATGAAGAGGCTCGCACAGGATATAGGAGGATGGAGAGCTGCGTCAAACCAGTCTTCGGACTGAAGACCACAATAACAAGAACAACAACACAACCTCCGATGGTCTTTATTTGTGTGGCAAAGACTCACAGAGCTGCACACATGGCTCCATAACACACACATAAAAAAAAGTGTTGCATCACCTCGATTGAGAGTTTCGGAACCTGTACAGAAAATTGGAACAGACATCAACATAAACATCATTTCCGCCCTTTTTTGGTCATGAAAACCACACATTGCATTCAAAAATGGTTCAAATGGCTCTGAGCACTATGGGACTCAACTGCTGAGGTCATTAGTCCCCTAGAACTTAGAACTAGTTAAACCTAACTAACCTAAGGACATCACAAACATCCATGCCCGAGGCAGGATTCGAACCTGCGACCGTAGCGGTCTTGCGGTTCCAGACTGCAGCGCCTTTAACCGCACGGCCACTTCGGCCGGCCCACACATTGCATGTTGTATCACCATACAGCGAGACCTTCAGAGGTGGTGGTCCAGATTACCATACTCACCGGTACCTCTAATACCCAGTAGCACGTCCTCTTGCACTGACTCATGCCTGTATTCGTCGTGGCACACCATCCACAAGTTCATCAAGGCACTGTTGTTCCAGAGTGTTCCACTCCCCAACGGCGATTCGACGTAGATCGCTCAGAGTGCTTGGTGGGTCACGTCCTCCATAAACAGCCCTTTTCAATCTATCCCAGGCATGTTCGATAGGGTTCGTGTCTGGAGAACATGCTGGCCACTCTAGTCGATCGATGACGTTATCCTGAAGGAAGTCACTCACAAGATGTGCACGATGGATGCACGAATTGTCATCCACGAAGACGAATGGCTCGCCAGTATGCTGGCGATATGGTTGCACTATCGGCCGGAGGATGGCATTCACGTATCGTACAGCCGTTATGGCGTCTTCCACGACCACCAGCGGCGTACGTCGGCCCTACATAATGCTACCCCGAAACAGAAGGAAATCTCTCCACCTTGCTGCACTCGCTGGACAGTGTGTCTAAGGCGTTCAGCCTGGCCGGGTTGCCACCAAACTCGTCTGAAACGATTGTCTGGTTGAAGGCATATGCGACATTCACCGGTGAAGAGAACGTGATGCCAATTCTGAACGGTCCATTCGGCACATTGTTGGGCTCATCTGTACCGCGCTGCATGGTGTCGTGGTTGCAAAGACGGACCTCGCTATGAACGACAGGTGTGAAGTTGCGTATCATGCAGCCTACTGCGCCCAGTCTGAGTCGTGACACGACGTCGTTTGGCTCCACGAAAAGCAGTATTCAACATCGTGGCGTTGCTGTCAGGGTTCCTCCGAGCCGTAATCCGTAGATAGCGGTCATCCATTGCAGTAGTAGCGCTTGGGCGGCCTGAGCGAGGCATGTCATCGACAGTTGCTGTCTCTCTGTATCTCCTCCATGTCCGCACAACATCGCTTTGGTTCACTCCGAGACGCCTGGACACTTCCCTTGTTGAGAGCCCTTCATGGCACAAAGTAACAATGCGGACGCGATTGAACCGCGGTATTGACCATCTAGGCATGGTTGAATTACAGACGACACGAGCCGTGTACCTCCTTTTTGGTGGAATGACTGGAACTGATCGGCTATCGGACCCCCCTCCGTCTAGCAGGCGCTGCTCATGGATGGCTGTTTACATTTTGGGCGGGTTTGGTGACATCTCTGAACAGTGAAAGGGACTGTGTTCAAAATGGTTCAAATGGCTCTGAGCACTATGGGACTTAACTTCTGAGGTCATCAGTCCCCAAGAACTTAGAACTACTTAAACCTAACTAACCTTAGGACATCACACACATCCATGCCCGAGGCAGGATTCGAACCTGCGACCGTAGCGGTCGCGCGGTTCCAGACTGTAGCGCCTAGAACCGCTCGGCCACCCCGGCCGGCGAAAGAGACTGTGTCTGTCATACAATATCCACAGCCAACGTCTATCTTCAGGAGTTCTGGGAGCCTTGGTGATGCAAAACTTTTTTTGATGTGTGTATCTTACTAGATTTTGAACTGGAAACAAGAGCCTGAATTCGGTGAAAAGTGCTACTGTGAGATGGATGTGGGAAGGGGGTGCACGACGTTAACAAAGATTTTCGCCTCGCCACAAGATTTCAGCCTCATTGAGAACTGTAAGAACAAATGGCATTAAGAACCTGACTATATTGGATGTGAAAGTTCAGTTACGTGTGCGTAGGCTGTGATTGATCTTATTCATGTTACCTGCATTGGGCTCCTTTTTCATATACTGTTGAGGAACCTTAGTGTCATGGCAGTGAGAAATACCTGAGAATGAACTAAAATTAATGAGAAGTAATTTTCATTTCATATTCATGAAATCTGTCGAAGCTAATTTTCAGTAAGGTATGAGCCAGAAATTAATTTTTTTGATTAATACTTGGCAGTGAATACCTTAAATTCAGTTTCAAAACAGAGTCTTAAAGGTTATTAAGTTTTATCAAAGATAGACTCTGGAACTATATTAGCATTAGTGTCATATACTCGTTTTTATTCGATGGTAATGCTTGCACGTGTATGTGCTGCGATGTATCAACGTTGTGAATGTTATGTTCCAGTTACACATCCAGGGTACTATTAGCGAATACAATGATAAAGGACAAGTATGTTGAAAAAGTGATCGTTGCTGTGAGGACGCGGTAGAATGTTCTTCATTACTAGCGCAAAATTGATGGATCAAATCACAAAATTGATGGTTACGAAGATTCCAGTAAGACACTGGTCTTTCTGTTTATGTTCAGCATTATTACAAAAGAATCATTAAATACAAACTCAAAGCTTGTAAAATAATGCTAAGTAGCCAAGCAGTGAATATTAGAATATGTTGAAATTGAAATGGCAAGCGCTCACATTATTGCCATAATTTACGTAACTGAAGTTGCATAAGCATTAAGCCGCACCACTCTCGCATTTTATCGCATACGTAACTGTACTAAGGATTTCATTCTTTAGTGTTGAAACTGTGGGAAACCTATGGGAACTAATTACATCGATCTTGTTTGAAAAGAATTTCCAGGCTTATTCAAGTACTCAAGTAACATGACCACAGTCAAATTCACGAAGTTGTAGTGAGATTGTACAAGTAATGACACAGGACGTATTAGTAATGCAGGCTATCCCTATGACAGCATAATTCTTTACACCTTGAACAACTTTAGCCGTCTTTTAATCCACACCTTTTACAAAAAAAGTGTGTGTGTGTTTATGTGTATGTATTCCACACCTCCTAGACCACTGCACTGATTTTAATCTAATCTCAAATCTAATCTAATCTAACGAAAATTGGTACACATGTACCTTACTGTCAGGTAACAATAACTGCGAGGTAACAATCGCCTATCTATCAAAGAGGTGAGGGTGAAAAGGAAGCGTAGTCCGTGATGCATGAGTTTCCAGACTTCATTCAACAGTATTTGGGAATGAGAGCACTTAGTGACTTGCACCGAACTTAACACATAATTTCAAACCTTTACGAAACTTTTTTTCGTTGAAACCCCTTACAAAACAATGAAAACAACAATGTTTATCAGTTAACACAATGTTTTTGGTAGCGACTGTTACGTTACTACTCTTGTGAAACACATGAAACTAAAAAAGCTTATGATGCCGGATATGTTCCTCTTCTGATATTTGGAATGCCATCTCATCATAAAATGCAAAAAAAAAAAATAGATTTAATTATTTGCTAATTAACAAGTCGCGCTAACTTTAAAATGTCTTTGGCGCGACTTTGAAGTACACAATGATCTGATAAAAGAAATTTGAATATCGACATACGTAGAAACGACATTATTTTTCGGTCCCCTTAACATACACTGGACTTTATAATTCTGTCAGAGACAGCAAAGGACTTGGAAGAGCAGTTGAACGGAATGGACAGAGTCTTAAAGGGAGGATATAAGATGAACATCAACAAAAGCAAAACGAGGATAATGGAATGTAGTCGAATTAAGTCGGGTGATGCTGAGGGAATTAGATTACGGAATGAGACACTTAAAGTAGTAAAGGAGTTTTGCTATTTGGGGAGCAAAATAACTGATGATGGTCGAAGGAGGGAGGATATAAAATGTAGAATGGCAATGGCAAGGAAAGCGTTTCTGAAGAAGAGAAATTTGTTAACATCGAGTATAGATTTAAGTGTCAGGAAGTCATTTCTGAAAGTATTTGTATGGAGTGTAGCCATGTACGGAAGTGAAACATGGACGATAAATAGTTTGGACAGGAAGAGAATAGAAGCTTTCGAAATGTGGTGCTACAGAAGAATGCTGAAGATTAGATGGGTAGATCACATAACTAATGAGGAGGTATTGAACAGAATTGGGGAGAAGAGGAGTTTGTGGCACAACTTGACTAGAACAAGGGATCGGTTGGTAGGACACGTTCTGAGGCATCAAGAGATCACAAATTTAGCATTGGAGGGCAGTGTGGAGGGTAAAATTCGTAGAGGGAGACCAAGAGATGAATACACTAAACAGATTCAGAAGGATGTAGGCTGCAGTACGTATTGGCAGATGAAGAATCTTGCACAGGATAGAGTAGCATGGAGAGCTGCATCAAACCAGTCTATGGACTGAAGACCACAACAACAACAACAACAACAACATAAGAGTAGCTCATCCGAAACCCCGTAATTGTCTCCCACTACGACGCGTAAGTTAAAAATTTGGCTCAAAGGTACCCACAACCCTCCTTTCTAAAGGTGCAAAAGCGTGGCGACTTGCGATGCCCGCCTCGTGCTCTGCAACGCTTCAAACGGCGAGGTCTCGACACATGAGGAATGAAAAGCTACAGCTCAGAAGTTCATGTGGGGTGTAAGGTGGGTTAGTGATGTCACGTCGACACCAAATTTCACCACAGTTATGCCCCCACGTAGTCCTTAGAATAGGGCTAAATCGTCCGCGGCGGGGTGGCGGCTGAGGTGGGGGGGGGGGGGGGGATGGGGGGTGTTGTCAGCTGTGTCGAACGTTGTCAAGATCGACGTCCTGTTGCTCTTCGCGCTGCACACTGTCGTTTTCGACCACGAAATGTGATGGTAAATAACGCCCTAAGGAAAGGCGTGGTTTCATTGACATCCTTTCATCTACATCTACATCTACATACATACTCCGCAAGCCACCTGACGGTGTGTGGCGGAGGGTACCTTGAGTATCTCTATCGGTTCTTCCTTCTATTCCAGTCTCGTATTGTTCGTGGAAAGAAGGACTGTCGGTATGCCTCGGTGTGGGCTCTAATCTCTCTGATTTTATCCTCATGGTCTCTTCGCGAGATATACGTAGGAGGGAGCAATATACTGCTTGACTCTTCGGTGAAGGTATGTTCTCGAAACTTAAGAAAAGCCCGTACCGAGCTACTGAGCGTCTCTCCTGCAGAGTCTTCCACTGGAGTTTATCTATCATCTCCGTAACGCTTTCGCGATTACTAAATGATCCTGTAAAGAAGCGCGCTGCTCTCCGTTGGATCTTCTCTATCTCTTATATCAACCCTATCTGATACGGTTACCACACTGCTGAGCAGTATTCAAGCAGCGGGCGAACAAGCGTACTGTAACCTACTTCCTTTGTTTTCGGATTGCATTTCCTAAGGATTCTTCCAATGAATCTCAGTCTGGCATCTGCTTTACCGACGATCAACTTCATATGATCATTCCATTTTAAATCACTCCTAATGCGTACTCTCAGATAATTTATGGCATTAACTGCTTCCAGTTGCTGACCTGCTATATTGTAGATAAATGATACGGGATCTTTCTTTCTAAGTATTCGCAGCACCTTACACTTGTCTACATTGAGATTCAATTGCCATTCCCTGCACCATGCGTCAATTCGCTGCAGCTCCTCCTGCATTTCAGTACAATTTTCCATTGTTACAACCTCTCGATATACCACAGCATCATCCGCAAAAAGCCTCAGTGAACTTCCGATGTCATCCATAAAGTCATTTATGTATATTGTGAATAGCGACCGTCCTACGACACTCCCCTGCGGCACACCTGAAATCGCTCTTACTTCGGAAGACTTCTCTCCATTGAGAATGACATGGTGCTTTCTGTTATCCAGGAACTCTTCAATCCAATCACACAATTGGTCTGATAGTCCTTATGCTCATACTTTGTTCATTATACGACTGTGGGGAACTGTATCGAACGCCTTGCGGAAGTCAAGAAACACGGCATCTACCTGTGAACCCGTGTCTATGGCCCTCTGAGTCTCGTGAACGAATAGCGCGAGCTGGGTTTCACACGACCGTCATTTTCGAAACCCATGCTGATTCCAACAGAGTAGACTTCTAGTCTCCAGAAAAGTCATTATACTCGAACATTATACGTGTTTCAAAATTCTACAACTGATCGACGTTAGAGATATAGGTCTATAGTTCTGCACATCTGTTCGACGTCCCTTCTTGAAAACGGGGATGACCTGTGCCCTTTTCCAATCCTTTGGAACGCTACGCTCTTCTAGAGACCTACGGTACACCGCTGCAAGAAGGGGGCTTTTCATGTTGATTCTGAGCGGCTGTGCAACTGAAATGTTTTCCTCGGTCACCCATACGAAATCGCAAAGGCGTCAGAAGAAGAGGGTGAAATGTGGATTAGAAGGAGCGCGACGACTTGCCTATCGTGGGACACGCTCACGTTGGCGTTGAGCGGAACTATGATGAAATTTGGAGCCAGTGTGAAATCATTAACTCGCATTACACCGCATGAACTCCTGAGCTGTGGCCCTTTTTTCGCATGTGTCTACACCTTGGATTTTGAAGCGTTGGCGAGTGCAAGGTTGGCATTGCAGGGCGCCACGCTCTTCCGCCATTACAGAGGAGAGCTTTAGGCACCTTTGAGTCAAATCTCAAACTTACCAGGCTCAATGGGAGACAACTACGTGGTTTCGGATAAGTGATGCATTTTTTGTGCAGGGTATGCTACTCCAGTCACAAACTTTTGAGACTGAAGCCTGGAGTGTAGGCAGCCAGAAGAACGTCGATGTCCCACGAGATGCCAAATAACACGGCGTATGCATTTTTTTATTGGCTTCTGGCCTGTTTTAAATTTTTTCATTGGCTTTTGCGCTGAAGGCCATACATCCACGGCGTACGCTGTTGGCCGCTACGCACGTCTGCCGACGGCCATATAGCTACCGGAAGCACCGCTGAAACATGTTTGCGGCAAGATCCCATACGGTTTCTCTTATTGCAGTCATGATCTCTTCGGCCGATATGAAATTTACACCCATTTAGGACTGCTTTCATGCGGGGATAGGGACAAAAATCGCGTGTTGCGGGACCCTGTGAGCTCGGAGGTTATGGCAAAATAGTGACCAATTACCTTGGGAGTTCCTCTTGAACGAGGACAGAGCGATGTGCAGATGTGTTGATGTGTAGCAACAGCTATTTCTTCGCACGCCAAAGGGCACAAAAAATATCTAGTAAACATGGGTTCTAAAACGCATACCTTAAAGCTATGAGCTTTTCTTCATCTTCGCTTCTGTGAAACAAATCTCTTCTAGTGCAAGCTCTTTGCTTTCCATATTTTGACATGTGGTAGTATGGACCAAAACAAGAAAAAATTTCAAGTGCGTAAGGGTTCTAAAGTTCAGACCTTAACATTTATGACCTCTTATTCAGTAGATGAGATGTGTTTCACAGTAGGGAAGGTAAACAAGTGCTCATGGCTCGTAAGTTACGCATTTTAGAGCCCACGACTAGACATCTTTTTCCAATGCTGGTCCATAATACCACCTCAGAGAGTTTGTCGGTGGAGTTTTTTTGTTCACCTTATTTGCCCTGTGGAGCATGAAATTAGGCTATATATACGGAATGTATAAAAAAGAATCATTCGATTTGGCAGGCCTAAATTTCTGAAACTAATATTCATATACAATGAATTTTGTTTTTTGATGAACGAGAAACACAAAAAGTTTTTTTTTCATACCTTTTCATTGGTGTTCAATATATCCCCCTTGAGATTTACAGCATATGTCAATGTGGTATTCAGATCGTTCCCACGCTGCAGCGAGCGTGTCTTGAATTACAGCTTCCACAGCTGCTGTTATGCGATGTCTCGGTTCATTCACTGTTATTCGTAACGGGGGCACATAAACGGAGTCTTTTATAAACCCCCACAAGAAATAAGCACATACAGTCAGGTCCGGTGACTTAGGGGGGCAGTAATGTAAGGCTGAATCATTTGGTCCAGTGCGGCTGATCCATCGTTCAGTAATCATTTGATTTAAAAATTCCCGCACTTCCAGATGCCGATGTGGTGGTGCCCCATCTTGTTGGTAAATGGTGTCTCCAACTGTGAGAAAAGAAAGTTCTCAAGAATATCAAGATATGTGCTTCCTGTAGCAGTGTTTTCGGCAAAGAAAAATGGCCCATACACCTTTCCCGTGAAACTGCACAAAACAAATTAAATTTTCAAGAGTCCCTCTCATGTTGTACAACTTCATGTGGTTGTTCTGTAACCCATTTTCTCACATTATGACGGTTCACCTTCACATTTAAATGGAATGTTGCCTCGTCACTAAACACTAAGCGTGGAAGAAAACTGCCATGCTCTGCCTTGCGAAGAACGAAATTGCAGAACTCCACACATTGTTGTTTGTTATCTTCACGAAGAACTTGCAGTAGCTGAATTTTGTATGGTTTCACGTGTAAACGTCGTCGCAGCACACGCCATACCGACATCGGCGTTATGTTAAGCTGTCGAGCTGCACGGCGAGCGGATTTCTGCTGACTCCGTGTGAAACTATGGCGGATGCTTTCGACGTCTGCGTCAGACACTCGGGGACGGCACGGAGAGTTGCCTTTACACAAACCACCTGTTTCTCAGAATTGTTCATGCAATTAATTAACATTTAAGTTAGTCAACCAGGCCGTTGCGCACACAAATTCAAGCGGTCCGCCAGAGGCGGAAACGCCAACGAGTTCCTCGTTTGGTTTCTTAAAACCGATCAAGAAAGCGAGTCAAATATTGGACGTGGGACGGTAGTAAGGATCGAACCCGAGCCAAAGGCTGAGCAGTCAACTGCGTTATCATCTAAGCTATGAGAACATCTTACACTAATTGTATCTGGCAGGCTGCCTGAATTAGAACACGCAACGGCCTATTGGATAACTTCAGTGTTAATTAACTCGGAAACGACGCAACGTATCGAATTTTTTTCTTAACAATTATTTCTTAGCGCAACCTGCACTGCAACACCCTTAAAAGCTTTTCCGACTGTTTTGACCACCTTGTATGTACGAGATGGATGAAATGAAGCTGTCCTGTGAAAAATTTGTGAGACTGATGCAATATTGACCCTTGTTAATGGCCAGGAAAACTGCCCGTCGCAGAAAATGCTGGAAACGGTGATTTCGATGCACCAGTCAATTTCTCTCATATTTATGCGCGTGTGCATCTCCTGGATGCTCTGTTCTGGATACTGTGGTGTGTTGTTAAGTATGGTTGAGTGAGAGAAGGCGTGTTTAGTGACTAGTTGAATGCAATACACAATGGTGCTCGCTACACAATCAGGTCACAAGTCACGGGGTAGTGATATGCATATATCCAGATCGTGGTAGTATTGTGTATACAAAGTATAAAAGGGCACTAAGTTGGCGGAGCTGTCATTTGTACTCAGGTAATTCATGTGATCAGATTTTCGACATGTTTACGGCCGGACGACGGAAGTTAATAGATTTTGAACGCGGTTTGGTAGATGGTGTTAGTCGCATGGTGTACTCTATTTCGGAAGTCCTTAGGCAATTCAATATTCCGAGAATCACCAGTGTCAAGATTGTGCCAAGAGTACCAAATTTCTGTCATTTTCTCTCAGTACGGGCAACGTAGTGGCCGACAGCCTTCACGTAACGACCGAGAGCAGTAGCGTTTGCGTAGATCTGTCAGTGCTAACAGTCGCTCAACACTGCTAAAACGGCCGCAGATTTCAATGCTGGGCCATCAACAAGTGTCAGCTTGCGAACCATTCAACGAAACATCATCGATATGGGCTTTTGGAGCCAAAGGCCCACTCGTGTACGTTTTATCACTGCACGACGCAAAGCTTTACGCCTCTCCTGGGCCTGTCAACACCGACTGGAAACATGTTGCCTGGTCGGACGGGTCTCGTTTCAAATTGTATCGACCGGATGGACGTGTACGGGTATGGAGACAACTTCATGAATCCATGGACACTGCATGTCAGTAGGGGACTGTTCAAGCTGGTGGAGGCTCTGTAATGGTGTGAGGCGTGTGAAGTTGGAGTGATATGGGACCCCTGATACGTCTAGATACGACTCTGACAGGTGACACGTACGTAAGCATCCTGTCTGATCACCTGCATCGATTCGAGTCCATTGTGCATTCCGGCGGACTTCCGCTATTCCAGTAGAACAATGCGGCACCCCAAAGGTCCAGAATTGCTGCAGTGTGGCTCCAGGAACACTCTTCTGAGTTTAAACACTTCCGCTGGCCATCAAACTTCCTAGGCATTAACATTATTGGACATATCTGGGATGCCTTGCGACGTGCTGTTCAGAAGAGATCCCCACCCCATCGTACTCTTACGGATTTATGGACAGCCCTACAGGATTCATGGTGTCAGTTCCCTCGAACACTACTTCAGACCTTAGTCGAGCCCATGCACTCTGCGTGCTCGCGGGGGCCCTACACGATATTCGGCAGGCGTACCAGTTTCTTTCGCTCTTCGGTGAACGACTCGCCGTGTTAGTGCGCTAAAATAGTTTCATAAACAAAATTTGTACAGTAGGTCTGAGACGTCTTCGTATGTTTTACTAGTTATTCTGCACCGTTTTGACAGTGTGCTTCACATCTCCAGAGCGAACTGGCCAACAACATTGTTTTGTGAAATGGGGTTGCATAAAACGCCTTCGGTAGGAACACCTAAATCATCCTATATATGTCTGTGTCATATATATATATATTGTATGTTTGTGTCAGAGCTTTCGTAGAGGCATTGCCATTACAGCAGAAGTTCTAGAGGAATCCTAGATTTTGTAAGGAACTAGCATCTGTCACTATACGTTTTCCTCTGTAAAAGCTGAGTTATTAAGACTTTTGCAGAAATGCAGTACCCGTATACTGCACTGTAGTGAGCAATTTAGTACAGGGATAGAGGCCCTTATGTGCGTGAAGCTGGTCCACATGGCATTACACCTACATAAACGTACGGTGTGTGGCGAAAGATACTCTGGTACCACTATTTGATATTCCCTCCGTTGTTCCATTCGCGAATGGCACTTAAGAAGAATGATTATCAGTAAGCCTCCGTGTTAGACCTAATTTTTCGGATGTTCTTGTTCTGATCATTTCGCGTCTCGTGTCTGGGAGTAAGTAATATATTGCTCGACTCTTCCCGGAACATACTCTTTGGGATTTTCAATAGTAAAGCTCTCCGTGATGTGCAACGTCTCTTATGTATCTCCGCCCCTGGGTTTTGTTGAACATCTCCGTAACGCTATCGGGCCGATTAAATTGTCTCATGACGAAAGGCGTCTCTCTTTGTTGCATCGTTTTATCTCTTTTATCGATGCAACCGGGTTAGGGTCCCAATATGATGAAATTTACTTAAGAATCGGTCGTGCAAGTGTTTTGTAAGCCACTTCTTCGGTGGGTGAATTATATTTCCTCAAGATTTTTCCTATGGATCTCAGCCTGGCATCTGCTTTCCCTACCATTTCTTTTATAGAGTCATTCCACTTTAATTCGCTACGGATGGTTACTCCTAGAGTTATTGAGCCAGCGAGTTGTCGCCAGTAGTGTAATTGTACAGCAGTGAATTTCTTCTTTGTATATGCAATACGTTAAATTTGCTTTAAATTCAGTGTCAACTGCCTTTCTTCAATCCTCAGAAAGACTTCCCGCAATTGAATACAGTTTTCTGGCGTTGCTACCTTCTTACAGAAAATTATTGAGGAAACTCAGCCTCATGCTTACACAGCCTATAAAACTAAAACTCTTGGTTTATAGCCAGTACTTAAATCTTTAGTTAAATAAAGAACTTTTCCGTATTTGCAGTCATCCAAATAGACTGTTTTGCATATGTAGAATATTAAGTGACTGTTAGAAAATGCAACATAGCTTTCGGTTTCGTTAGCTGTTTTCTTTCTATCGTCCGTTCAGGCTCATTAGCATTAAGTTACGGTGATGAAGCTGTTATTGTCGAGTGTCTCAAGTAGACGTATATCGGTACATATCGAGTAATCGACTCGCTCGACACACGGAAATGAAGACATCTCTGCGACCGTGCGCAGTCAGTATGACTGCGAATTTCCTTACGAGGGGCTGCAGGACTGCACGTGTTGGCAAGAGCTTGGAATAGTGACCGGTTGCGTTCCTTCAAATTCGTTTTTTCAAAGTACAATAATATGTTATTACAAAACTATGCTATATTTGTTGGTATATTTGGTGAAGGTGGAGAAGATTGCGAATTTCAGTATAACGAAGCTTCTGAAACGCACGAGTGAGCAGCTGTTGTGCACGTTACTGTAATTCTGATTTACTGATTCTTTACGTGGCATTGACGTCTAAGAAGCCGCAATCGGAAGACGAACAAGACTATTCGCGAGAAAGGAAATGGAAACCGAGCACCAACCTGTGACAAGAAATAAGTGAAGGAGGCAGTGTTTTAAGAAATTACGTGGGATTTTTGTCGTCTGGGTCGACAACGACGCAACTTGTTCTGCCCGTAATAGAGGTTCCAGTAGCTGCTTCCACTGCTCATCGTGCGATGGCTTATGCTGCCGTGGCCACAGTCACGTTTTGCAAAGGGCAGGTAAGTCATCAAAAAAAAAAAAACCTCTGCAACAAAAACAGTCTGACTGTGCTGCTATGTGTAATTTCAGCGTATAGCTTAAAATATCTCTTAGAATATTGCTCTCCATGACTATCGGTAACCTCGTACGTACGTCACTGTCATTAAAGTTGAATGCGATGGGTTAACTGAACCTACACATAGCGGATGGTGGTTTTGTTCCGTGACGTAATGGTTTTGTGACACGTGACGTCATACATGTACAAAAAGGAGGAACGCAGAACACTGACAATATTTTTTTGGATCTATATTACTTTTTGGGACGTTTGTTGTGGTGACATACTTATCTGTAGCGTCGACCAATGTCTATGTAAGTTTTACAAGTGACTGTCGTGAATTTGTGAAGCGGTATCGAAGGCTTCAGTTGATTCCGAAAAGGTCTCTTTGGTAGAAAGAAAACTAAATTAAATAGGAAGAAATCTAAGCAGCAGCATTCAGATTGGAATTATTAAGTAGAATTAAGCATCGTGAACTGGAAGCTTATATTTCCATTTAAAGCGCTACTCGAGGTGGTGGCTCCACGGCAGAAGAATCGTAAATAGATGCCGATATCAAGTTTAGTTTGTGGAAAAAGTGTTACAGTTGTCGATTGTAAGTTAAATTTGTTCTGTTTCCGACGAAAAAGTGTTTTCTTCGCACTCCATGTCAACTATGTATCATCTACGGATTCGGTCAAGGTTATATTTATCACCGTATATATTGGCCAAGACGTCTTGGTAGACGATTGTTGCAGTGTCTGTGTGTTTATGGGTTGCATTTTTTCGTATGACTTGTCAAGTCAATGGCAGCACGGCATCTCTTGCCGCAATTGTCACAAGTGTAACTGGCTGCTGGGGCAAGAGCAGTGGTAGCATTGCGAAGCTTTTTCTGCCTTAATCTGTCTAACAAGCCTTCATCGTGCTTTGACATTCCAGATGATATATCATCACGCCACTCTGGTCTCAAGCTAGCCCGTGCCTCCCATCTGTTTGTGTCGATTCCAAAGCTCTCCAAATCTCGTTTACAGGAGTCCCTGAACCTCAATACAGGACGTCCTACAGGTCTTTTGACTACAGAGATCTCTCCAAGCATCACCTCACATGGTAATCTGTCAGGATACATACGGTGGACGTGTCCCAGCCAGCGATGTCATCTCTGCTTCAAGATATCTGAAATACTGTTGCAGTTAGTTTTAGATAGCACTGATTCGTTGGTCACTCGGTCCTTCCATGTTACTCTGTGGACGGATCTCAGGCACCACATGTGGAAAGCATTAGGGCGACGTTCTTGTTTGGCATAGGTAGTCCATGTTACCGATACATACAAAAGGATGCTGAGGATGCAAGTTTGATATACAAGAATTTTGGTGGTCAAAGAGAGTTTGTTGTTTTTCCAAACACGTGTAGAGAGTTTGCCAAAAGTTGTCGCAGCTCTTCCAGTGCGATCATCAATTTCCTTGTCAACAGACATGTTCGATTCTATAGTAGATCCAAGATAGCAGAAGATATCTATGACTTGCAGAGTAGTGCCATATAGTGTGATATTCGGCTTTGTGTTAGCACCCTGAACCATAATTACGGTCTTACTGCTGTTTACACTCATCGAGAATACGTGGCATGCGTGAATAAATGGTTCAAATGGTTCTGAGCACTATGGGACTTAACATCTGTGGTCATCAGTCCCCTAGAACTTAGAACTAGTTAAACCTAACTAACCTAAGGACATCACACACATCCATGCCCGAGGCAGGATTCGAACCTGCGACCGTAGCAGTCGCGCGGTTCCGGACTGAGCGCCTATAACCGCGAGACCACAGCGGCCGGCGTGAATAAATCTTGGTACTTGCTCTTGCAGCTCTTCTGCGGAGTTCACAACAATTGCAGCATCATCAGTATACAGGAGTTCACGAGCAACTATGTCGTAGCGCTTTGTCTTTCTCTTCAGAAGACTGACATTGAAAAGCTTTCCATCTTTCCTAGTATGCAGAAGTACTCCAACATTGCAATTCTCGAAAGCCACTTGGAGCAGACCCGAGAGGAAAATTCCAAAAAGTGTAGGTGCCAACACACAGCCTTGTCTTACGCCACAGTTCATTCTGAATGGTTTAGATGTACTGCCATCGAAGATTACGGAACCATGCATATTGTCGTGAAAAGATCTTATTAAAGACAGCAAAGTTGGGGGACATCCAATTTTTTCCAATATGCTGTAGAGTCCCTCCCTATTGACGGTGTCAAAGGCTTTGTTGAGGTCAACAAACGCCACATATAACGGCACTCTGTGTTCGCGGCACTTCTCTTGTAGTTGGCGCAAGGTGAATATCATGTCACTTGTGGATCTGCCAGTTCGAAATCCACACTGTGACTCAGGGTAGATCCGAGCACCCAAGGTTTCAGGTCTCTTCAGGATTATCCTTGCATACGCCTTTCCAGCAATGCTCAAGAGAGATATTCCTCTATAGTTGTTACAATTACCTCTGTCGCCTTTTCCTTTATAGATTGTTACTATATTTGCTTCTCGCATGTCTTGAGGTACTGTGCCTTCTTCCCAGCACTGCAGTAGGATTTGATACAATATTGTCAAAACGCAGCCAAGTTTGATGATTTCTGCTGGTAAGTTATCACGGCCTGTACTCTTGCCTAGCTTTCGACTTTTAAGTGTTAGTT
The DNA here is from genome assembly GCF_021461385.2 of Schistocerca piceifrons. Classification (NCBI taxonomy): domain Eukaryota; kingdom Metazoa; phylum Arthropoda; class Insecta; order Orthoptera; family Acrididae; genus Schistocerca; species Schistocerca piceifrons. The sequence goes on along the minus strand of NC_060141.1, from coordinate 547,040,174 downwards.
TTAATTCGTCAACAGTGGGAGGATCATCAAGCTCAGACATAACAGGGTAAGTTGGTAAAGTACCCAAAGCTTCTGAAGAAATGTTGACCTCTTCTGAGTATAATTTAACATAGTGCTGCACCCATCCATCTACATGTTGGTTTTTATTGTTGATTGGCTCTCCATTTAGATCTTTTATTGCAGCGAACGTCCTGCTTGTTGGTCCAATGGCCTTTTTGATGCCTTGATACATGCCACTATAATCTCCTTTGTCTCGGCAGATCTGAATAGTTTTACAAAGGTTGTTCCAATATCTATTTGCGCAATGGCGAGAAACTCGTTGCAGATCTGCTTTGCAGGCCTTGTATTCAGCTATTGCTCGTTGGTCTTTAGGATTATTCATAACCTGTATATGAGCATTACGTTTCTTGTCTATATATGGACGCAACTCACTTTCACATTCAGTAAACCAGTCACTTTGAGTCCTACCCTGCTTCACCGTAATTATTATATAATTGCACTACTATTTAAAGACAAGATGCGGTTTCCGAAAATACTCGAAAACTTTTGTGAGCGATTACCTTCAAATTATTACATGGTGCTCTGATAAACATTCTGACGGACATGGGCTACGTATTATTTTAACCAATAGTGTAGAACTTTTCTGTTTAAATGGACTGCGAAAAAGAAATTGTTAAGCAGTGCTGTGAAGATGCGTGTTTTCGTTTTCTCCCTCGCAGTCATGGTTGCAGACACAAAATCGCTCTTACAGTACGTTACGGAAGCCAGTTCATAGATGTTGGCCGCTGATGGGATCGTGTATATGATTGGAGTTCATCCAGCTGGCGTCAGTTAAGGCCTGAAGGTGGTGCACTGAGTCACCAGAACTGGTAGCAATATAATAAGATAACAGCAAAACGACAGCTGCAGGTGTTTCGTTTTATTACGTAAGTGAACGGCCAAAGTCCCGCAGACCATCAGTCACAAGCATGGACATACAAAAACTTACATACCAGGAATACAACATATCGATATTTAAGAAATAATATTATGGACGCTCTTCATTTCCAAGAAAGTACGAAATATCGATAGAGAAAATATCGATGTACCGGCCTATAAAAATATCGGCTGCACATTATAAGTATACCGACCCTTTTAGAGCTGTATATATAAGTATTCATTCGTTATTAGTATTCTGTACATCAACAAGCTAGTAGCCTGCTTATTCCCCACAGAGCAAGAAATGAAAGGAAAACGGTGCACGCTAACGCTTGCCGATAATAACGTTGCTAACAATGGTAACTGCGCGTAATTGGCACAATAAAAGGTGTTCAGTGGGTCCCGTAGTTCGGTTTCGTCACATATCGGATTTGCCCAGAACACTTCATGTCGACTTCCCAGTTTTTTCATTTCTGCAAACGCCAGTGACCTAGCAGTTTTAGTGTCAAAAACTGCGTGGTGAAGGTGAACATTGCAGTTTCTGTTGGTATCGCCGAGCGCTGACTAAGTCAACATTTCTCCTCAAACGTTTCTGCCCACCCCAATGACCAAACTCGTCATTTAGGTTTTTGTTCATAATTTTCAGCAACTGTTCTTGAAGAACATTTGAGGAAACATGTGAAGAAACAGCGTGCTAAGTGCAATCGAACTTCTTCTTTGTGCAACCTGTACTTGCTTCCCACAGTAAAAGAGAAAGTGCGAGGACTGGATGTGATGAAAGCTCAAAAAGTAGTAAGACTCCTTCACACAGTGAAAGAAATTATGTTCTACTACAATTCCAAAAGAACAATTTCAAGTACTTACCGAAAATTGCGAAAAAATAATGTAAAGTAAAGATATCTGCACTCGATATCGCCATTTCACTATCGATATTTCGCGGAGGCATGAGTCGCCGAAAATATCTATATTTTTGGGAAACATTGATTATCGATATTTCATCAACGGCCAGTCACGGAATCTGGGGGTGACGAGTTCTGTTGTGTTTAAACTATCATACAAGATGTTGAAACTGATCCATCACAAATTTTCACTTTTTCCGCTATCGCCTCGATTGTGATACGCCGGACTTCGAGCACCAGAATTCACATCTCTTGCTACTCTTCAAAGAGAGATGGTCTGCTGTTTTGTTCTTCCTCATGGAGACTTGTTTTACCACAATGGAATCGTCTGTACCACCTAACCACTTGTGGAAAGAGAGGATATCGGTACGGTAGGAACTTCTTCCAGTCACTCGACATAGTTAAGGTAATGAATACTTTATTCACAAGCGCCACTTTACACACGTATACATCGAACTATCGGTCAGAACATGCTCTCTCTCCTTTCTCTCGATCCAAAGATTGTTGACTACGGGTCGGCCAGCAACGTTCGAGTCCCTTGTAGAGATCGACATACACACACACTGTGTCATATGATCGTTCATTGTTGCCGTGCACCTCCGCCAACTCACCACGCATTTTTGTAGCATTACAGGAAACGAATTACCACACAATACTCAGCTTTATTAATGGCTTTCCTGGAGGCGTCTATGGCACTGTGTACTAGGTTCAAATGGTTCAGATGGCTCTGAGCACCATGGGATTTAACATCTGAGGTCATCAGCCCCCTAGAACTTAGAACCACTTAAACTTAACTAACCTAAGGACATCACACACATCCATGCCCGAGGCAGAATTCGAACCTGCGACCGAAGTAGTAGTACGGTTCCAGACCGAAGCGCCTAGAACCGCTCGCCACCTCGGCCGGCTGTGTACTAGGACATGTGACCTGAAGTGCAAATATATATATAAAAAAAATTGTGTAACATTATTTCTTTTAGTTCAGAAATAAAACTTTTACTACGACTTGCAACAAACGGCAGTAAAGACAGGTGCTTCTGTTTCATGTATCGCATCACTTCAGTGCGGCTGTTTTTTGAGACAGACACCCAAATGAAGGAAGCAGAGAAAACTTCGTACATTCTCGGGACTACCGTGGTTCACGAAGAAGAAAAAAGAAACGTCCTGCAGTGGATATGATAAGCTTCATTCGCCGCGGTCAGACAGGAGGGTCTGAGCGTTTTCCGAGGAATTCTTTTTTGCGACAAGCAGCTTTTGATTCTGGTATAGAAGGGTTTAGTCACAATCTCGAGAATGCGATCTGGTTCATGGTCTTAGAAATAATTTAAAATTAAGAAACACTAAATCCACTAGCAAAAACAGATTTTAAACGTCATTGGCAGCATCAAAACGTTTTCTGAAACATGACAATGCTTCACAGCTGGTTAATTCCACAACGCCCTTTTATTAATTGTTACGCCCTGTTTCGGTTGTATGCCGTTATCAGACTTCTAAAATGTATACCAGAGTGCAAAAGTAAATTTTTACGAATTAAAGAAACCGAATCTATAAATGTGGTAAAGAATGGTATGGGAATTAGTACTTCTTACCTCACGTAAGAGTAAGCAAGTTGCTGTTTTGTGAGAAATATTGTGTTCTGCGTAGAGCTCTGAACGGACAGAGGGCATATGATATTTCCAGTAGATGGTTCTACTTGTGAGCATGATCATCCATATGCGTGCCGTTTGAAAATATTTTGAAGATTCATGACCAGTAATCAGAGTTACAACACTATCACGATATCTAAAACGCTGTGCGTAAAATACTGTAGGCAGTGGTCGCAACAAAAGAACAAGAATTTAGTACTGACCCATACAAGTGAGCAGACGTTAGTCCATTGACATTGTTATATAATTTTTTTCTATTTTAGGGCTCTTCATAGGAAGCTGGGTGTAATAATAAATATAATATATAAAACGTGGTTTGTAAAATACTGCAGATATCCATGACAACGAAAGAGTAACAAGTTAACGTCGACCAATATAACTGAACAGACATTAGTTCACTGATATTTTTATATAAATTTTGTCCATTTTAGGACTCTTTATGGAAAGCTGTGCGCTATTCACAAAGCTTTGTAGTCATGACAGTTGCTTACTCATAGCACACGTAAATCATATCAATTCCCATACTACTAAATTTGCATATTGCAACAAAATATCTACGGAAAAAAGGTAATGGCTATTACACAACATCATGCCTCAAAAATCGCTGAGTGCGATTTGCGCGTAATACTGAGAAACACCAACACGAAGAAACACGCAATAAGCCTCTTAGGATGCGGAGATATCTAAAAGATGTACAGGGTGATAGTAAAGTTACTCATATCTGTAGCTGATGCCATCAAACTTGAGTGGCCCATCATCGATTACTTCATCATACGAGAATTACGATAAGAAGGAAAGTACTTCAAGGAATCAATAGACCTTTTAAGCACTTTTTCGAGTGCTTATTTGTTTAGAAACTGAAAAATGTCATTTTTTCTTCTCTGATATCAGCCTTTGGTAGCTGCATAAGGTCATAAGTGCCTCTATTGCTAATATCGGAACATAAGAAATAACATTATATACCGTATCTCATCATTTGATAACTATAATTTTTTGCGAGTAGAGAACCAGGGATTTACTCGTGTTAGAGAATTCCTCCCACTCTTACTATTGCTTTCTCAGGTTCAAGCTAGGGTTTGGAAAAACCGACCGGTTGAACGCCATACCGGTATTTTAATTCTAAATAACCGTTTTTAACGGTATTATTTTGGTCTCTGTTGAAACAGCTAATTTTGGATATTTGCTAATAACTAAGTAAAAAAATTAAATATAGATTAACTGTAGCAGCAGTGCTCAAATTTTTAATTTTTAGCCGCGCGGACTGGCCGCGCGGTTAGAGGCGCCATGTCATGGATTGCGCTGCCCTTCTCGTCGGAGGTTCGAGTCCTCCCTCGGGCATGGGTGTGCGTGTGTTGTTCTTAGCGTAAGTTAGTTTAAGTAGCGTGCAAGTCTAGGGACAGATGACCTCAGCAGTTTGGTCCCGTAGGAATCCACACACAGACACACACATTTAATTTTTAAAGAATCCTTTTTTCCAAAGAAGTATTTTTTATTCGTAAAATATGCATTGATTTGAAACATTGCGTTATAATAAAAATGAAAAAGGGTCAGTGGTATTTTAATAACAATGTCAAAAGAAACAAGCAACAAACACATTACATGAGAATTGCTACAGCATAACAGAGACTATAATATGAAGGGGTGAGAATGACATAATCCAAAGCTACAAAACGTAAATTTTTTAGGGGAGCATTTTAAAACTTCGAATAAATCCATAAATCATATTTCAAGTTTTCGCGTTTTTTGACAAAACTAGTTTATTTCTCTAATGTGTTAATATAAATGTTTTGCATAGTTATATTGTGAACAAAGTTAAACATTATTAATAAAAATATATTTTATCGCTGGGTGACACAACATCGGGCTTTGGCCTGTCTCATACTAAATTTACACAAGGTTTACAAAAATTTGTACATCAATATACAACATAACTTATAATGATAGTCACTACAGTGTTTCACACAATATAGCCAATATCTATCACCTCTGTTTCATTTTCATCGCTTTGTTCCTTTGATTCACTCAGACTGTTGAAGTATCCCTTCGAAACAACTGTTATGTATAGCATTAAAGACATAACATCATTGAGTTTTTTGTCACAAATTGGAATGGGCTTTAAGTATTTCCTTGAGAGCTGGAACAGATTACATTCCTGATGTGCTCATCCTTTTTTAGTGATATTTACAGTTCTGAATTCTTCAAATTCAATGTACTGATACTTCACTTCTAAATGTGATGGCATTCCTTCATCAAACCGAAAAGCTGTCGCTTCAGAAAGTCGGAACTGAGATCCATCATCATGTTTGTCCTTATGGCTTATTCTTGCACGATTCTTTGATGACTGTAAGTCATGAGGGGTTCACACAGTGGGGTTTCTGTTCTTAACGTGCTTCTCAATTCGACCAAAATTTCGGTCACAGGGCAGTCGTGTGTGTCCACCTCGTGGAAACCAATGTTCAATGGCCTTAAATTTTCCTGAACGCACTGGTGACCTCTCTAGTGCAACAACTGCCCAGTTTTTGCCTTGGCCTCTGCAATTATCACTAATAATGTGAAGAATGTTTGCCTGAGACTTTTGTATTTCTAAGAATTTTATCAGACAGCTTCCTATCTCATCAGATCCACGCTTTGCTTCATCTTCATTCCACACGAACATATGTCCATTTTCAGACCCGTAATCATGAATGCCAAAATTGTAAGTCCACAACTTCCTCTTATAGAATGCAGGCCCAGATGTAAGCCTTGGTGTTGGAAAGGTTTGTTGCAGATCAAAGGCTGTTGTAAGATATTCCTCAGGATTTTCCCTAGCTAATTTGGAAAGCTGTGTAATCATATTTTTTCCAACAGATGCTTTGGCATGATGTAGTTCCCTTTCAATTTTTAAACTTCTAATAATATCTTCAGAGTTATGAACTGTGCATTTTTTATTTGCATTTGAAATTCGCAACATAAATGACATGTTTCTGAACGAGGCCAATTAAAACTAATATAAAAATCTTGGTTAAATATATCTCGAAATTTTGAAACTTTTACTTGTGGTGCATTATTTTCTTCACAATATTTCAAATAATGTTCGTGATATAATGAAGAAATTGACATGTAATGGTCGAAGTATACTTTATTGGGGTTCTGTGAGCAGCTGTAATGACTGGCATACTTAGGTATATTATTTATGAAATTGTGAACTGTCTGAACTGCTTCTTGTGAAATTATGCTTGATGGGTTCCCTTTTTTTCCTGGAAACAAAGAAAAAGAAAAAGTGATTTTAAAGGTAAATGACCAGGTCAGACAAATTTAGTGAATTTGTGTCTGAATATGATATGTAAAGAAAAAAAACTGGATAAATAAGCACAGCAGAACAAAATTATGGTTTTTCTTGGAAGCAACATTAATTCAATCGTTAAATACCTCTTCTGCCTTTTGGAGAAGTGGAGTGTCCGTCACACAAGTATTTTTGTAAGTTCTTAAGACGTCCTTGATTGTTCTGAAGCCCATGCACACTTAAAAATGCTTCTCTGGATACCAAAATATTACAGCCATTAACCTTAACTTGGTACAAAAAAGTGACCATTTGCTGTGAAATTGTGCTTTTCCCTTTCTTTAGGTACCTTAAAAAGTGAAATATATTAATCAAAATAATAATATTTTATTTATGAAAAGTACATGATATAAAAATCAATTTCAAATTATCATTAATCATAGTTACCTCCTTTGCACTTGCTGCATCTTAATATTGCCCAGAAGGTAATTATTTTGGCAATTGAAATCACCCATATCCCAAAAAGAATTGAATATCTGCTCTACACATTCATGAATTTAGCTCCAACACTTGTTTTTACATTTACATCCAGGACCAAGAATTTTAGTACCAACAATTTATCCTGTTTTATCAGATATGTACTCTCTGCCATAATTTCTATGACGTTTACATTTTTCCCTTTTACAATTGCTCATATTTTTCCTATTTTTTCTGCCTTTAGGTTCTTTAGCAGGTGATACTTCAGGAGACCTTTCACATTTATCAGCATCCTAAGCCAAATAAAGTATTCTGAATGAGAGAGACCAAAGCCTCTTTAACACATATACCAAACTTTAACATATTATACAAATGGGCTTATAATATTTAAATTATTACCAATAATGCAGTAATTAATAGGTGAAGTAAAATTTGTTCATGATTCACATGTACATATTTGAATTAGCGAGTACATAACAGTTATAATTACGTAATAATAATTCACTGTGATATAGACGTAAGCCTCAATGTTTCAAATGTTTAAAAAAGTAAGTATTTTAGACTTGCCATGTCATTTTCAGATGAAAATTCAACAGAGGGACAATAATTGCTGCCACTGGACGAAAAATCGTCTTCAGAACTAGCCATTTCTGTATCTGAATCTTCTTTTTCACTTATGCATGGAAGAAGCCTCTTCTTTGGAAGCGCCATTGTGCTATGGCTTTGGGTTGTTTCAGACGCGAAAACGACTGCTTCCTCACAGCATGAGAACAGCAAGTGTGAACTGCTCTGCTATCTAGTGAAGGAGAGTTAAAATATTTACGCAGTAGCTTCCTCTGTTGAGTAGAAGTTGAACTAACACAAAAAACGTATTTTGAGAAAAGTGTGGCTTTGGGCTATATCATTCTCGCCCCTTCATATCTCTGTTGCCGTGTGTCGTGACTTAGGGTATGCGTGAATGTGCGGCGTGCAAGACTTGCCCCCATCTGGGCGAGTGGATAGGATTGGACATGAATGTTGCATGGGTGCTTAATTAAATAGAAGGCAAATAATTTTAGTTTTTAGTAGCTGTATGGCCGATTACGCTGTGTCTCGTAAACGGTTGGCCCTCACTAGTATTATTACGCTATCTGACTGCAAAGAACAACAACAAAGAATGAAATGAAAATTTTCATTAACACAATTAATTAATTAAGTCCCCAGCAACTATAAAACCTACTAAACCAAAGCACAAGTGTAGCTGTTCTGTGTGTGGGAGTGTGACTCAACGTACACATCTGGCACGGTTCTTCTTCAACAAGACAAGAATTTTTAAATACCAATTATACTGACGTGATAAAAGAAAATTAGAAATACGATAATTGCGTAAGGAAAGCAGAATTACACTCTAATACAAGAACACACGCCAGATGCTTTGTTGACTGAACCTGTAATGACGCATTATTTAGGACACTGAAATAAAAACAAACGGAGTTAGTTACCTCATTTATATTGATGAAAATCATTCTAATCCTTACATTATATCTCAACCAGAACTCTCCAATATCACATCTCAGCAAGCACTGCCTAATAGCACATCTCAACAAACACTCTCTGCTACAACATCTCAGCACAGACTACCACGAGACCTCGACAGGCACTGACTGCTACGAGTTCTTAACAGGCACTGACTTCTACGAGCTCTCGACAAGCACTGACTGCTACGAGTTCTTAACAGGCACTGACTACTACGAGTTCTTAACAAGCACTGTGGAGGCGGCTTAATAATACTCTTTGGCGCAATCTCTGGCGCAGTGGCTCAGTGTATCCACCTTTCATATTGCAGTCCTCTTCAGCACTTTGTTTCAAACCCATAGGTGCACGTGATAAAGCATCAGCAACAATATTTGAAGAACCCTGTATGTAAACAATACTAAAATCAAATTCCTGTAGGTACAATGCCCATCGTGACAATCTGCCATGAGTTAATTTAGTCGACATAAGAAATTCCAGAGCTCGATGATCGGTGTAAACCTTAGTATGTCTGCCAAACAAAAATGTGCGGTATTTTGTGAAAGCCCAAACAACAGCCAAAGCTTCAAGTTCCGTAATCGAATAATTCTTTTCTGATTTAGAAAGAACACGACTTCCAAATGCAATAGTTTTCTGTACTACAACGCCGTCTTCTTCTATCTCTTGAAATAAGTGTGCCCCTAGGCCCTTGTATGATGAGTCCGTTGCCAAACAGAATTCTTTAGATAAATCCGGATGTGAAAGAAGTGGAGCAGCAACTAAAGCATCACGAAGCTGTTCAAATTCTGACTGAGCTTCCTCATCCCAACACCAATTAGATTTCTTTCCAGATCACATAAACGAGGTGTGTCCAAATCGCCCAATTTAACAAAGCGTCGAAGAAAATTACAGACACCAAGGAAACTACGAACATCACGTTTTGTAGTAGGAACAGCATAATTACGAATAGCGTCTAATTTTTCTGGATCAGGAAGAATACCTTCTTTAGAAATAATGTGACCGAGAAATTTTACCTGAGAACGACCAAATTCAGATTTTTCCAAGTTCACTGTAATGCCAACTCGTGCAAAAATACGTAATAATGAATCCAAAATTTTGTTATGCTCACTCCAAGAACGTTTAGCAATAAGAAAGTCGTCAACATACGAAGTAATATTGTCACGAATATAAATAGGTAAAATTTCGTTTAAACTAGGAATGAATGCTGCAGAAGATACAGTAAGTCCAAACGGTAATTTCCGAAATCACTTTTGGGTAAATAGTTATATCAGGTTATTGTCTACTTACTCTCTAGATAGATTGATAGTCGAAGAGCTGGTTTGACAGATGCAAAGAATAGTAAAAGAGTAGGCAGCGGTACGGAAAACTAAAAGAGAAATAGCACCACTACAGCTCGGGGCCCTATGCTCGCTACGGCACATATTCACTTAGTGTAGTGAATCCCCTGAGGACATTAATAGCCGCACATAATTTCCAGTTTGTGACTTTGTGGCACATCTGGCGGAAGTGCGTACGTAAATTGATCTAACCATGCACATGGATGTATGTCATTCTTAGAGTTGCGGAAGATCTTAAATTTCCGAACAGTCAAAAAGTGTTTATAGTCAAAACTTTCGCCTCGTGGCGACAAAGACCTACCGCGTCTGTCCCAGTCCCAATGTCGATTATTGTCAAGTTCGCGCGCCTGGCGCTCTCTTGTTGCATCCCGTAAATGAAACAAATTATTTTCTTCAAAGCCCTCTGCTATCTGTGATTCCAAATTTCTTTTGCTGTCTTTTCCTACAATTTCGCCTTCGATCTGTTTGACTTGCTTTCGTAATGCCTCAACTTCCCTTTTAACGCGTTCATTAAAATTTCCCTGATTTTCAACATGCTTATTTATGTTCTGGTACTCTTCGGTTTCTGCAAATGGTAATGGTGCTGTATCATCTGAATCTCCGTCCCCATTTAAACTAAGACTTGTCAATTTATCTGAAATCTCCTCAACTCTTTCCGATAAATCACCTATTTGTTCTTTCTGTTTATTTAAGTCTTCCGTAAGTGTCTCGACTCAGGTGTCAGTATTAACACATTTAGTAGTTAACTGTTCATACTGTTGTGTTAGGCTATTTAATCTGTCATTTGGTACGGATTCCTCGATTCTCTCAACTATTTCTTCCTTATCTTTTGCACGTTGTAAATTTAACTCTGAAAATTTCTGTACTATCACGCGATCTCTTTCTTCCTGTTCTCTATCCTGTTCCCTTTGTCTAATCTCTACTGCAATTAATCTATTATTGTGAGCATTCAAAATCGGTTGTACTTCTTCTCTGATTTCTTTCTTTAATTCATCTTTCATATTTTTGAAACATGTCCCTATTCGTGAATTTATCCGTGTTTCCAAAGTTCCCATCTCTGTTTTAATTGTTCCTATCTCTGTTTTTAATTCAGATCCTAACTGTGATCCAAGTGAGTCTAACCATGTTTCAATTGTTCCCATTTGTGATCCCAGTGAGTCTAACCGTGTTTCCATTGTTCCCATTTGTGATCCCAGTGAGTCTAACCGTTTTTCCATTGTTCCCTTTTGTGAGTCTAACCGAGATCCCAAATTTAATATTGCACTCATCAACTGCTCCATGTTAACTGTTTCAAAATTCTTTTCGCCCCTAACATTTCCCGCAAAACCAGCTTCCTACGTCATAGCTGTAAAGCTATCTGTGTTCGATACTATTTCAGAATCTTCTATCGTTAATCTCGTATTCTGTGAATTTTCTGATTGAGAAAAATTTTGAAATGGTTCCGGACTGTCTTCCCTACTTATTAAATTGTTTTCAACTCCATTATTCATCATACTGTTGTCCTGTGTTGGCGAGTTCGCCATGTCAACAATTTCGTCATTCTCACTATTCATCATTTTTGCCTTTTTCATTGATCGCGTAATCATTTACAAAATATACAAAACTCGTCACTGTACGAAAATTACACACAATGACTCTTTATCTCCAACAATACCATTTACATGAAAAGTTTCCCTCAAACACGATTAATCAAACAATTGAAATAATTGCACTAAATTGTCAAACCCATAGACAAGACAACAAATTTAAATTTTGAAAAATACCATTAGAAGAATGACAATTACCAAATCTACACATGCAATACAGACTACAATTACTAAACTACAAATTACTACAACAATACTACTGTCTACTATTTTTACAATCAGAAGATTCCAAGGGACGACCCGAAGCAGCGGTCGCCACGTGCATGGGGGCTGTATGGCCGATTACGCTGTGTCTCGTAAACAGTTGGCCCTCACTAGTATTATTACGCTATCTGACTGCAAAGAACAACAACAAAGAATGAAATGAAAATTTTCATTAACACAATTAATTAATTAAGTCCCCAGCAACTATAAAACCTACTAAACCAAAGCACAAGTGTAGCTGTTCTGTGTGTGGGAGTGTGACTCAACGTACACATCTGGCACGGTTCTTCTTCAACAAGACAAGAATTTTTAAATACCAATTATACTGACGTGATAAAAGAAAATTAGAAATACGATAATTGCGTAAGGAAAGCAGAATTACACTCTAATACAAGAACACACGCCAGATGCTTTGTTGACTGAATCTGTAATGACGCATTATTTAGGACACTGAAATAAAAACAAACGGAGTTAGTTACCTCATTTATATTGATGAAAATCATTCTAATCCTTACATTATATCTCAACCAGAACTCTCCAATATCACATCTCAGCAAGCACTGCCTAATAGCACATCTCAACAAACACTCTCTGCTACAACATCTCAGCACAGACTACCACGAGACCTCGACAGGCACTGACTGCTACGAGTTCTTAACAGGCACTGACTTCTACGAGCTCTCGACAAGCACTGACTGCTACGAGTTCTTAACAGGCACTGACTACTACGAGTTCTTAACAAGCACTGTGGAGGCTGCTTAATAATACTCTTTGGCGCAATCTCTGGCGCAGTGGCTCAGTGTAGCCACCTTTCAATGTATGCATTTAACCATACCCTGTGAGGGGCACACCACGTGTACGCCTGCCACGAGATCCATACCGATTCAGAGCTGTGTTAGTGCAATGGGGACGATGGTAGTCACAGTGCAGCGTCGGGTGTTCGTTGTGGAAAGTTCCGTGACAACCAAGTCGTAGAAACGGTGTGGTCAGTTGTTTGCTGAGAAGTTTTATAATGTCAAAGTGTCAGAAAAGAGTTCTGTGCAACGCTTAGTGCGAAAATGGCGTCAGACAGGATCTGTTTTATCCAAAAAACGTTCCGCACAGCAGAAAATGTGGTTACAGTTGACCAGAAAATATTTCAGAGCTCTACGAAATAAATCCGACACCTGTCACAAGAGCGCAAGAGACCGGCATATCACGTCAATCATGCGGACGAATACTCCACCTGGACCTATACATGTTTCCCTACAAAGTGTTTCTTGTTCATACATTAAAACCGGCAGATGTTCCTCAGCGCCTCCAATTTTGTAAGTTTTTGTTCACTGAAATAGCAATGGATGGCTTGGACATGGACCTGTTCTTTATGTCTGATGAAGTCTGATTTCACCAGAGTGGTTATGTCGAGTCACAGAATTACAGGTTCTGGGCAGCGGAGAATCCGCATAACTTCCACGAAACACCATTACATTTTCAGAAGGTTGCACGTCGCATTACTGGTCCCAGTTTCTTTCATCAGACGCTGACTTCGGCGCGTTACAGTGCCAACATTTTCAAAACCATTTATGTCAGCATTAACGGAGGAGTAAAAGACCTACAGCTACTTCCAACGGGATGGAGCATCTGAACATACAGCCGATCGAAACTTGGAGCACGTTTACACAGTCTTCACTCCTGAGAGAGTTGTCAGCAGAGCTCAGTCCGGTCGCAGCCTTAGCTGGCCACCCAGCTCACCTGATCAGTCAGTGAGCGATTACTTTGTGTGGAGAGCCCTCATAGACTTCCAAGAAATGCAGCAGAACATTTCGAATAAGACTGCAGAAATTCCAGCAGTCCTATTTCGATCCGTCTTCAGCAATTTGCTGACCAGGGTCCAAAAGCGCCAAGAGGTGGATGGTGGTCGACATCTACATCGACATGGATACTCTGCAAATCGCATTTAAGTGCCTGGCAGAAGGTTCATCGAACCATATTCACAATTCTCTATTATTCCAATCTCGTATAGCGCGCGGAGAGAATGAACACCTATTTATTACCGTACGAGCTCTGATTTCCCTTATATTATCGTGGTGATCGTTCCTCCCTATGTAGGTCGGTGTCAACAAAACATTTTCGCATTCGGAGGAGAAAGATGGTGATTGGAATTTCGTGAGGAGATTCCGTCGCAACGAAAAACGCCTTTCTTTTAATGGTTTCCAGCCCAAATCCTGTATCATTTCTGTGACACTTTCTCCCATATTTCGCGATAATACAAAACGTGCTGCCTTCCTTTGAATTTTTTCGATATACTCCGTCAGTCCTATCTGGTAAGGATCCAGCAGTATTCTAAAATAGGACGTACAAGGGTAGTGTAGGCAGTCTCCTTAGTAGGTCTGTTACATTTTCTAAGTGTCGTGCCAATAAAACGCAGTCTTTGGTTAGCCTCCCCACATCATTTTCTGTGTTCCTTCCAATTTAAGTTGTTCGTAACTGTAATACCAAGGTATTTAGTTGAATTTACGGCTTTCAGATTTGACTAATTTATCGTGTAACCGAAGTTTGAGTTCCTTTTAGCACTCATGTGGATGACCTCACACTTTTCGTTATTTAGGGTCAACTGCCGCTTTTCGCACCATTCCGGTATTTCTTCTAAATCGTTTTGCAGTTTCTTTTGATCTTTAGATGACTTTATTAGTCGATAAACGACAGTGTCATCTGCAAACAACCGAAGACGGCTGTTCAGATTGTCTCCCAAATCGTTTATGTAGATAAGGAACAGCAAAGGGCCTATAACATTACCTTGGGGAACGCCAGAAATCACTTTCCGTCAGTTACTACGAACTGTGACCTCTCTGACAGGAAATCACAAATTCAGTCACATAACTGAGAAGATATTCCACAAGCACGCAATTTCACTACGAGCCGCTTGTATGGTACCGTGTCAAAAGCCTTCCGGAAATCCAGGAATACGGAATCGATCTGAAATCCCTTTTCAATAGCACTTAGCACTTCATGTGAATAAAGAGCTAGTTGTGTTTCACAGGAACGATGTTGACTGTGTGTCAATAAACCGTTTTCTTCGAGGTAATTCATAATGTTCGAACACAATATATGTTCTAAAATCCTGCTGCGTATCGACGTTAACGATATGGGCCTGTAATTTAGTCGACTTCTCCTACTGCCTTTCTTGAATATTGGTGTGACCTGTGCAACTTTTCTGTCTTTGGGTACGGATCTTTCGTTGAGAGAACTGTTGTATATGATTGTTAAGTATGGAGCTAATGCTGCAGCATACTCCAAAAGGAACCTAATTGGTATACAGTATGGACCAGAAGACTTGCTTTTATTAAGTGATTTGAGTTGCTTCACTACTCCGAGGATATTTACTTCTACGTTACTCATGTTGGCAGCTGTTCTCGATTCGAATTCTGGATTACTTACTTCGTCTCACATACGACCAGAATCTCTTGGGATTTTCTGGCATGTTTCGAGACAAAGTTTCGTTGTGGAAAATAATGTAGGCGTCTCGCATTGAACTCTGCGCTAAATTTCGATTTTCTGTAAAGGTTCTCCAATCTTGGGGATTTTGCGTCTGTTTAAAGTTGACATGTTTGTTTCGTTGTATCTGCAACAGTATTCTAACCCGTTTTGTGTGCCAAGGAGGATCAGCTCCATCGTTTGTTAATGTATGTGGTATAAAACTCTCAATTTCTTTGAATTTAAGCCACATCTGATCTACACATCTATTACTTTCAACATCTGCTGTTGTCAGTTTAGTACTGTATTTCCTTTCCTGTATATGGTTTTTTGTACCCTGGACTCTTTTCCGGGCCACTTTTATTTGCCTACCCTGTACATTTATTACAGGAAAAACTAGCAATAAAAAAAGTCGAAAATCGGTTGTTTTAGGAACGGGTTATTTTGAGCGGTTTTAACCATCAGGTTGAACTACCGTGGAAAAGAACCGATATAACCGAAAACCAGCTGGTTCATCGATAACCGCCATCGCTAATACAACCTG
Source organism: Schistocerca piceifrons (assembly GCF_021461385.2). Taxonomy (NCBI): domain Eukaryota; kingdom Metazoa; phylum Arthropoda; class Insecta; order Orthoptera; family Acrididae; genus Schistocerca; species Schistocerca piceifrons. The sequence goes on along the minus strand of NC_060141.1, from coordinate 547,024,279 downwards.
GAAACAAAGACCTGCTTTTTCTTCGAGTGCGCTTGTTGTTTCTGGTAGACTGGATGGGATTGGTGGAGCACATATTACGACCACTGGCCACCGCGAGAGTGAATAGCGCCTCGTGGTGCTGGGTGCAATTGGAGTGATAAGGAAAGTTTGTAAGCGTGGCTGAGTCGAATGGGAAAGCATCTTAGAGACGACACGGGCCCCACTAGGGGAAATCCACTGACAAACGCGACATTTTATGGCACGGCGCCTGGGCGTGAGCATTTCAGAAACGGTGAAGCTGGTCAGATGTTCACGTCTGCTGTCTTGAACGTCTATGGAAAGTAAAAGGTGTCTTACCAAAACTCTGGATGCTGAGAAAAATCGAACTTATTTATTTGAAAGAAGCAAACAAAACACGCCATTCTCTTCAGGAGGTGGTGAGGTTTAAACCTGAAACACAATATCGGGCATATGAAGCCCCCCCTCCCGCCCCCCTCCTCCTCGCCATACTAGTCCTACACGCGATCACTCTGTCCATGAAACTAACCATCAACAGCTCACACATTTTCCCATCAATTTCTTGTTTGAGTTCCAACAGATTACTGAGTTAGTTCTGGTAAACTCATGACTCAGCGTACCCTCGATAGGAAAAAATCACAAGGTGTCAGCTTACAAGATCAGGGTGGGTAGGTCTGATCTATAGTAACGAGTTTAGTCTGTGTGGGAACTTTTCACGCAACAGAGCGATTGTGTCTCCTGAAATGTGGCAATTTGCGCCGTCTTATGGGAACCATAAATTCTCGGTGTTCAATTGATACTGATGGGGCTAAAGCAAAGTAGTGAGTATCGCACGATAACGAACTCCATTCACCGTGACAGCCCATCCTTCTTCATCTTCAAAAAAGTAATGATCTATGAAGCCCGCACCAAACCGTAACACGCTGAGGATCCGTGTCTTTTTCGTGATTTACTCTTGGGTTCTCTGATGTTATGCTTGTACACAATGTCGTGAAATTCATCTGAAAAAATTATGTGCTTTGTGAAACCATTGCTGTCTCGTTCCTTTTTCAGGATTCATTGTGTAACGCTACCGCCCTGCTCGGACGTACGTTATCTCTATAAAGCCTGTACTGCAATAAGTTCACGGGCTTCACCTTATAAACAAGGATTTTAGTACATTAGTTGACCGCGTGTACCTAATAGAAGCAAGGTCGGACTTATACTCAGTCAATAACTACAGTGATGCAGTCAAGCAAATGTAAAGTATAATTACTCTTTCGCATGGACAAGAAGTACACACAGTAGATGTCACCTATAATTAATAATTCGGTCGCCAGCCTACTTAGGCAATGAGTGAGTTTTTCCTTGAACAAGTGGGTGCATGTACAAGCATAGTAACACGTAGTAATGATGCGTTATATGGCAAAGTTTGGAACCGGAAAAATCCACTGAACTAAAGTTTTCTCCTTTAGCACTAATTTGGACGAGCTAAATTTACACAACACCACACAGTAATGATTACTACAAACTGCATTTTGTATGTTGATCAGACTGAAATCGGGCATAGATTGCCCTAGCATTAGCAATCTCGAAAGTACACACACTATGTCACTATTAAGGATGGAAAAACACTAATACACTTAGGATTAATATATAATTTAGCTTTACTGGTCAAATCTGACCAACACATTTCAAGGTTTGAAAGAATGGACAAGAGAAGGGGGGGGGGGCCCTGAAACTTTGATGGTCGTTATACTGAAACTATTAAGTACTGAAGGCAAATTAACACCCAAAATTATCAATCTCTGGATAACTACTCTTTTGTCTCACTTCTGAATTATTTAACTGTCATTATTTCTGTCTCATATTAATTAAATAACATCGCTAACTCAATCCAACAAAAACTCTCTTCCAATTTAGTCACACTTTTGTTCTTTCTCAACATTTGCAATAACACTCATAACTTTAGATTCCTTTAAGGCATAGATTAATCTGCTGATAATTTTCATTAACACAAACATTAAACTTTCAGTTTAGGATACTCGGGTTGCACAATACGAGGTAAGGATCCTGTCTAGGTCAGTGATCAGGATAAGTCATGGCTAAAGCAATTCTGGTAAAAGTCACGTTATTATTGAACAGTTAGAAACAGTTTCGACACTGGTCCACACAGATACACTTCTAAAGATGAAATAAATGTTTGACCTGTGCAAGTCGATGCGGCGGTTGGCGGGCAGCGAGATAGCGGGCAGCACGGCACACATACAAGCACGGCTAAGGCTCACACAACATCGGCACTTTCCATCTTCTTAGCGTCGTAATCTTTCCAATTTTGTGCCTCAGAATATAGCCATGCCAAGTAGTCGTCGGAATCGGTTCATCCGAGGCTCAATAGAATCCACTTTTCCTGGGTAGCCTCCTCGGTACAGTACGTGTGCTTCCGACTGTTGCTCGCCTCCGACTGTTATACTGTGCCCGTTGTGCCGAACAGCGCCAGTGTGCCTTTTCCCGCCTCGCCTGCCTCCACCTTTTCCCGCTCCCCTACAGGTAGGGCATTCACCACAGGTTTTCTACTACACATATCCTAATGCATTACCTATGTATGGACCAAGTGTATAAATTACAATTTTCACATCTTACAATAGTATTTAACATTAAATACACTTTCCTTAGATTACCACATTATTTGAAATCTAACATAAATAATAATATTCGTTTCAAAAGTTGCTCACAGTTTCTTTAACATGACACGAAAAGAATCGAAAAAGAAATTCAACACATTGCTTATATTAATTTATCTAAATTCATAAAGATAAAAAAATTATTATATGTATAGTTGTCGTTACAATTGCTCAAATTGCCGTCGTTTTCAGTGATCCGCTGCTTTAAGTTCCTGTGTTACCTAACTCTGTACGGTTGTAAGTGCAATCTTTTGTTAAGAATCCGTGGATTGTTGCTGTACATATGCGCATTTCTTGAGGACGACGGCGGAACGATTTTCTCGAACTCACAGTAACAGAAGCACGCTCAGCAACATTTAGCTCACTCCGGCCACTTCGAGGTCGTCCAGGGCTTTTGATGTCTACTGTTGAAGCAGGTTTTTTTCGAATTTCCTGATCAACGTAGTAACAATGAATTCAATCGGTGCATTGTTGTGACCAAGAACAGTAAACAGTTTCCGAACTTTCACCATTCCTGTTGTGATATTTCACAACCAACAATACGCTGTTCCGAACTGTATCTTTGTCGTTACTTCACAAACACTGGCCTAGAAAAGAAGTTCCGTCTGAGAACATAACCTCTATTATCGTTGATAACAAAGCATGCAAAAACAATGTTGCCAACTAGGTTGAATAAAAATAACGCCCTTTTCAACCTGGGCGTTCTTTGTGAGACACTGTATATACTGAGGTGAAAAATGTTGGGATAGCGATAAGCACATATACAGATAGCAGTAGTATCGCGTACAGGTGTAAAAGGGCAGTGCATTGATGGAGCTGTCATTTGTACTCAGGTGATTCATGTGAAACATTTTCCGACGTGACTATGGCCGGACGACGAGGATCAACTGACTTTGAACGCTGAATGGTAGTTGGAACTAGACGCACGAGACATCCCATTTCGGATATCGTTAGGAAATTCAACATCCCGATATCCACAGTGTGAAGAGTGTGCCGAGAATACCAAATTTCAGACGTTACCTGTCACCGTGGACAACGGAGTGATCGATGGCCTTGATTTAATGACCGAGAGCAGCGGCTTTTGCGTAGAGTTGTCAGTGCTAATAGAGAAGCAACACTGCGTGAAATAATCGCTGAAATAAATGTAAGACGTAGAAGGAACATATCCATTGGGACAGTGCGGTAAAATTTGACGTTAATGGGCTATGCTAGCAGACGACCAACGTGGGTGCATTTGCTAACAGCACGACATCGCCTGCAGCGCCTCTCCTGCTCTCGTGAGCGTATTGTTTGGACCCTAGACGAGTGGAGAACAGTGGCCTGGTTATACAGGGTGATTCAAAAAGAATACCACAACTTTAAAAATGTGTATTTAATGAAAGAAACATAATATAACCTTCTGTTATACATCATTACAAAGAGTATTTAAAAAGGTTTTTTTTTCACTCAAAAACAAGTTCAGAGATGTTCAATATGGCCCCCTCCAGACACTCGAGCAATATCAACCCGATACTCCAACTCGTTCCACACTCTCTGTAGCATATCAGGCGTAACATCCCATTTCGGATATCGTTAGGAAATTCAACATCCCGATATCCACAGTGTGAAGAGTGTGCCGAGAATACCAAATTTCAGACGTTACCTGTCACCGTGGACAACGGAGTGATCGATGGCCTTGATTTAATGACCGAGAGCAGCGGCTTTTGCGTAGAGTTGTCAGTGCTAATAGAGAAGCAACACTGCGTGAAATAATCGCTGAAATAAATGTAAGACGTAGAAGGAACATATCCATTGGGACAGTGCGGTAAAATTTGACGTTAATGGGCTATGCTAGCAGACGACCAACGTGGGTGCATTTGCTAACAGCACGACATCGCCTGCAGCGCCTCTCCTGCTCTCGTGAGCGTATTGTTTGGACCCTAGACGAGTGGAGAACAGTGGCCTGGTTATACAGGGTGATTCAAAAAGAATACCACAACTTTAAAAATGTGTATTTAATGAAAGAAACATAATATAACCTTCTGTTATACATCATTACAAAGAGTATTTAAAAAGGTTTTTTTTTCACTCAAAAACAAGTTCAGAGATGTTCAATATGGCCCCCTCCAGACACTCGAGCAATATCAACCCGATACTCCAACTCGTTCCACACTCTCTGTAGCATATCAGGCGTAACAGTTTGGATAGCTGCTGTTATTTCTCGAATCTAATCATCAATAGTGGCTGGGAGAGGTGGCTGAAACACCATATCCTTAACATACCCCCATAAGAAAAAATCGCAGGGGGTAAGATCAGGGCTTCTTGGAGGCCAGTGATGAAGTGCTCTGTCACGGGCTGCCTGGCGGCCGATCCATCGCCTCGGGTAGTTGACGTTCAGGTAGTTACGGACAGATAAGTTCCAATGTGGTCGCGCTCCATCCTGCTGAAATATGAATTGTTGTGCTTCTTGTTCGAGCTGAGGGATCAGCCAATTCTCTAACATCTCCAGATACCGTAGTCCAGTTACAGTAGCACCTTCGAAGAAAAAGGGACCAAAAACTTTATTGGCTGAAATGGCATAGAAAACGTTCACCTTATGCGAGTCACGTTCATACTGAGTTGTTTCCCGCGGATTCTCAGTGACCCCTATACAGACATTGTGACGGTTGACTTTCCCGCTAGTGTGGAAAGTTGCTTCATCACTAAACACAATCTTTGAAACGAAAGATTCATCTGTTTCCATTTGAGCAAGGATAAAATCACAGAAATCGATTCTTTTAATCTTATCAGCTGCAGACAGTGCTTGAACCAATTTCAGACGATAAGGTTTCATAACTAACCTTTTTCGTAGGACTCTCCATACAGTTGATTGTGGAATTTGCAGCTCTCTGCTAGCTCTGCGAGTCGATTTTCCTGGGCTGCGAACAAATGCTTGCTGGATGCGTGCTACATTTTCATCACTCTTTCTCGGCCGTCCAGAACTTTTTCCTTTGCACAAACACCCATTCTCTGTAAACTGTTTATACCAACGTTTAATACACCACCTATCAGGAGGTTTAACACCATACTTCGTTTGAAATGCACTGTCGTCGATTTACTTCTGCCGTACTCAATAACACAAAAAGCTTTCTGTTGAGCGGTCGCCATCTTAGCATCAACCGACGCTGACGCCTAGTCAACAGCGCCTCAAGCGAACAAATGTACAACTAAATGAAACTTTATAGCTCCCTTAATTCGCCGACAGATAGTGCTTAGCTCTGCCTTTTGTCGTTGCAGAGTTTTAAATTCCTAAAGTTGTGGTATTCTTTTTGAATCACCCTGTATTAGTCCCAATTCCAGTTGTCAAGAGCTGATGCCAGGGTTCAAGAGTGGCCCAGATCCCACGAAGCCATGGAGTTGTCAAGAGGGCACTGTGCAAGCTGGTGGTGGCTCCATAACGGTGTGGGCTGTGTTTGCATTAAATGGACTGGGTCCTGTAGTCCAAATGAACCGATCATTGACTGTTAATGGTTATTTTAGGCTACTTGGAGACAACAAAGTTGGAATTTTTGTGGATGACAATACGCCACGACATTCGGGCACAATTACTCGCGATTGGTTTGAAGAATATTGTGGGCATTTCAAGCGAATGATTTGGCCACCCAGACCGCCCGACATGAGTCCCATGGAACATTCTTGAGACATAATCAGGAGGTGTCCGCCGCTATAACCTGACTGGTCAGCACGACGGAATGTCATGCCTAACGGCCCAGGTTCGATTCCCGGCTGGGTCAGAGAATTTCTCCGCTCAGTGACTAGGTGTTATGTTGTCCTTATCATTATTTCATCCTCATCGACACGCAATTCGCAGAAGTGGCGTCAACTCGAAAGACTTGCACCAGGCGAACGGTCTACCCGACGGGCAACCCTAGCCACACGGTACAATATACTGGACTGGCAAAACTTTCGCAGTTATGGTTATAGAGGCAGCTTGGCTCAGTATTTCTAAAAGGGAGTTCCAACGACATATTGAGTCCATGCCACGTAGAGATGCTGCACTACGCCGGGAGAAAAGAGGTCAGACACGATTTTGGAGATACCCAATGACTTTTGTCACCTCAGTGTAGTTGAAGGCCGGTGAGACTACGAGTAGGCGATAATGTTTTGGAGGTCCACCCCTCATCACACGACATCGACAGAGGCTTGCCCGCTCTGTAAAGCAGGACTGGTAGCGTTCTGCGACGGATCTGACGGTAGAACGCAATGCCAATACAAGCACAAGTATATCGGAGCACACGTTCACCACACATTGTTGAACACGGGACTCCGAAACAGACATCTGCCACGTGTATGTTGATCCAACGACATAGACAGTTAGCACTGCAATGGGCACAGGAACATCGTGATTGGCCCCTGGATCAACGAAAACGTGTCGCCTGGCAGGATGAATCACGCTTGTTGTGACACCAGATCGACGGTCGTGTCTTGATACGCAGTCAGTGGACGGCTGCACGAAACATAAATCACGCCACGCACGCAGATTGGTGAGGGCAAGTACTATGCTACGGAGTACATTTACCTGAGCTCCCAAGTGGCAGTAATCGAAGGCACCAAGAGCACTATGGACTACGTGAACGTCCTTTCCTGTTTGATGTCTCCACCGACGGCGATGGCATCTTCCACCAAAATAACTGCCCGTGTCATACACCCGAATCGTGCTACAGTGATTTGAAGAGCATGATAGTGAGCTCACGTTGATGTCTTGACCACCGAATTCGCCTGGTCTGAAGCCTGTGAGTTTGACCTGGAACGCTATTTGGCACCAGTTCCACGTCCACAAACATCGATACCACCGTGTGGAACAACTGCGCAGCCATAGATTTAATTTCCATGCATATGTTACACCTCTTTGCCGCCTACCAACGTCTCTGGCGCCTTATGTATCTTTGCCGCATACGCAGTGGTTCAGTCCTCAGGTTTAAAAGGACGGAGCAAGTGCTGGAGCATCAGTCGCCAGATAGTCAGTGTTTTGTTCTTAGTTGCACCCAGATGAAGAGTTCGCAGAGATGATTGTGTGGTCTGATGAGGCACAGTTCAAACTCAGTGGTACAGTAAATCGCCACAATTGCATCTACTGGGCCGCCGAAAATCCGAACGTCCACGTAGTCAAAGCCGTGAATTTGCCAGGAGTAAATGTGTGGTGTAGGTTGTCTTACCGGGGCTTGATTGGGCCATTCTTCTTTGACGGCACAGTTACCGGTGAAGCGTACCTTCAGAAGCTTCAGACATCCATTTTACTTGCCATCCGAGACTTGTGTGGAGACGGATGAGTTTACTTTCAAGAAGCCCACTACCAAAATCGTGTTAGGGCGTATCTCGACGAAAATCTACAGGAAAATGAATAGGCCGTAGAGGTGCTGTGGAGTATCCACCACGTTCTCCAGACCTAACTTTTACCTGCGGGGAACGCTAAAGAACATCGTTTATCGACAAAAGCCACGCACATTGGATGAACTTCGAGAATCCATCATACATTGATGTTCAAGTGTCCAACTGAACACGTTGCAGTCAGTAATTCGTGCTGCAGTTCGGCGGCATCGTTTGTGTGTGGATGTTAATAGTGACCATTTACAACACCTACAGTGATATCTTTAAGTTGTACTTTAAGCTACACTTTCACCATAAATGAGACAACTCCGTCAATTAGTTTGCAAGTTATGGACTTTTAAACAGTGGATACATTTTTTTGGACCCCTCTGTATATCCTGTAAACTAACTCGTTCCGCATCGTTTCCATAAAAGAATGGTTCAAATTATTCATGGAACATGTTACTAACTAACTAAATAAATCCTTTACTGACAACCTGCTACTTGTTATATTCACCAGCTCACAGAAGAAAAAGGATGTTAGGGTGGAACATTCCTTCACAGAAGAGGTTGCTAGAAAAGGAGCGCAAGCCGGCATTACGGAATTATGTGAGATCAGCGGTATCCTTTCAAATGGAATCATTCCAAAACTTGCGTTACATGATTTAGAGAAACCATGGGAATCTAAATCTGGATGACCATGTTAGGATTTCAGGAGACGTTTTCACGGAACGAGTCCCAGTGAATGACCACTGCTTCTCCTAAATCATTACCTACCTACATGGATTACGTTTTTCAGATATTTGGTGTGATGATGAAATGAAGAGATCGTATGGAATTGATGGCCAGGAGTCACCGCCTGGGGAAGTTCGGCCGCCGGGTAGTAATTTTTTTCAGTTTACGCCGCATTGGGCGACTTGTGTGTGGATGATGATAAAATGATAACACAACACCCAGTCCCTTCTAAGCTCTCTGTCTTTCTGCGAGTTTTCTGCACCATGCGGCGTCTTTCGCAGCCAAGTTTCCATCACTTTCTATCCTGTCAGTTCTCTTCTTGCATGGCCCTGTCCTGATTTGCAGGCCTCACTCCATCGTTCCTATGGAGCTGGTGTCTTCCTCTTTTTCTGTATTGTGGAGGTCTCCAGTGTGATATTTTAGGGGGCCATCTTCCCTCTGCTATTCTTCTAAGATGTCCATACCACGTTAGCCGTTTATTTTCAATTGCGTCTATTTTTTGTAACTCCCATCTGTTCTCATAGCACTTCATTTCTTGTTTTGACTTTTCTTGTTACTTCACTACTTCGTCTCTAAAACTCCATTTTCCATTGGATTTGATTTCTTCTCATTGTCCCTGGAGACTTCCCACAATTCTGGACCAATACGGATCAATACTCTCAACTATAGTGAAAGGGTACAGTACTGCCCGACATTGAAAATAGGTACAACATTCTTCGTTATTCTTGTCAGAACAACATATTTTTTGTATTAATAACTCAATTTCACTTAATACACCGAAGCCGGATACCAGTGTAGGAAAGAATGACAATTTATTTATTTAATTGATCACATGTGCACTCCCACAAAATAAATCCCTACATCCAATTTGGTGAGATCTGCGAAATGAATGAATGTATGGTCGTGTGCTAACTACAGATAGTGAATGTGTAATATATGATCATCTTTGAGACGGTACTTGGATCACCTTTTGTGGGACCAAAGAGATGAAATTTACCTGAGCTTTGAGCGCCTGAAATGTGGCTGACCAATACGGTAGCAAGGTGCTCCCCCACTTCGGCAGAGGTGCGAGAGGACCTGAAGAACAGCCATGCTTTCAGCACTCTGCCGCTGGGTCTAGTGTTGGTAAGACCTGTCTTAGGTGTGCTCCGTAAAGACAAAAGAGTGGAGATGTGGTATGCATGTGAAATACTTAAGAGTAGTGTAGAATAATAATTTCTCTATTTCAGGAACTTTTGTGGGGAGAATTAAATGTCAGGCAGGTAATATTAAGGGGATCGTAGTAACCTTCAGAAGTGACCAATGGTCACAATGAAACCACGTGTAGCAATAAGTTGAAATACTTCCGAGTGCTTAAGTTAAGCAGAATTACTAGCGTATGTACTATAAGTTGGAAATATTTAAGAAATGGCGTGCACAGGACTTGAAATTAGAGACGAGTACCTCCACGTGGTGTGTACTGTGTGAATCTCAATCTGTGTATGAGACAAAGGATAAAGAGAAATACTCGTCCATGGTATCAGTTGAGGACTCGCGTGTGTGATGAATATGTTCTTAATATTACTTTGCGTGTTATGTTTCCGTGTGACGCTTGATTCAAACTATAATACTCTGAGAGAGAAGCCAGGTGAGTCAGCCGTCTATCCAGCAACGCCACTTGGCTTGCATTGCACAGGAAGACGTGCATATATCCTCCAGAGTTCATAGTGGGAAAGAAAAATTACGAAGTGGGGCAGTGTCGTGTGAAACTGGGATAAATACTAATTGAAGCGGGAAAGCTGAAAGTGATATGATTATAATGTTGTGACTATTCCTTGTGTTGTATTCCGTGTTGCAGTGTGGTGTATGTCGTGTAATTTAAGTATGTGTGGTTTGCATGGGAGAGTAGCAAGGTAGTTTCAGAGGTAGTGGGTTATGCGTGTTCCTTTTGTACCGCTCGGTCTGGAGGAAAGTTTCGTGATGATGGTTGTGGGAGTCGAAGTGTGAGATATAGCAAAAGATCTACCATCCTGTCCAGAAAGTGCACTGTAGCATTAAATAATTACGAGACCATAAGATAGAGAATCACCAATGTAAAGCCATGCCCACTGGGCGAAATTTCTCATGTGTTATTGTTGTAGGTTATATAATTTGTGTGTTTAGATTATAGAATTTATCGGAGTAAATAAGATAGTGAAAAGAAAAAGATTGGTGGCCGTTTCCTTGGAATAGTATGTTGTCACGATACCCAGAATGTATAATGTGTGCGCCATTCATATTCAGTGCGATGGCCACGTATTGATCAAAGCCGTTAAATAAGAAAGAAAATGTGGTATTGCCAGTGCGTAGTGAACAGTCAGAGTTGTGTAAATTACTAATAGTCAGATGTGTCTTTCCGTACCCGTTGCGTAATATTCAAACAGGGGAATAACTTGTAACTTAATTGTGAGTACTAGAGTTCATGTTACTCGATAAATAAGAATGAGTCCACTCGCTTGGCAGACCACTCATCTTGCAGGCCTGACTGCTTGATGCCACAGTATGAGCAAGGCATGTGGGTGCCTCTCAGTAGTTTTATTCCAAGTAATGGAGTGTAGCTGAGTAACTGTCACCTTTCCCTTCCCTAGTCTGTGCTTTATTTCCTCGCTGCTTCCACCTTTATCCGATATATTGTTCCTAAATACTTATATGAACGGCTACACATCACTGTAAATCTGTCATCCATAACAGGATCCCTTCCTATACCTCTGACAACCAAGAATGAAGTTTTCGTAAAGTTAATTTCCGTGCCGCACTGCTCATATTGTTCTTTAAGCTTTCTTTACATATAAGACACATCTTATTCTTCCTCGGCGAATATGACCTGATAGTCGCCTAAATTTAGGCAGAGCAGGATGTCATGACCTTCTCTAATGACATGTTTTTGCACTTCCTTTTCCAATTTTTCAGTGCTATATTTAAAAATATTTTAAAGAGGGTAGTCCCTAAACAGCATACTTGTCTCAGTCCTCTGCCAACCTTAAGTTTCTGTGATAGCTACCTCCCAACTTTAAATCGACAAGTATTATCTGAATATAGATTTCTAATTGCTTGTACTTAGCATGTATGAGTGTCCTCGTCTTTTATTGCTTCCCACATCCTAGAAAGCCGCACACTACCATAGGACTTAAAGAGAAGGCAAGTCACTCTCACACTTATTTTTGTATTCAAGACTACTCTTTAATGTTGTTAATACACCCCAGACATGATCTTCTGTGATACGACAGGAAGTTGTCAACTTGAACAGGCATTGATGGGACTTTGTACATTGTTAATGCATGGAGGATATTTCTGATAGCTCTCCTTCGAATAGTATTTTCTGGAGTTGAGAACAAGCAGGCAGTTTGGTAATTTAACACTAAATCGTGCATTGGACATTCAGGGCATGGCAGTCATGTGCAGCTGTTAGGGAGAGGACCATCTTAAGCCACTTACTGGGGGCAGAATGCTGGTCCCGAGTGCGTGGTGAAGTCCTAACTGTACCCACAGTTTGAACCTCAATCATCTTAGACAATTCGCTGTGCTGAGGACAATCTTATTCGTACCGGGCCTTGGCCGCGCGGGAGTAGCCGAGCGGTCTTAGGCGCTGCGGTCATGGACTGTGCGGCTGGTCCCGGCGGAGGTTCGAGTCCTCCCTCGGTCATGGGTGTATGTGTTTGTCCGTAGAATAATTTAGGTCAAGTAGTGTGTAAGCTTAGGGACTGGTGACCTTAGCATTTAAGTCCCATAATATTTCACACACATTTGAACACTGGTCCCTTTGGAGCTCTGTAGATGGTGCAGAACTGTCGAGTTCAAAGGTGTAGATATTAGGAGGAATGATTATGAAAGATGTATGCACATGAGTAATGATAGTATGTTTGGTACACTTAACAGCCGGCCGGAGTGGCCGAGCGGTTAAAGGCGCTACAGTCTGGAACCGCACGACCGCTACGGTCGCAGGTTCGAATCCTGCCTCGGGCATGGATGTGTGTGATGTCCTTAGGTTAGTTAGGTTTAAGTAGTTCTAAGTTCTAGGGGACTTATGACCACAGTTGAGTCCCATAGTGCTCAGAGCCATTACACTTAACAGTCTGTTTGGAATGTTTGCCACTATGATAATCTTTGGATGGCTGAACTCGTGAGAGATACGCATTCTTTGCCTACCAAAGGCTGTAGTACTGAGTAGAGCTCAGTGGAGCGAAGGAATCGGAAACAGCTGCAGGCTGCACAGAAAGAGAGAGGGAGAGAGAAGGAGAGAGTGAGCGAGTGTGTTTTGAGTCGCAGCAGAGTGGGGAGTTTGGATGGCGGACGTGCAGCGCACAGAGAGGACTTTTATTTCAGATGCTCCCTGATATGCAGTTGGAGATGGATACTTTTTAAGAGGATCGTGCAGAGAGGTGGTTCATTTGGAAAAAGGTAATTTGGATTAAGTTTATTTTGCTGCACGCACTAGCCGATTAATTATTGTAGTGTCAAGATTTCATAGTGTCTCACAATATCCACGTGTTAGTATCCAGTGTGAATTATCAGTCATGTGTTCAGTATTCTGATTAGTATATGACAATGCTGAGAAAAGTTATTGTTCACGCTAGTTCTAATTTCTTTTCTGTCTCATTAAATACAGACTGAGTAGAGCCGAGTTATCCGTTGTAGGGTCTAAACGAACATTTGCGAGAAAACTAGGAGCAGCATTCGTTTGCAAAAGCTCTCATAAATTCAGTAGATGTGTTTTATAACAGGATGCGGTTCATTACGCAACAGTTAGACATTGTGTGTGATTGATGCAAAAGCCATTCTGGGTACTATTGATAACCATTATTTATATTCAGTCTCATTTACAGATAGTCCGATGCAATGTATGAAGTTCCAACATAACGAAGGATAGAACAAGAAACTTGAGTATGAAATATTTTTATTTTTTTCTCCAATATCCGTCACTGTTGCGATCATAGTTATTTCTTTCTGGCGACTAATTTCGGACCATCACGTCCTTTTTTGAAACCATAGTGTTAAACGTAAGTGTAATCAAACGATTCGCCAATGCACATATGACTAACAAATGTTCAAATTCGTCGTTAGACATCATTACGTGAGTACAAAATTTTAAATATCATGTGAGTATTGGAAGGAAACCGTGGTATATGCTCATATGAAGTTTAACATACTGTATTCGTGTAATGATCTCTAACGACGAATATGAACATATATTACTGATATGTGCATTGGCGAATTTTGTGATTACGCTTACAAACTAAGGTTCAAAAATGGCTCTGAGCACTATGGGACTTAACTTCTGAGGTCATCAGTCCCCTAGAACTTAGAACTACTTAAACCTAACTAACCTAAGGACATCACACACATGGCCGAGGCAGGATTCGAACCTGCGACCGTAGCTGTCGCGCGGTTCCAGACTGAAGCGCCTAGAACCGCTCGGCTACCTCGACCGGCTACAAACTAAGGCTACGATTTTAAACTGGACGTGATGGACCGAAACTAGTCGCCGGAAAGAAATGACTATTATCACAACTGCGACGGATCTAGGAGGTATATAAAAAAAGATGGAGTTTAGTTTAACTGGTATCAGAAGCATCACACGTCATTTGCACACTTACATTCGTGTTCAAGAGTAGGGTAGCTGTGGCTGTTCTAGATCATAATCTGTAATCTGAATCTTAAAAGGTACTTGCTTTCAAATTACTAGCGAAAGGTTTGGCACACGTAGTTTCCATTTAACAGGTTTCAGCCTGTAAGTTTCAATATGATCTTCTAGCGCTGACGTAGGTCATAGAAGCCATAGAAAAGAACTAGTGTGTAAAAAAGAAGTGACATTTGATAATATGGGATCAGCGCAGTGAAATGGTCTGATGTGGGGACGTGACAGAATGGCACAAAGGAGCCAGCGAGATCCGACGTGCCTGTGATCAAATCATAAATGAAGCTGCGCCATTTGCTGGTGTATCGACGCAGACTCTGCAGTCCAACGTACTTGTGTAACGCGGTGTAAGACCAGTGATCGTAGAAAACACTCCAACCGATAGCGCCGGTGGGCGGGTCTCACGCCTTCTCAAAGAAAATCTATTTCAAGCTCAATTGAATGAGGGGCGTTCAATAAGCAATACATTACAATTTTTTCTGAAAACTGGTCTATTTTAGTGACCACATTATTTCCCACTCCTTTGCTACAACATCCTGTTTTTCAACATTGTCGCCGTTCAATGCGACGGCCTTACGAAACCTTACCGGGAGGGACTGCATGCCTGCATGGAGCCAACCTCTTGCTGCATCAATAATCTCCCCTTCATCCACGTACTACTTCCTGCGGGTGAATCCTTCATTGGGCCAAACTAGTGGAAGTCGGAAGGTGCGAGACCCGGGCTGTTGGTGGGTGAGGAAGAACAGCCCAATGGAGTTTTGAAAGCTCCTATAGGTTACGCAGACTTGTGTGAGGCCTTGCATTGTAATGGAGAAGGAGAAAATAGTGCATTTTTGAGGCGACGAGCACGCTGAAGTCATTTCTTCAATTTCGGCGGGAAGCACAATACACTATAGAGTCTATCATTCCACCACGAGGAAGCACATCAACCAGAATAGCGCGTGCAGTCCCAGAAGACTACCGCCATGAGTTTTCCCACTGAGGGTGCGGCTTTGAGGTATTTCTTTGGAGGAGAGATGGTGCGGCGTCACTCTATGGATCGCCGTTTCTTTCCGACCGAAGTGATGAACCCATGTTTCATCGCCTGTGACGATAGTCAACAAAAAATTGTCACGATCAGCCTTGTAACGTGCAAGTAATTCCTCACAAATGGTCCTTCGTTGCTCTTTATGGTCTTTTTATAGGCGACAAGGAACTCAGAGGGCACACACCTTTGAGTACACCAATTGGTTGACGAGTCTGTCAGCACTACTAATAGAGACGCCCAGTTGAGCAGGGAGGTATATAATTGTGACCTGTCGATAACCACGAATGCGAGTGTCCACACGTTCCAATATTACAGGTGTCACGGCTGTGTTCGGCCGGCCGACACGCGAGAAATCAGACAGGTTTGTGCAACCTTCTTGTGTTGATGACAGGCGCCTCGGTCAACGACTCACCGTGCTTTTGTTCACTGTCTCTGTAGACATTGTGCAAGGATCTATGAATATCTGCGATGTTTTAGTTTTTTTCTAAAAGAAACTCAATGACAGATTATTTTTTGGAATGCACCTCTGTTACAGAGCCGGCCGCTGTAGCCGAGCGGTTCTAGACGCTTCAGTCCGGAACCGCGCGATTGCTACTGTCACAGGTTCGAATCCTGCCTCGGACATGGATGTGTGCTATGTCCTTAGGTTAGTTAGGTTTAAGTAGTTCTAAGTTCTAGGGGACTGCCGCGCGAGATTAGCTGAGCGGTCTGGGCGCTGCAGCCATGGACTGTGCGGCTGGTCCCGGCGGATGTTCGAGGCCTCCCTCGGGCATGTGTGTGTGTGTGTTTGTCCTTAGGATAATTTAGGTTAAGTAGTGTGTAAGCTTAGGAACTGATGACCTTAGCAGTTAAGTCCCATAAGATTTCACACACATTTGAACATTTTTTTTTCTAGGGGACTGAAGACCTAAGATGTTAAGTCCTATGGTGCTCAGAGCCATTTGACTACCATGTTACAGGCGTCATTTTGAAAGCTACATACAGCGAACTTCTTGACACTGAAGCGCGAATATTCAATGACATCCCACAATAAATTCCGCATTTTTTCAACCGAAATTGGCCGGATAACTCGAAATGTCTGGAGAGTCTAATTCAGGACGGAGGAAGTTCCGCGATGTTTAGGTGGTGTTTTACATATCGTGACTTGGACGCAATCATTCACGACACAATAAGTATGCTGGAGCCAATCCCGTCTACCAAGATGACAGTAGATATGATCGCCCACTGTGGCAGAGCGGTTCTTGGCGCTTCAGTCCGGAATCGCGCTGCTGCTACGGTCGCAGGTTCGATCCTGCCTCGGGAATGGATGTGTGTGTTGTCTTTAGGTTAGTTAGGTTTAAGTAGTTGGGGACTGATGACCTCAGGTGTTAAGACTCATAGTGCTTAGAGCCACCAGATGTGATCACCAGGGTCACGCGAAAGTTCCTGATGGCGAGAACACTCAAGCGCCGCGTAGCACCACGATTGGTCGGCTACGTTAGCCGTTCTGAATTTCATAGAAAACTGCTGGCTGTATTCGGAAAAGCGAGAGAAACGTTGAAATCAACGGTCCCGTGTTTTGGTGGCTGTAAATGTTTTAGTCATCGAGTGGCTTGAGCAGGAAATGGCATCACTGAAGAAATTCGTGGATCTTTTTCGTCGCCGATCCCAGTCCATCAGCAAGGCTAGTGGCGATACTACTCGACGTTAGCGTGGTGTCTCCTAGGGTGTCTAATTTATTGTCCTTTTATGCTTATGTCATATACAGACACGGACTTCCATGTTACGATTCATTTTCCGCTACTCTTTGTAGTATGTTAGTAATTAGAATCAAACTGGATGAGAAGTAACATCATAACACTCTGTTTCTTATATGACCTGTTCAAAACACTATCCAATAGCGCTGGTGCACATTGACCTGTCAGCCCGCCGACGCATAGATTTCCAGCTGCGCTGATGTAGGCCTACACCTAGAGTATTGCTTACCAAGGCATATCCTTCCACATTACGGACACAAAAACTCTCTGCATCTTGAACTGAATTTCAATACACAAGAAGTTTGAAATGCCCGCAAGAAGAAAACTCTAATTGGTTTAGATCCTTGGTACATAGAGACCAGAGGCTCATTTTATATCTTTGTCACGGAATCTGTTACTTAGAAACCAGCGGGCATTCGCTCTGAAATGAGGATAAATTCTATCGTCCGTGAAGTACATGCTTTCGTGACAGTGATAAAGTTACGTATTCTTTGCAGGTGCTGTATTCTGAAAGAATGCATTGTTAGTTCATCCATTGATTCATGCGAGAAAAAATGAAGTTGTGACAAATATTAGCATCTGAGACATCAAGGTTTCAGAGGTCAGGACATGATGCCACCACTCTCAAAAGGCCACACTTGGGTGTTCAAGATTGGGTAAAGTTGACCTACACCCCGTCGTCAAAATCAATGAATAGCGAAATGTCTGTACTGTAGTGCGAGGCAGTTTAGGTGTCCGCAGCAAAGCATAAGTCTTCTACAGAAGTAAAGTGATGTTCCTAATAGAGGTAATGGAGCTGAAAAGTGCCCACTCCATCCAGCAGTACATATATATATATATATATATATATATATATATATATATATATATATGTGTGTGTGTGTGTGTGTGTGTGTGTGTGCGTGTGTGTGTCAAAACAGACCTCAACGGTAGGTCTGTTGATATTATTTTGGTGCTTGTTTTATTTGCTTTTAATTTAACATATTTTTTTCTGTTTTTGTATTTATGGAACACTAACTATTACGTAGCAGTTTGGAATCATGGTCTTCAATTTTATTTTCCTTGTGATGCTCTCTCACTTGACCTTTTCCTACGCCCTACTTGGGACTTGATAGTGTGAAGTTCTTGAGAGATATGACCAGTTATTCTCAGAAATTGCATTCCAGCGACCGTGGCCACTCCTGGAACAAGCTTACACTCTGGTGCAGCTGTGGGTGAGTTCCTGTGAGACAGTGCGTACCACGTTGTTCTTGGTAATGATAGCTGCGCCACTGCTGGCATTGCTCTGCCCTCTGGTGAGAGGCTGCTTCCACTCGTATAGGCGCCTCGTCTCATCGCCGTGGTCATCTCCGCCGGACAATAAAATCACAACTGTGGAAGGCAGCGAAAGTCTCTTAGTTGAAGACGACTTTTCGCTCCGACAATTGTTTCCTTTCAACCATCGATTTGTTGCTTGCCTGGCACTGTTAACGCTGGAGCCTCCCCATCCTAATCGGGGCGATCGGTCAATAGTCGAGCACTCGTCGTCCACGGTTCTCTCCGTGTAGTGATTTGTTTTTCTAAGTCTGACTGCTCAATTTTTGCTACGTATTAAAATTTATCTTTGCGTTAGCACTTTGGCCGAGGGAATTTGGAGAGTTTTATCGCGCATTTCCATGTTTGTGTTTGGCTATTTCGGGAGGTTATAGACACAAAGTGACACGAAATGACTGTCTGCAAATCCACAGAAGTATTGTAATCCCCGTGACACAGTACTCGTTAAAGCCTGTGCTATGGTAAGTGTGCGGGATTCACCTTATGAGAAAGGATTTTCGCATAGATATCGACCGTGTGTGCCTGAATGGTGGCAAATCAGACTGGCATCCACTCTGTAATAACAATGGTCAAGTAAGTTCGAAATGCAATTACACGTCAGGATGGATCAAAGGCAACCCAGAAGATGCTACCAATGTCATAATAATACGGTCGCCAGACTAATTAGGCATTAACTGAGTTTCTTCCCTGTACAAGTTGGTATATATTCATGCGAAACAACAAGTTGTAACACTGCATAATATAGTAGAATTTTAGAACCAGAAAATCTATTGAACTGGTAGTTTCGCGATCTGTACTGATATCGAAAACCATGAATACATAACACTACACTATAATGTTTACTACAAAACTTTATACTGTCTATCAATCTGATTAATATCGGACATAGGTTACCCTAGAAATTGTACTTTCATGCCACACACAAAATGTCAATTTCGATAAAGATAAACACTGATAAATTTTGACTTTTATATTGACTTTAACTTTTGCTGGTCAAACAAATTTAGAACACTTCAAAATTCAAGTGAATTAGGGGGGGACCCTGAAACTGTTATGATCGCTGTATTTAAAAAAACTGATTACTGAATTTATTATTCGTTCAAGATTTCCAGTATATAAGTTACTACTCTTTTCATCTTATTTGCTGATCATTTAAATGCCTTTAAATCTGTCTCGAAATAATAAACTTCATTACTATATCAATACTAAAGTTATCTTTCAACTTCGTTAGACCTTCGCTATTCATTTACTGGTTCATTAACAAAACATTTCTTTAAACACCATTCTAATATAGCTAGGTCTGCAAATAATTATTATTAACACAATTTTTAATTTTCTTTTCGGGAAACTCGGATTGCACAACGTTTGGAAAGGACCCTGTCTAGGATAGTTGTGAGGATGATTAAATGATGGAAAAGTTCTGGTAAAATTTAGGTTATTATTGCACCAGACAAACACAGTTCACTCTCTGATCCATACGAATACAGTACTAAAAGTTTCAACCTGCTAGTATCGATGCGGCGGTTGGAGGGCGGCACTCTGGCGAGGCACAGAGCACACGTACAACAACAGCCATGGCTCTTGACGTATCGGCACTTTAATTCTTCTTAGCGTCGCAATACTTTTCCATTTAGTGCCTATGAAATTTTGCCATACTGTGTGGGCGTTGGAACGGCATACCCGAGGCTCAGTGAAGCTACGTCTTCCAGGAGAGCCTCCTCGCTCCAGAAGGTGTTGCTCAAACCAGTGCCAAACTCCAACTACCACTACTGAGCACGTTGTGCCGTGCAGTGCCCGTGCGCATTTTCCCGCGCTCGCCTGCCGTCCACCTTTTACCGCTCCCTGACAGACCGGGTATTCACCCGAGGTTTTGCATTCTACATATCCTAACACATTGCCTACGTATGGACCAGACGCACAGTTACAATTTGAAACATCTTATAACAGTTTCAACATTTGTTACATTTCAATTCTATTACAATATTACTTGACATTTGACATGAACATTAATATTCACATTGAACCTTATTTACAGTTTTCTTAACATAATGGCATGAAACAAAAAGAAATGAAATCAGAACATCAATGACACAGATTTATCGTAAAATCAGATGAACAGAATTACTTATATGTACAGTAGTACAGAGTCGTTATCGTTACAGTATGTACGACCTGAAAATAGCAATGACAAACCTCAACAAAATAAAAAGCCTTCGTTCGTAGTTCTGGCTAATACATTGAAATAATGTAGCAAGCGAAGTGCTGGGAGTGCTAAGGTCCCAAGTTACAATCCGAACATGACACGTCACCGAGAAAAAGACTTTATTTAATAAAAAATTAGATTTCCTTTTTTCCTTATAAATACATGAACTTGGACAATTACCATTAAATGTAAGCAAACAAGCCAAATACATAGAGTAAATGAAACTTGAGGTTCTTGCAACTGAGCCGGCCGAAGTGGCCGAGCGGTTCTAGGCGATTCAGTCTGGAACCGCGCGACCGCAGGTTCGAATCCTGCCTCGGGCACGGATGTGTGTGATGTCCTTAGGTTAGTTAGGTTTAAGTAGTTCTAATGACCTCAGAAGTTAAGTCCCATAGTGCTCAGAGCCATTTGAACCATTTTCTTGCAATTGATATTTGAAAGAACTTTCACGATGGCAATTAAATGTAAGAAGAAAAGCAAAACATTAATAACTGAAAACTGAGCAATTTTCAGTTGGTGTCTGGAAGCACTAGTTAGTATGAACCTTCTATCAAAACAGCTTCAAACTGGCGCTGATTGAAATTCAGGCCTTGCTACAACACATCAAGAAGGTTTCAGTTAACACATATTCCAAACAAGAAGCTACACCAGTAGTCAGCACGTCATCTGAAACCTATAAGCTCAACAAATGAAAAGAAGAAACATACAACAGTAAAATATAATCTTAGGTAAATCAAGATAATATTATTTATACTCCTTAGGGAAAATGGAAGTGACTCAGGGAGATTGCATAAAAGAATGTATAAATAAAATTTAAACAATAACGTGTGCAAGGCTTCCACTACAACAACAAGCTGTTAGATTATTCCTCAGTACAAAATTAAATCAGACAAAGGCAGCAAGTATATTGATAAATTAAAAGCCAGGCTTAAACCAACTAAACCTAAATGACTGTACCTTTAGCAATTTAGATTAGCTAACGGTAAAGGTTTAAAATAAAATCAAAGTAGCTTCAACCTAAAAATCAACCAGCAGAAGAACTCTCCTGTCGGAGCGCAAAAAAAAGCCCTGAAAGAAAGGTGGGAAACCAACCGCCTCCATCCCCATTCCGTCTTTCTCACCAAAAATTTTGGCATGGGAAGAATTCTCGCGCTCTTTCAACACGGGACATTGTAAATACTTTCACCAAGACTCTCTCTGTAGTGAAGTCTTCATTTTTAGCATCTCTCTCACACTGCCACTGTCTATATAGGTCTCTTTCCTACTGTCTCGTTTTTCTCCCACTGGAACTTTCTATAGCCTGTCTCTCCCAAAGTCACTGTCTTCATCCCTTTCTCTCGCGTTTTCTAACCCCTGTGTTCTTCTCTGCCACTTGTTTGTCTCTTTATCCCAGTGCCACTTTCTTTGTTCTATTATTTTTCTCTCCCGTAGTCACTATCTCTTCTTTCTTGCTTAAGTCTACTGTGTTTCTCTTCGACCACCATTATCTCTTTTCCACTCACTGCCTTGGGGCTGGTTCCTATAGACCAGGAAACTTTAATACGTGGGGGGATGGGGCCAAAGATGGTAAACGTTTCTGTGTGTGTATGGGGGGGAGGGAGGGAGGTGGTGGTGGGGGGAGGGGGACTGACTCTCAAAAGCCTATATATGGTCTCTGATCATCTCCTTTTTCATTTCCGCTGCCTCCTCTATTTTTTGCTACCACTGCTGCTATCGCCACCTGTCTCTCATTGACCATCACTAACTCCTTTTTTTTCTTCTCCCATTGGCATGGTCTCCTCTCTCTTCAACCGTGACTCTGCTACTCTCTTTCATCACAAAAAACGGGAATATGTTCGCATTGCCAAAATTTTTGGTGAGGAAAGCGAAATGAGAGTTGATGCAGCTGGTTCAACACCTTTCTTGCACGGTCTTGTAAAGAGGAGCATATCTGCTGTTTTTGTGCTCTGACAAAAGCATTTATCAGCTGGTTCCCTTCTTTTCTGTGTAACAGCAGGGTGTGCTGCTTATATAACATGTTGTCCGTTGTTCAGTAAAGTATTAACAGTTTTTTGTATACTATTAAATGAAGCAACAAGTTTACTGTTATTCGTATACTTCGACGCATTTACATACTTCCGCGCATATAAACAATAAAGAAGTGCGCATAATATAAGGTTCACACAAAATCGTTTCCGATCTACGCAGATTCACTTTACACTACTTAAAAATGCTGAACACTTTTAGGCTACACCTGTAGTACACCAAAAAATGCGATGTTTGATTTGATAGTGTAAAGAATTTCATCGTGGTTGTTGTTGTCTTGAATCCGAAGACTGTTTTCATACAGCTCTCCGTGCTATTCGATCCTGTGCAAGCCTATCGATCTCCAAGCAACTATTGCAGCGTACATCCTTCTGACTCTTCTTACTGTGTTCTACTCTTGGTCTCCCTCTACAATTTTTGGCCTCCGCACATCCCTCCAATATTAAATTGTTGATCCCCTGACATCTCAGAGTATGTTCTATCAACGATCGCTTCTTCTGGTCAACTGTGCCACAAATTTCTCTTCTCCCCAATTCTATTCAGTATCTCTTCATTAGTTGCGTGATGTACCGATCTAATCTTCAACATTCTTCTGTAGCACCACATTTCCAAAGCCTCTACTCTCTTTTTGCCTAAAATGTTTATCGTCCATGTTTCACTTCCCTACATGGCTACATTCCTTACAAATGCTTCCAGAAAATACTTCCTAACACGTACATCTATTTTCGATGTTAACAAATTTCTCTTTTCCAGAAACACTTTCCTTGCCATTGCCAGTCTACATTTTACATCCTCTACTTCGGCCATAATTAGTTATTTTGGTGCCCAAATAACAAAACTCATCTACTACGTTAAGTGTCTCGTTTCCTAATCTAATTCCCTCAGCATCACCTGATTTAATTCGACTACATCCCATTATCCTTGTTTTGCTTTTCTTGATGTTCATCTCATATCCTCCTTTCAAGAAACTGCTTATTCCGTTCATCTACTCTTCCAAGTCCTTTCGCTGTGTCTGACTGAATTCCAGTGTCATGAAATTTCGTATGGCAAAATAATTTTTTGTGAGGTGCTTACGCCGCCAGGTGGCACCACCGAATAATTTCCAGGTCAAGACAGGCTGTACAGGCGTAAAGTGCCCATTACACAGAGACAGCGAGTCGAAAAGTTTTGTTGGAGAAAAAATAGCGATTAAACAATAGTTTGGTGACTTTAGATCCCTTTCGATGATCCCAGAATCCTTGTCATGCGTTGACTACGTCAGTTAAAACTAATAAAACTACATTTACGCATCAGGCCGGATATTACATGCACATTTTACGTGCTTGCGTACGTTAACTTTGAACCTCTGTATCTCGGCAACGGATAATGACATCGAAAAGAGTTACAAGGCACCACAAGAACATCATCTTAATAGCGCATGTTAAAAATTTTGTGGATTTGTCACAGTAGTTACTTTTGGTACTCAAAGACCATGGTTTTGCGGTTTTCTCTCAGGAAAGGCTCATGAACAAACTTTGGTTTTATAAGCCACCTAGCCGGCCGCTGTGACCGAGCGGTTTTAGGCGCTTCAGTCCGGAACCGTGCTGCTCCTACGGTCGCAGGTTCGAATCCTGCCTCGGGCATGGATGTGTGTGATGTCTTTAGATTAGTTAGGTTTAAGTAGTTGCGGGACTGATGACCTCAGGTATTAAGACTCATAGTGCTTAGAGCCATTTGAATCGTTTGAATAAGCCGCCTAAGACCCACTCTGGACCACAACTAAAGCAGAAGAACCAACCGATTTGTTCAGTTTGCCTGGGTTGGAGGAAGGGTGTAACGTTTAAATTTTGTTCTTGTACTGCAGGATAGCTACAGTATCCCTGTCTTTCCCATAGGTTTACAAATGGCCGTTAGGCCAAGGTTGCCCAAAATTCTTGGCCTCTTATCTCTGTGATCAATAGAACTCCACATATGGCTCCGTGAAAAGTCGTATTTTCGCTTGTGACTTTTTGGAATATGTTGTCCCTTTGACTCAGCGGATAGCTCCCAATGTTCGTATGGTCTACACACTACTGTGCTCAGTCAAGCAAGTCTAACGGACGTCAATGCCTGCGGTTCAGTAATTCCACTTTTCCTGGTAGCCATAAGTAGCAAATTAAGTCCCAGGCCCGCCATCCACCAAATCCGAGAGACGAGCTTCTAGGGCGCATAAGTTGTCGGGCTAGCGCTATCCACCTGGCTCGAAATATTATTCAATTCCAGCAATTGCTCATAGCCTCCACGTCCCACAGCACTGCCAGCACTTGCCCTTGGATAGCTATTCTCCAGCTACCGGCGGTAAGCGACTCAGAGCGAGGTAATGCAGGCCATCGTTAAGTCAGTGCGGCTGAGCAAGCGAGACGTGAAGCAAGCCGTTGCTTAGCTACAGGGAAAGATAATATATTGCGCTTTTGATTGTATATGGGAACAGCGTACGGGTGGTACCAAGCTACACATATTGAAAAGGAGGAGCGATTCTGGAGGCTTGGATGTGACGAAGCCGTCTTTGTTCCTTTACGAGCTGCTTTGGTTAGTAAGTAGCTTTCATCGAAGAGAGAAAGCAAAGTAACACTGAAACCCTTCTTATAATTGAAATAGCTGCTTCATCTGTTGCATGTGTGCTGCAGAGCGTTACGCTTGCCGTCCCAAGCGCAAAAACAGTGCGGAAAATTTCAACTCAGTTCAAAATCAAGCGTGACGTACAACCACTATCCTCTAGTCTCACACACATACGCCAACACTCATGAGATCTGACTGACATATATGTAAACAGAAAGGTGTTACTTTTCACTGTTTCTGTTCCATATACACTCCTGGAAATTGAAATAAGAACACCGTGAATTCATTGTCCCAGGAAGGGGAAACTTTATTGACACATTCCTGGGGTCAGATACATCACATGATCACACTGACAGAACCACAGGCACATAGACACAGGCAACAGAGCATGCACAATGTCGGCACTAGTACAGTGTATATCCACCTTTCGCAGCAATGCAGGCTGCTATTCTCCCATGGAGACGATCGTAGAGATGCTGGATGTAGTCCTGTGGAATGGCTTGCCATGCCATTTCCACCTGGCGCCTCAGTTGGACCAGCGTTCGTGCTGGACGTGCAGACCGCGTGAGACGACGCTTCATCCAGTCCCAGACATGCTCAATGGGGGACAGATCCGGAGATCTTGCTGGCCAGGGTAGTTGACTTACACCTTCTAGAGCACGTTGGGTGGCACGGGATACATGCGGACGTGCATTGTCCTGTTGGAACAGCAAGTTCCCTTGCCAGTCTAGGAATGGTAGAACGATGGGTTCGATGACGGTTTGGATGTACCGTGCACTATTCAGTGTCCCCTCGACGATCACCAGTGGTGTACGGCCAGTGTAGGAGATCGCTCCCCACACCATGATGCTGGGTGTTGGCCCTGTGTGCCTCGGTCGTATGCAGTCCTGATTGTGGCGCTCACCTGCACGGCGCCAAACACGCATACGACCATCATTGGCACCAAGGCAGCAGCGACTCTCATCGCTGAAGACGACATGTCTCCATTCGTCCCTCCATTCACGCCTGTCGCGACACCACTGGAGGCGGGCTGCACGATGTTGGGGCATGAGCGGAAGACGGCCTAACGGTGTGCGGGACCGTAGCCCAGCTTCATGGAGACGGTTGCGAATGGTCCTCGCCGATACCCCAGGAGCAACAGTGTCCCTAATTTGCTGGGAAGTGGCGGTGCGGTCCCCTACGGCACTGCGTAGGATCCTACGGTCTTGGCGTGCATCCGTGCGTCGCTGCGGTCCGGTCCCAGGTCGATGGGCACGTGCACCTTCCGCCGACCACTGGCGACAACATCGATGTACTGTGGAGACCTCACGCCCCACGTGTTGAGCAATTCGGCGGTACGTCCACCCGGCCTCCCGCATGCCCACTATACGCCCTCGCTCAAAGTCCGTCAACTGCACATACGGTTCACGTCCACGCTGTCGCGGCATGCTACCAGTGTTAAAGACTGCGATGGAGCTCCGTATGCCACGGCAAACTGGCTGACAATGACGGCGGCGGTGCACAAATGCTGCGCAGCTAGCGCCATTCGACGGCCAACACCGCGGTTCCTGGTGTGTCCGCTGTGCCGTGCGTGTGATCATTGCTTGTACAGCCCTCTCGCAGTGTCCGGAGCAAGTATGGTGGGTCTGACACACCGGTGTCAATGTGTTCTTTTTTCCATTTCCAGGAGTATATCTCTGTAGTTTTTCACATTCAGAAATAAAAACACATCGGAATACTCTTGAACTATTGACAGTAAACGTTAAGCATCAAATAACGAAAATCCGTTAGGTGGCCTGAAGCGATGATTTAGATTTCTACGCCGTAGACACCTTGAAACGTAACTTAAAACCGAGTTAATTGTCCCAGGTAGCAAGAATCCGAAGTGTCAGAGCTAATTTTGTCGCCATAGGTATAGCGTCTGTGTATGCTCCTTCGCTCTTTGTAGCCTAACATGACGAACTGTTACATCTGAAAATCGATTTTGAGATCAACGTCCGGTGGTTTGTATACAGATGTGACTGTAGAGCTTTTGATTTACAAAGTTAAGATTTCAATATCATTTGCTTCAGCAAAGCAAATGTGCCTTTCATTTAAGGAACAGGGAAGCTAATCGTGG
Organism: Schistocerca piceifrons; assembly: GCF_021461385.2. Taxonomy (NCBI): domain Eukaryota; kingdom Metazoa; phylum Arthropoda; class Insecta; order Orthoptera; family Acrididae; genus Schistocerca; species Schistocerca piceifrons. The sequence continues at coordinate 546,996,926 of NC_060141.1, read as the reverse complement.
GCTACATATTGCATGGTCAGGCATCCAACTCCAGCTTCATCACGCACCTAAATACTTGGGAGTCACTCTCGATAGAACTATGACATTCAAAACTCACTGCAAGAACACCAAAATGAAAATCTCCGCTCGAAACAACCTAATTCGCAACCTAGCGGGGACACAGTGGGGATCACATCCACAAACTATTCGCTGTTCTGCAATGCACTCTGCTTTTCTACTGCTGAATTTGCTTCTCCAGTCTGGTACAGGTCATCTCATGCCAGACAAGTAGACATTGCTCTCAACGAAACCTGCAGGTTGATCACAGGTTGCTTAAGACCTACCCCAACTGATAAGCTCAACTGCCTGGCTGGAATAGCGCCACCATGGATACGCAGAACAGTGGCTGTCAACAAGGAGAGACTGAAAGTGGAACAGGAAAGTGCCCATCCACTTCACGGACATAATCCACCACAGCAACGGCTGAGATGGCGAAAGAGCTTCCTGAGAACATCCGAGAAGCTCACCATTTCACCAGAGAAGGCAAGGCTGGAGTTATGGAAGAAGTCGACGCCTCACCTGCAGACGCCGGAAGCTGAAGAACTACCACCTGGACACAACGAGAGCTGGCTGGTGTGGAAATCTTTAAACAGATTACGATCAGGAGTTGGACGATCCAGAGACAACCTGAAGAGATGAGGCTTTATAACAAAAGATAGGTCCTGTGATTGTGGACAAGAACATGCTCCAGTGCCTTTTGTGCCCTACATCCTGCACGAAGATTGATCTCCTGCAAGCCACTCCAAGCGCCTTGGAGGTTGCAAAGTACTGGGCACATGTAATATAAATACAATTTGTGTATATATATGTACATATTTATTGCTGTGTATGACTACTGTAAATTTGTATGTTTCTGATTCGAGATTAATAATAATCTGAAAATCGTACACAGTTGTTAAACCGAATAGTCCATGTCATTTTTCTCTCTTCCACCATGCTCACACATGCATTACGCATGTAATAATTACGATACTTGGGTTTCTCTCTACGATTTCGTCTCTTTCTCAGAAATCACCGACCGCGACGATCGTTGCTGGCAGCAAGCAGGACATGCTCTTCATTGAAACAGCGTACGTCGTTCTATGCGAGTACAGGGAGTGGACAAAAACACCAACAGCACAGCACATTACATTCAAAACAGCTTCCAGTCGTCTGTTGTTGTTATGGTCTTCAGTCCTGAGACTGGTTTGATACAGCTCTCCATGCTAATCTATCCTGTGTAAGCTGCTTCATCTCCCAGTACGTACTGCAGCCTACATCCTTCTGAATCTGCTTGGTGTATTCATCTCTTGATCTCCCTCTACGATTTTTAGCCTCGACGCTGCTCTCCAATACTAAACTGGTGATCCCATGATGCCTCAGAACATGTTCTACCAACCGATCCCTCCTTCAAGTCAAGTTGCGCCACAAACTCCTTCCCAATTCTGTGCAATACCTCCTCATTAGTTATGTGATCTACCAATCTAATCTTCTGCATTATTCTGTAGCACCACATTTCAAAAGCTTCTATTCTCTTCTTGTCCAAACTATTTATCGTCCATGTTTCACTTCCAAACATGGCCACACTGCATACAAATACCTTCAGAAACGACTTCCTGACACTTAAATCTATACCGGATGTTAACAAATTTCTCTTCTTCGGAAACGTTTTCCTTGCCATTGCCAGTCTACATTTTATATCCTCTCTACTTCGACCATCATCAGTTATTTTGCTCCGCAAATAGCAAAACTCCTTTACTACTTTAAGTGTCTCATTTCCTAATCTAATTCCCTCAGCATCACTCGAGTTAACTCGACTACATTCCATTATCCTCGTTTTGCTGTTGTTGATGTTCATCTTATATCCTCCTTTCAAGACACTGTCCATTCCGTTCAACTGCTGTCTCTGACAGAATTACAATGTCATCGGCGAACCTCAAAGTTTTTATTTCTTCTCCATGGATTTTAATACCTACTCCGAATTTTTCTTTTGTTTCCTTTACTGCTTGCTCAATATACAGATTGAATAACATCGGGGAGGGGCTACAACCCTGTCTCACTCCCTTCCCAACCACTGCTTCCCTTTCATGTCCCTCGACTCTTATAACAGTCATCTGGTTGCTGCACAAATTGTAAATAGCCTTTTGCTCCCTGTATTTTACCCCTGCCACCTTCAGAATTTGAAAGAGAGTATTCCAATCAACATTGTCAAAAACTTTCTCTAAGTCTACAAATGCTAGAAACGTACGTTTACGTTTTCTTAATCTAGCTTCTAAGATAAGCCGTAGGGTCAGTATTGCCTCACGTGTTCCAACATTTCTACGGGATCCAAACTGATGTTCCCCGAGGTCTACTTCTACCAGTTTTTCCATTCGTCTGTAAAGAATTCGCCTTAGTATTTTGCTGCCGTGACTTATTAAACTGATAGTTCGGTAATTTTCAAATCACTCAACACCTGCTTTCTTTGGGATTGGACGTCTATGAATGAATAGATACAGTTCCAGTGTGGTTTTCAAGGGAATCTCACACTATTACTCCTGCTAAATACCGGCAAGTTCAAGTAACGAAGAGGGGAGAGGTCGATAGTGATCACATTTCCTTCCATCCAAGGTAGACCACAAACGCTCAATAATATTGAGATTCGGTGATTGTGCTCGCCAGAGGAGGTGCGACAGTCCTTCCTCGTGCCCACAAAACCAGTCCTGGACAGCGTGTGCTGTGTGAACTGGGTCCCTGTTATCTTGGAACGCAGCATCACCACTTGGGATCAAATACTGTGCCATGGGATACATCTGATCACCCAAAACGGTCACATAGTCGTTGGCTGCTGCGTGACTTTGCACTGTAATCATGGGGCCTGTGGAATACCACGATATGGTTGCGCAAATCATCACTGAGAGCACGCATATTTCTCTTTTGGGTCGTAAACACGGCCAAATTTTGTAAACAGTGTCAAAAAAGGACTCATCCAGCCAAATGACTTTCTTCGTTGCTCTATAGTTCAGGTTTGGTGCCTTCCTCACCATGTTTTCCTGTTACGGGAAGGTGCACGTGTGGTCTTGGAGTTCCAGATCGTTCTGCAGTTCCCTGCTTCTGAAGCTCCCTTACTGTTGCTTTGGTGCTGACAGGGTTCGCGAATTGGGACGTTAATTTCTGAAGTGACTTTTGCAGCCATGGTTCCCTTATTTTTCGTCACAATCCTCTTCAATGACTGTCTGCTACGCTTACTCAACACAGACTTTCGCTCGCCTCGTGACTTGTACACGATGTTTTTCGCTTTCTCTGTATGCGGTATAAATCTTCGATACCGTGTCTCTTGAAACATCAAATAATTCGGGTACCTTGTTTGGCATCCACCACTCGAGCACCAAAAATTTGCCCACGTTCGAGCTCAGTTAGCTCCGACATAATGTGTTCACGACTGCACGGAACACTGTTTTAACCACGACTGACAATTGCAACGTATTGAGGGCATTGCACAGGTGCCGTTCGTGATCAGATACAACAGCGCCACCTTCAGACTTGGCTATCATCTGCATTTGTGTTGAAGCGTGCATTTTTCGCGTGTTTCTGTATTTCTGTCCGCTTGCTTAGCTGAGTTGTTACGTGCTTGCCTCCTATGCAGTTGGCCGGGTCGGGTTGGAGATTTTCTCCGCTCGTGGACTGGATGTTGTGTTGTCCTCATCATCATTCCATCCTCATCACCAGCCCAATCTGGAATCGATTGAAATAAGACTTGCACTCGGCGTTCGAACTTCCCCGGATGGGGCCTCCCAGCCAACGATGCCACACGCTCATTGTTTTTCTATATTAATGTCCAACCCCTGTACTTGAAACTGTAACTTCGACTGGCATAATTGTCCCCGGTATCAAGAATTTGAAATGCCAGAGCTGACCATAGCGTCCCCTGATATAGTGTCTGTGTATAGTGTATTTTTCTTTGCTGTTTGTGGGCTAACAAGATCAAATATTAACATAGAAATGACGAGGACAGTGATTAAAGAGAATACCCCTGTCATCTTTATCTCTTCCACCAAGCTCACACACGCATTACCCAAAGGGTAACAATTATCCTAGCACTTCCGCTCGTCTCTGTCTCAAAATATTCCGACTGCGGCGACAGATGCTGCTAGCAAAGAGAGCATACTGTTCACTGGAATAATGTGCGTCGTTCTAAGTGTGAATCACACATGCGCACATGCTGAGAAAGAGGGCTGCACTTACGCACGGTCGTTTGTCTTCTTGCTTGTGAAAACAAACACAGGCGCAAGCGTAGCTATACGTATATAATCTATATTCTCACATACATTTGGCTTCCCATTGCACTAAGGATGCTTCAAGCAGAACCTTACACGAAAACGACTTTAACTGCTTATAGAACATGCCAACTGGACGTTCGTGACTGTAAGTAGATATGATGTGTCGAGGATTTACTCATGTCCGTGGTGTCAATTATATACGGCTCTAGCTCTAGAGCCGTTGTAGCTATCAGAGATGGCGCCTCTGAATACTGAATTTCACACCCTCTGTACCTCCCAATCAACATTAAATGCAATCATTATTATTCCTACTAAGCCCCATACATTCAATAAGTGGAATATCATAATTTAATAACCTCCCTGCTGCTGCAATTCAAATCGTCAGCAGTGTACATTATTACAACTGTAGTCTGTACTTACCGTAATTAGGTTAGATGATACAGGTATTGGCCAAAAATATGGGAACACTGACAAATACACGCTTGGACGCAAATGCAGATGCTAGCCAAGGCTCCAGGTTGTGCTGTTGCATTTGACTATGAATGGTACCTGCCCACTGTCTTCAATACCTCGTAAGTTCAAAATGGTTCAAATATCTCTGAGCACTATGGGATTTAACTGCTGTGGTCATCAGTCCCCTAGGCTTAGAACTACTTAAACCTAACTAACGTAAGGAAATCACACACATCCATGCCCGAGGCCGGATTCGAACCTGAGACCGTAGCGGTCGGGCGGTTCCAGACTGTAGCGCCTAGAACCGCTCGGCCTCACCGGCCGGCACCTCGTAAGTGTGTCGTGGCCAGAACAGTGTTCTGTGAGGTTGTGAGTGCATTATGTTGGAGCTAAGTGAATTCGAAAGTGGAAAAATTGTTGTTGCTGGTATAGTGAGTGCTTATTAAAAAGGTACTCCAGAAGTTTTATGTTTCAAATCGTATCGAAGGTTTATCGCATACAAGGAAAACGGAAAAACAGCAAAAAACTCACAATGCGGACGAAAGTGTCTGTTGCGAGACAGACCGTCATTGAAGACGCCTGTGACGAGAAGTAAGATGGTTGGTTGGTTGATTGTTTTGGGGAAGGAGACCAGACATCGAGGTCATCGGTCTCATCGGATTAGGGAAGGAGGGGGAAGGAAGTCGGCCGTGCCCTTTGAAAGGAACCATCCCAGCATTTGCCTGGAGCGATTTAGGGAAATCACGGAAAACCTAAATCAGGATGGCCGGACGCGGGATTGAACCGTCGTCCTCCCGAACGCGAGTCCAGTGTCTAACCACTGCGCCACCTCGCTCGGTGAGAAGTAAGAGAACGATAGCTTATAATAAAGGTACTCCAAGAGTTTGATGTATCAAACCGTATCGAAGACCACAAACAAGGAAAGCGGAAAAAAAATAAAAAATAAACTCACAATGTGTACGAAAGTGTCTTGCGAGACAGACCATTGAGGACGACTGTGACTTAAAAAAAAAAAAAAAAACAGCTGCGACAGCCGTAAGTCCTGAACGACGGAGCAATGGAAGAAAGTCATTTGGTCTTGTTTTCAAACTGTTTCTAAATTCTAACCGAGTTTGCTACCCAAGAGCGAAACATGGCGGGGCTTCCGTGATGATTTGGGCAGCTATATCGTGGTATTCTATGCGCCCAATGGCTACTCTGCAAGGTAGGTCGCGTTACTGTTAAGAATTATGTGAGCGTTTTGGGTAATCAGGACCATCCCACGGTACAATGTTTGTTCACCTATGGTGATGCTTTGTTCCAAGATGATAGGGCCTGTGTTCACACAGTTCGCATCGTCCAAGACTGGCTGGCTTTTGTGAACACGAGGACGAAGTGTCGTATCTCTACTTGCCATCAGATCTCAACGTTACTGAGTCTGTGTTCTGAGACGGGTGCGTGATCGCTATCCATCTCCATCATCGTTTCCTGCCCTTTCCACTACTTTGCAAGGAGGATGTTATAAGATCCCCTTCAAAACCATAAAGCACGTGTTCTTATACATTCCAAGACGATTGAAACCTATTTTGAGTACCAGCAGGTTTCCTACACCGTATTACACATGGTGATGCGTCGTGTTTTTGGTGTTCCCGTATATTTGTCCGAATCCTATATATACACTGCTGGCCATTAAAATTGCTACACCACGAAGATGACGTGCTACAGACGCGAAATTTAACCGACAGGAAGAAGATGCTGTGATATGCAAATGATTAGCTTTTCAGAGCATTCACACAAGATTCGCACCGGTGGCGACACATACAACGTGCTGACATGAGGAAAGTTTCCAACCGATTTCTCATACACAAACAGCAGTTGACCGGCGTTGCCTGGTGAAACGTTGTTGTGATGCCTCGTGTAAGGAGGAGAAATGCGTACCATCACGTTTCCGACTTTGATAAAGGTCGGATTGAGGCCTATCGCAATTGCGGTTTATCGTATCGTGGCATTGCTACTCGTGTTGGTCGAGATCCAATGACTGTTAGCAGAATATGGAATTGGTGGGTTCAGGAGGGTAATACGGAACGCCGTGCTGGATCCAAACGGCCTCGTATCACTAGCAGTCGAGATGACAGGTATCCTGTGCGCATGGCTGTAACGGATCGTGCAACCACGTGTCGAACCCTTGGTGAACAGATGGGGACGTTTGCAAGACAACAACCATCTGCACGAACCGTTCGACGTTTGCAGCAGCATGGACTATCAGCTAGGAGACTATGGCTGCGGTTACCCTTGACACTGCATCACAGACAGGAGCGCCTGCGATGGTGTACTCAACGACGAACCTGGGTGCACGAACGGCAAAACGTAATTTTTTCTGATTAATCCAGGTTTTGTTTATAGCATCATGATGGTCGCATCTGTGTTTGGCGACATCGCAGAGAACGCACATTGGAAGCGTGTATTCGTCATCGCCATACTGGCGTATCACCCGCCGTGATGGTATGGGGTACCATTGGTTACACGTCTCGGTCACCTCTTGTTCGCATTGACGGCAAGTTGAAAGGTGGACGTTACATTACAGATGTGTTACGACCCGTGGCTCTACCCTTCATTCGATCCCTGCGAATCCCTACATTTCAGTAGGATAATGCACCACTGCATGTTACAGGTCATGTACGGGCCTTTCTGGATATAGAAAGTGTTCGACTGCTGCCCTGGTCAGCACATTCTCCAGATCTCTCACCAATTGAAAACGTCTGGTCAATGGTAGCGGAGTAACTGGCTCGTCACAATAAGCCAGTCACTACTCTTGATGACCTGTGGTATCGTGTTGTAGCTGCATGGGCAGCTGTACCTGTACACGCCATCCAAGCTCTGTTTGACAATGCCCAGGCATATCAAGGCCGTTGTTACGTCCAGAGGTGGTTGTTCTGGGTACTGATTTCTCAGGATCTATGCACCCAAACTGCGTGAAAATGTAATCACATGTCAGTTCTAATATAATATATTTGTCCAGTGAATACCTGTTTATCATCTGCATTTCTTCTTGGTGTAGCAATTTTAATGGCCAGTGGTGTATCTCCTGCGCCGCGTGGAGTGGCCGCGTGGTTTGAGGCGCCATGTCACGGACTGAGCGGCCCCTCCCGCCGGAGATTAGTCTCTCCTTGGGCATGAGTGTGTGTCTTATTCTTAGCATAAGTTAGTCCAAGTTAGTTTAAGTATTGCGTAAGTCTAGGGATCGATGAGCTCAGCAGTTTGGTCCCTTAGGAATTCAAACACATTTGCACATTTTTTTTTTTATACTGCAGGGTGGGCGTAAGGAAATGGACCTGCAAAATGTTTGTTCGTTTGACTTGCAAAGCTAAAAGCCATTCCGGTTTTATTCGACATATCTGTTGAAGTAAGTGCACAAGTGAATGACTGTCTGTGGAGAAGTGACAAAATCCTGAAGCCAGTTACATATAAAAGCCGGGTCTAGAATTATTTTCCGGATTAGGTTTATTTTGCCACCCTGTATGTTATACATGTGCTGCATTTATCACAGAACAGAAATGCTAACCTGCAGGGGAATGCATAGAGTCAAGGTTTGCCGAGGTATGCGTTACACGTGGTAGTACTGATCGCTCCAGCTTCTGATTTGTTGAATGTTGGAATATTCGTCCCCGATACCATGCATATATGGCTGAATGTTGTCTTGTAGGAGGAAATTGTCGCCTGTTGTACAGACTGCGCTGATTTTTTTGCATGTGATAATAGCATGTTCAACTATTTTGTTGTGTCCTTGGTTGCCCAAATTACAACCGTTATTATTATTTTTCCCTAATTTATGGAAACCAACAAGCTTGAAAGGCAGATAAATAGTCAAGATGCAAATTAATTTAATCAGAAAGAAGCGCATGAAATGCTGTGTATACATCTACACTGAAGAGCCAAAGAAACTGTTACACGCGCCTAATGTCTTGTAGGTCCTCCGCGAGCACGCGGAAGTGCCGCAACACGACGTGGCATGTACTCGACTAATGTCTTAAGTAGTGCTGAGGGGAACTGACACAATGAATCTTACAGGGCTGTGTATAAATCATTAAGAGTAGGAGGGGATGGAGATCTGTTCTGAATAGCGCGTTGCAAGGCATCCCAGATATGTTCAGTAATGTTTGGTGGCAAGCGGAAGTGTTTAAACTCAGAAGAATGTCCCTGGAGCCACAGTAGCAATTCTGAACGCGTGTGGTGTCACATTGGTCCTGTTGGAATTTCCCAAGCTCGTCAGAATGCGCGGTAGACATGAATGGATGCCGGTGATCAGAAAGAATGCTTACGTACGTGTCACCTGTCGGAGTCGCATCTAGACCTATCGGGGGTCCCAAATCACGCCAAATGCACACGCCCCACACCATTACAGAGCCTCTACCAGCTTGAACAGTCCCCTGCTGGCATGCAGGGTCCATGAATTCATGAGGTTGTCACCATACCTGTACACGTCCAGCCGCTCGATACAATTTGAAGCCAGACTCGTCCGACCAGGCAACATGTTTCCAGTCATCAACAGTCCAATGTCGGTGTTCACGGGCCCAGGTGAGGCGTTAAGCTTTGTGTCATGCAGTCATCAAGGGTGAACGAGTGGGCCTTTGGCTCCAAAAGCCCATATCGATTATGTTGCGTTGAATGGTTCGCACACTGACACTTCTTGATGGCTCAGCACTGAAATCTGCAACAACTTGCGGAAGATTGCACTTCCGTCACGTTGTACGGTTCTTTACAGTCGTCGTAGGCCTTGTTGTTGCACGATCTATTTTCCGGCCGCAATGATGTCGGCGATTTGATATTTTACCGGATTCCTGATATTCATGGTACACTCGTGAAATGCTCGTACGGGAAAATCCTAGCTTCATCGCTACCTCGGAGATGCTGTATCCCATCGCCAATTATAACACCACGTTCAAACTCACTTAAATATTGATAACCTACCATTGTAGCAGCAGTAACCGATCTAACAACTGCACCAGCCACTTGTTCTGTTATATAGGCGTTGCCAACCGCAGCGCCATATTCTGCCTGTTTACGTAACTCTGTATTTGAATACGTATGCTTGTACCAGTTTCTTTGCCGCTCCAGTCTAGAAATGTCAGTTTTTCTAATTCTATTCTGCCAACAGTCCAAGTAATGTTTCCCACCAAGAAGCGCCTTGAACATTTCTGATCTTGTCTGTAATATGCAAGATATTGTTATCGATATTCGGTCGTCACAGACACCGATGCGTGCTCTACGGGTCGCAACTCTGATAAGATTACCCTCAAGTTTGTTGTGTAAACGAAAGTGTTTGTAATAGCCGAAAATTGAGTCATAATGGGTGTAAACATGCTACTTGAGGCTTTGTCAGTGTAATAAGCGTCTATTGGCTGCACTTTTATCAAACTTCAGGAAAGCCTACGTTTCTTAGAAGACAGCTCACAGGCTCTCGAGTGATACGAGGATGACGTCTGCCCCAGGGCTTCATTTTGTTCCATTGGTAACTGTATGAGGCCTTGGGAACTGAAAACAACATTAATGCGATAGAGTATTTGCTTTAGACTGCACGTGTCTTGAAGAATTAAAAACTCATAAATGTGATACGTCGTTATTTACGATATTTCATGACGGCAGTGTTATTTAGTTGTTACTGAGTTTTCCGAACATGTTGCAGAAACCACTCACGTTGCACAGAGGGGGATGTGACGATTTAAAGGTAGCCGCCTTCATGTGCTGAGAATTGGCTGTTTTCACAGTTTTCTCAAGGAACCAAAATCATCCATATTTGATTGGTGGTCATGGACGCCAAGAAACTAGTTCGACTCAAAAAGAAATTATTGCTAAATGCCCTTGTCAATGCCGTAATTCTTACTGTTGCAGTTGAAATTTTACGTATTATAAGTAGGCTGTTTAGGTTCTTGTATTGGTAACACCACCGCCACGTAGCGCTCTGTATGAAAATCACTGGCTATGCTGCGTGCAGTCTGTGGCTGGTTAGCATTGTTGTTGGCAATTGTAGTGTTGGGCAGCTGGATGTTAACAGCGCGTAGCGTTGCGCAGTTGGAGGTGAGCCGCCACCAGTGGTGGATGTGGGGAGAGAGATGGCGGAATTTTGAGAGCGGATGATCTGGACGTGTGTCCATCAGAGACAGTACATTTGTAAGACTGGATGTCATGAACTGCTATATATATTATGACTTTTGAACACTATTAAGGTAAATACATTGTTTGTTCTCTAACAAGATCTTTCATTTGCTAACTATGCCTATCAGTAGTTAGTGCCTTCAGTAGTTTGAATCTTTTATTTAGCTGGCAGTAGTGGCGCTCGCTGTATTCCAGTAGTTCGAGTAACGAGGATTTTTGTGAGTAAGTGATTTGTGAAAGGTATAGGTTATTGTTACTCAGGGCCATTCTTTTATAGGGATTATTAAAAGTCAGATTGCGTTGCGCTAAAAATATTGTGTGTCAGTTTAGTGTTGATCAGAATAGGTAAAGAGCGAAATGTCTGAGGACGTTCAGTTTTGCTCATCTGTTTGAAAATCAAATAATGTAAGAGATTTATCAGCACAATAATTCACTAATTTTTCTAAGGGGACGTTTCATATGTCGACCCTTAGCCGAGGAGACCTCACTGGAATCTTCTGATTTTTTCTTGTACTTTGTGTAATTAGTGTAGCTATTGTTTATTGGTAGCACGTAATTATAGAGAGAATTTCCTTTGTATTTGTAGTTTTTCATTGTTGTACAGTAAAACAGTTGTGGCATGCATGTAGATTTGCACCAAGTATTTCGCAGCTGCACTTGCAATTAAGTAGATATTATTTTCAGTGCTATGTTAATGTGTTTTCTTATTTTGCTCTTCAAATTGTGCTTTTCTGTGTTATCGTGTGAAATACGTGATAATTATGCCGTGTGAAAGTAAACTCCAAAGTAAACTGAGAAATAATAGTGACGACGAGCGTAGCTTATCAGCACCACTGTGTAGTGAATTAACAGACATTCAAAGTAGTCATTTGGTAACTGTGCATAGGGAAGTGGAGCGAGCGGCAAATAATAGCGTAGACAGTGAAACAAATAGTGAACACGGAAGCATTATCGATCGATCGGCCGCAACAGCTCGCCTCAGGATTCCGAAATGACAGGACGCAATCTTGCAAATACTGTAGATTCAGGTTTTGCGTCCTCGCCGTTTTCTCAAATAAGTCAAGACACATTTTCTGCTTTTCAAAATGCGAATATTGCCGGTTCAAATGCACTGCCGAATAGAACTGAGGAACATGTTTCAGACATCAGTGCATTGTTATTACAATTAATGCAACAAATGGGACAAAAGCTTCAACAGTTACACACAATGGAACAAAATCTTCAAAAGTTACACTATGGAACAACGCCAGAGACAAACACAGCATCAGTTAGACGCAATGGAACAAAATCTTCACACCACGCTTGAACAAACACGTGAAGATTTAACTACTGAGTTACATATAATCGAATCGAAATGTCAAAAAGTCTGTAATGACGTAAAAACAAAAATTTGTGAGCATTTCCAACCTATTTTTTCGCGGGATGAAAATACATTACAGAATCACGAAGCAGCCATAAAAGAACTGTAAACTATTGTTCACGAAAATCATGAGACCTTGCAAGCTAAAATTGACTCAGTCGCATCTACCGATTCGGTTACGCAACTTGCAAAAACTCAGGAAAACTTAAAGGACACAGTAGATAAGATTTCAACACAAATGGACACTCTGAAACTTGGTTCAGAAAAACACACTGAGGAAATAAGTACACTATCGGAGAAAGTAGCCGAACTTTTGGATCAGTTCACTAACTTATCTACAAAGGTAGATGATGATCTAACTGACACAAGACCTGTAGCCATCACTGACACAGAGAAGTATGAACAAATTAAGAAATTCAAACAAAATCAGAATCAAATTAATACGCAGCACAAAAGAGAAATCCGGGAAGTACAAGATCAGTTGGCACAAGTAATACAAAAATTACGTATTTCAGAGGACACTCGCGCTCCAACACGGGAACAGGGACTTATAAATACGGAAAAGCCGCAAAATAATAACACAGGGCATTTCGGAAATTATGAAAGAAATTGGCAAGGTGCACCGAATTTTGAGATGGAACCGCCGACACGACGTAACAATGACCGATATGTGACTCGCCGACACGATGATTTTGACTATAAGCTGTTCATTACTACACATTAATTCAAAACATTTAAGAATTCTGGCAACGAACGACATTCATCCACAAGCGTGGCTCCATCAGTTCTCTCATTGTTTTCCTCCCAATTGGTCATTAGAGCATAGATTAGAATTTATGTGTGGCTATTTAGAGAATGAACCAGCTGCGATCGATCATTCACGATTGTCACAGTGAAGGAGAATTTTATCATGCCTTCCTCTCAGCATATTGGTCTCAAGCTACACAAGACCGAGTAAAACATAGCATCATAATGATGAAACATTTCGAACAATCGGAATTTTCTAGTCTTGTCAAATATTTTGAAGACATGTTGCATAAGAATCAGTACCTGTCTAATCCATACAGCCCCTCAGAACTCATCCGCATTTGCTTAATCAAATTGCCTGAACATTTACGACATATTATTTTGGCAGGACGTTGCAAAGACGACATTGAAGCTTTTCAGGGACTGTTACAAGAATTGGAAATTGACACCGACAATCGCGGAACGCGAAAACAGGAGCACAACAATTACAGGTCACATCCCTCACAAATCCGCGATGACAGAAATAATAAATGGACAGGACAAGGCTATTCTTACTATGTAAATCGTGACCAAAACAGATACCACTTGCAGGGAAAGATCACCTCTCCGCGGTAATGACTATCACAGAGACAATCAGAGAAACAGACAATATGGAAACCAAAATAATTATTATCAAGGGGGACAGAATAGCGTCAGACGCAATGGTCCACCGCGCAGTTCCGATTCCGGGAGAAATTCTCCACCACGTGACGGACAAGAAAGATACTATGGAATCTACCGACATGACGACAGACGATATAATCGTAACGACTGACCTGAATTGCATCAGAACTGGCGGATTTCAAACAGGGCAGGAACCTCTCGACAAGGTGAATTTGTAGAAGTTAGGTCTCCTAATCCCAATAACGACGCGCGCCAACAAAGAGACAGACAATGACTCGTGCCGCAGGCAGCTACGTGCGCCGGCTGGCTCAACGAAAAATAGCATAGATACTAACCTTGAGAAAAATTTTAGCATTCCTTGCCGACGTATACAACATGATAATTGCTTTGAAGTTGAAACTCTGCGCACTAGGAAGAGTAAAGGATTACACTACATTTCAAATGTAAAACCGTTTATTGAGAGATAATCTGTTTTTTTAACTTAGTCCTTGGTATAAAATTTTTTCACTTCACCTTACTGGTACTCTTTGTCACACTTAGAAACTGTTAACATGCAACAATGTTTGAAGTTAACTATCCAGTCAAGAACCTAGGGAACTGTTTTAGACAGTAATTACGAATGCATTGTTATAGTGAACAAACGACACAGTGTTATTGTGTGTGTACATTCTTGCTTGTTAATTGCACGATTACGTAATGACTATAAGGCTTACATACTTAGAACATATACAGGTACTGCTAATGAGATTTTAATGCAACATTTTGGTTTACTTGAAAATACATTCTTTATTTGAAGTGCTTTCTGTGTGATTAAAGATGACTTAGCATTTCATTTCTTTGACAGCTACATGATTATATCACGACGCTACTAATGTGTGAAACAATTTACATTGTTGATTTTGTGCTGTATCTGCTTTATATCTGCACAGTTTTTCTGAATTCTTCTGGAAAGTAAAACATGTTTTAGTAGTAACTTTGTGATATAGCTACAATAAGACAGCCTTTTTTGTAGCACAACAATACGTTACAGTGTAGTACTTTCTTGATCACAGTACTGTACGTAATAACTACGATATCTATACACATAGCATTTCGCTTTTGTTTATTACGAGGTAAGCACATTGACTTCCAATGAACTTTGCATACGGACGACGATAATTACGACACTTGGCACATTTTTTACCCTTAAGTAATGACAGAGATTATATTACAACAAGATGCACAATATAGCGCTGCAGGACACGCATTTGAGTGATTAATTTTGTACTTAAAACGTTTATTTTTAAAGATTTTTGAATTACAAAGATACTAAGGTTTTCCGTGATACATTTCATTCCATTTCTGTAATCTGTAACACCCGAGGGTATAATTACATTAATCCTCAGGGGGGTACACGCCCACTTTGTGTATCATATGTCTTGCAAGCACAAGGAGCCCTAGCTAATATGATATTTGCTTATACAACTTTACACATCGGTACCATATTCCTCTAACACATAAATTAATTACACAGTTATCTGATCATTTAACTGAGAGAGACAAACATGTTTTTTTTACTACTTCAGTGACAGATGTTTATGCAATTACACCGTTGGTTTACGCAATTACACAGTTGGATAACGTCACACTTATGAAATTGTATTTTGTCTGTACTTTGTGAACTGTTCATATTTTTTCGGAACCATTGTGATAATATGAGAGCTTTGAATGATGTATTTGGTATAGGATCATGATTTTTAAAGTACGTTTGATGTAGATGCCACTATTGAAACGAGCAGAGAATTTTCTTTATGTTTTGATATTATTGCAGGAAGCTACGATGATTTTGAGATTTGACTGAGGTGTTATGTGTTATTATTACGACGACCATGTGTCTTTTGCTGTTGAGGTATGTGTATGATCAATAAGCTGATGCTATATGAGGAGTTTGATTATGCTACGTATTTATTATGATGAAATATTGAAGAAGTGTATATGTATATGTGTAATAAGGTAAGGAATAATGAATAGTGGTTAGTGACTCTGGTTTGTGAAAAGGATGTTGGAAACCAAGAATCGTACTTTAACAGTTATGAAATGTGTGTATATGCGTGAATGTATCACAATGCCTTCAAAAATTTTTTGGACACTGTTATATTTATATAATTTTGTTTCTACACATTTGTAAAGCAAATTCTCGACCTGTGAATTTTTTTTAATATGAGACTGTCACTGCTGTGGTAAATATTTCGGTAAGAAAGGTAAGTGACTGTGACGTAATGCGTTTTGGGCGCCCAGCTGATCGATAGTCGCCTGAAAAAAAGAAAGCCATTAGGTGGAGAAAAAAAAGGCCATTATCCTCGCTATTGACATTTCTTTGTAGAAAGCATCACAAATACGACAAGCTAGAACTTGAAAACATATGATTACACTGAGGAGCTCTTAATTTATGATATTTACTAAAATGCCTAATGAAATGATGAGAAACATTTTACATCTATTGTCTTTCTAGTTGAGAGATTTTTTTGACTTTGGAGACGCCGTTTGCCTAGTGAATGACGTTTCACACATTGCTTTGTGTACATTTGCTCATTTCGTTTAATATCTAGTTTCTATTTGCACTGCAGCATTGGTTTTATAAAATAAAATTAAATGCCTTTGCTAATGTGAACACTTTCTGTCAACAGATCTATTAAATAATAATTTTATGATCCACATTCTTCGAAAGAAGAAAGAACAATAAGAAGGGGTTAATAACAGTAACTGCAAACATAATTTTCTTTTCAACTACTTGGTAATTTTTTGGTAGAAAAACTTGTTGTGGTGCACCACTTTAAGGACATAGACACTAAGATGTGAATAGACGTTTCCCTTATCTATATTGTTGTCTTTAGTGTAATATTTTTCTGCTTGAGCTTTGCCATGTTTAGGTATAAGTTATAGCATTTGCTGCTGCTGTTTGCCAGGCATAGTGTTACTGAATTTGACTTTGTATTACTCTGTTAAGCCAGTTTTACTACAGATTCATTTTTCGTGTTGCTACACATTGGCTCATATTCGTTGTAATGTTGCATTTGCTGTGCTAATTTAGATATACTGCTGCTTGCTTTGCCAATTTGCATTTTTTGTCATTACTGTTTGTGTTAATTGTTTTGTACTGCTGCATTGCCTCGTCCCTTAGTATATATATCTGAGCTCAGTAGATTTAAGTTAGCTTAAGATGGGGTAGACTATATAAGAAACTAACTGTGGAGAATAGGGAAAGAACGCATTGAGAAGTTATATGAAAAAGATTTGGGCCAAAATGAGTATTGTACACCGAGAAATAATTATTTTGAAAGAAATATGAATAGAATACAGAAAGCAGGTGTAGATAAGACTTCTTTGGAATAATGATGAATGAAGGGAGATCTCCAAGAAGTAAAGAAAGTTTTGTTTGCAAAATACTGCAGTAAAACAAACCCTGTCCTTTCCTTTTGTATGATTTCACTATGTGTTTGTGTACCCTTGTGTATTAGTGTTCTTCCTGTCTTTATGTGTTTAGCTGATAAGAGTTATGTTGTAGAATTTTTCTAATAATATGTTATTTACTTTGTAAAGATGTTTAGACATTATTTATTCTGTTTTGTTTTAATGCTTATGTGTGAAGTTGATGTTTCAAAAGTTATTCTGATCTCTTTATGTATGTACTTATGTCATAATTCTTGTAACACTGATGTACATGTTTATTTCTATTCTTTTATAAAGCCTGTTTTAATACAAATGTTATCTGTATTGTTATGTTCTTTAATGATGTATTTTGTGCCTTTGTTATTGTATTCTCATGTTATAAAATTGTAATGGACACCAGTTCATCAAATTAAGTAACTTGTAAGCATACATTTCACATTTGAAAAAAAAGAGGAGACTGTTAGTGCTTGCACGTGTGTTAATAATTCAGCAAGGGACTGGTTAACAGCATTGCTGGTTCTAAGGACATTTCAAAAAAAAATTTTTGTGAGTGCACAAGTGATGGTTCATGGACTTGATATATTGTCCGCAAGACTCTTCGGTGGTGATTGTGCACTTGCACAGTCGCAACAGATGGCTGCTGGCCATCTCTGAGGACTATGGTGGGTCTGCATCTTGATGGCCCAAGGACTGCAGTGGGTCTGCATCTCTGGTGGCCCACCAATACTGTAATCTCTACCGGGACTACAGTGGGTCTGCTCTGTGATGACCTACCTACCAATATTCTTCAAAACTTCGGCTGACTCTGCTGTGGGTTTGCTCAGTTGTGGCCCATTACCTGTTTGCATGTCAAGAGTCAGCACTTTTTCGTTGGAAGGACAACACTACTTCTTCAAGACTGCATGGAAATCCACTACTTCCATGTGCATTTTCTTTTACTAATGAGACGCAGCTGGATGTTAGCAGCGCGTAGCGTTGCGCAGTTGGAGGTGAGCCGCCAGCAGTGGTGGATGTGGGAAGAGAGATGGCGGAATTTTGAGAGCGGATGATCTGGATGTGTGTCCATCAGAGACAGTACATTTGTAAGACTGGATGTCATGAACTGCTATATATATTATGACTTTTGAACACTATTAAGTTAAATACATTGTTTGTTCTCTAACAAAATCTTTCATTTGCTAACTATGCCTATCAGTAGTTAGTGCCTTCAGTAATTTGAATCTTTTATTTAGCTGGCAGTAGTGGCGCTCGCTGTATTGCAGTAGTTCGAGTAACAAAGATTTTTGTGAGGTAAGTGATTTGTGAATGGTATAGGTTATTGTTACTCAGGGTCATTCTTTTGTAGAGTTTATTAAAAGTCAGATTGCGTTGCGCTAAAAATATTGTGTCAGTTTAGTGTTGATCAGAATAAAGAGCGAAATTTCTGAGTATGTTCAAATAACGTAAGGGGTTAACCAGCATAGTAATTCATAAATTTTTCTTAGGGGACGCTTCAGTATCTGTAGAAAAAATATCAAATCCAGCACTGCATTACAATCTTAGCACTTGAATTACTTGATTTCGGGATGACACAAGTTGGATGTTTTCATATGGTAACCAATGGTGACAGATACAGGGTATTTGAAAATTGCTATTACAGGCTTCTAGTGGTCGTTGAGGGGACTTTGTAGATAAAGTTTTGAGAGGGAACCAATGACTCGATATGTGTGGTTTGGATATACACTGATCACCCAGAAAATTATGACTACCGACCTACTATTGATGTAAACCCATCCAGCAGCGTCACCTGTCGAGGAAAGAGTTTTAGTCACACACACGCACGGAGCATGTGGTATCAGTGAGCGTGCTATTCGTGTGTAGAAAGGGGAAGGCGCGCGATCTGAGTTTGACCGAGGGAGATTGTGATGGCTCAGAGGCTCGCACGAGCATTTCGTCGGAAACAGAACGACCTGTCGGCTGTTCGAGGAGTGCTGTAGTGAGTGAGTGTCTTCAAACCTTGGCGAAACCGAGGTGAAATCACGTCCAGACGTTGTGGGGCTGGGTAGCCACCCCTCTTTACAGATGTTGGACGTTGTAGGTGGGCGTACTGGTAAAACAGGACAGTCAGCGACTGTGTTGGAACTAACTTCAGGTTTCAATGCTGGGCAGCGACCTGTCGGCTGTTCAAGGAGTACTGTAGTGAGTGTCTTCAAACCTTGGCGAAACCGAGGTGAAATCACGTCCAGACGTTGTGGGGCTGGGTACCCACCCCTCTTTACAGATGTTGGACGTTGTAGGTGGGCGTACTGGTAAAACAGGACACTCAGCGACTGTGTCGGAACTAACTTCAGGCTTCAATGCTGGGCAGCGTACAAGTGTCTGAACACAAAGTGCACCGAACACTCCTAATGATGGGCCTCCGCAGCCGACGATCCATGCATGTGCCAATTTTAATACCACGACATTGGCAACTATGACTGAAAAGGGTACGTGACCATCGGCAGTGGACATTGACACAGCAGCAGAGCATTCCATGGTCTGATGAATCCTGATACCTTCTTCATCATACCCATGGGAGGGCGTCATCTTCAACGGAACAGCTCCTGGGGACCTGTAGTGCGGGACGGAGTCAACTGGCGGTGGCTCCAAAATACTTTAGGAAACATGAAAGTGGGTATCGATGGGTCCAGTGGAGTTCGTACAATGCACCATTGGCCAAGCAGTATCGTACACTGGTTGCGTACTGCGTAAACCCCTTCACGACGATCATGTTCCCCGACGGCTGTGGCATTTTTCAGCAAGATAATGCGCACTTTCATAAGGTCAGGAATGGTTCGAGGAACACAGTGATGAGTTACAATTCATGTGCTGCCCTGACAACTCACCAGATCTGAACACGATCGAACACATCTGGGATGTGATTGAACGTCGAGCCAGAGCTCAACCCCCCCCCCCCCCCCCCCCCCCCCCGCCTGGCCGGCATTTACGGCAATTAGATGACTTGTGTGTGCAAATGTGGTGCCCTCCAGCGACCTACCAAAGCCCATTGCTTCCATGCCATGACGCGTCGCCGCTGTTATCCGTGCCAAAGATGGATATACTGGCTATTATTTAGGTGGTGATAATGTTCTGGCCAATCATTGTAAAATAAGTTTGAATATCGGATCACTTTCAAATCTCCCACTCCACGGTACACACCCAAGCTGAGAAGAGGGCGCCCTCGTCTCTCCCTGTTGTAATTGTGACCTCACGTAACACTTGCGTCCGCCTACAACAATGGCTGCGAGAACTTGGTGTGTTCGAAACTAGGACGGTCGACTGTGGTGCTCCGTGGACGCGCTACACTCTCGACTTTGAAGAGGAAGTCCTTCATAAGTAGAAGGGAACCGGTGGACAAGTACTCGAAACACTGCCTGTGCCATATCTACCTACAGCACGCTGGTCAGAGCTCACTGTCTCTGCTGTGTGCATACCTTGATGCGGGAGATTTGAAAGTGATCCGATCCTCAGACTGATTTTACATCCAAAAGGTATATTTCCAGAAATGGGTTCCTTATCAACTTTATGTACTAAGTCCCCTCTACAATCGTAGAGGCCAGTAATAGGAACTTGGAATCTGCATACCAGTATAATGCCTGGGTATGTCTTACTAAACACCGAATGTAATGTTGGTGTGTCATGTACTGTCAAACACTCACTGAAGAGATTACTCAAATTCGTCAGTCATGGGAGATGTATGGCTGATTACAATACAAAGAAAAGAAAACCAGACGTACGGTATGGTGGCGTTAACGTCACATGTTCAGAAAATAAGTTAGTGATCCTTACTGATTACAGCTGATTATTTATTTTAGTCACATTAGCCGGCCGCGGTGGTCTCGCGGTTCTAGGCGCGCAGTCCGGAACTGTGCGACTGCTACGGTCGCAGGTTCGAATCCTGCCTCGGGCATGGATGTGTGTGATGTCCTTAGGTTAGTTAGGTTTAAGTAGTTCTAAGTTCTAGGGGACTGCTGACCACAGCAGTTGAGTCCCATAGTGCTCAGAGCCATTTGAACCATTTTTTGCTACTACTAAGGCGAGTACACCGTTCGCTTGTTACATATTTTTACGAGCTTCAAACAGGTGGAGTGCAGTAATGGATAGGAACTGTGATTGTTGTGTACAGATGCGAGCTGAGCTGGCGACCCTTCACTGACAGCTTCAGGCTGCGTTGGCTTCCATCACACAACTTGAGGCTGCTGCCAAGGGGCGTCACTGGGGGATCGCACGCGGGGCTGCGAGGGACGTCGAGCACGTCCCACGTGTCCTCCGATCGGTCCACTGCTGTGACGTCCCGGGTACTGCCTGCACTGAGGCTGACCCCTCACCCGTGGTCGAGTGGGGGATCATTCCAAAATCTGGCAGGCAGCGAAAAACTTTCCGTGGGGCCGATCGTAGGGCCTCCCCGGTTCGTTTGACGAATAGGTTTCGGGCGTTATCTGTGGCTGACGTTGTCTCTGAGCCGGATGCAGTCGTCCACCCCGTCCCAGAGGAAGCTTCTCGCCCCGCAAGGTGTGGGCATTCACAGGGGGTGGGTTTGCTGGTAGTTGGGAGCTCCAACGTTAGGCGCGTAATGGGGCCCTTTAGGAACATGGCTGCCAAGGAGGGGAGAGAAGCCAGTGTGCACTCCGTGTACATTCCGGGGGGAGTCATTCCGGATGTGAAAAGGGTGCTTCAGGATGCCATGAAGAGGACAGGGTGCAGCCAACTGCAGGTGGTGGCTCATGTCGGTACCAATGACGTGTGTCGCTTTGGATTGGAGCAGATTCTGTCTGGTTTAGGGCGGGAAGCGGAAATGGTAAAGACTGCGAGTCTTGCTTCCGAGATTAAGGCGGAGCTCACCATCTGCAGCACCGTCGATAGAAACGACTGTGGTCCTTTTGGTGCAGAGCCGAGTGGAGTGTCTGAATCAGAGGTTCAGGCGGCTCTGTGACTGTGTAGGCTGCAGATTCCATGACTTGCGCCATCGGGTGGTGGGTTTCCGGGTTCCGCTTAATACGTCAGGAGTCCACTACACACAGGAGGCGGCTACACGGGTAGTGGGGGCTGTGTGGAAGGAACTGGGCGGTTTTTTAGATTAGAGGGTCTCAGAGAACCACAGAAGGGATGTCCGTCAGAAATCAGGCAGGTAAAACACAGTAAGGTAGTTGTAGAAACGATTGGTATTGCTGTTGTAAATTGTCGTAGCTGTGTTGGAGAAAAACCAGACCTTCAAGTCCTAACAGAAAGCACTGAAGTTCAAATAGTTGTAGGTACAGAGAGCCGGAAATAAGTTCAGCCGAAATTTTTTCAAACGATCAGAAAGGATAGATTAATTACAATTGATGGTGGAGTATTTATTGCTGTCAGGGGTAGTTTGCCTTGTAGCGAAATTGAAGTAGATAATATATGTGAAATAGTATGGGTACAGGTTATACCTGACAATCGGACTAAACTATTAATTGGATCCTCGACTCAGAAGACATAGTTGCTGAACAGTTCAAAGAAAACTTGAGTCTCATTTCAAATAAGTACCCCACTCATACAATTATAGTCGGTGGTGACTTCAATCTACCCTCGATATGCTGGAAAAACTATACGTATAAAGCCGGCGGCAGGCATAAATCATCATCCGAAATTATACTGAATGCTTTCTCAGAACATTATTTTGAACAATTAGTTCATGAGCCCACTCGAAGCGTAAATCGTTGCGAAAGCATACTTGACTTTTCAGCAACAAATAATCCTGTACAAATAGTGAGTGTTGTGACGAATACAGGGATTAGTGACCACAAGGCAGTTGCTGCTAGGCTGAATACCGTAACACCTTCAACCATCAAAAAGAAACGCAAAGTATATCTATTTAAAAAAGCTGATAAAAATGCTCTTAACGCCTTTTCAAGAGACAGTCTTCATTCCTTCCGATCTGATCATGTAAGTGTAGAAAAGTTGTGGAATGTTTTCAAAGAGATAGTATCAACAGCAGTTGAGAGATATATACCTCATAAATTAATAATTCATGGTAGTACACAAAACAGGTCAGATCGTTGTTGCAGAAGCAACGAAAAAAGCATGCCAAATTTAAAAGAACGCAAAATCCCCAAGATTGGCAAAGTTTTACAGAAATTCAAAATATGGTACGTACTTCAATGCGAGGTGCTTTTAATAATTTCCACAACGAAATTCTGTCTCGAAATCTGGCAGAAAACCCAAAGGGATTCTGGTCATACATAAGGCACACCAGTGGCAAGACGCAATCAATACCTTCACTGCACGATAACAACGGTGAAGTCACTGATGACAGTGCCACTAAAGCAGAGTTATTAAACACGGTTTTCCGAAACTCCTTCACCAAAGAAGACGAAGTAAATATTTCTGAATTCCAATCAAGAACAACTGCCAAGCTGAGAAAGATAGAAGTAGATATCCTCCGGTCCAGATTGTATGCCAGTCAGGTTCCTCTCAGAGTATGCTGATAAAATAGCTCCATATTTAGCAATTATATACAACCACTAGCTCACAGAAAGATACGTACCTAAAGATCGGAAAATTGCTCAAGTCACACCAATACCCAAAATGGGAAGTAAGAGTAATCCGCTGAATTAAGGGCCTATATCACTAACGTCGATTTGCAGTAGGGTTTTAAAACATATACCGTATTCGAAAATTATGAAGTACCTCGAAGAATAAGATTTATTGACATATAGTCCGCACGAATTCAGAAAATATCGTTCTTGTGAAGCACAACTAGTTCTTTATACTCATGAGGTAATAAGTGCTATCGACAGGGGATGTCAAATTGATTCCGTATTTTTAGATTTCCGGAAGGCTTTCGACACCGTTCCTCACAAGCGTCTTCTAATAAAACTGCGTGCCTACGGAGTATCGCCTCAGTTGTGCGACTGGATTCGTGATTTCCTGTTACAAAGGTCACAGTTCGTAGTAATAGACGGAAAGTTATCGAGTAAAACAGAAGTAATATCCGGCGTTCCCCAAGGAAGTGTTATAGGCCCTCTACTGTTCCTGATCTATATTAACGACATAGGAGACAATCTGAGTAGCCGTCTTAGATTGTTTGCAGATGGTGCTGTCATTTACCGTCTTGTAAAGTCATCAGATGATCAAAACGACTTGCAAAATGATTTAGATAAGATATCTGTATGGTGCGGAAAGTGGCAATTGACCCTGAATAAAGAATAAGTGCGAAGTTATTCACGTGAGTACTAAAAGAAATCAGCTTAATTTCGATTACGCGATAAGTTACACAAATCTGAGGGCTGTAAATTCAACTAAATACTTGGGGATTACAATTACAAATAACCTAAATTGGAACGATCACATAGATAATATTGTGGGTAGAGCAAACCAAAGACTGCAATTCATTGGCAGAACACTTAGAAGGTGCAACATGTCTACCTAAGAGACTGCTTACACTACGCTTGTCCGCCCTGTTCTGGAGTACTGCTGTGCGGTGTGGGATCCGTATCACGTGGGACTGACGGAAGACATCGAAAAAGTACAAAGAAGGGCAACTCGTTTTGTATTATCGCGAAATAGGGGAGACAGTGTCACAGACATGATACGTGAATTGTAGTGGCAATTATTAAAACAAAGGCGTTTTTCGTTGCGACGGGATCTTCTCATGAAATTTCAATCACTAGTTTTCTCCTACGATTGCTAAAACATTCTGTTGGCACCTACCTACATCGGGAGAAATGATCATCACGATAAAATAAGAGAAATCAGGGCTCGCACGGAAAAATTTAGTGCTCGTTTTTCCCGCGTGCCGTTCGAGAGTGGAACGGTAGAGAGACAGCATGAAGGTGGTTCATTAAACCCTATGTCCGCCCTGGTAGCTGAGTGGTCAGCGTGACAGACTGTCAATCCTAAGGGCCCGGGTTCGATTCCCGGCTGGGTTGGAGATTTTTCTCCGCTCAGGGACTGGGTGTTGTGTTGTCCTAATCATCATCATTTCTTCCCCATCGACGCGCAGGTCGCCGAAGTGGCGTCAAATCGAAAGACCTGCACCAGGCGAACGGTCTACCCGACGGGAGGCCCTAGCCACACGACATTTCCATTTCCATTGAACCCTCTGCCAGCCACTTTATTGTGAATAGCAGAGTAATCACGTAGATGTAGATGTATAATCAGCTACAACTTTCCGAACGTTGCCGATCTCTCCAGCGACAATGTATCTCCTCTTACGTTACTGATTACACTTTAGAGTCTGAGAAGCAGGTTTCTTTTGGTATTAGTAAATTAAAAATGGTTCGACTACTCTCTGTCACATTCTCTTTCCAGCCCCGTATTCCTTCAGTTTGGAAACTAGTCAAAGGCATTTGGCGCAATACCTACACTATACGATCGCCGTACCACTCATTCTCAACAATTATAAAGGCGTGATGTAGTGTGTAGCATGGTCGGTGTCATCTCGTTCACTGACATCTCGTGAAGTTTATAGAAACAGAATATCTGATTGGGCATGCGACAGGATGTGTACCTGATATGTTCAAAGAATGCCACGCATAAATACGGGGTTTTCCGGTGCTCATACCTCGGACTTGATAGGTGATATAAAGGTAGGGTAAAGTGTTTTGGATAGTCCTTGGTCTAGGGACCATTTGCAAACCCAACAGAAGGATCGTCTTTGTGCCACTATCGTACAGTACGGGGTTAAAGTATGGATATTACACACTTCCTTCTGCTTAGGCAAATGGAGAAAATCGGTTGATTCTCTTTGCATTTGATGTCTACGATGGGCTTGATGGGCCTTACGAAGGCACCATTGGTTCATGGGCGGTTCATCGGAAAACCCTAAAAAAATGTTTATTTTTTTACTATGTTTTCACCGACACCAACGGACCAAAACCCATCCGAGGATTTCAAGACGGCTCTGCACAGAAAACGGCTGAAATTTTTACAACATATTTCTAACATCGCGCTCTCAGACAATCTTGAAAATTTTCTTCATATCTTCATTCGTTGCTAAGAAAGAGAGGTTCATATCATTCCATGTATGCTATGGTGGCGCCCCCTACGATATCCATATAAGCGGCGCCCCAGCTCCTAGCAGCCAGTCGTTGACTCACCTCGGAAGATGTTCTCCGTAGTTGAGAACGAAACGTCAGGGAGAAGAAGTTCTACAGATCGACCATGGCAACTTAGCCCGGAAGTGACTACGAAGGCTTTCCCGGCGTAATAATTGATAATATTCTTCTCGGGTATGCAGCCGGATCATAACGTCTTCATGACACAATATTTCCGCGGCCAGTTGGACCGCGGAAATATTGTGTCATGAAGACGTTATGATCCGGCTGCATACCCTAGAAGAATATTAGCCCGGAAGTGTTTACTGATGGAGAGAGGTTCATAGTTACCCTACTTGTACACGTAAAATGCTCACAAAAAACCAGTGTGAGACGAGAACGTCGTTTATAAAGTGAAGTAGCACGGAGAAATATGCTGTAAAGTGTCTCCTCTATCCTGAATGAGATTTTCACTCTGCAGCGAAGTGTGCGCTGATATGAAACTTCCTGGCAGATTAAAATTGTGTGCCGGACCGAGACTCGAACTAGGGACCTTTGCCTTTCGCGGGCAAGTGCTCTACCAACTGAACTACCCAAGCACGACTCACGCCCCGTCCTCACAGCCTTTCTTTCAGGAGTGCTAGTTCTGCAGGGTTCGCAGGAGAGCTTCTGTAAAGTTTGGAAGGTAGGAGACGAGATACTGGCAGAAGTAAAGCTATGAGGACGGGGCGTGAGTCGTGCTTGGGTAGCTCAGTTGGTAGAGCACTTGCCCGCGAAAGGCAAAGGTACCGAGTTCGAGTCTCGGTCCGGCACACAGTTTTAATCTGCCAGGAAGTTTCTTTGTCTCCTCTAACATTTGAGAACCACAAGTTGTAGTGCTGAAGCACATAAAAATTTGTTTTCGACGTATATCCGGTCTGAGATGTAAAATTAGTTTCACATAAGTTAACTGTCTAAATTTTACTGACCAATACATTTATTTTCATATCAGTTACATGCCCTGCTGCAACAGGGAAAAGAAGGGAACCTTCGGAAAATATGCGGATAACTCTTGTTTATTTAAAAGACTCTGATTGAAAAGTGGGATACCAGCCGCCTCGTTCTACCTTCCACAGCATCTTTGAAAATTTTCTGAAAAATTTTAACATGCGAACATATTCGCACTTTTGTATGCTCAAGAGAAGACGATTGTAGCAGTGGCAAAGAGACGGACGAACGGACGAGAAATAAATATTGGAAGATAACAGGCAGTGGGTGTCTTATACAGGGTGTTACAAAAAGGTACGGCCAAACTTTCAGGAAACATTCCTCACACACAAATAAAGAAAGGATGTTATGTGGACATGTGTCCGGAAACGCTTAATTTCCATGTTAGAGCTCATTTTAGTTTCGTTCTTCCACCTACGCTCAATGGAGCACGTTATAATGATTTCATACGGGATACTCTACCTGTGCTGCTACAACATGTCCCTTTACAAGTACGACACAACATGTGGTTCATGCAAGATGGAGCTCCTGCACATTTCAGTCGAAGTGTTCGTACGCTTCTCAACAACAGATTCGGTGACCGATGGATTGGTAGAGGCGGACCAATTCCATGGCCTCCATGCTCTCCTGACCTCAACCCTCTTGACTTTCATTTATGAGGGCATTTGAAAGCTCTTGTCTACGCAACCCCGGTACCAAATGTAAAGACTCTTCGTGCTCGTATTGTGGACGGCTGTGATACAATACGCCATTCTCCAGGGCTGCATCAGCGCATCAGGGATTCCATGCAACGGAGAGTGGATGCATGTATCCTCGCTAACGGAGGACATTTTGAACATTTCCTGTAACAAAATGTTTGAAGTCACGCTGGTACGTTCTGTTGCTGTGTGTTTCCATTCCATGATTAATGTGATTTGAAGAGAAGTAATAAAATAAGCTCTAACATGGAAAGTAAGCGTTTCCGGACACATGTCCACATAACATATTTTCTTTCTTTGTGTGTGAGGAATGTTTCCTGAAAGTTTGGCCGTACCTTTTTGTAACACCCTGTATAAAGAGCGAAGGAGAAAATGGCAGTGTGAGAGAATCAGAGAGTAGAACATAGTTGACAGTGACAGAACAGTGTTAAGGAAAGAGTGATGGAGATAGTGCCAGAGCGGGGGGAATAAAGAGAAGGGAAAGTGGAAGTGGGTGAGAGACAAAGTTTATTACAACGAGAAAGAGAGAGATACTGACAATAAGAAGAGACAGCAGCAGTGGGAAGGAAGTAATGATATAACAGCAGTAAGAGAGAGCAAGAGGGTGACAGTGACAGTGAGAGGAGATGGTAGTAGTAGAATAGAACGAAGGGGACTGTGTCTGTGACTCAGGAGACAATGTCAGAGAGACACAATGAGACCATAACACTGAGTTGGGCTGAATGAGTGAGTGAGAAAGGGCATTTGGAAGTGGATGGCGTAATGAGTGTGAATGGGGTACGGTAGGGAGCTTGTAGGAATTTGAGATTAATTTCATGTTAAGAAAAGAGCGAATATGTTCGAAGGTCAAAATTTTTGGGTGCTGAGGAAGGTAGACTGAGACAGTTGGTAACCACTTTCCGGTCAGTCTTTTAAGTGAACAGGAACGTATTCGCATTTTTTGTGCCTCAATAGGAGCGTTTTGCCGCTGGTACCGACATGTTCGAATATGACGGCATTTGAGGCGAATTAGCTACAGTGGACAGTTTGGATGTGAGACTGTGAATCCTGACTGGAGGAACTATGTTCCACAGCGTTAAGAGTTGAGTAACAAATAATTTCAGTCCGAAGGTGGTACAAGGACAGAGTGAACTCATCACTATCCCCTAAAAGGTTACATGTTCATCACTCACTGCACACGTGCTAGTTGAAGGTGCGTTACTGAACCTTTGTACCAAGAAATCCTCAAAGACGGGTGTTCTCACATCATTTGTCCCATCGCCGACGTACGTAGGAAGAAGACCTCCACTTGTGGTAGGTATCGACATAATGCATCCTATTAGGAATCCGGTACTGGTAAATTCTTCGAGTGGCGATTATATTACTCTCGTGAGCCTAACTTACATGTCAGACAGATCAAACATTCCATAGTTTACGCTGCATCCATAATCACACGTGTAGAAGAACTAACAATGTCATCGGTAAAACATCACACGCTGAAGAGCAGATTGGTATCCCTGTACATGATGTAGAAATGGTATCAGGTGCCATGTGACTATCTGCCGTTGATGTATATCATAGTAGTAACCAGTTGGTTGTATGGAATCAGTGTAGTAATAAGGGTCGATGTGGAGACATGACAGAATGGCAAAAAGTAGCTAACATGGCCGGACGTGCCCATGACCATATCGATCAAGGTGCCCGATTGGTTGCTGTTATCAACAAAGATTGTGTAACTTTCCTACAAGTAATAGTTTGCCATCAATTGTCAACACAATCGGTTTTCGTTACCGCCACCGAATACACGCCATCTCAATCAGTTTCTGAGTGATATTTAGGGCTAATATGCCGTGTTCGATGTATAAAACTTTCTCCAAACGCTTCCTCTACGACTGCGGGAGACAGCTTCAGAGGTAAAGTGGCGAACTGCAACCAGAACTCGAGGGAGCGCCGAGTACATGGACAGTGTAGAGGGCACCAAAGTCCACGTGACGTTGGCTCCTAATGCCAATAATCTCGACTGAAAGCAATCGATCGTCATTCTTATGCTGCAATGTTGACATCCAAATTTTATCTAATTTAACACCTTCCTCTTTCCTGTTAGAACTGTTACGGTGTTTATAAACCTCAATAGCGTCTCTATACATCGCACATGATAGTCCAATGTTTTCGATGTGGCACTAGTCTCAGTAAATTTTATTTTATGAGCACCCTCTTGGTAAAGATGTTCCGCTACGCTGATTTATCCTTATGTCCCAGGCGGTAGTTCCTCTTGTGTTCAACCAGACGGGTGTTAACACTTCTATTTGTGGTACCAATACAAACCAGTCCACAACTACAAGGAATTTTGTATACACCCGGTGTAGTCAAAGGATGTCGCATATCTTTTGCCGATCTTAAACATTCTTTTATCTTCCACACCATTCTTGCCCAACACTTTCCCAGTGTGATCTGTAAACGTACTGATGAACGGAAGGAAAACTTCGTCTTTGGGTGGCCGTCGTTCCTCGTCGAACCTGATTCTCTCCGTAGGACGAAGTGCTCGATCTATCTTCTTGATAGAATAACCATTCTTCTTGCAAGTCGACCCTAGATGTTCAAGCTAATCTTTTAAATAAGTTTCTTTCACAAATTTTGTGCGTCCTGTCTAGCAAGGTTTTAATCACACGTCTTTTTTGTTTGGGATGGTGGTTCGAATCTTTATGCAGGTAACGGTCAATATGCGTGGCTTTTCTGTAAGCCTCAGTTGGCTATTATTCTCCATCTCCATAGTAACTTGTATTTTCAGATTGATACTGGCTGTGTGTCCAGCGTACGAAAGTATCATCCAAATAGCGGTAGCACCAGGTCGGTCTTTTACTTGCAGTCTGCAACGCCTGTTATTCATAGTTTCCACAGCCGAACTAATTGGTTCAAATGGCTCTGAGGACTATGGGACTTAACATCTGAGCTCATCAGTCCCCTAGAACTTAGAAATACTTAAACATAACTAACCTAAGGACATCATACACATCCATGCCTGAGGCAGGATCCGAACCTGCGACCGTAGCGGTCGCGCGGTTCCAGACTAAAGGGCCTAAAACCGCTCGGTCACATCGGCCGGCCCGAACTAAGAGGATTGCCCACAGCAACCCCGTCTATCTATTCATAAAAATCATTATTGAACTGAAAATAGTTGCAGTTAGTCTCTTTACCACTGAAGATGTCTCCAGCAATCGGAGAGGAAACGTTAGGAGGAAGTTTTATACATCAACCACAGCCCGAAGTTTTAAGCAATATCAGTACCAGCTGTGAAAGCTTACAATGTATGCTCAATTCTGTAGCCGCGCTGGATTAGCCGAGCGATCTAAGGCGCTGCAGTCATGGACTGTGCGGCTGGTCCCGGTGGAGGTTCGAGTCCTCCCTCGGGCATGGGTGTGTGTGTTTGTCCTTAGGATAATTTAGGTTAATTAGTGTGTAAGTTTAGGGACTGAAGACCCATAAGTTTAAAAAAATCAATTCTGTACCTAGTTATCAACAGCGAACAGCAAAGTTGATCTTTGGGTCTGTTTGTGAGGTGTCCAGGAAGCAGTCTTTGAGTACCGGCCGAGATGACCAACCGTACCGCAGCCCGCCTTGCAGCATTCAGTATTACGAGCCAGAAGAAGCATCTCTGAGACCTGGCGTAGTTGGAGTAAAGCCCGCTTCGCACACATCAGTGTTACGACAATGCCGTGACCAGCCCGTCGCTGCACCGGCCGTGATACCACAGTGACGCCTAATCACAATGGTCAGTGTTTCTTCCGGCGTGTGGCAGTGCACTTGAGCGGCTGGTTTGGCAAAGTTCTCGGACAATGATCTCATGCTGATTGCTATGATTCATCTTGAATAAGAGAACAAGCAAGTGATAAAAACGAAAGTGGGTTCATAAGGCGCGAAAAAATAGAGCAGCAGAAAGGGAATTTGCCATTCTGTACAGTGGACTGATGGACGATGGAGCAAAGAATATTTCAGAATGTCAGAAAATTTATTCAACTTGCTACTGAACAAGTTGGAAGTTCATCTGAAAAAGTGAAACGCACACTGGAGATAAGCCGTCACACCAACAGAACGACTCGCCATTTGCTTGAGGTTAGTCGGCAACCCACACGTAAAAGTTTGTCGCTAATTTCCTTATGCAGGGCATTACATACAATGTACAGCGCCAGATTAGCATCTGGTGGCAGAAACTGGAACTAAAATTTTTTCAGCGTAAATCTGCTCCGCATTATGCATTGACATACCTACGAAGTTTCGTTGCCATTTGATAATTGCTATCTTCACCGCACCTGTGAGCAGCGACACTTTAATTATAACTACTCTGTATGACGTCTGTGTTACGCATCTGTGGGTTAGCATATACATTTTAGCAAACTGTATTCAAGTTTCATTGCCTTGCGGTTCTAGGCGCTACAGTCTGGAACCGCGTGACCGCTACGGTCGCAGGTTCGAATCCTGCCTCGGGCATGGATGTGTGTGATGTCCTTAGGTTAGTTAGGTTTAAGTCGTTCTAAGTTCTAGGGGACTGATGACCACAGCAGTTAAGTCCCATAGAGCTCAGAGCCATTTGAACCATCAAGTTTCATTTGTAAACGAGACCTTGCACAGAACACATGTGCGAACCATTCTTGAGTACTGGTATAGTATTTGGGATCCCCACCAGTTCGGATTAAAGGAAGACACCGAAGCAATTCAGGGGAGAGCTACTAGATTTTACAGGTAGTGTCGACCAGCACGTAAACGTTTATGCCGCCAAGCATAGATATTTATCGGCGCATACGCCTCAGGATGTGTGTTCCTGATTCCCATGCTCTCGACTGTCCCTCAGTTGGCATGTAACTCTTAACATGGTTTAGCATTGTATGGGATTGATTTCACTGATGTGACAAGCCCTCGATTTTAGGGGCCTTAACTCTTACAAATGAATGTACAGGTCATTGTCAACACATTTCATTAGGAGATGTTACATCGCTTTACTGACTACTTGCTAATGTGAAGTTTGTAGGTACTACTATTCCTGTGTTGGCATATATCTTGTTGTTTGTGACATGTCTGCACTTGTTGTAGGTGGTAGTTCCTGTATGATATGTAATATTGGTCCATGATGTCATGATTGTAAGTTATTTTGTCACTCTATATGCAGATTTGTTGTCCTTCTGAAGAAGACAGGTTTAAGTCCTATGAAACCATGGTTAAGGTTAACTGAATATCACCATTTATTGCGACAGGTTGGCTGTCTTATTCACCTACATTAGGGACAGATTCCCTGTAGTAGTAAGATATGGTAATTTCAGAGATACTGCTAGCCACAAATGTCGTTTTTGTAAATTAGAATCGTTTCGGCCAATCATTGTGGTAATTGTTTATATGTAACATAATCATTACTTGAACCCTTAGTTATAAATCACTAAAGGAAATCAGATGACATTATGACAATTCAGTGAGGCAAATAACGCGCGCGTGCTTGTGTGTGTGTGTGTGTGTGTGTGTGTGTGTGTGTGTGTGTGTGTTGAAGGATAACATTAAATAATTTTATTTTATCAGAAAACATCAAATAATTTTATTTTATCAAAAACATTTACTTTGTAGACATTAAGGTAGCTGTCTTCTACTGTTTATTACCTCATAACATCTGGGAAACCGAATCCTTCGTCTCGTAAGCGGTTTCTTGAAAATTTCAACAAGTGAAATATTTAAGAATACCCATACTCTCTTGCCACAATCGGCATAGTTGAGAAGTACGTTTTATTTGTGGATAACCCGAACTGATTCCATATTTTGAAATTTTTGGCTACCATGTCGTAACAGCTACAATGCATTGTTCAGCTCCTTAAGGATTTTTTAAATTTTTTTACTAAAGTTTCTAGGAGCTCTTTAGTCAACGTGACATCGAATTCGTTAAATAAAGGCGGATCCCTCGCCGCAGATAAGCTCTGACCCACCATCAACTGTAACATCACATCAGCAGACGCAACTTATTCGACTATCAATGTTATTTTATCGAAGGTGTGAAAGTTTTAAACATATTTCTCTTCCAGTTCTAATTAAATTACCTTGTCCATGTTTGGAGCCTGTAACAGCAGGAGAAAGGAGGTTTCTATCTTCTCACAAAACTGTACGCTTTGGGAGAAATCAACAGAGGCTCGAAACCTGCATTTCTGTCAATTAAACTGCTACTACACGTTATAATAATGGCAAAATACAAGAGAAGAGAAGACAAATTGCTTCGAAATATTGCGTTCAGGTGTTGAGTACGGCCCCAGTCAAGATGCGGTACTCATTATATCGAAGTACGTGGCAGGATACGTTGTCTTCATATGCAAGAATACTGACAGTCCACTGAGAGGTCAAACGAGAAATTTTCAGCCTGCTACAAAAGAAATCGCGAATCATGATTAGATTACTGCGATTTGCAGACGTTCACATCTTCATCGCGTAAATGCCTGAGCACGTTGGCAGAATCCGAGCATAGTTTCGAAAATATCGTTTAATCTTTATTCCCCTCTCAAGAGATTTGGACGGGATGTTGTATAACTTGAGCCTTGTTCTTTTCATTGAATGGAGCTATTTCTTTTTCACTTATCATTCTCTACTCCAAGGAGCGGAGCTGGTAGTTTAGCTTGCAGCCCATTGAAAAGTCGGTTTCTTTTGCGCCAAATCACGCAGCGGACTGGGAAGGGGGAGAGGGAATATTTTGGAGGGGATTTCCAATGCCGGCACTCGCCTTTAACCTACCAGTAATCTTGATCGGAACCGGGGCATTGGCAATATTTTAATTTACGAGTACTTCTAGGCTGTTGTTACCACTCGTCACACACAGAAGTGTGTGTGTGCATGTGCGCTGTGAATGCTGTTCACGTTGATATGGCGATAGTTATAAACTGCCTAAACATACACCACTGCGACTAACGTTACAGCCTGCTGAGCTACGTTGTGCTGCTTTAAACAGTGTCTTACAACTTCAATAATTGAAACAATAGTTGTTTTAAAATGTACCAGTGCTTAACTATCATTACGATCACCTATTAGCGCAAGGGAGAACTGAAATCCGCAGCATTGTTGTCCAGCTCCCTCCCCCCCCCCCCAATCCCCACCCCTTGCACCATGCCCGTCATATAGGGGACGCTGGCAAATGCGAGAACAGTTTACCTATCAAAATTTGTACCTACCTTGTATCGACTCACAGCAGTGTAGCGAAAGCCATTATTGTCACTCCAACAGTAATTCCTTTTTATCTGTCTTCATATTTTCTAACTATTAGGAAGTTATGGTCTATTTATAATTCACAAATTGTTGCTACAATGAAAGCGAAGCAATGTATTTTGTGGAAAGTTTCTAACAGCCGATACATCTTGTGTCAGGCAGACCAGCAACTGGTCTACTTTCTGGTTTCGTCAGAATTTCGAAGTGTTTAGTCCCATCAACATTGTCGAAAGTTTTTTCCTTCCTTCATTGTCTTTTTTTAAAATTTTAATTTTTTTGGACACAGTGTGGACTGAATATTGTGCAAACTGGTGCAGAAGACGAGGTCTGAGTCCAGTCCCAAGAAAATTGTTGTAGCGCCATTTACGACGAAGCACATCCGGACCCTGGATACGAAACTATCATGGACCCCTCACGTAAGGAAAATATGATGCAAGGCAAAAGGTACTCTTTGAACACTAGAAGTGCCTGTGGTCTAAGCCAAAGATGTACTAGATATACACCACTGTAATAACACCTATGTCAACTTATACTGGAATAAAGTAGAACTGAAGGTGGCTGCTAAGGAATTGGGAAGGTGCAGAGACGGGCCTGCTACGCTTTAACAGGCGGAATTAATAGCACACCCAATGTTGGAATGGAGACGATGCTGGACATGCCCCCACTACATCTTTGGTCTACAATGGACGCAGCGACAGTGGCATCCAGCTTAAACACCGGAAATAATTGGAAACGTTTAGGATATCCGGACTCCAAGCCCAATAAAGTGAATGTGGTAAATATAGAAATGGTTGGGGAAATGCCGGCTTACGAATAGCTTTCAGTTACCTTTCAAGGTAACAACTGGAGGTATGGAGCAGTGGAAGAAGGAACCATACCATTCAGTAGACATATTCTGTTTTACCTCCAGGTCGAAGGCAGATGAAGACGCTGGGATTGGAGTGTGCGAGATACAGTCTAGACTAGACAGAAAGAAGTCTCTCTAGAGGGACTGGCCACAGTATTCCAGCCGGAGATATCCGCTATCAGAGCGTGTGCTGAGAAGAATTTGCGTACGTGCTATAACGATCGTAGCATCTATATTTATTCACACAGCTTAGCAGCTCTGAAATCTCTGTCAGCCCTGTAAGGAAATCAAATATCGTTACTCAGAAATTAGTGGCAATAAACAAGCTAATAGACTGAGCAGTGCAGGCGCGACGACTCCATTTATTGGACTGCAAGCTGTCCTAACGATCACTGTTGATGATAAAATCAAAATTACATGGTTGGATCTTGAAGTAGCACGTAGGATATTGGACTATGATCCTAAAACGAAGCCGGCCGGGGTGGCCGAGCGGTTCTAGGCGCTTCAGTCTGGAACCGCGCGACTGCTACGGTCGCAGGTTCGAATCCTGCCTCGGCCATGGATGTGTGTGATGTCCTTAGGTTAGTTAGGATTAAGTAGTTCTAAGTTCTTGGGGACTGATGACCTCAGAAGTTAAGTCCCATAGTGCTCAGAGCCATTTGAACCAAAAACGACCTGTTTCAAGAGAAGTTCTGTAACCCTGTACTTGAACAAGAGACAGACTAAACTCATGGTAGATCTTATGACTGGAACTGGGAATTTTGAGAAGCACCTACACACAATGAGTATAGACGAAGCAGCCCCGGAGTGCAGACTATTTGGTGAAGAGGATGAAACTGCAAACCTAATCTAATGCGAAGCGTTGGAGGGCAAAAGACAAAGAATATGTGGGCCATTAAGTACTGAAGAAATCGTTTCTAATAAGGAACTAGTAAAGAGTCACCTACTACTCTTTAATGGGATCGGTTGGCTTTACTAGAATCGTAGCGAGCGAAGCCGCACCAAACACTCGGCTTCGGCGCGGGTAACAGTGGACTAAGACCATTGTTGTTCCTGTTTCCCGGCGTTAAGAAAATCAAATCAAATGAATCCATTGTTCTTTTATTCATTCATTCTTCCCTTCCTTTGAAAAGTACGCTGACTCTTTAGTTCCCCGTTCTGATGTGTCCATAGTCTCTGTTAAGCCCTAATGATTTAGTCGTCGACGGGACCTTGAGCTGTACTCTGGCTTCTTCCGTACTTAAGAGTAATAATAAATGTGACTGAGCGAAATAGTGCATCGCTTTAGACACTGGGTTCGCTTGCAAGAGTATCGGAGTTCAATGTCCGTTCATTAATCCTGAAGTACTCGTGTTTGCTCTGACACAATCCTGGACATGTGGTACGATGATACTTACAACAGTCCTACGTCTGATCCTTCTTCTATCGCGCCTCTGACATCAGAGTTTCTGCTCTGTCTTTGATTCCGTCGATGGCAATGACGCGTTATGTAACCCCGTCGAGAAAATCAGTAGTTGTGGGTGATTCCTAGAAGTCGTCTTGCGTTTTTACTGTTCTGGTGATATGA
Source organism: Schistocerca piceifrons (assembly GCF_021461385.2). NCBI lineage: Eukaryota > Metazoa > Arthropoda > Insecta > Orthoptera > Acrididae > Schistocerca > Schistocerca piceifrons. Next base: position 546,959,543 of record NC_060141.1, on the reverse strand, counting down.
CGACAGTGTGTAATTTGGCAGATAAGAACGGTTCCACATTGTCACTTGTAGACATGTGCCAATTTTTAATGCTCTGAGCATGACGATGTGCCACAGCAGTACTGATATTTGTGTGTTTTCGCTACTTCGCAATATAGTGGGAGTGTCCAAGTGTCAACAAGAATGTCAGCCCCGTTAACATTAAAGTAAAGGAGACATTGAACAAGACATTAGTTACCAGCTTTATGAAATAAAGAAACATGAAAAAAGGATAGTAGTCCAAGTCATCAAACGATTTATTCCCAACATGTTGTACAGTACAGCTTGGTACTATGAAGACAACCCTTTTTAGTTCCAAAACTTACAATAAATATTGCTACTAAATGTCGGCCGATGTACGCTTTGTAGGAGATGTATACTTTTGTATGAACGAGTTTCTTTTGTTTGGAGATAAAGTAGACCTCAAACACAGCAGCTGAGGAACACCCACTCGGCACGGTTCATTGGTCGTAGCTGAGGCTGCCTTGTGGACTGTCGAAGACTGGCGACGTGATTCTATTGACGTGTCGCGGAGCAGATCTCGGAGGATGCAACGCAGCTGCAATAGAAGAGCAGGGTTTTAGTGCAGTGAGGGCGTTGTATCTCTGACGTTTAGTCTTTTATATGAGATAAACAGCGCTTCTGTCGACGTGACACATGAAATTGTATGGTTTGTAGTCAGGTATTGCTTTTGCTGAATGGGCAGCTATGGGCGCACAAAATGAGGTTTCAGGTCATCTGACTGTGAGCAGCTTGACCGTAGCAGTACCAGCGCATTTTCCATTACAAACATTAGTGAGGTAGGTTGGGAGAGAGGGGCAGGGGTGCTTTATGCCTACCCTAAGAAAAAGTTAGAAAAGTGAAAACTTCGTTAATTGTTGTTGACTTCTATAAACAACATACTTTTTAAATATACACAGATATGTAAGTAGGGTCCAGAACCCGAAAATATCTTTTACCACATTCTTAGCAACATTAACGCATTTTCCATAACGTGTACTACCAAGATGGTAGTACAAGCAATAAACATTTTTTCAAAATTTTAGAGTACAAACTAAATGACTAGATTACAATATTTTCAAAAGGTGGGCGTAAAGTATTCCCTCCCCCCCCCCCCCCCCCCCCAGCCCAGTCCCCCCCGTGCAATTTCTATTGCGAAGGTAAAAACTAAAAAAAAATGCAAATTTCGTTATATGTTGTTGACTTTCGCTCACAACATACCTTCTAAAGCGATACTGGTGTCTAAGTAAGGTTCTAAACCTGAAAATATTGATTATGACATCATCTCGGATTATTAATCGAATCATGCCGTCGCATTGTAGCAACGTTTCGACGGGTTTCCTATTCATCATCTTCAACCACTTCGTGGCGTTGTGTTGTCACAAAGTTTCGATAAGTTTCCCACCCTTTATTTCCGCCTGAAGGTGATAAGAAGGAAACTCGTCGAAACTTCGAGACAGCACAAAACCACGACTCTACTGATAACCCGAGAAGATTTCAACAAGTCTGATACCCCTCCGTAACGTTTTATTTACTCAAAACAAAAGCCCAGGACGGTAACAAATAACATACTACGACGAAATAATAGCAAGTTGTTAATTTGGAGATTCACAGGTAGAATCACATTAGTTCAAGGTGGACAGAGTCGTAACTTTCACAAGGTGGAAGGCGGTATCTGAAGCAATAACAGGACACGGATGCACAAGCAATGTGGAGAAAAGGATGGTGTGCAAGAATGCAGACCCTACCTTAATGAGTTGGAAACATGTTAATGGAAGGCAAAATTAACATCTATTAATTCTACATTTATGTGGTGTACTTACGTAAATTGAGCGGTGTCGAAGACATACCCGCCAGGACACTTGTACATATCCGGGTAGTAGCCGCCATCTTCGGTAGGCTTGCAGGCGTAGTAGATGTTTGGGTTCTCTGGGACAATACCCATCTCGAGTGACTGAGTGCAGGGCTTGACGGGTCCTTCCGTGCAGATGCGGTCTGACGTTGTCAGTCTAGCCACAAAGAAAAATTATTTCACGTTATACGAGATCAATTTTGGAGCCAGAGAGCTGTACAAAATGTAGGTAGCCACACCTCTGCTCAGCAGGATGTGACAAAGAGTTCTACAGTAAGCTGGCAGGATCTAGATCACAGTACTGTAGGTCATCCACAAGACCAAGTGGCGTATACTTGGTTTTGGAGGGGGTCCGCCTTGAGCAAAACAACTTTATCTTTTCTTCTATTTCCCAGGAATGTTTCGCTGAGGTTTCAGCATCAGTGCGCTTTTATTTTCTTTACTACTTGTGCACAAATAAATTTGAGTTTTTATGACAGTATTTGCAAACCTGTGGAACAGACAAGGTTGTGTATACTTGCCTTGTTACCACTTGCTGTGTTTATTTTTTTTAATTTTTTTTTTACGTTTTCATTGCACTTGTGTATATATTTCCGTGTGTGTGTGTTTTTGTATGTGTGCGTGTTTGCAATATGTTTCGCCAGAAAACACCACACACACACACACACACACACACACACACACACACACACACACACTATCTCTCTCTCTCTCTCTCTCTTTCTCTCTATCGCTCTCTCTGTCTCTCTCTTCCGCATAGAATTAATATTAGGCCTAAAATTACATTCCAATTTTGGAACAAATAATTTTTCTGCATTAATTTCTGTGTGGTTACAGATGACAAACTGCGAAAGAAAACAAATGCAATAAAAGCCCAGAAAAGGGCAGCATGTTGCAACAAGGTATATAGGTACCGGTGTGTACAGAACTTTGTCTGTTCCTCAAATCTGTAATTACTGTTTTAAAAACTCAAATTTATACGTGTACAAGTAATAATGACCTTTTGTCCTGTTTAATAGAAAGAAAGTAAAAGCCCACTGATGATGCTGAAATTTCAGCTGAAGATGTCTGTGAAGTAGACAATATGAAGTTGCGTTTTGCTCGAGAGGGTCCCCGTCCAAAAACAAATCCAGTTGTAGGCAAACACGTACAGAAGAGCTTCAACCTCAAGACGTAGTACTATTGTGAAAGATTTGGGGCCCTCCTGAGTACGGTGAAGCAAGAGGATAACAGTGACGCTAGTTTTTCATGTTGCAGTTTTGTACACCCAACAGCATCTCCAGATTTATGTCACTTTTTCTATCACTAGCCTGTGCAGGTGGTTTACTTGCAGACCTCTGGCTCCTGCGTTCATACATTTAAATTCTGGGAACTGTTCTCCTATTTCCGCTCTAACGCTCAACAGAAAACAAGATATTCGACACATAAATCACCTTCATTCCAAAAAATGGCAAGATACACAATTTGTTTCATTGATTGCGGAGGTTGCCTGGCTGAGTCAGGCGTTCCCCTGCTGAGGCGCCTCGGAGCTGCTAGCTGCCTTCCCTGAATAAAGGAACAGGTATTGCTTTAAATACACTCTGTTACGGTCGTGAGCGTTAGTTACCATTTAGTTTGGACGTGGTGAGTTCAAGAATTCCTCTAACGTGACAAAGACGCTGTTCTCAACACCTCAGCCGGCCGGAGTGGCCGTGCGGTTCTAGGCGCTACAGTCTGGAACCGGGAGATCGCTACGGTCGCAGGTTCGAATCCTGCCTCGGGCATGGATGTGTGTGATGTCCTTAGGTTAGTTAGGTTTAAGTAGTTCTAAGTTCTAGGGGACCGATAACCTCAGATGTTAAGTACCATAGTGCTCAGAGCCATTTGAACCATTCAACACCTCACTGAGTTTGAACGTGTAATAGGGCAACGAGAAGCTGGACGTTTCTTCTGCAACACTGCAGACAGACTTGGCGGGAAAGTAGCCGCTGTACATAGTTGCTGGCAGTGGTGGTCACGAAAAGGTGCGGGCACAAGAAAACCGGGTTCCGGACGGTCGCGTAGCACTACCGAGAGAGAAGACCATCGTGTTCGGCGTATGGTTCTTGCGCATAATATAGCATCTGCAGGAGCAATTTGAGCAGCAGTTATCACCACAGTGATACAATGGACTGTTACAAATCGGTCACTTCAAGGACAACTCCTTGTCAGATCCCCTGTAGCGTACATTTCACTGACGCCACACCACCACCATTTACGAATTCACTGGTGACCAGGGAAGAGGTCTTTAACGTTTTCTGAGGAAAGCCGATTTTGACTTGGTGCCAGTGATGGCAGTGTGTTCGTTAGAAGGAGGCCAGGTGAGAGCATATAACCAGCATGTGTGCTAGACACACTGGAGCTACGGTCTGGGGTTCGATTTCAGGTAACAGCAGGAACATGTCCGAAATGTCCGGAAGAACAGACACCATATAAGTAATAGTTCTGGCAATACCGGCCATGATCTTCTTCTTCTGTGCGGATGCACACATATTCCCCGAACTCTTACGGCACTTGGTAAGAATGTCTTGCACACGTAATGAGTGTGTTGGGGTGGGACACTGCGAATGTAGTGTGTGGACATACAAGGTGAGAATGTGGGTCTCGCAGTAGGCGTCCGCGAGATAGTCCCTGCAGTCGCGCTATCCTCTGTGCACCCGGTGGCTCAGATGGATACAGCGTCTGCCATGTAAGCAGGAGGTCCCGTGTTCGAGTCCCAGTCGCGGCACACATTTTCACCTGTTCCCGTTGATATGTATCAACGCCCGTAAGCAGCTGAAGGTATCAGTATATTTCTAATTTCACTCTCATTGTTATCCCATGCCGGTCGCTGTGGCAGAGCGGTTCTAGGCGCTTCAGTGTGGAACCGCGCGACCGCTACAGTCGAAAGTTCGAATCCTGCCTCGGGCCCTTAGGTTAGTTAGGCTTAAGTAGTTCTACGTTCTAGGGGACTGATGACCTCAGATGTTAAGTCCAATAGTGCTCAGAGCCATTTGAACCATTTGGTTATCTCATGCACCCTGATTGAAAATCTACACGTCAGACTGGTGATTCGACTTGTAGTGCTGCCATTCGTGAACAACATTCCAGGGGGCTTTCCAACAGGATAACGCTCGCCCACATATCGATGTTGTAACTCAACATGCTCTACAGAGTGTCGATATGTTGCCTTAGTCTGCTAGATCACCAGATCTGTCTCCAATCGAGCGCACATGGATCGGACAACTCAAGCGCCATTGACAACCAGCATTTAACCGTCCCTGTATTGACCGACCAAGTGCGGTAAGTGTGGAACTTCATCCCACAGACTGACATTCGGTACCTGTGTAACATAATGCATGCACGTCTGTATATCTGCATTCAACATTATGGTGGCTACACCAGTTATTAATGTACCAACATTTCACGTTTGCAGTGGCGTATCTCGCGCTTGTATTAACGTGTAGTCTTGCAATGTGAACCACCTAAACATGTAACCTAGACAAATGTATTCCCGAAATGCCACTACTCTAGTATTTTTTTGGTGTTGCGAGTTTTTCCCCGTCACTGTATGTTGAACCGCGTCTTTCACTCATTACCAGCGTAAACTTGCTGCCATTACGACATAAGTGTTGAGAGCGTCTGAAGTGAAGCTCTGTTTCTCAAGTGCATTATGAACATATGCTGGCAAAAGTACGAGCAACGCTGCTCCATCAAATTTTGTGAAAAGTTCCAAAGTGTTTATATGAACTTTTGTGTCAGAGCCAAGAGTTATGATGGCACAAACCTTTTTTAACACGTCGGGTAGAACCAAATGGCTCGTGATGGAAGACTTTTATCCACAAGAAGACATGTCAATTCAGAAGGATTGAAACGCTCTATGAACTCAGGTCGGGATTGACAAAGGTCAGTAGTGAGTTAAATTTGAACGCAGTTAACATCCATCGAATGTTAATGCAGGAATTTGTCATGCGAGAAATGCGCACAAAGATGATTGCAAAGAATCTCACGAGGAAGCGCAGCAACAATCGAATGGATCTGTGTATCATGTGGATCAAATTCAGATTAAGCCAAATTTTTTCATTCGCCTTATTACAAGTCAAGAACTATGAATTTTTGAATATGACTTAAACACAAAGAGCCGAATATGAGAGTGGCACACTGCAAACTTTTGCCCTCCAGAGAGAGCGAGGAAGAGGAAATCCAAAATCTTATGTAGACTCATTATTTCGACACTGTGCATGTAGTTCAAAATGACCTCCGCTCAAACCGTCAGTCAAACTATTTATTGAAAGCCTTGGAATGACTCTGGAAAATGGTGGTGCATTTGCGAACAGTTATTGCACTCAATTGGGTTCAGCATTACGCATTGCACCCTATCATACAGAAATTTCCGTCAATGACTTTTGGGCAAGAAATGACAGTCGTATGTTTCATCTGCCTCAATTTCATCTAACCTCAGTAGCTGTGAGTTCATTTCCTCAGCATAAAATTACATGAAATGGCGTTATTTTCGTACTTTGGATGATATCATGAAGCGTGTAAACAATGAACCAAGAATTATTCCAAAAGAAGCTTTCCAAAACTGCTACGAAGACTGGAAACAACACCTCTCTCGCTGTTTAATTACCTGAAGAAACCTACGTGGAAGGAGGTATCTTTGATGTTTTGAGGAAAGTGTAATTCGTTGCTACTAAAAGTTGGTCCCAGCACTTCCCAACACACTAAGTACTTAACTTTCTGGAGGTCAAACAGACTATCCTACTGGAAAATGTGCCCTTAGCAGTTTGCCGCGTGCGTGTTGCATCCATAATAGAGGCCCAGTGCACTTAAGATTGGATGCATGCCAGTTTTTGGAAAAAACCTACCCAAGACGATGGGTCCGGCGTCATCGAGCAGTGAAAGACACGATCCTATCTGTCACTCAATGGATCTGTCAATTAACAGGACTTGTGGTTTTGCAGACACGTGAAGAACTTGGTTTACCCTGCTCTTGTTGACATCAGCGACTTGGAACAGAGTATCCTAAGCTTTTGTGGAGATGATGGGATCGCCGGTTGAAGTTGAAGCATTAATTCTCACGGAGTACGTTTTGAAACACTACTCTGACGCGTTCAGAGCACGTGATGTGACGCTGTATCGAGTAACTAGTTAAAAGGTGGATTTCAGAATAAATCTTCACAGCAACATTTGTCCTTGCCTTGATGCTACGAATCATTCCCAGCATCCCTGAAAGTGACGGTTAAAAAAGTTTAATGAGATCCTTTACACTAACATACGACAGACGGAGCCTCTTATTATTGTTCATCCCATGGAGTATTTCGGCAAAAAGTGACACATTTACTGGATCATTAAGAAAGATTTAAGATGTGGAAAGCAGAAAGGTGAATATTATAGCGCCCTATATGCTTAGTTATTTTATTGTTGATTTACAATACTTAATTTACATTATAAATTGCATCTTAAATCATAAATTGTCCTCAGGATGATTTGTGCCTCTGTAGTTAAAATGTGTATCACGTAAAGTAACCATTATTGTATCAGAAAAGTGGTTATCTAATTCTCATATGCGCTCCTCAACTCTGAGAATAAAAGTAAATTATTCTTTTGCTTATTGGTAAGGAGTACGAATTGTAAATCCCTATCACTCTGACGTACTGTTCTGTACGAAATCTAATCTTCGCTGAAGATTCTTTTTTTAAGATGCTGATGGTTCGAAATTTAATGAACATTGAGATTCTCTAATGAGCGACTCCTGTAATTAAGTCTGGTGATTGAAATACATTGTTAATTAGACAACTTGTGAAAGAATCCTTAAAACTGAGTGGACGGTATTAAAAGAAGAGGCATAACTTCTTATTCTCCTTTTTATGTCTTGTCTCAAATGTCCAACTTGGTATGTAAATGTTGGAAGGGTTTAGTTCTCTTTTATTTTTCTCTCGGCTATGAAGCGTTTTCTAGCTTTCATCTGTAAACATACCCTTATAAGTAAGTAAAGGAAGATGGAGGTGCATTGCTTCGTTGAGCATGAGATTTTTCAGAGACGGAGAAGTCGCTTGGCCTGGACAAAGATGTGGCAGGAAGCTGGCACTGGCTCTCACACTGAAACCGTGCTGACGTCCGCCTGTAGCCAGGGGGAGAAGTCACAGGGAACCCAAACATGGACTTGACTACCTCTCTTACATAGTCTGACCCCTATGCATTAACCGTTTCGCCACCTCGATCGGTTTCCTTCAGACCATTTTGTGTACATAAGGGCCTACCACGTTACTTCTCCTTTTACGCGATACGAAGTGGAGGGTAGTGAGTGAAGCCAACCACACTGCAATTGTATTCTTACTGGTAGCAGAACGAAAGAGTCCGTGTAAACCAAAACCACTAGTTTTATGAGTGGTCTATGCCACTTGCAACTACTACCTCCCCACTTCCATCCTGTTCATCTCATAGTACCACCTGCACCCAACGTCCTCGATTATTTGTTGGACACATTCCAATTTCTGTCTTCCTCGACAGTTTTTACCCTCTACACCTCCGTCTAGTACCGCGGATGAGTTCCCAGAGACCTTAACACCTGTCATCCTATGCCTTCTTGTTGGAATTCCTTTTGCACTCCTATTACTTTTAAGTTCACCGAGGTTGTTTTCAGTCTACCCTTCCGAGGATCTTATTCTTTTCAATTTTTCACTTTTCCTGAAGCCATTTCATTTTAGCAGTCATCTTAATCGTGTTATAATCTGAGGTCATTGCCGGATCGACTAAACTTCGTGGTGCAAAGTGTGAAGCATGTCAGTCAGTGCCTTCCTGCGAATACTTTTCTGTTGACGGTACACAGTCAGTGATAAAAATATTAGCAAAAATTGAAGACTGGGGAAGAATCCATTATAGCATAACTTATAGTATTTGAAAGATTGTAACGCAACGAATATTTGTGCAGTTATCGCCACACTGTACTGCAGTTGCCACTCGAAATGACTAAACCACTGTATTTATCAGAAAAATAAATGAGGTGGTTGTCCACAGAATCAGCGAGCAAAAGATGGCGTCGGAAACATTAAGTAGGAGAAGAGACAGATTCATAGGGACATATGTTGAAACAATTAGTTAGTTACATGTGCCATAGATCCTTTAATCGATTCTGTTATCGGAATTATGTGGAACGAGTCAGTTTACAGGATATGCATACAAAGGAAATAGGTTACAGTACGCTTGTTCGCCCGCTGCTCGAATACTGCTCAGCAGTGTGGGATCCGTACCAGATAGGGTTGATAGAAGAGATAGAGAAGATCCAACGGAGAGCAGCGCGCTTCGTTGCAGGATCATTTAGTAATCGCGAAAGCGTTACGGAGATGATACATAAACTGCAGTGGAAGACTCTGCAGGAGAGACGCTCAGTAGCTCGGTACGGGCTTTTGTTGAAGTTTCGAGAACGTACCTTCACCGAGGATTCAAGCAGTATATTGCTCCCTCCTACTTATATCTCGCGAAGAGACCATGAGGATAAAATCAGAGAGATTAGAGCCCACACAGAGGCATACCGACAATCCTTCTTTCCACGAACAATACGAGACTGGAATAGAAGGGAGAACCGATAGAGGTACTAAAGGTACCCTCCGCCACACACCGTCAGGTGGCTTGCGGAGTATGGATGTAGATGTAGGTGTAGATTAGTGTTAACATTGATAAACAATTATTTTTAGTCGTGCTTATGAATCTACACTTGCTTTCTTTTCTAACTGCTACCAGTTTTTAAGTAGAAATTCGTCAATGCAGTAGGAGTTACGAGGGAAAATTATTTTAAATTAGATTTAAAACTTTTTTCGCTACTTATAAAATATTTTGTATTATTGGGTACATGATCAAATATTTTTGCTGCTGCGTATTGAACTCGTTTTTGAGCTACTGACATCTTTAACAATAGGTAATAAATGTCGTTTTCTCTCTAGTCTTGTAGATATGGACATCACTGTTCTTCTCATACTCTGATGGATTATATATGACGAATTTCATTAGTGAATATGTTTATCACGACGACGTAGTTAAAATACCTAGCTCCTTGAAGAGATACGTACATGACGTCCACGGGTGAACACCACATTTTGTTCTAACTGTTGTGCAATCAGTACTTTCTTCCTATGTGATGAGTTACTCCAGAACATTATTCCGTGAGACATTATTGAGTGGAACTACGCAAAATATGTTAGAAGGTTGATATATTTGTTTCCGTGATTAACAATTATACAAGAAGCAAAAGTAGCTGAACTTAATTGTTTTAGAAGCTTGGCAATATGCATCTTCCAGTTCAAGTAGTCATCAACACGTACCCCCAAAAATTTACGGCGTTCTACCCTTTTTATTGACTCCTGCTTGTGTGCTACTTAAACTGTGGTGTGACTCTATTTGTTGTACATAACGAATGTAGTTTATTTCTCTTTCAGATTTTAGGGACAATCCATTTTTAGACAAGCACCTAATTTTTATTTGGAAAATGTCACTTATCAGCTCTACTGTTGCTTTCTCTTTAATAGAATTTATTACAACACTAATGTCATTTGCAAAAAGTACCAGTTTTGCTTATTGAAGGTCATATATATTTTTTCCCAGTCACTGAAATTTCCTACTTATCCAACATTGTCTGAATTAATCTGTACAACCTTTTGCACTCTGTTCATTACAATTCTGCTGTGAGCAAAATCATCAATTTTAAAAGAGTGCCGTGATCTATACAACCAAACGCCTTGGAAAGATCACAAACGGTACCAACCAGCGACATATTAATTATTTAAGGCTTGTACTGTTTGATGAGTGAACGTATAAATAGCATTCTTATTCGAGCAACCCTTCCGGAATCCAAACTGTCATATGCTAAGTAAAAATTGGACGATAATTGTTTATGTCTATTTTGTCACCTTTATTATGAAGTACTTTAACAACTGCATATTTTAACCTGCCTGGAAAAATTCCCTGTGCCTGTGGTACATGGCATATCTCACTAAGGACCTTATTTATTAAGTTGGACCAACTTTTCAGAATTCTGTCTGGAATTTTGTCAACCCTCCAAGAGCTTTTGTTTTTAGAATTTTTATAATTGTATTAATTTCAGTGAAGGATGCTGGCGCTACATTTATTGGCTTAAAGTTTTGTGAAATCATATTTTTAATATCGTGTCTTTTTTATCCAATTGAACCATTATTCCTACATTAGCAACTACGTTTAGAAAGTGATGATCTACAGTACCTGGAACTTGCGAATTATCAATCACAACATTAGTTTGTTATGAAATCATGTACAATGACTGGCTGTCTTGTCTCCTGTTGTAGAATGTCCATATAGTTTTACTCTTATTATCTGCATTATTTATTTATGACACGGCATACATACTTATGACGTTTTAGTAACTTTCACTAAAATACTACAATATTTTTGCTGGACGCAAGTACTGTCGGTTATTGACTTGTTCCTGTGTTTACATTAATTCTTCCTCTTCCGTGAGATTTTAATTCCCTAAAATTGTCCACGGCTTACTTGTTTTTTAACGGAACTTGTAAATAATATATTTTACGAAATAGCTATGGCAACCATAGCTGTTTCCAGGTAGAATTTTTCATTGTATCCTGGTCCAGCACCGAATTTTAATCTGACAAGAATTATCTACACAAGATGTCTGCGTGCAGTGCGTTCAGCATCATCAGCTGCCGTAGGGGTTTCTCAGGAAACTGTGGATCGTCACTTTGGGTAAGAATTATAGCGTAATGGAAATGTGATATATCAACCACAAATTTTATGATGATTAAGCTGTACCACTGAAAGTTCTCTTCAAAAGTTATAACAAAGCTATCTTCAAGAGAGATTCAAATATATCGCTTTACATCTTTCTCAGCGTTATAAACATAGGTAACTTCTATATCATTTATACTTATTATAATTTCATATCATACATTGGCCTCGAAGTTTATTTTCTTCTATTACCTGCAGACAGTACTTTATAGGAAAAAAGCCTTTCATACTATCTGGCTTTGGACAGTCTGGAGCATTTTAATGTAACGTGCGTCCACCTACATTTACATCGACACGACTGCTCTGCAACTCACACGTAAGTGTCTGACAGAGGGTCCATCGAAGCACCTTTAAGCTATTTCTCTACCGTTCCACTATCGAACAGCGCGCGAGAAGAACTAACACTTAAATATTTCCGTGCGAGCTCCGATTTCTCTTATTTTATTACGACGAATATTTCTCCCTATGTAGGTTGGTGTCAACAAAATATTTTCGCATTCGAAGGAGAAAGTTAGTCATTTAAATTTCGTGAAAATATCTCGAACGAAAAACGCCTATGGTTTAACGATTGCCACTCCGACTCACGTATCACATCCGTGGTGGGCTCTCTCCTATTTTGCGATAATATAAAACGAGCTGCCCTTTTCACATTTTTTCGATGTCCTCCATCAATCCTATTTAATGCGGATCCCACACCGCATAACAGTATTCCTGAAGAGAATGGACAAGCGTAGTGTGGTCAGTCTCTTTAGTAGACCTGCTGCTTTTTCCAAGTGTCCTGCCAATCAAACGCAGCCTTTGGTTCGTCTTCCCCACAACATTATCTACGTGATCGGTCCAATTTAAGGTCATGATTGTAACCCCTAGGTATTTAGTTGAATTGACAGCTAAGTTAGAATCCTGCCTCTGGCATGGAAGAGTGTGATGTCCTTAGGTTAGTTAGGTTTAAGTAGTTCTAAGTTCTAGGGGGCTGATGACCTCAGATGTTAAGTGCCATAGTGCTCATAGCCATTTGAACCATTTGACAGCCTTTAGATTTGCATGGTTGACCGTGGACTCGAACTGTAACGAAGGTGTTGTAATGCACATGTGGATGATCTCGCACTTCTGTTTATTTGCAGTCAATAGCCACTTCTCGCATCTTACAGATATCTTGCTTAAATAATATTTCAATTGATGCTGATATTTTGATGACTTTTCTAGATGCTGAATAACAGTATCATCTGCAAACAATCGAACATTGCTGCTAAGATTGTTTGCTGAATCGTTTATATAGATCAGGAGTAGCAGAGGGCCTATAACAGTTCCTTGGTGAACTTCAGATATAATTTCTGTTTACTCGATGACTTTCCGTCAGTTAGTATGAACTATGACCTTTCTGATAGCGAATCACGGATCCAGTTGCACTACGGAGACGCTACTTCATAAGCGCTCAGTGTGATTAGAAGCCTATTGTGAGGAACAGTATCAAAAGTCTTTTGGGAATATAGAAGTGTGGAATTGAAGTTACTAATATATATTGCTGAAATAATGCAGAACTTCCTGAGAGTGTTGCTTGGCTTTTATTGTTTGACTGCATCCACAAAAACCAATCAAATTAGCAATCACACAAAAACTCACAAAATAATTCCAGAAACCAACGTGAAGAGGTCAAACACAAAAACTGAGAATAATCAAGGAAGCAAAGGGGTTCCGTGCACATAAAAAATATAATTGTTGTAAGGACGTTTCATGATTGTTACCCGATTCAGAATGGCTTATTTGAGTGATTTATGATTCTATCAAATCACCATTGGCGACTATTTGGATGAAAGGTGATGGTTGCCATTTGTAGATACTTTCAAAATTTTTTTACGGACAAATTGTATTATTATTCTTGTTATATAATTTATTAAAATATTACTCACTTAATGATTTCTCATTTGCCTGATAGCGTTGCAATATAACTGGGTCTATGATGTGTAGAATGTTCAGTGAAGAAGAATAAATATTATACTTATTCGATTAATGTATAACCCGCGTTGCTTAATTCGAATTTCGGAAGAAGCTTTGTGATGGAATAACCGTTGTTGGCGACTTACGTGCAGTCCCCTGTGCAGGGATTGTAGGCAGCATCAGTAGCATTGCACGTTCCAGTCACCGCCTGCTCTTGGCCTTCAATACAGACGTGGTACGTCTTACAGTCATACGGGTCAGGGAAGGATCCGATGCTGTTACACGTGAAGGTGTTCCCAGCTGGTACACAATCAGACTCTTCCTTCGGAACACACTGTCTTTGACTTGCACTGCACCACATTCCATTGGCCTTGTCGCACACTATCATTGTCTGAGGATCGTAGTCATCTTCCAGGTTGCCAAGACATATCTGCACCTGTTTACAAGAACGATATACAATTAAAAAAATAAATATAAGAAGGGTATCGAAGATCGTCTTAATTCTGTACTTTATAAATAGTGTCTTCTGTTCTGGTAACGTACTTATGCCCTCTGTGAATTTCGATGCGCTGTCGTATGAGACGTTAATGTTGTGCTGCAGGAAACCCGCTGTAATGCCCGTAGAGCAGGAATACATGGAGTGAGCATTCGTATGCGAAGAACAGAATTTTCGTAGTCAAACGTCACCCGACTCTGGTACAGCATAAAGAGTGCCCTTTTTATGTAATTACTTCGCCAGTGCATACTAAATACCGTCGATTCTGTAAACATGCTAAAATATATGGAATGACTTTGGATTACAGCTTTGAAGAGATAAAAGGCAGAAGATCTCGCTTCTTTCCGACAAGTGTCACAGTTCAAATGTTGCTATCTTTTTCTTTTTTTCGTAAAAGGATAGTCACTACTATTTTTAGGTTTGTAGCCCATTTGATTGTATTGCTTAGTCTCTGTTTTAATAAATCATGCTGCGGCTAAATTGCGTAGAACGCCAAAGTTTTAGGAAAGAAACATCGAATCTGAAATTTAGAAATTTACTACACATTTAATGAATTTCTTAAAGCGACATTCTTCCGTCTTCATTTTCTACTACCATATGTTTCATCTTCATTCATTTTTCTAGCTGTATTTTTAACAGTAGGTACTGTCATAACATAGGTGCTACAACTGCAATTTGCTATTGCTATTACTTTAAAATATGCTGAATGGTTTGGAGACCTACATAGTTCGCAGGTAACGACACAGATTCTCGTATAGAAATCCGTTTTGCAGGTGAAAATTGCCCTGTGTAGCACTTGCCTCGCAAATATATAGCCATACAGTCACATAGTTTAGCCATATATTAACTGTTTGTTACAATGTATCTCAATAGTTACAACATATAAAGCGACTACTTCGGGTATGATGACTGGAATAGATGTCTGTGCCAAGTAACCCTTCTTTCTTTGATATATTTAGATTTGTATCCGTAGGAACAACAGTTATTCACCATTGCTGTTACTGACAATTAACTGTTTAAAAACAGACCAAATGTGTGGAATAATGAAGCTTTAGTCTTAGTTGAAAATGTAAACAGTTGGCGTTGTACCCAAGTCACATCAAAATTTTGTTGCATGTTGGTAACATGCACATTACGTGCTGCTCACTCCATGAATATCCATGCTCCAGGCAATGCCAGCGCCTAACAGAGTGAATAGGCAGTTAGTACTTCTGTGTCTATTCCGCAAAGAGCACAACATTTTAGATCTCAGTGGCTCGTGAAATATGAATGGGATTACACGAGATGCATACGAGAAATGAAAAAAATAAAAAATCATGCGCAAATTTAGGTGCTGGAGCAGTACATGAGAGTCTTACCTCCGAACAGTCCCTGTTGCAGATGACTTCGCCCGGTGATGAACAGTACGCCCGTTGAGCGAAGGTGGACCACCATGGTCTTGAAACGGCAGCGGTGGCAGATAAAGCGCTCGACAACTAGAAAAATAAATTTAAAAAATCAGTACACCTTTAGGAAAAGAGCAGAGAAAATTTCGTAGCTCAACAATTCCCCATCTAATTTCCCCTGTTAATTAATTCTTTAGCAACAGTCTATATAGACAAGTGTACATGTCACTGCCGCTGTTTCATTACAAACGATTCACAAAACAGCGAAAAATTTCTTGTTCGAAAGGAGTTACAGAGTTATGTAGGACTTGAAGACAATTTCATTGAAATTTGCAGCCGCAGTATTGCAGGTATTGGTTAGTGGATCGCCTCACTTAAGGTATTTCGTGATCTCTGGTTTTATCCGTTTTAGGACACTATGTGTAGAAGGTAACTTCTATGATCATGGTGGCATTTCATATCTCAATGTAGCCATAGTTCTGAATTCGGGAGTTCTTCGAGAAGAAAAGAAATGAAATGAATACTAGATGTGTCGTCGCCCAACTTGTGTGCCATTACAACCTGGCTATGATCTCACATCACTGCACTTGAAATACGAATCAGTCGCTCCGAAAGAGTCGCGTTAATTATAATACAACCTCACACATCATGCAAAACATTTCTAATTCTGCGATTTCCATGAAATTGCTGTGAGACGAAGCCGCCATTTGGATGGGCTTTATAAATTTTCTGATTTCTTGACCATACCTTTTATTATTTCCAAATACACCTGACGCATTTCGACATTCCGTCATTTTCAAAGGCTATAAAATACAACAAAAAGTGTTCTCAGAAGATATGAAAATATTTTATATTTCATCATCTGTTAGAGACATAGTATAGTGAGTAGAATATGGCTTTCTAGCTTACCAGTGTCATGTCAGTCATATAAAATGTTCATTAGATATATTGCATCTCATCTCGTGATTGAAAATGTTGACGAGATACAATGTATATAACGAAAAATTTTAAGATTTTAAGGCTGTTAACAGCATCGACGAACTTGGAAAAATGTATGATACACACTGTGCTGTCTTACCATATATTTATTCACAATCGGTTTCGATCACTGATCGTCTTTACAGTAGAATAATATCTATTGTGACAACTTCACATATCATACATGTTATTTAACCAGAAAAGCACACGCCATAGCTGACTTGCAAATGTCAGAAAAAGATACTTAACGCCATGGGGAATAGATACTTAAAGCCATACCGGCCTAAGCAAACTTTAAGCATTGAAAACATCTAACAGCAGTAAGTGCATTGTTCAGGCACAACAACACCCAGTAGGGTAACACACAAGTGTATTATGAAACAATCCCTTCTTCCACATTCATCTATCTTAGTGACCAGGTTCACAAAGAGAGAGTCTGGTTTATATGGAGGCGCAACAAGTGGCGTTTTCCTCGCGCAACATATTTTGCTTTGAGAGGGGTGACAGGAGTGAAAGCATAATATTTATAGTAAAATCTCCAAGCAATGAGATATACAGACGATACGTTGGATGAAACTTTACTCCTATCAACAACGAAGTCACCCATTTTTGCGCAGTAAATGGAATGCTCTGTGTCATGATAATACTATCACTGGACATCAACAGCGTGTGGAAATGACATATTGTTCCTTTGCATTTTAGGCAGTATTTAGTTTCGCTCTTGAAAACCGATTGTTTCATGGTTTCTGTTGTCTGCTTGAATCAAGTCGAAAAATAAATATTCGTACAATGAAGCGACGTACATTAATCTACAGAGACACGTATTTAGTTTTTCACAGTGCACAGGTCTTTCACGTGCTAAAAACAGAACAAGACTCGCTGCATTTCTGCATCACAGTGTCAAGGACTCTCGCCATATGATTTTAAATTTCTGCATCATTGTGTGGGAAGCACGTAATGCGGGTGGCGATATGAAAGTTACTGTTCTGTTACAGAAAAGTTTCTCTTCGTTGAGATTCTGTCATGTTAGATAGTCCGCTAACTAATCAACAATGAATTTTCAAGAAAATGATTCTGAAGCAAGTCTTGTAAAATGTTTTCTTTCTTTCTGCTTCCTAGGACATATTCAGGAAGACGAAAGTTTAAAAAATACACGACAAGAAAATTTAAATACATATTATATGAGATGTCTGTTCTTTCGGACATTTCCGAAAGAACACACATAATTTTGATCCTGCAGCCACAATCCTTGGTGCAGTGGTAAAACCAGTTCCCGTCGGATCACCGACGTTAAGCGCTGTGGGGCTGGGCTACCGCTTGGATGGGTGACCTCCGGTCTGCCGAGCGCCGTTGGCAAGCGGGGTGCACTCATCTCTTGTGAGGCAAACTGAGGAGCTACGTGATTGAGAACTAATATACGGCCGGGAGAGCGGTGTGCTGACCACGTGCCCCTCCATATCCGCATCCACTGCCGCCTGCTGGCTGAGGATGACACGGCGGCTGGTCGGTTCCGTTGGGCCTGTTCGGACGGAGTTTAGTTTTTTTGCCCACAATGAATCAAGACAGAAAGGAATTAAAGACATTAGCTGCCAGTGGGCATTAATTTATGTAAATGGGGGAAACTGAAAATTTGTAATGAACTGGAATTCAAACCCGGGTCTCCTGCTTATTAGGCAGACACGCTGTCACCGCGCCATCCGGACACACCGATCATCGCATCTGCACGGACTACCACGGCCCGCCTCCCGTCAGACCCAAATTCTCAACTTATACCACACATTGCTGACGAAGTGCCCCTGCTCAGTAGCCCCATTACTTGTGGCATTTCCTCGATTCCAGTAAGAATTCGAGCTTGGTGTGCACCTGCGCTGAAAGAATCATTGGACGAAACCTCTATTTTACATTCGGTGTCTGTTCTTTCGGACTAGTCTGAAAGATCAGACGCCATTTTGATCCTGCAGCCACCATGAATCAAGACACAAAGCTATTAAAGACATTAGCTGCCAGAGGGTATTGATTTATATCAATGGGGCAAGTCTAAAATTTGCGCCAGACCGGCCAGTGATCCCTTCAGTGAAAATGCACACCTAGCTCGAACTGTTACAGGAATCGGCGAACTAGCGCGAGTAATGGGACTAACGAGCAGGGGCACTACATCAGTAGTGTGTGGTACAAGCTGAGAATTTGGGTCTGACGGGAGGCATGCTAGGGTAGTTTGTGCGGTTGTTCTGACAGTTGTGTCCAGATGGCGTGGTGGTCAGCGCGTCATCCTACTTAGCAGGAGACTCGGCTTCGAAACTCAGTCCGGCACAAATTTTCAGCTTACCCTTTTGATCTAAAGAAATGCCCGCTGGCAGCCAATGTCCTTACTTCTTTTGTGTTTTGGAAATATAAGTACTAGTTATACAGCTGTGTTCATTCTCCCACTCTCGGACACTATCTAACAGCACCTGTGTGCTATTATCTCTGCAAGTTAGCTGCCTATATAAAGCAAACATACAAACGCTGCTGAAACTTTTATTATTCTTAGTATACCGTAAGCAATATTTGATTTTTTAGATTCATAAGAAACACTACAAACGGAAGATTACTTCCTCTAGAGTAGAATGCATTAACGTTTTATCGGTAGATGTCGATATCGATACTAAAGCAACTGATATAAATACGATAAAGAGGCTCATCGCGTAGTTCGGCTCTTGGGCGGATTGCAGCTTATTTTGCTGCATATTAATTTAAAAAGCCCTTCTGTGTTAGTCTTTTTCTAGATCAGCCAGCATAGAATGTCGCTGATTCACGAGGATTGTCTTCGTATAGTGGTACTAAAATTTGAAAACCGGCTTTTACTGCTAGTAAGAGACTTCACTACAAAAACAAAAATAGTAGTAACAAGACAAAAAATTTTTAGTCGCAAACAACAGTAGTATCCAGAATGAGAAACATCCCCTAGGCTGGGGCTAAGCCATGTCTCCGCAATATCCTTTCTTTCAGGACTGCTAGTTCTGCAAGGTTAGCAAGAGAGCTTCTGTAAAGTTTGGAAGGTATGAGACGAAGTGCTGGCAGACGTAAAGCTATGAGGACGGGGCGTGAGTCGTGCTTGGGTAGCTCATATGCTAGAGCACTTGCCCGCGAAAGGCAAAGTTCCCGAGTTCGAGTCTCGGTCCGGCACACAGTTTTAATCTGCCAGGAAGTTTCAACAGTAGTATCAGTCAAAGTATATACCTGAGATTCACTAACAGTAACTATTTGTCAAACCGCAATATCTTTTTCTCTCTGTTAATGTTTTCACCGCGCCTTACTGAGCGATTACACCACAATCGGAGAGATGACATTACCCCTGATGACGCCTCCAAAGGTTTATCTTATGTTTCTTCATATCTGATTTCATACTCTCTAATAACAGTAGAACAATTTGATACTTATAGTATTTCATTGTGGTAGATGGCTATATTACATCTGTTTTTTTTAAGGAAAAAATCAGCAATACAAAATCGTCTGTGCTCCACAAGGAATTTGCAGAATTTCAGCAGACACGTTACTGTTGTAATGAAACTAAATAATGATGTCTTACCACGAAGATAATCCTCACAGCTTTACGGAGATCCATTGTGGAATCGATGATTTTCGGAGAGCGGGGCAGCTTCTTATATACCCGTGGATTAACCTTGGGCTTATCAGAAAATACGCAGATACTGTTTGTATCGGTGATTTAACCTCGAAACATATTAGCTGCAATTTTCCTGTTATCAATCCACGTGTTACAGAGTGAGGCGGAAATAAAGGATGAGATTTCTAACCCAAATTAATGTGATGGATCTGTGTGATGCTATACTTCCGGATTTATTTACATCGAATTCGCGAAGAAATAACGTCTTGTTCTCAATGTAATATTTTATGGTTTGTGAATGCACACTCTGTAGTTGAAATCACTTCAAACAGTGAAAAAAAAGTTGAAATATACCAATGCTCCATCCATTGTAAGACTACTTCTTCAAGGTGAATAATTACCGGGACTAGCGACGCATAAGATCGTTATAGTGAGTGAAGATGAATACAGAAACGAGTATGCAGTAGATAGAAATTCATGCTGATCCAAAATTTCAAAACCGCTGCTGTCTGCAGAGAGAGACAAGACCACTATTGTAGAGAAAATGACGCACTAGGAATGAACTGTTGTTTCTACAGAATAATTAACACAAAGGGGTGACAAAAGTCATGGGATACCTTCTAATTCCATGTCAGACCTCCTTTTTCCCGGCGTAGTGAAGCATATACACTCCTGGAAATGGAAAAAAGAACACATTGACACCGGTGTGTCAGACCCACCATACTTGCTCCGGACACTGCGAGAGGGCTGTACAAGCAATGATCACACGCACGGCACAGCGGACACACCAGGAACCGCGGTGTTGGCCGTCGAATGGCGCTAGCTGCGCAGCATTTGTGCACCGCCGCCGTCAGTGTCAGCCAGTTTGCCGTGGCATACGGAGCTCCATCGCAGTCTTTAACACTGGTAGCATGCCGCGACAGCGTGGACGTGAACCGTATGTGCAGTTGACGGACTTTGAGCGAGGGCGTATAGTGGGCATGCGGGAGGCCGGGTGGACGTACCGCCGAATTGCTCAACACGTGGGGCGTGAGGTCTCCACAGTACATCGATGTTGTCGCCAGTGGTCGGCAGAAGGTGCACGTGCCCATCGACCTGGGACCGGACCGCAGCGACGCACGGATGCACGCCAAGACCGTAGGATCCTACGCAGTGCCGTAGGGGACCGCACCGCCACTTCCCAGCAAATTAGGGACACTGTTGCTCCTGGGGTATCGGCAAGGACCATTCGCAACCGTCTCCATGAAGCTGGGCTACGGTCCCGCACACCGTTAGGCCGTCTTCCGCTCACGCCCCAACATCGTGCAGCCCGCCTCCAGTGGTGTCGCGACAGGTGTGAATGGAGGGACGAATGGTGACGTGTCGTCTTCAGCGATGAGAGTCGCTTCTGCCTTGGTGCCAATGATGGTCGTATGCGTGTTTCGCGCCGTGCAGGTGAGCGCCACAATCGGGACTGCATACGACCGAGGCACACAGGGCCAACACCCGGCATCATGGTGTGGGGAGCGATCTCTTACCACTGGTGATCGTCGAGGGGACACTGAATAGTGCACGGTACATCCAAACCGTCATCGAACCCATCGTTCTACCATTCCTAGACCGACAAGGGAACTTGCTGTTCCAACAGGACAATGCACGTCCGCATGTATCCCGTGCCACCCAACGTGCTCTAGAAGGTGTAAGTCAACTACCCTGGCCAGCAAGATCTCCGGATCTGTCCCCCATTGAGCATGTTTGGGACTGGATGAAGCGTCGTCTCACGCGGTCTGCACGTCCAGCACGAACGCTGGTCCAACTGAGGCGCCAGGTGGAAATGGCATGGCAAGCCGTTCCACAGGACTACATCCAGCATCTCTACGATCGTCTCCATGGGAGAATAGCAGCCTGCATTGCTGCGAAAGGTGGATATACACTGTACTAGTGCCGACATTGTGCATGCCCTGTTGCCTGTGACTATGTGCCTGTGGTTCTGTCAGTGTGATCATGTGATGTATCTGAGTCCAGGAATGTGTCAATAAAGTTTCCCCTTCCTGGGACAATGAATTCATGGTGTTCTTATTTCAATTTCTAGGAGTGTAGAGGTGTTATGGACTCAACAAGTCGTTGCAAGTCCCGTGGAGAAATATTGAGACATGCTGCCTTCTACGCCGTCCATAATTGCCAAATAGTTTCTGGTGCGGAATTTTGTGCACGAACGGACCTCTCGGTTATGTCCTAGAAATGTTCGATAGAATTATTGTGGGGCGATCTCGGTATCCAAATCATTCTCTCGAATTGTCCCGATTGTTCTTCAAAACAATAGCGAAGAACTGTGGCGCAGAGACATTCTGCGACTTTCATCCATAAAAATTCCATTGTTCTTTATGAACATGAAGTCCATGACCGTCAGAAAATGGTCTCCAAGTAGCCGAACATAACCATTTCCAGTTAATGATCGGTATATAGTTGGATAATTGGACCCACTCAATTCTATATAAACACAGCCCAAATCTTTATGGAGTCACCACCACCTTGCACAGCGACTTGTTGACAACCTGGGTCCATGGCATCATGAGATCTGCACCACATTTGAACCCTACTATCAGCTCTTGCCATCTAAAATCTGGGAGTAGTAGGGTAATGGGGTTCGTGCCCCAAATTTTGATAGCAAATAGACATGAAAATTAATTAAATTGATCAATTAAGTCCCCTCTCCCCCAAGCCCCTCCCCCCACCCCCCCCCACCGATACTCCCACAATGACGTCATGTATTTTACTCAACATGCACATCGGCCACTGCTCCTTCCCCCTCCCAACTTCACCCCTTCCCCCTCCCCCACCTGCCATATTGGTGGGAATTTCGAATTTTGGTAGGAATTTCTTTGCCCCAGGACTGTGCTGATGTCCCACCCCATCCCCCACCCAGGTATGTGGGAGAAATTAAAAATGGTGGAGGCGTTTCTGGGACTTGAAATCTGATCCTTTTGGATGGAAAGCCCAAGTGCACCCCACAACATTTGGAAACTGTCCAGATGCAGGAGAGAAAAGTTATGTTAGTGTGCTTTATTTATTGTGGTTGGGAAACCGAAGTAAAGAACGGTCCTAATCATGTAATTAATCATAAAAGATCTGTCCTAATTACTCAACTATACGCATAGTGCTACGCACAGAGTGACTAAAATCGTAATACAGCTTAAAAATTGACGATTTCATACAACTGGTATTATCCACTGCGAAAAAATTTCACAGTAACACTTGAAACTAGTGGCAGACACACTCAGACTCTACCATTCACCTGGACAACAGTTGGAGTGGAAGACATTATCTTTATTTTAGTCGGGAATTGTGTTCAACTGATGAGATGCTGACAGACAGAAGTTTATTCAGTGTATTACCTATGAGTATATGGCTGAAGACAGCATCTATCACTGTTTGACGTTAGAGTTCGCTACAGTTGCCTGCTCCACACTCATCCTTCAGCCCAGGTAATCAAGGTCAATGCATACTACAACAAATGATGGAAAACGGTTCACTGTTCCAATTACACATCGAAATTGTCATGAAAAAAACCAGCACTCGTTATCATGGGGTCACAATGCAACACATCTGCTGGGGAAAATCGTCATCCCAAAAGACTGCAGAGGAGGTGGCAATTGCAGTTGTGTCCTCCTGAATGGGCGCTAACCAACTTGGAGGCAGTCTTCCCCCCCCCCCCCCTCCGCCATCCATACCACTTCTAATCCCTCCCTCCCTCACTGTGCGTATGGATAGAGACCTGTTCTATCTTGTTGCTAATGGTCCAAAAAGAGATCCTTCTGGTGGCATTGGTATACTGCCTCCAATCTGTGGAAATCACAGATAGACAAGGACAAGAACAAGACGCTTCATCCAATCTGTTAAAAGTATTTCTCAGAAACTCTGGAACCCCATACCCCAGAACAACAACGAAATTCAGGAGAACTCTCCAGATGACTTTTTCAAACACCCACTGATTCAAAAACACACAGCTCACTGCCTCTACTGGCCACAACCTCTGCCACATCTGGGAACAGAGTCTTCACCCACTTGCAGTCAGAGCATCCTCCAGGGCAGGGCAGGGCACGTGACTGAATGTTCCATTTTGTGGTTCTTTGCTAACACAAAAGGTCTTGATGCCAGGTTCCTGCAGATCAGACCGAAATGAATTGGGCTAAAATGTAGTCATGCGCAGTTGGCACACAGCTGTCTAGGATGACTACACACACACACACACACACACACACACACACACACACACACACACACAGGATGTCCCACACCTCTGCCACAAGTGCCTACCATACTGACTGTGAAAACACTGCACTGTAATAATTCTATTGAATGTCACAGCATCTCTTATAATTGAGCATCTATTAAAAAGGAAAATACTATCATTACGATAATAAATTTCTCCTTTCCATCACAATAGGTGCAGTCCATTTTCTATTATATTTATGAACAAAATCAGTATAGTTTTTATGTTCGACTGCAGGATATCATCTCATTATTTTGCTACATCCAACGAAGTGCACCACCACAGATTACAGATGACGAAAATATGGAGATCGTGCTACACCCCGTATACATGTCCACCCAGTGTAAAATTAAAAAAAAAAAATCTTCCGCTATTTCGCTGCAAAAACTATCGATCACCACAGAATGCCCTCGTTATTTCGAAACTGTCATCAGAGTAAAGAAAAAGTGAGAATTTAAACTTCAAAGAAGAAGCATCTATGTTAAGCAATTTATTTCAGCTAGATGGACAAATTACAGCACTTGAGAGCATCTCTTGCATTCAAATCAGTGACTGTAAATAAACTGTCATGCACATGTGAATTACAAACATTTCAGACACGTGAAATAACATTAACGAATACAGTATTTCATGCCATTTTCTCACACAGTCATTTTATGTTTCACAACAACAAGTTCTAATTCAAGAGGACGCTATGGCATGTCCTGTTTTACCAATGCGAAGCTCTATCACAGTGGCGTTTATGAAAAAATAGAACCTCCTATAAGATTTTATCACGCCTCTTTCTTCCATTACATCGAAACCAGTTATCATCTGCATGCTTACATGTGACATTTTTGCTCCATAACACCCCTCTATCGACATGATCATAAAATTTCTATCATATAGCAGATTCTAGCATTGTAGTTTTATAAGCAATTTGACCATCACAACCTGTTTCACACAATCTACTTACATGTTGGGAAAAACACTATCATTTCGAGGTTCCACAACAAGCTATTACTCATGTGGTGTCTACTTTATAATTAGAGGTTATGAAGTATTAAATAACATAGGAATTGAGGTAACATTTATTTTTAAATACACAATCATGACGATAGTAATAAAAATGGTCATGATTCCATGAGAATAAATACAGCCAATTTCTATTAGTTTTATGACCGAAATCGTAGTTTTGATAGAACTAGATGCATCAAAACTTTAACCAGTTATACCACTCCTTGTAATAGAGATTCCTCTCTTCCAGTATACTGAAAAACAAAAACCATCTGTGTGTTGACATAGATTATAATACATATTTACATATTGCTCCACTAAAGCTGGAGGCCTGTGGTCGAAGTTGCTTGCACAGATCTGCGCAATGTTTTGTCGACTGTACTGGAGGAAGACCGTATTCTGCAGACTATCGATCACAATAGAGGATTCCTGTATATTTCCTTCGTAAGCAGTTTAATACATTGTTTCTTCACCTGTAACACATCCAAGCAGTGTACGATTACAGCTTTGTACACCACCATACGCATTGTTTTTCTACCACGACTTCAAGGTCTGTGGCAGGTGCTAAACCACATTACCACATATCGATCCATTGGCTCCCACAGAAAGCTGAACCTCGCATGGTGTAAACTATGCAGCTGAGACAACTCACAGGTTGGTAGAAACAAAACATAGAGGCGATGATTCTCATTGGAAGAAATGTGGAAGACATCACACGTATAGAAACTGAAAGAGTTAGCAGCCTTGTAGAGCATTTCCAACAGCTATCCGCGGGTGACGACCTACACAGTTAATCTTATCTTCCATAGTACATCTACTCAGCCATATACATCAATGTATACCTTTTGTTCTGTAATTTCAGTGCCAGATAGTGACACAGCAGAATGCTTCCCAATTTCTCTGTCTTCACTAAATCACCCCTCCACTACTTTGCAAGTACCATATACTAGATTGTGGCTACATACACCAAAGTATACCTGACCATGTCTCATACTGATGCAATTAAGTTATCTACAAATTTCCAGTGTATCCATCATAGGGCAGAATTTACGATCATGAGTGACCATCTTTCCTTGTATGGACGGGCATCACACATTATTCTCGCATTCATATGATAAAGTCGGAGATTGACATATCAATTTTTTTAAAATCAACACACTGCCATTTGACTGTATAGTTGTTTACTTAATTACAACCAAGAGTTCGGCGTTTTATGTCATTATCAAATGAGTGAGTTGAAAATGGCATAAAAGGCCAAAACTTGGGTCATAATTAAAAAAAGGCAGTGTGTTCATTTAGAAATTATTTTGTGACTGTTGCTCAGCAAAATCAAAAATTGACAGATCCCTCTGACGACCTTGAACAATCCTCGCTGCAAAACCAATCTTACTTATGGCATAACCACCCCGTAAGTTTCCTACCCAGATCACTAAAGTGGCAAACAGTAAAGTGTTAAAACTAATTCCTTCTACACTAATCTGGTGTCCTAGGAAGGAATTACCAGTGTACCTCTGTTGCTTGAGCGGCTTATAAACCAACTAGAATGAAGTCAGGATATTGCTGTTCTCACTCTTAGGAAATTAATGGGTTTTTATACGTCTTTTTAGGTTGGAAATGTATGTCAGTCGTGCTTATCATTAGTAATAGTAGTATTATCAGGTTTGATGGATGAGACTATGTCTCACTAGGAAACAGAGCGAAGAAGAAGCGACGTGAATATTTTCGATGTCTGATACATTAAGATACCACCCATGCCCCGCTGCATGAAAATGCAAACAGAGAAGCAGCAGCTTGTTACAAGGTAGTAAGCACCACAATCAGTAGCCAGAGGAGAGGTGACAGTCTTGATTCACTTTCCTACAGAACACTCTAAGAAATTGCTTAAGTCTGATAACCACATTGCTTCTTCTCCTTAATACTGAGGGAATAAAGTTGTTTGTGGAAATCAACTCTAATTCAGTAATATCTGTGTTCGATTGCATGTGTGAGAACAAAGTTATGGATTGGGATATATATGTTTTGTCAGCTTTAATGTGGCACCTCTGTGTAATCCTTATGTCGCCTTTGTTGATGTACATGTCACGAAAACCCACTTTGTTTTCAGGGGGTTAAAAGTGAATACAGCCAGAGCATAATTATTGAGATCTTCTCGGTCTTGAGTGTCTGGATACCCTCAGCCCACCTCAGTTCCCCGCATTTCATGATACTTTTTCTTTAATTTTTTGTATTCTCAATCAGTTTACGTAAATTTGCAAGTTTTTCCCTCGATTTTACATATTCCGTCGTATTTCCCTCAGTTTTACGTATTTCCCATCAATTTGTCAATCGTACCAGGTTTTCGTCAATTTTTACCGATTTTATGCCATTTTCCGTATTTATTTGGTATTTTTCCAGATCTATATGGTCATATTGCCGGCATTCCCATGCGTTGTTTGATTTTATATGAGGGTATCTGAGTGCCCTCTACACCAGCCTACTAAAAAGTCCTAAGAATCCTCCTCTTCCTGATGATCTACATGAAAGCATTTTGGGTAGGAAGGCCTTGAAAGGTATAGTAACACTCGCCTCATACACAGATGAGAGTCAACGAGTGATACAGATTGGAAACTCATTGTCTAGAAACAAATCTGTGTACTGCTATGACACATAAGAGAGCTTGTCTGTAGATTCATGTAGCGATGCATTTGATGACAACTCAAAAGTCTGGCACAGTTCTACACGTTCATCTAACTTCCGCTCTGCTGTGTAGGGATCTCCAACAGAGAGTTAAATGTTTGCAGAGTTGATTTCTTCTGCTGCTCCAATATCTTTTCTGATACGTATATGCCCTTCTTGCTTAGCAGATGAGCTTCGCTACTTCTGTTTACATCTTCAAACTCTGATATATTCCCACAACCACGTCAGGACAGCTAAGCTAGCTAGTTTCAACTACTTTTCAAGGTTATCCAACCACCGGCATCTCAGACAAGCAGATCATCGTAAATGACAGTCTTTTCCTTTGTATTTTTTTTTTTTTTGGGTAGAGAGAAATTGAAAAAAATATTCTTGTACAAAATCTTTATTAGCTTCTACATGTACATTTATACGCAGAAAACAACTCTTTCTTTATTTTTGCTTGGTGTGGTATTAATAAGATGAACCTTAATTTTTAGCTTATAATTTAAATGTTCATTGGACTCTTCTAATTCTTTCTCCAACCAGTTATTTGACAGGGACGAAGAAGGAATGTTCTCGAATTCCAAAATGTATCTCATTTTTTCCTGTAAACTATGTCTTTTATGGCTTTAACAATTAACTCTGTTCCTTCCAACAGTTCTTCTAGACGATAGCATTCGGCAGTTTTAGTCTTGCCTCATAGTTCTAGCATAATACTGTTGTTATAACACTCCAAATCTTTTTGTCCATTGTTTTTAAATGTTTCGTCCGCGACTGTTTTACTTTCGTAAAATGATGAACAAACCGCCTTCAGTCACAAATTGCGTTTATTTACTGCACTATGCATTTCGAGCTCTGGAGGCTCATCTTCAGGTGCTTTTAGTGATTTACATCAGGTTTTTTGGTTGTTTGCCTGTTGATATTACATTTTTGTGTTACAACATGGTCTATTGTAGATATAAGTTTAACAGCGTTAATAATATGAAACTAACTTACAGTTTAACATTGTATGATGTCTGCTTCTGTTATGCAGTTGGTATATACAATACACATCTTTAATTTTGCAGTACATACTGGGATATATACATAGTCACACACTTTTTCGCACATTGTAGTAGCAGAACGTAAACATGCCAAAGATTCTCGTTCATACAGATGTTTTACTTCTAAATATAATCGATTTTCTTGTTTCACAGAAGATAATATGATATAGTATTACTAGTACACAGGTATTATTAATATAATTATTTGGCACCATGTTGTAGGTTGTCAGCTGTTTGTAGTATTATAGATTTGATTCCTCAGGAAAAAATAAACTTTCAAAGTTGTAGAAAAAAATTGTGGCTGTTTGTTCATTCAACAAGTTTTCGGAATTTTTTCTTTGTGTAGCATTATTTCTAAGTGTTCTAGTAGATTAAGTTTTTACTGTTGGGTTCTGTGTGAAGTACAGTTAGACTGTTGTGGATGTCGTCAAGTCTGTGTTTATTAATATACATGTTGTTAGCTATTGTAGATTTTTCAAAATGGTTTAGTCGAAAGGCGTCGGTGTGTTCTTTATACTGTGTGTGGAAGGTTCTTCCTGTTTTTCCTATGTAAAATGCAGGGCAACTGTTACATTGTAATTTATATATTCCAGTGTGTTGTGTGATTGACTTGTTTGTGTTCACTGTGTGAGGTAAGTGGTATCCAAGTTTGCTGTTTGTGGACAAAGATATTTTAATATTAGTTTTTTTGAATAAGTTAGCTATTTTTGTGATACTGTGCCTAAGTATGGAATGCATGTTGAATGAACAAACAGAGTTTAACAGCCACAATTTTTTCTACGCCTTTAAAAGTTTATTTTTTCCTGAGGAATCAAATCTATAATACTACAAACAGCTGACAACCTACAACATGGTGCCAAATAATTATTTTAATAATACCTGTGTACTAGTAATACTATATCAAATTATTTTCTGTGAAACAAGAAATTTGATTATATTTAGAAGTAAAACATCTGTATGAACGAGAATCTTTGGCATGTTTACGTTCTGCTACTACAATGTGCGAAAAAGTGTGTGACTATGTATATATCCCAGTATGTACTGCAAAATTAAAGATGTGTATTGTGTATACCAACTGCATAACAGAAGCAGACATCATACAATGTTAAACTGTAAGTTAGTTTCATATTATTAACGCTGTTAAACTTATATCTACAATATACCATATTGTAACACAAAAATGTAATATCAACAGGCAAACAACTAAAAAACCTGATGTAAATCACTAAAAAGCACCTGAAGAGGAGCCTCCAGAGCTCGAAATGCATAGTGCAGTAAATAAACGCAACTTGTGACTGAAGGCGGTTTGTACTCCAAATCGTCCTGTGTGTAGGCTATCAGCTCTTCTGCCGCACATTTTTGTGGAATTTCCATATAGAACTTTATGTTTAAAACTTTTACAAATGAGTGGTCATTATTAAATGTCGTTATGCCATCAGTTTTAAGCTCTGCAAGCCGTCATCCTGTTGCTAAATGGACAACATCCAGCCCAGTACCCTTAGGTACAACGTAATCATCCTTTTTAAGCAGATATAGGTTGGAATTGAGCTTCATGAACAGATTTTTCGTGGGTGCTTTAATGAAGTACACGTGCTCCAATCCATCCTTTTTGGCCAGAAGTGCAACATCAGGCCGCTTGCCATCACTGTTAACAGTAAATGTAGATATTTTATATTCTCCAGTGGTGGCCAGATTTCGCCACACACTGTGTTTAAAGCAGTATGTAAGCCTTGTCTATGCATATACAATAGTTTCTTCATTTTCTAATTGCAGTATATATCCTTCCTTTATGGCAGTTGTGTTCACCATATACTCCAGTTGTCGTTTTTTAGCTTCGATCTCCTCCATTTCCAGTTTTCTTTTTCGTACATACATCAGATTAACTGCAATTAAAAAGGCATAATTTCTTTGATGGGGAATGGCTTATGTCTATTCGACACATTGGTTCTTTTTCTTAACACTTGTGGAATAACTCTGTTTGTGGGTACCAGTCCTAAGCCGGCCGGAGTGGCCGAGCGGTTCTAGGCGCTACAGTATGGAACCGCGCGACCGCTACGGTCGTAGGTTCGCATCCTGCCTCGGGCATGGATGTGTGTGATGTCCTTGGGTTAGTTAGTTTTAAGTAGTTCTAAGTTCTAGGGGACTGATGACCTCAGCAGTTAAGTCCCATAGTGCTCAGAGCCATTTGAACCATTTTTGAACCAGTCCTAATTCGGCGATATCTATATCTGACAGTATTGTGGAGTACAGTGTTCTATACTGAAGAACATAAATTTCTCGTGCTGTAACATAACACTTCTGCGTAATATTTATATTGTCTTTGCTGGAGTCAGAGTTAAGAATCTCCACTTAGTTTACGGTAGATAATTAAAGCTGTATGCAGACAAAGCGTAGCTTATAAACTTTTCTTGGTTTTGAGAGTCTGGCAGACTTACTTGTACACCAGTCAAATTTCGGGTGTTCTTGTTACCCCAGTAGACAAACTGCAGATCGTTGTTACACACTACGCAGCAACTACTCTGTAAATTATTAGTTAGCTGACACCACATGGACGCACTTGGCACAGAGAAAAGTGGAGCCCATTTTAAATATTGCCTGTTGGTGTCTAACAGACTGAAACAGCTTTGCATTGGGTCGAATACACTATCCACTCTGTAGTTGTATATTGTAGCCTCCAGCCTGGTAGTGTCATATTCCTTAGCCAAAGAAGGCGTAACAGTTTCTCGTAGTCGCATGCCTGGACACGTTGTAAAATGAATGAGATGGTTACCAATAACTTTCGTTATTGCTGAGCTTATGATTTGAAATATAAATTTGTTATATATCTTTACTGTACAATTGGAGCTTATCCACGTTAAACAGTCCATTATTGCTGACTTATCATTGTCCAGAAACACACTGCTGCTTCCTTAATGGTCTCCTTCCACGCAGAAGTCTTGGGTTAATATTACGTAGTCGCACATCTACATCTCCATTTTATTAAAAATCCCGGCAATGTCATGCAGTATGTCTAAATCGAAAAGATAATAATCGTCTACAAGTAGCTGCTGCCATATTACAGGCAACTATTCCATTAGAACAGCCAATGCAGTATGTCTAAATCGAAAAGATAATAATCGTCTACAAGTAGCTGCTGCCATATTACAGGCAACTATTCCATTAGAACAGCCAATTTATGATATAGCTTCAGGATTGTTATATTTATTCACAATGGTTTCCAGTGCTTCCTTGCCGATTTTATCTAATATTCCTCTTGCTGTCACACTGTTGCTTCCATGTAGGAGAAATGGTAGTTTCACCTTGACACCATGCCTTGCTGTAATGAACTTGGAAAATTATCTACGTAGATAATAGTTAAGTGAGCCACACATCTCCATTAACATTACAAATCGTCCTTTCTCTAACTGGTCCTGGCAGTTCCACTTGATCACAGATTTTATTTTCCTTAATGTTATCGCAAAATGGTTCTGTCATAGGAGTAAGCCAATTTAAATTCTTCTTGCTAAGGAGTGTACCATTTTCGGTGTAATTAATGTTACCAATGTCAGGAACAATATTGTCTACGTTCTCCAGTAGCAACCGTTAACCAAAGCATTTGTCGGCTGGTCTCGTCCTCCTCCCTAATAGCTGAGGCATGTTAAGCACTTTGGAGGAATGCATGTTGACACTTTCAACTAACACAGAAGAGTGACTGGTTGCGGCTGTCAAGCCTCCTTTTATACTTTGAAGATACAAGACGGGAGCACTTCTGGTCACACGATCTTCAGGTCATACATTCTAAATTTGATAATACTTCCGATCCAATTGTAAATTCCCAGCCGAATTGCACTGTTTTGCGTGCAAGTTGTCCCTGGAAGGGAGGGCCACTGCCTTGAATAATAGTTGAAACTAGATAGTTA
The DNA here is from genome assembly GCF_021461385.2 of Schistocerca piceifrons. Lineage (NCBI taxonomy): Eukaryota > Metazoa > Arthropoda > Insecta > Orthoptera > Acrididae > Schistocerca > Schistocerca piceifrons. Next base: position 546,926,659 of record NC_060141.1, on the reverse strand, counting down.
AAGGCAAGGCAACCCACCTTTTTTCTTACTTATATGAACACGAGAGACGCTCTCACATTGTGTAATTTGTCCATCACGCCGAAAGAAATTGCTTAACATGGATGAATTTTCTTCAGAGTTTAAATGCTCGCTTTTTCTTTAATCTGATGATGGTTTCGAAATGATGAAGACATTCTGCATTGATCGGTAGTTTTCGAGCAAAATAGTGGAAGCTTTTTCCCAATTTTATGAAGGGTGGGCATGTATAGGGAGTTTATAGTCCGACCTCAGAATTTTGCTCATCTGTGATCACCGGCGGTGCATTGGTTGGATGTCGCAAAATAATGAGATGATATCCTGCAGTCATAACATGAAAACTATACCGACTTTGCTCAAAAGTCTAATAGAAAATGGACTGCACCTATTGTCATGGAAGGGAGACATTTATTATCATCGAGATAGTGTTTTCCTTTGTAATAGATGCTCGATTATAAGAGATACTCTGACATTCAATAGAATTATTACAGTGTAGTGTTTTCACATTCAGAATGGTAGGCTCTTGTGGCGGAGATGTGGGGACATCCTGTGTGTGTGTGTGTGTGTGTGTGTGTGTGTGTGTGTGTGTGTAGCGAACTCCAATGTCAAACAGTGATGGACACTGTCTTCAGCCATAAGCATACAGGTAATACACTGATTATACTCCTGTCTGTACAACACCAGCATCTCATCAGCTGAACACAAACCGTGTCAAAAATAAAGATAATATCTTCCATTCCAACTGTTGTCCAGGTGAAGGGTAGAGTCTGAGGGTGTCTGCCACTATTTTCAAGTATTATTTTTCTCAGTGGGATGACACCAGTTGTATGAAATCATCAGTTTTTGAGCTGCATTGCGCTTTTAGTTACTGCTTGTGTAGCACTATGCATGTAGTTGTGTAATTAGGATCGATATTTATTGTTAATTACATAATTAGGACAGATCTTTGCTTCAGTTTCCCAACTAATATAGATAAAGTATATTAACCTAACCTTCCTTTCCTGCATCTAGACAGTTTCCAAGTGTTGTGGTGTGCACTTGGACCAGAAGGACCGGGGTTAGAGTTCTGGAAAGAGCATCGCCGTTTTTCATTTCGCACCAGTTCCCAGGTGGGGGATGGTATATGGCGTCAGCACAGCCCTGGGACAAAGAAATTCCCACCAAAATTCGAAAATTCTCCTCAAAGGGTAGTTTGGGAAGGGGGAGAGGTGAGGAGGGGGAAGTGTGCGGGAACCCACGTGCAGGCTGAGGGATACACAGAATGTCATCCGACGAGTGTGGTCGCTGAGGGGGCGGAATGATGGTAATTAATTGATCAATTTAGTTAATTTGCATATCAATTTGATATCAAAATTGGGGTAGGAGACCTATTACCCCACTTCTTACGGACTTATCTGACCTGGTCATTGGTTTCCAGTCGTCTAGGAACCAACCGATATGGTCTGAGGCCAGGAGATGCGCTGCAGGCAGTGTCGTGCTGTTAGCAAAGGCACTCGCGTCGGTCGTCTGCTGCCATAGCCCATTAATGCCAAATCTCGCTGCACTGTACTAAAGGATATGTACGTCTTACGTCCCACATTGATTTCGGCGGTTATTTCACGCAGTGTTGCTTGTGTGTTAGGTCTGAAAATTCTACGCAGATGCTGCTGCTTTAGGTTTTTAAGTGAAGGCCGTCGGACATTGCGTTGTCAGTGGCGGATCTTGTAATACTGAATTCCCTAATGATTTCCGAAGTGAATGTCCCTTGGATCTTGCTCCAACTATCATTCCGTGTTTAAAGCTGTTAATTTCCGTCATCCACCATAATCACGTCCGAGACCTTCTCACCTGAATCACCTTTGTTCAAATTATAGCTCTGCCAATGCACTGCCATTTAATAACTCGTGTACGCGATACTACCCTCATCTGTTTATGTACATATGAGTATTCCATGACTTATGTTTGCGTCGCATACATAAATAAACACGATATATTGTTTTTCAGCTGCGTGTGGTGTGTGATGCAGCATAGCTTCATTATTTAATTTCTATTTAGTACTTGTTCTTCGGCTTCGTCTTTTTCTTGCTCTTCTTCCGCTATGCGCTAGGCCTTCCTTGGCGTGTTGCAGCTACATTTCTTCGTTCCATATTTTTGCTGGTCTCCCAGTGCATCTTTCACCTTGCTGAATATCCTGTCAAAAATGTTGTGGTAATTTTGACTCCTCTTTCCAGAATTCCTTTCTTATATCCATATTTTTTATTTTACAACTTCGTGTGAGCTATAATGTTTCTAAGCAATTTCATTTAGTTTGTAACCTCATTTTGTCTTTATTTTTCATTACTTAAGATATTCTCCAATACAGCAATGTTAGTATCCATATAACTTTACGAAATTCACGTTGCTGTTATTACTTTGTTTTAATAGCTTCTGTAGTGGTACCGTACAGATAATTGAACTTCTCAGTTTTGTCTTTTTGATATAGGTCTCCTCTGTACGCCAGCACGCTCCCCAAAGATTTCAGTCATCTACTTTTTCTATGATATGGTTTTCCGTTACTGTTTTTGCCCTTACTTAGTTTTTCCCACATAAAGCAATGGCTTTTCCTTTTTGTATTAATATTGACATGTATATCTGACATATTTTTAGTAGTTCGAGGGGGGATATCTGTTGTCCATCTTCACCGCTAGGGATTAAAACTTGATTATCTGCTAACAGTATCATCGTTGTATAATCTTGTTGGTTAAAACTGTATATAAAATTCTGTGGTTTAATTCTCCATTCTCTTACAGTTTTCTCAATGATGTATATATTAAAGAGCGAAAGACTGAAACCCTGTCGAACTTCTAAGTTAATATCCTCATTATACCCAATTGTTTGGATTCTTGTATTATCAGATTTTCTGAATTACCTGTATAACATATGTCAGTATGCCTCATCTTGTTAACATCTTCCATAATACTTTTCTGCTTGCTTTATCAGAGACCTTCATATAATTTGAGTAGGAAGTGTGTTTCTTTGTTATTCTTTGTACTTCTGTATAATTTGTTGTAGTATAAATATATAATCTGTACATCCTCTTCCTTTCCTGAACATATAGGTAGAATGCACTCTATTATTGGCTTCGGTCTTTCCGTTATTATTCTAGCCTATATCCGATATGCCGAGTTCAGTACGGGTATTCCTTTATAATTTGTTTAAATACTGGTTTTACAAATGATATCTTCGATTCTTTTAGTATATCCTACCCTCTCCAGAAAACATTCAGAAATCTATAGAACTGTGTTTTAAATCCTACTGAAGAGTAGTTTATTAGTTCGCTATTTATATTGACACTTCCAACTGCCCTTCTGTTGTTTGTATATCTGAGATAACGGACTGAGTTCTGTATTCAATGCGACCTGGATTAATTTGCAAGCAGTCCACACCTCTTTGTAATAATGCAGTTAGTCCTTATTCTTTATTACATCAATATCTGACACGCACGTCTTCCTGTTTTTAAGATGTCGTACTATTTTCTACGCAAGCACTGGTCTCCGATGGGCATCATTTTCAATCTTGGCTACGAAATTATTCTACTCTTCTTGAAACAGCGTCATTCATAGGTTTTTCACCTTTGCTATTTGTCTCTTGTATGTTCCCTTATTCTCCTGAGATCGTTGTAAGTATTTCATGTGTAGTTTTCTTTTTATTTCAACTGCCTCCTCCATTTCTTTCAGCCAAAAAATGTGTCCTTCCTCCTTTCCTTTGATTTGGTTTTACCCAGTGCCTCATTGGTGGCAGTCTCTATTACGTTTTTAATTTGTTCTCTAAATACATGCACATCCAGACAGAGAATGGCTGTTTTCTGGTTGCCAGAAAATCTGTTTGGACTAGACTGGAGACAGATATGATTCCTTTCAGCTCCAGAAGTAATTTTGGTATGTTAACTGCATCTGTTACGGAGCAATATATGACGTAAAATGTATCAGTCCTAAAGTAGCTAGCGGCTACATTTTTCACTGCAAACACTGAGAATGGGTTAGTTAAATTCTAAACGCCATAATAACTATAATTAACAGTGTCTTACAGCGAATTGCGTCAGTAACACATGGAATCATCAAATTTTGTCAACCAGTTTCCACAAAATCGTTTAAGAGTTAGTTGCACGTCAACCGGTAGCGCGGCAGGAGATGCTACGTCGCCGTTTTTAAATTTATTTGTTTGACGTTCACTAAGCGTAAAATATTTAGCCGTCAGCAGTTGCACTACTTACCCTTCAAGAGTTACACTACCACTCATTTTAAAAACATTGAAATGAACATACACTCCTGGAAATGGAAAAAAGAACACATTGACACCGGTGTGTCAGACCCACCATACTTGCTCCGGACACTGCGAGAGGGCTGTACAAGCAATGATCACACGCACGGCACAGCGGACACACCAGGAACCGCGGTGTTGGCCGTCGAATGGCGCTAGCTGCGCAGCATTTATGCACCGCCGCCGTCAGTGTCAGCCAGTTTGCCGTGGCATACGGAGCTCCATCGCAGTCTTTAACACTGGTAGCATGCTGCGACAGTGTGGACGTGAACCGTATGTGCAGTTGACGGACTTTGAGCGAGGGCGTATAGTGGGCATGCGGGAGGCCGGGTGGACGTACCGCCGAATTGCTCAACACGTGGGGCGTGAGGTCTCCACAGTACATCGATGTTGTCGCCAGTGGTCGGCGGAAGGTGCACGTGCCCGTCGACCTGGGACCGGACCGCAGCGACGCACGGATGCACGCCAAGACCGTAGGATCCTACGCAGTGCCGTAGGGGACCGCACCGCCACTTCCCAGAAAATTAGGGACACTGTTGCTCCTGGGGTATCGGCGAGGACCATTCGCAACCGTCTCCATGAAGCTGGGCTACGGTCCCGCACACCGTTAGGCCGCCTTCCGCTCACGCCCCAACATCGTGCAGCCCGCCTGCAGTGGTGTCGCGACAGGCGTGAATGGAGGGACGAATGGAGACGTGTCGTCTTCAGCGATGAGAGTCGCTTCTGCCTTGGTGCCAATGATGGTCGTATGCGTGTTTGGCGCCGTGCAGGTGAGCGCCACAATCAAGACTGCATACGACCGAGGCACAAAGGGCCAACACCCGGCATCATGGTGTGGGGAGCGATCTCCTACACTGGCCGTACACCACTGGTGATCGTCGAGGGGACACTGAATAGTGCACGGTACATCCAAACCGTCATCGAACCCATCGTTCTACCATTCCTAGACCGGCAAGGGAACTTGCTGTTCCAACAGGACAATGCACGTCCACATGTATCCCGTGCCACCCAACGTGCTCTAGAAGGTGTAAGTCAACTACCCTGGCCAGCAAGATCTCCGGATCTGTCCCCCATTGAGCATGTTTGGGACTGGATGAAGCGTCGTCTCACGCGGTCTGCACGTCCAGTACGAACGCTGGCCCAACTGAGGCGCCAGGTGGAAATGGCATGGCAAGCCGTTCCACAGGACTACATCCAGCATCTCTACGATCGTCTCCATGGGAGAATAGCAGCCTGCATTGCTGCGAAAGGTGGATATACACTGTACTAGTGCAGACATTGTGCATGCTCTGTTGCCTGTGTCTATGTGCCTGTGGTTCTGTCAGTGTGATCATGTGATGTATCTGACCCCAGGAATGTATCAATAAAGTTTCCCCTTCCTGGGACAATGAATTCACGGTGTTCTTATTTCAATTTCCAGGAGTGCATTACTTTAAAATAATTAAACAATATTTCTTCGCTGTTTACCAAAATAATGAAAAGCTTCTTAATTTCTCAACGTAGACGTAGTACCGGTAACTGAATTTTCCTTTACAAAAAATCTTTACAAATACTGATACAATAAAATATTTTAATTAACCACTACAAACGGTGATTACACCTTCTCCATGCGTTTGGGATAAGATTTTTAAATTGCTAACTAAAATAAATATTATCGGATATCTAAGAAGAGCCTTATCATTTTTTAGCAAAATGTAGGGGATAGTGCCGGCCGGAGTGGCCGTGCGGTTCTAGGCGCTACAGCCTGGAGCCGAGCGACCGCTACGGTCGCAGGTTCGAATCCTGCCTCGGGCATGAATGTGTGTGATCTCCTTAGGTTAGTTAGGTTTAATTAGTTCTAAGTTCTAGGCGACTGATGACCTAAGAAGTTAAGTCGCATAGTGTTTTGAGCCATTTGAACCATTTGAACTGGCAGATGACGTTCACGGGGCATTTAGTACGCGCGTCCTGCACGCCATCGATCCTTCTGACCAAATTTCTTCTGAACTCAAATGCTGGAATATTTATAGTGTGAAATATCGGCTTGTGTTGACCCAACGCCATCTCTAATGAACGCATAGACTTTCCTAATACGAATGTGTCAGCGAGTCACATCGCGCCCTATTTGCTTAACACATTTGTTGTACCTGATCCGTAACAATATTCAGTGCACCTTCTTGGGTTAGAGACGCGGCCCCTTACTTCACGTAACAAGGTGACGTGACACTTCTCAGTCGTATTGCTTTACTAAGCTCCTGCTGATGCTACCTACCCAGTCTGCGCAAAGCGCTGATGTCCTGCTTTCCGCCTGACCCGATAACGCTATGAAATGCTGTCGTTTCGCGTCGCGCTTGATGACATTCCCGCAAGGAATATACAGTGAACGAGGTCTCACAGTTATGAAATTCTACCGCCTGCTGCCTGATACAGGGTTGGTACGTTGCGTAGCAAACAGAGAACTGGTGGGGACAAACAACGATAACGGTTTGCTTCAAAACAGAAATTACGAAAGAAATCTCGAAAAGTCAGTTAAGCTTTTGGAGTAGCTTTTTGACTTAACGTTGACATTCATAAACCACATCCTGTACAAGCTACGTTTGAATGGCAATGTCATACCTTCTATTATTTCTTGAGAAGGAAAATCAATACAAGAAAAAAAAAAGAAACACTCAGACGGTAGAATCCCACCACATTTCCAGAAATCATATACGATAGCTTTCTTGAGAAATGGCAAGTAATTACTGGTAAACAAACACGTAAGTAGTAAAAACCAGTAGATTAGATATGCCCCACGTTTACCTGGAATACGGACAGATAATCAGCAGCTTGTAATAAGTTGATAAAACGAAGTCAAGGATACTCCATGACGAGAGAGACACTATATGACAAAATATTACAAATGCCTAATATATAACAACAAACCTGCGTTATGTTAAACTTAAGGCTCAAATTTTTTAATAGAAAGAATTTCGAGACCAGTATTACGACGTAAAAGAAACAAATACAGAATGAGATTTCCACTCTGCAGCGGAGTGTGCTGATATGAAACTTCCTGGCAGATTAAAACTGTGTGCCGGACCGAGACTCGAACTCGGGACCTTTGCTTATCGCGGGCAAGTGCTCTGCCAACTGAGCTACCCAAGCACGACTCACGCCCCGTCCTCACAGCTGTACTTTTGCCAGTACTTCGTCTCCTGCCTTCCAAACTTTACAGAAGCTCTCCTGCGAACCTTGCAGAACTAGCACTCCTGAGAGAAAGGATACTGCTGATACATGGCTTAGCCACAGCCTGGGGGATGTTTCCAGAATGAGAGCACTTGCCCGCGAAAGGCAAAGGTCCCGAATTCGAGTCTCGGTCCGGCACACAGTTTTAATCTGTCAGGAAGTTTCGAAACAAATACAGCTTAAGGGAGTGGCTATAGACTGCAGATGGCCACTGAAGCTCTGTCCTGAAAGTCATATATTGTTTTACACACTCTCACATCCAACCTCAACAAGAACATCCAGACGACGGTCGGTTCACCTAAAGCACTAAAGACCTCTGTCTCTCTCTCTCTCTCTCTCTCTCTCTCTCTCTCACACACACACACACATTCTCAAAATGTAGCTCATACAGTGATTTGTGTTAATTGGCTAACTGCTTGCGTCTGCTGTGTATCGATCAAACCATTTTTATATCGATTTTTAAGGTTTTACCGGCGTAGTAACCTCTTGAAAGGTTCTCGGGCGTTGAGTTGGATTGTGCCGTAGAAACTCACAATACTGCAACGAAGTTGTTGTTCCTCGTCTTCACATGCGACTTTTGCTAAATCTAGTGTCTTACCAGTTTGGGCTTTCCCTATACAGAAGTCATGAAGTATTCTTGAACTCAGAACTAAGATATGATTTTGCATGTATCGGACTCAAAAAGCATTTTCAATGCTGTAGAGAGCAGGAATCGGGAAAAACGCGCCAGTAAACTTGTCATCCTCGCATCCACTAAATAACGGAATGCTCTCGAAGGAATAAAAATCGAATAAAAGCTCATTTTGTGTAACGAATTTGTAGAAAAGTTGGCCAAGTAAGCCGCTAAACCCAGAGAGTACCCTACAGCTCGGATCACGCACCTTCCGATTTCCATCTGATTGGTCCAGTGACTGATGCATTCCACAGGCAGCAGTACGTGGATAAAGGGGAGGTTATTGATGCAGCAAGACGTTGGCTCCGACATAGACCAGTAGAGTGGTACCATGCGGGCATGTGAGTCCTCCCAGTATGGTGGCGTAAGACGGTCACATTCGCGAAGATTCTTTTGAAAAGTAGGGTTCTGTAGCCGAAGAGAGTGGGATGCCGAATGAAACCAACCTACACTACTGGCCATTAAAATTGCTACACCACGGAGATGACGTGCTACAGACACGAAATTTAACCGACAGGAAGAAGATGCTGTGATATGCAAATTATTAGCTTTTCAGAGCATTCAGACAAGGTTGGCGCCGGTGGCGACACCTACAACGTGCTGACATGAGGAAAGTTTCCAACCGATTTCTCATACACAAACAGCAATTGACCGGCGTTGCCTGCTGAAACGTTGTTGTGATGCCTCGTGTAAGGAGGAGAAATGTGTACCATCACGTTTCCGACTTTGATAAAGGTCGGATTGTAGCCTATCGCGATTGCGGTTTATCGTATCGCGACATTGCTGCTCACGTTGGTCGAGATCCAACGACTGTTAGAAGAATATGGAATCGGTGGGTTCAGGAGGGTAATACGAAACGCCAAGCTGGATCTCAACGGCCTCGTATCACTAGCAGTTGAGATGACAGGCATCTTATCCGCATGGCTGTAACGGATCGTGCAGCCACGTCTCGATTCCTGAGTCAACAGATGGGGACGTTTGCAAGACAACAACCATCTGCACGAACGGCATGGACTATCAGCTCGGAGACCATGGCTGCGGTTACCCTTGACGCTGCATCACAGACAGGAGCGCCTGCGATGGTGTACTCAACGACGAACCTGGGTGCACGAATGGCGAAACGTCATTTTTTTCGGATGAATACAGGTTCTGTTTACAGCATCATGATGGTCACATCCGTGTTTGGCGACATCGCAGTGAACGCACATTGGAAGCGTGTATTCGTCATCACCATACTGGCGTATCACCCGGCGTGATGGTAGGGGGTGCCATTGGTTACACGTCTCGATCACCTTTTGTTACCATTGACGGCACTTTGAACAGTGGACGTTACATTTCAGATGTGTTACGACCCGTGGCTCTACCCTTCATTCGATCCCTGCGAAACATTACTTTGCAGCAGGATAATGCACGACCGCATGTTACAGGTCCTGTAAGGGCTTTCTGGATACAGAAACTTTCGACTGCTGCCCTGGATAGCACATTCTCCAGATCTCTCACGAATTGAAAGCGTCTGTATCGTCACAATACGCCAGTCACAAGTCTTGATGAACTGCGGTATAGTGTTGAAGCAGCATGGGGAGCTGTACCTGTACACGCCATCCAAGCTCTGTTTGACTCAAAGCCCAGGCGTATCAAGGCCGTTATTACGGCAGAGGTGGTTGTTCTGGGTCCTGATTTCTCATGATATATGCACCCAAATTGCGTGAAAATGTAATCACATGTCAGTTCTAATAAAACATATTTGTCAAATGAATACCCGTTTATCATTTGCATTTCTTCTTGGTGTAGCGATTTTAATGACCAGTAGTGTACTTTCAGAAAAAAAGTGTTTCAATACTTACTCAACGCCTCTCGTAGTGTGAACCAGAAAGCATGGAAATATCTCGAGTACAGACTGGGAAAGTTACCCAGATGTTATTGGTGGTAAGGACAAACAGTTTTCCACTGCGCCAACTCACCAATGAATGATACGATGTTAATATCCTTGATATCAAAAAACATTTAAAACTACTAAAACAAACGTGGCACCAGGCCCTGATGGTACTGCAGTTAGATTTTACATTGAATACGTCGAAGAATCAGCTCCCTTCCTAAAACGTATTTATCGAGACTCGACTGTGCAGCGAATAGTCGCATGTGGCTGGAAAAAGAGCTCAGTTCGCTATTGTTCACAAAAGTGGTAATACATCAGATCGCAGACTTGTATAGCAGTGCCAAACATTATGACGTTCCTGGAAGACAATAGCCTTCTTTCGGATACTCGACATGGATTCGGGAAACACAGTCAGCTCTATTCATAAAGGTGATATAAACAGTAGATACTGGTGAATATGTAGATTGAATCATGTTAGATTTCCGTAAAATTATCGACACACTGTTACGTCTTCCGCCACTAACCATGATACGATCATACTGTAATGCGGGCAGTGCAGGGTGGGGTAGCTGTGAGGCAGGATACTGCGAGCGGCTGCTGGTGGTCGCGAGGTCGTAGCCCAGGAGGCTCCACAGAGAGGCAGCTGCAAATGTAACAGGTTACCGACGCATCTGCGCTGCTTGGCCTGTTGACTGCTGGATTCTGCTGTGCTGGCTGTCTAGATGCCCTGTGATGCTGACGCGGTTGCTCCATCGAAAGCCAGAAGTTGGCTACGTTGTCCCCGCGCCAGATGCGCTTCAGATATGCGTGTGAAATCTTATGGGACTTAACTGCTAAGGTCATCAGTCCCTAAGGTTACACACTACTTAACCTAAATTATCCTAAGGACACACACACACACACATCCATGCGCGAGGGAGGACACGAACCTCCGGCAGGATCAGCCGCACAGTCCATGACTGCAACGCCTTAGACCCAGATGCGTTTACTCGACCATTGTGTATCTGTTACGTTCCCGGGCGACGCCTGGCTATGTCACGGCGAGGTATGCCCACTATGATGAGACAGTGTCATGTGATGGCGGACGACGACTGGAGTGCACAGGGTGAGACCTGTTGCCCCTTGGGCAGTAGTCCGCCACGCTAATGGAGATGATCTGGGACTGCCACGTACGCTGAGGCACTAAGTCCGGAGAGGGACAGTGCGTAGAGCTGTAGCTCTTCCGTGGCCTCAAACAGGTGAATCTACTGGCAGCTCCACGTGGTGTCATCTTCTGGCACAGCCCTGTCGCTGTAATGGGGCTGTGAAGTTAAGAGTAATCCCATTACAAAACACTCCACTTCTGATAGTCGGCAGCGGCGCTCTTGTCGTGGATGCGCGCACTACCAGTCCCATATCCTAAAATACCACTTCCACTGTCAGTGTGTAAATCTCCTTTGGCCCTTGCTGCACTGCTCTGCGCAGAGCCGCTAAGTTCGCTGTTGCAGCAAGCTAACCTGCTTCGCAGCACTGCTTTGGGCTTGTTGCATGATTTCACTGACAACAGCCCGCACTGTTCTGCTGTCAGTGCCGCTGCAGTACGCCAGTCGGGCTCACACTAAACCGTGTGCCGTGCACCTGCGTTTGGAATTCCTCTGGCCGCAGGAGCGCTTGGAGCGTTACAGTCGCCGGTAGAGAGCAGGTCAGAGGAAGAGACAGTTGAGGGCTGCGGCGACCTGGAGGAGTGGAGAGTGTGGCACGGGCGGCGAGGAGCGCAAGTGGGGCGGCGCGTTGTTGTGGCCAAGCGTCTGCCATTGGCCCGTTGGCGAGAGTACTCACTGCGGGTTTGGCGAGGATGGGTGTTGGTCACAGCCGTGAACATTTCCCGTTAAAGGCTACTTCGGCAGGACGTGCAGTATTCGGCGTGTCCTATGCTATTGAAGTTGCAAGCAGTTTGTTTACATTGTGGTGCCGGGTTGGAGTCCAGTCTGACCTTTGCAAGTAGTGGACGCGGTGGCGTCTGCTGGCTGATACCCGTGGGTTTCCGACTACGAGTAATCTTCGTTACATCCTTCTCTGGGCGCTCTCTAAGCAAGCGTTTGTCAATGGGCGCTGGATTTTACGAGGAATCACGGTGAGCATCCGATTAGTGTGCACGTCACTTGGTGTCACGTGGTGGCTATTCTGACTCAGTATCCTGGTTGTCCGATGTTATTTATATGGATGTGTTATTTATGGGTCCCGGCGGAGGTTCGAATCCTCCACCGGGCATGGGTGTGTGTGTTTGTCCTTAGGATAGTTTAAGTTGTCTGTAAGCTTAGGGACTGATGACCTTAGCAGTTAAGTCCCATAAGATTTAACACACATTTGAACATTTTTTTGTTATTTATAAATGTTTTGCCTGGTACTGCTTGATTCCGTTCTGTCAATGTGTGTGGGCTTGTGGCTGTCACTATTCCAAATTGATTTTAGCATCTAAGGGTGTAGACTGCAGATGTAATTCTTCTAAAGCACAAATTATACTTTATAGTCAGTGAAGGTTGTTGAATCTAGCTACCTTATTTTCGATGCATATCTATAGTTACCTGGTGGCTGGTATCACGAGCTTGAGCTGTTTACTAAACTGTTTGCATTTACACACAAAAAAACAAAAAAAAACAAAAGAACTTAACAAGAGTTTCTGTATTTGTAGAATGTTTAATTTTTACTGCCGCGCGGGATTAGCCGAACGGTCTGGGGCGCTGCAGTCATGGACTGTGCGGCTGGTCCCGGCGGCGGTTCGAGTCCTCCCTCGGGCATGGGTGTGTGTGTTTGTCCTGAGGATTATTTAGGTTAAGTAGTGTGTAAGCTTAGGGACTGATGACCTTAACAGTTAAGTCCCATAAGGTTTCACACACATTTGAACATTTAATTTTTACTAAATGATTGAAGAGTTGTCTCTGTGTTATAGGATAGATAATTTAGGTTAAGTAGTGTGTAAGCTTAGGGACTGATGACCTTAGCAGTTAAGTACCATAAGGTTTCACACACATTTGAACATTTAATTTTTACTAAATAATTGAAGAGTTGTCTCTGTGTTACAGGATAGGTGATTTCAACACTTGTTATAGGTGATCTAGTTAAAGATGCCTGTGTACAATGATTGATATTTTTAAGGAAGGTTTCTAGTACTGTGGTAGCGGCAACCGCCGTTTTATGTAACTACAGAAGGAGGAATTATTGCTACTGGAGTTGCTATTGCCACCGCCTCTATCATCATAAATTTGAATCACATTTGTTAGTCAGTTCGGCTGCTTCGAAGGCAATGGCGTTTTGATGATTGCTGGCAATAGCCGATGGTTGATATTTGTGACATAATCATTTGATCATATGTTTTGCTGTTCGTAATGTAAATGTATTTTTTTTCCCTTCATGTAATACTCTTTACTAAAAGGAGGTGATTTTATACTGTTTCCCTTTTGAGGTGTTTGCTATCAGTTGTTTTATTGAAATTCAGTCTTTTCAGTTAATATTATTCTTGGACTTTTGCTTTTTTTTTAAAAAAAAAACAAATTCATTAGTCTTTGCAGAAACGTTAATAAATTCATTAAGGCCCAGCACCTTACCACTCAATACCAGCTTCCTACCGCATTTTTAACCGTACTAATATCATAAAAGTGAAAGTAACTATCTCTTACGTTTTCTCGACGAAACCGCTGAACCGAATTCGATAAAATTTGGTATGGAGATACCGTGACAGCTGAGGAAGATCATAGGCTACTTTAGAAAATACAATATATTTACTGACTAGCAGAATCTTACGCAAAATATGGAACAATAATTACTCTTAACAATAAAGTCTTTCGCGACGGCAATGATAGGTAATGTTGCCGCGTCAATTCGGGATAAAATTCCGACGCGGCAAGAAAACCGAGAAAGTTTTACATAATAATTACTCCTTGAAAAAGCTGTTTACTCATTGACTTTTGAAATTTATCATATTTGCGAAAATGCTTTTATTTTTGATACGTAATGCGATTCAACGAAATGAATCCAATGTTTATACAATACTCTACGTGTATAATCCATACTTCCATACTAATATCAGTAATAAGCCCGCCACATCTGAGCTGCTCAGCGTAATACGTCTCTTGTAACTCTTTTGTTGCGTTAAAACTTCCGTGAACAGCTCATGTTAATGCGATTAGCTTTGCTGTTTGACGATCATGAGTATCGGAGGTCATCATTGACGTGCAAGTTACCGAAGTGGCGTCAAAAAATTTTTCACCAAGCTCCCGAACATACGAATCGATGTCTCCCAGCCAATAAAGCCAGCAACAGATTGTATTTTATTTTACTGATACGCGATCGGGGTCGTGGGTAAAAGATAGAAAGAATACAATGAGACTTTTAAGCATATTTCTAAGAATGATGACCTCATCTCAATGAATAGTTACGTAACAAAAATTTTTTCTATGGGTTTAATCCGCTACTCACCGAATTTTGATTCCTTTATTTTTTATTATGTTTTCCTGCATCTAGTTCCGAAACACCTTTTTCTTCGAATCTCATAGATAGTAAAGTTACCTTCATGCAGATAGTTTTTTGGATTATGCAGCTGTTTGTATAAGTATTCTTTAATATCCAGCCTTTAACGTAATAATAAGTTCTTTATAGCTTAATAAATGTCACAGTCCTACTTCATTTGCCCGACTTTTCTGTACTTTCAAAAGCAAATTAAGTTCTGTTCCTTTGTATTTTGTTTTTACAATTATCTGTTGTTTAATTCAGTTATTTCTGTTATAATGTCTCAGATAGCACTGTCCGCGCCAGATAGGCGACGCAACTTGCATTGTTTTCGTGACAGCAGTTTAATTTTTGCCTTGAGCATATTCGCTCGATACTTTGACCATTGCTTTCTTGCAACGTAATTTTAAGTAAGTAACCTTTTTATGTCATGACAATTATGACCTTGGTTAATAATTTTATCAAACTTAATTTTCTATGTATTGTTTTATAGGGTTTCTTTCTCATGAAGGCATCATTAGAGCTACTGAAACTTAGGTCAACGTACCAAACAGTTAATTGCAACCGGTTGGCTGTGTGATTCCTATGCTGAGAATACGATGATTATTCAATCCTCAATGTGTTTAATGCACGCCAATCCATAGTTCCATATCAATATTATAAATGCGAAATTAACCTGTTTGTTACGTTTTCCATGACTAAACGGCTGAACCTATATCTATGAAATTTAGCGTGAGTTTGCTTGAACCCTGATGAATACCTAGGTAGTATTGAAGGAAGATGGTTAGATTTACTCCAATGAAGGAAGATGGTTAGATTTACTCCAATAAGTATAACTGTGAATAGGCATGGAATTAGCGGATAACATTGAACAACACCTCCTATAATTGCAAATACTGCTCCTATAGGTAACACATAGTGGAAGTGTGCTATTACATAGTAAGTGTTATGAAATACAATATCAAGAAATGAGTTTGCTAATACTAGTCCTGTTAATCCTCCAATCGTGAATAAGAAATTAAATCCTAGAGCTCTTTGTAATAGGGGATTAAACTTGAACCTCTTTCCATATAATGTTGCTAATCATTTGAATACCTTAATTCCTGTTGGTACTGCAATAATTATTGTTGCTGATGTAAAATATGTTCATGTATAAACACACATTCCTAGTGTAAATACATGATGTGCTCATGCAATAAATCCTATTAGTCCAACTGATGTGTAGTATAAATTTACCTACTGTTATGAATGATTCAATTTTTCCTCTTTCTTGACTACAGTGTTTGGAATAATACTAAATCCTGGGAAAATTAGATTGTAGATCTCTGGATGTCCAAAAAATCTGAATAAGTGTTGATACAGTACAGGATCTCCCCGCTTTACAATCTATGTAGTACAAGCTTTTTATTTGTTTGAAAAATGTTAAGCAAATTAGGAAAAATATTTGCTCTTTGAAAAAGCTATTAACCCTTTCAATTTTGAACTTGATCATATTTGTGTAAATGCTCTTATTGCTAGATATGTTCTTCGTAATACGATTCAACGTAATAAATACAGTGCTTATTCAATTCTCAACGTGTTTAATCCATACTTCCATACCAATACCAGTATTGTCAAATGCGAAAGTAACCCGCTCTGTTACGTTTTCACGACTCTATCGCTGAACGACTCCGATGATATCTGCTGTAGAGATAGACTGAACCGTCAGGAAGACCACAGGTTACTTTAAAAAGTTGTATTTTTTTTAGTATTATTAACATTTTAATATATGGTACACGTGAGTGGCATGCCGACGTTCCTGGTGCAGTGGGCGGCGACTGTTAGTGTCTATAAATTATACCGTAACAGTGCAAATCAAATATTATTGTGGTTTATGATATTGTGTTTTTGTACCACCTGACATAACTGGAGGGTTTTGATGGAGACGGCCGGCCGGTGTGGCCGAGCGGTTCTAGGCGCTTCAGTCTTGAACCGTGCGACCGCCACGGTCGCAGGCTCGAATCCTGTCTCGGGCATGGATGTGTGTGATGTCCTTAGGTTAGTTAGGTTTAAGTAGTTCTAAGTTCTCGTGGACTGATGGCCTCAGATGTCAAGTCCCATAGTGCTCAGAGCCATCTGAACCAATTTTTTGGTGGAGACGGAACAATAAAATCGGACGGTAAACCCGAGAACCTTATTTAGAACTATTACTGTACCCTCGCAAACGTGCCTGATTTAACACATACTTCTAAGAGAGCCCAAGCTGCGAAAGTTGCTG
Organism: Schistocerca piceifrons; assembly: GCF_021461385.2. NCBI lineage: Eukaryota > Metazoa > Arthropoda > Insecta > Orthoptera > Acrididae > Schistocerca > Schistocerca piceifrons. The sequence continues at coordinate 546,909,871 of NC_060141.1, read as the reverse complement.
GAATCCAAAATGCCTCAGAGCAATCTTATGTCCGCCGGGAGCTGGATACATAGCGCCAGGCGATCTTAAGAGATACACAGACATTTTTCATAATTTGCGTAACATTTTTCAAACCAATGAAAAGCTTCTACTACATAAATTGTAAAGTGGGAAGGTCATATCCTATATCAACACTTATTCAGAGACTTTGGACATTCAGAGATCTACAATTTAATTTTACCAGGATTTAGTATTATTCCAAACACTGTGTGTCAAGAAAGAGGACGCGTAACGCTCTTCGTCTAAAGTGTGACGGGCTTGTGACGGTGACACTTAAAGGCTGTACGACGAACAGGGAGTCGTACCTTTCAATGTGATATGTGAAAGGTTTTGGAAGGGCTGCATTCGGTTATGATCTATTAACCGACTACGTTAATCATAAATTAATCATCATAAGAGACTGATCAAAAATGTAGGCACCGTAACGCATTAAAATGGAAGAGAGAAACGGTTGGTATGTGTTGCTCTTGTGGCAAAATCTCACATTCAATATTAGGTGAGGCATAGAAACCTCTAAAAACTCTACTTACGGGTGAATGTAATGAAATGGGGCATTGTTTTAAACATAAATAAAAAATATAATGCGTGATTTCAGATTCGACATATAGCAAAATAATAGAAACACATTCATTATGTACATACCTACCGGCACTGCATACATTTTTTATACATATGTCTCCACACACTATACACACAGACGTCACTCGTAATTATTTGCTCACTCACTCACCATCACTCATCGTCACAAAACTACTGTTCTACGAGCTGGTAAAACTTAGTACGCCCTTGTATGGTCGGTGTGCTACAAAATGGAGAGTTTTCGAAAATATGTGATTGTCTCTATGATTAGTTCACTAATAGAAATCAGTATGTAATACTGGACCGTGAATGTTCCACACAAAGGAAAGAAGGTAACATCGGGTACGTACAAAGGAAGCGTAAGACAATCTCAAATGTTCTTCAACACCCATAAACAAGTTATCACATCGGATCAGCAGCACTATCGGATTGTTCCCTGACGACGCTGTTGTGTACATGAAAATGTCGTCGTAAGATGGCGGTAAATGCCTGTAGAAAGAAATCAAAATTTCTGCTTGGTGTAATGAATGGCACCGCTGATTAAATATGGGTAAATATAAGATAATGCCTATATCAAAGAGACAGAACCCAATAATATCTGATTACAAGATTAGTGGTGAACGTCTTGAGAGCACGACACGTCGTATTGAGTATTGACGGACAATACTAAGATGGGGTATCGTATGGGAAGATTACCTAAAATCAGTATTAGGAAAGGCCAATGGCAGGATCCTGGAAATTTGATATTCATCTGTAAAGCAAATCGGGTAGAAGGCACCAGTGTTATCTTGTCTATATTCGTGTTCCAGTGTTTTCTGTTCTTATCAAGTAATCATGGCAACAGCCATCTAACGAATTCCATGACGCGTTGCTAGGACCGTAAGAGGTAAGCGTAATCCTTACGAAAGTGTTTTAGGAATGTTCAGGAAATCCTTGGAAGAAAGATGACTTAGTCCAGGTGAAACACATATCGGTATATTAATTTTTCAGAGTCGTGTAAAATGTTTTGAAAACCATCATGATCTTCTTTGACTGATTAAATGCAGGCCCGTAATTCGGCCGCGTGGTCATTTTCGAGAGAACAGCAAACAGCAAAATGTTTGTGTTTCAGCACATGTAAAAACTATTTTTTTGGATGTATATAGCATGTCAGATATCCTGCATGTCACATATCATTCTTCATCAATTTGTTTTTTTAGATTTTGGCATGTGATGTAAGACAAAAATACGGAGTATTTCATCGAATGTTATGAATAATTTCGTTTTTGATCGAAGGTGACCTGCTGGTAAAATTTAGTGAAGCGGTTTTCGAAGAAGATTGCGCGGCCGCTGAGCTGCCATCGTCGTATGTATCGGGTTGAGATGATGAGCGTGACAGAAGAGAGAATACGGAACGTAGAGGGGCCTATAGGCAGTCATTTTTCTCTCGCTCACTGCGCGAATGGAACAGTGCACAAAATCTGACCATTGGTGCGAAGTATCCTCCGACGTGCGCTGTGCAGTGGCTAACGGAGTACTCTGCCATAAAATTTCGGAGGTTGTTCAGAAAAAAAAGTACCACGATAGAATTATCCGAATCGGTAGATGTGATGTTTAAGTACAGACAAACAACTGATTACAATTATAGAAAAATTGGATGATTTATTCAAGCGAAAGAGATTGACAAATTGAGCACGTCAGTAATGCGCCGGTTATCTCGGGCCCTGTACAAGCGATTATTCGGCTTGGCAGTGATTGATAGAGTTGCTGGGTGCCCTCCTAAGGGATATCGTGCTAGAGTCTATCCAGTTGGCGTGTTAGATCGTCAAAATCGTGAGCTGGTTGAAAGTACCTGCCCATAACGGTCCAAAGCTTTCCATTTGGGGGAGATCCGGTGACTTGTTGACCAAAGTAGTGTTTGGCAAGCACGAAGACAAGCAGTAGAAACTCTCACCGTATGCAAGCGGGTATTATCGTGCTAGAGTCTATCCAGTTGGCGTGTTAGATCGTCAAAATCGTGAGCTGGTTGAAAGTACCTGCCCATAACGGTCCAAAGCTTTCCATTTGGGGGAGATCCGGTGACCTTGTTGACCAAAGTAGTGTTTGGCAAGCACGAAGACAAGCAGTAGAAACTCTCACCGTATGCAAGCGGGTATTATCTTGCTGAAATGTAAGCCCAGACTGGCTGGCCACGGAGGGTAACAAATCGGGGCGTAGAATATCTTCTACGTAACGCTGTGCTGTAACGGTGCCACGGATAACAACAAAAGGGTTCCTGCTCTGAAATGAAAAGGCAGCCCAGATCATCACTCCTGGTCGTCAGGCCGTATGGTGGGCGACAATCAGGTTGGTATCCCACTACTGTTCGGGGCATCTCCAGAGACGTCGTCAGCCTGGAATCTCATTGACTGAAGTAGAACTGTCTTCAGTGGTGAGTCCTGCATCGATCTCAGCCCCGATGACCAGCGACGACGTGTCTGGAAACGCCCCGGACAATGGTGGGATACCAACCTGACTGTGGCCCGCCATATGGCGCACTAAGCAGGAGGCTTGCTTAATTGTGACATTTCTTTTCATAGAAGAACCTCTTTGGTTGTCATCCGCAGCAGCTTACAGCACAGCGTACATCGACGATATTCTACTCTCCGTTTGGTTATTCTTCATAACAAGCCGTCCTCGGCTTACATTTCAGCAAGGTAATGCCCACCTGCACACACCTTGTCTTCGTGTGTTGGCCAGCGAGGTCACCGGATCTCTTCCCAACTAAGAAGGTTTGGAGCATTAAGGGCAGGGCCTTCCAACCAGTTCACGATTTTGACAATCTAACTCGCTGCTTGGATAGAATTTGGCACTATATCCCTCGGTTAGACACTGGACTCGCATTCGGGAGGACGACAGTTTAATCCCGCGTCTGGCCGTCCTGATATAGGTTTTTCGTGATTTCCCTAAATCGCTCCAGCCAAATGCCGGGATGGTTCCTTTGAAAGGGCACGGCCGACTTCCTTCCCCATCCTTGCCTAATCCGATGAGACCGATGACCTCGCTGTCTGGTCTCCTTCCCCAAACAGCCCAACCCAACTATATCCCTCAGGAGGACATCGAACAACGCCATCAATCAATGCCAAGCCGAGTAACTGCTTGCATATGGATCAGAGGTAGACCAATGAATTATTGATATGCTAAACTTGTGAATCTCTTTCTCTTGAATAAATTATCCAATTTTTCTGAAATTGTAATCATTCGTTTTTCTGTACAGATACATAGCATCTACCGATTCCCGTCCCATTCGAACAGTTCCTTGGTGGTGTTTCTTTTTCTTGTCTCAGAGTGTATTTTTATATAAGGAATCCGTGCTCTCCGGTGGCTTCTTGCAAAACAACTGCATTTAGTTTGATTTCTTACTCCTTGTATCGGTATTTCCCTGAAAATGTCTAAACGACCGTGCTAATGTTGGCGATATGCGTTCTATGTCTTGTTTAGGATAAAAAAACTTGATCCGTCCACTAACGATACTTGCTATTGGCAAGTGCCACATGCTCCTGAAGCTTGCGTTCAGTACCGCTTTGTTCTGTTGCGGGTCTGTTTCTCCGTCAGTCTTGGTTCAAATGGCTCTGAGTACTATGGGGACTTTACATCAGAGGTCATCAGTCCCCTAGAACTTAGAACTACTTAAACCTAACTAACCTAAGGACATCACACACATCCATGCCCGAGGCAGAATCCGAACCTGTGATCGTAGCGGTCGCGCGGTTCCAGACTGAAGCGCCTAGAACCGCTCGGCCACACCGGCCGGCCTCCGTCAGTGTTATCTGTATGTGAACAGTGACACACGGTAGCATGGAAATAACTGATGAGGAGTGGACCGATTTGCACCTCGTGAATGCGTTCACATGGGAAAGCGGCACAACGACGCTATGCTCGCTGTTCCTGCAGAGACTGCTAAGTCGCCCAGCGTCGACGGAAAGCGTCGGCTTGTTTCCCGATGGAAAAAGGCGGAAATTTACGGGCTCATTCGATAGGGAAGTCCCAGATTACGGTATTAGTTGTATCGATATACACTGAAGAGCCAAAAAAGACAGGCACACCTTTCTAACATCGTATAGGGCTCCCGCTAGCACGCAGAAGTGCCGCAATACGACGTGGCATGGACTCGACTAATGTCTAAAGTAGAGCTGCGAGGGATTGACACATTGAATCCCGCAGGACTGTCCATATATCCGTAAGACTACGAGGGGTTGGAGATCTCTTCTGAACAGAACGTTGCAAGACATCCCAGATATGCTCAATAATGTTCATGTCCGGGGAGTTTGGTGGCCAGCGGAAGTGTTTAAACTCAGAAGAGTGTTCCTGGAGCCACTCTGTACCAATTCTGGACGTTTAGGGTGTCCAACTGTCCTTCTGGAATTGCCCCAAGTCGGTTGGAATGTACAATGGGCATGAATGGATGCAAGTGACCAGACTGGAGCCTAAGTACGTGTCATCTGTCAGAATCGTATCGAGTCGTATCAGGGGCCCGTATCACTCCAACTGCACACGCCCTACACCATTACAGAGCCTCCACCAGCTTGGACAGTCGCCTGCTGACATGCGGGGTCCATGGATTCATGAGGTTGTCTCCATACCAGTACAAGTCCATCCGCTCCATACAATTTGAAACGAGACTCGTCTTACCAGGCAAGATGTTTCTAGTCATCAATAGTCCAAATTCGGTGTTGACGAGCTCAGATCTTTTTCCGGCTGCAGCAATCTTGGAGATTTGATGTTTCACCGGATTCCTGGTGTTCACGGTACACTCGCGAAATGGTCGTACGACAAAATCCCCACTTCATCGCTATCTCGGTGATGCTGTGTCCCATCGCTCGCCTGCCGACTACAACATCACGTTCAAACTCACTCAAATCTTGATAACCTGCCATTGCAGCAGCAGTAACCCATCTAACAACTGCGCCAGACGCTTGTTGTCTTATATAGGCATTGCCGACCGCAGCGCCGTGTTATACCTGTATACATATCTCTGTACTTGAATTCGCATGCCTATACCAGTTTCTTTGGCCCTTCAGTGTATGTTAACACGGATAGTAAAACACGGTTGGTTGGTTCATTTGGGAGAGGGAACCAAACAGTGAGGTCGTCGGTTTCATGATTAGGGAAGGAAGTCGGCGGCGCCCTTGTGAAGGAATCTTCCTGCTATTTGCCTGAATTGATTTAGGGAAATCAGGGAAAACTTAAATTAACATGGCCGGACGTGGGTCTGAAGCGTCGTCCTCCCGAATGCGGGTCCAGTGTGCCAACCTCTGCGTCAGCTCGCTCGGTAGTAAAACATTAATAACCATAGCAGTGACTGAGCAGTGCTGCTGTATGGCGGGTAGCAGTCAGTGAGGACCAGCGCAGGCCAGAGCGGTGCTGGCACTGTTGGAGTACTGGTTATACTTCATGTTTTACTGTCCCTGTTAATACATATCGATGAATCGAATATCACACCAGTCTAATTTGGTACCACCCTAACGAATGGGCATTTGAAATTCCGGTATGAAAATCATTTGTTTGTAAGGGGAAACGAACCGATGCTCTCCCTTGGCACTGGACGTCGCATGAAATACGTGAGGAGCAGTATTTGTTTGGGCTGAGTCCACCCACACCATGAAGAAGCAAAATTTCAAGTATCTGCCGAAACATCAGAAAAAAATGCTGCCTGACGAGTCTTAGGAGGCACACACTGTATGCAGATGTATAGTTGTAGGTTCATGTAAGTGTTGGATAAGGTCGATGAGAAAATAGATCCCAGCAGAGAAATTAGTACTTTTGTCTTCTGGAATGATTCGTATGTGTCAGCTGGGTGTGGGAATCAGCACAACGGATGCGGCAACTTGGTGCAGTGACAGAATGGGAGAAATGGGCTATCGTATTTAGAGGTGATCATTGGGTGACTGAAGTTGGCCGATTTTTTGGTGTATCAGCGCGGACTGTCCAACATGTATACAAGAAATGGTTTGCCACTCGCAGCCACGTAACACAGCGTAAGAACAGTGGTTATCAGGAGTGCACTAGGGAACTGTGTTACGACTGCTGTTGTTCTTTATACACATAAATGATTTGGTGGACAGGGAGGGTAGCAATCTGCGGTTGTTTGCAGATGATACCATGGTGTACGGCAAGGTATCGAAGCCGAGTGACTGTACGAAGATACAAGACGACTTAGACAAAATTTCCAGTTGATGTGATGAATGGCAGCTATCCCTAAATGTGGAAAAATGTAAGTTAATGCAGATGAGTAGGAAGAACAAACCTTTAATGTTCGGATACAGTACTACTAGTGTCCTGCTTGGCACAGTCAATGCGCTTAAGTATCTGGACGTAACGTCGTAAAGCGATATGAGGGGGAATGAGAATATGTGCTAGGGAAGCCAAATGGTCGATTTCGGTTTACTGGGAGAATTTTAGGAAAGAGTGGTTCACCCGTAAAGGAGACCGCATATAGGACATTTGAGCGACCTGTTCTTGAGTACTGCTCGAATGCTTAGGATCCGTACGAGGTCGGACTGAAGTAAGACGTCGAAGCAATTCAGAGGCAGGCTGCTAGATTTGTTACATATGTTACCGGTAGGTTCGAACAACACGTGTTACACAGATCCTTCGGGAAACTCAAACGGGAATCCCTGGAGGCAGGACGACGTTCTTTTCTAGAAACACTATTGAGAGATATTAGCGAATCGGCATGTGAAGCTGGCTGCCGAACGATTCTACTGCCGCCAACACACATCGCGCGTAAGGACCACGAAAATAAGATACGAGAAATTAGGGCTTACACTGGGGCGTACAGACAGCCGTTTTTCCCTCCCTCTGTTTGCGAGTGGTGCAGGAGCGGTTGAAAATGGTTTAAATGGCTCTGAGCACTCCGGGACTTAGCTTCTGAGGTCATCAGTCTCCTAGAACTTAGCACTACTTAAACCTAACTAACCTAAGGACATCACACACATCCATGCGCGAGGCAGGATTCGAACCTGCGGCTGTAGCGGTCGCGCGGTTCCAGACTGTGGCGCCTAGAACCGATCGGCCACCCTGGCCGGCTACAGGAGCGGAAATGACAAGTAGTGGTACGGGGTACCCTCCGCCACGCGCCATACGATGGCTTGCGGAGTATCTATGTAGATGTAGATGTAGATGATAACTGACAATGTCATTGACAATAGTTTTCCATACTGACAGGAATAATGATTCTGTCACTGAGTGCAGGTCCACCTTGACCAGTTTTTGACCGAACAGTGCTAAGGGAACTGCTTGCGGGGTCAATTGGAGTCGGATACCTCGCAGAAGGAGATTTCACATAGGGGTACATATAACAGCATGCCTTTCATGGGCCAAACAACACAGAAATTGGATACTGGCTGCCTGGAAGCGTGTATTTGGACAAAATATATCGATTTTGCGTCTTTTCCAGTGACGGAAGTAATCGAGTGCCTCATTGATGAGGAGTCATCGACACTGATGAGGCGTTTAACCCGCGGTGTGTAAAAGTCGTTGGTGGTTCTTTGATGTATTGGGGGTGTTTCCCATACCATGACTTGGACCCACCAATCCGTGGTACTAGAAACATGTACCAGAATGTTTATTTCAATATTCTCGCTAACCAAGTGCTGCCCTTTCTTCTGCCTCTACACTGTGAGTATGCTGTGAACTCGCTGTGCAAACAGAAAACTGCCGTGTTCACAGGAGTGTACGCCCACGTATCTGGTTCGACGAACATACGCTCACTACGATTGTTCCGCTAAATCAACCGATCTTAAACCTACAGAAATGTTTTGGAACAGAGGGTGAATCGTAAGAACTGAAACGTCCCCTTTGAACAATTATACACGACTGTCCTTAAACTGACACAAAATATTTTTAGCGCAACGCAATCTGACTATCAAAGATCCCTGCAAAAGAATGGCCCTGACTAACATTAAACTATACCTTTCACAAATCACTTACCTCACAAAAATCTTCGCTGCTCAAGCTACTGCAATACAGCGAGCGCCACTACTGCCAGCTAAATAAAAGATTCAAACTATGGAAGGCACTAACTACTGATAGGGATAGTTAGCAAATGAAAGATATTAATAGAGAACAAACAATGTATTTACCTTGGTATCATCATATATAAATATACCAGTTCATGACAAATTTCAAAACTCCGCCATCTCTCTCCCCACATCCACCACTGCTGGCGGCTCACCTCCAACTGCGCAACGCTACGCGCTGTTCACATCCAGCTGCTGCTGCCCAACACTACAATGGCAGACAACAATGCAAACTAGCCACAGACTGCACACAGCACAGCCAGTGATTTTCATATTGAGCGCTACGCAACGTTGCCAATAAGAAAACATAAACAGCCTACTTACATAGAGAAAACATAAACAGCCTACTTACATAGCCCCCATGCTCCCCACAAAAATTTTACAAATTTTTTTTTTTTGGGCAGTGGCCAATAATGATTTGATAAAATTTTTCATAATTACAATAACAAAGAAATCAAATGCACACACTTATTGATACAATGTTGGTCAAAAGCTAAAATTTTCTCACAGTACATAAAGACAGTCCTGATCATTCATTACGGTAAAATATAGTGTTTTTCTCAAAGTCTGAGCAGTAGAAGAAAATGCACACGGAAGTAGTGGATTTCCATGCAGTCTTGAAGAAGTAGTGTTGTCCTTCCAACGGAAAGACAGTGCTGACTCGACATGCAGACAGGTAATGGGCCACAACAGAGTAAACCCACAGCAGAGTCAGTCGACGTTTTGAAGAATATTGGTAGGTAGGTCATCACAGAGCAGACCCACTGGAGTCCTGGTAGAGATTGTGGTATTGGTGGGCCACCAGAGGTGCAGACCCACTGTAGTCCTTGTAGAGATAATGGTATTGGTGGGTCATCATAGATGCAGACCCACTGTAGTCCTTGTAGAGATAGCCAGCAGCCATCTGTTGTGACTGTGCAGGTGCACAATCACCATTGAAGAGTCTTGCGGATAATATAGCAAGTCCATAAACCACCACTTGTGCACTCACAAAGTTTCTGGAATTGTCCTTAGAACCAGCAACGCTGTTATCCAGTCCCTTGCTGAATTATAAACACACGTGCAAACACTAACAGTCCCAACTTCTCACATATTATCCATATACTATGACCAACAGAAACGTGTGCAGTGAAATGTAACTAACAAGTTAATAATATCATGAACTGGTGACAATTACAATTTTATAACATAAGAATACAATAAAGGTACAAAATACATCATTAAAAACATAACAATACAGATAACATTTGTAGTACAGGCTTTACAAAAGAATAGAAATAGACATATACGTCAGTGGTACAGGAATTATGACATGAGTACATACATAGAAGATCAGAATAACTTGTGAAACATCAACTTCACACATGAGCATTTAAACAGAATGAATAATGTCTAACATCTTTACAAAGTAAATAACATATCATTAGTGCCAATTATATTTGAGGATAACAGTATTCCTCATCATAGAGAATGTGGCTTAATATTAAAAGAAGAAAAAAATTCTATGAAACTACACAGAGACAGGAAGAAAACAAATACACAAGGGTACATAAACACATAGTGGGATAACACCAATAGGAAAGGACAGGGTTCGTTTTCAGTGTAACATTTGGTACTGCAGTCCAACCCAAAACTTCATATATCTTTCCTCTTACTTCCTCCTTTGTTTCCACCAAAAAAATTCTATCTAAGCATGCTTTCTGTATTTATATGTTCACACATTTCTTACCTCAACATTGATTTCCAAGAAAATCCTACCTAAACCTGTTTTCTCAATGCATTTCTTTCAATTCATCGCAACTCATTCTCTTAGAGGCTACCCCCTCTTAAGCTAACTTAAATCTACTGAGCTCAGATGCTAAACTAAGGAACGAGGCAATGCAGCATCACATAACAAATCAACACAAACAGCAATGCAAAAAATGCAAATTGGCAAAGCTAGCAGCATAAATGAGCAAAAGTCAAATTCAATAACACTATGCCTGGCAAACAGCAGCAACTTATACCCAAACATGACATAGCGCAAGCAGAAAAAATATTACACTAAACATAACAATGCAGATAAGGGAAATGTATATTCACATCTTAATGTCTATGTAATTAAAGTGGTGCACCACAACAACTTATTGTAAAAAAAATATTACCATCTAATTGAAAAGAAAATTATGTTTTACTGTTACTAGTTCCTTCTTATTGTTCTTTCCTTTCCAAGTGCTCCTTTTTTAAAGAATGTGGATCATAAAATAATTATTTAATAGATCTGTTGACAGAAAGTGTTCACATTAGCAAATGCATTTCATTTTATAAAAGCAATGCTGCAACACAGCTGGAAACCAGATATCAAATGAAATAAGCAATTACGCAAACCAAAGCATAAAAATATCATTCAATAGTCATGTGACATTTCATAAGTTAGTAGAAATTCTCTCAACTCTCGTAGAAAGACACTTGTCATAATCAGGTGTGCAGATGTACAAATATTTCTCGTCATTTCATTAGGCATTTCAGTAAATATCAGAAAGTACGATATGTTTCCAAGTAATCAGCGTGTCGGATTTGCGATGCTTTCTCTAAAGGAATGACAATGGCCAGGATAATGGCCTTTTTTTTTTCTTCCTGTGCTCTGAAAGGCATGCGCTAATGGCTTTTTCTCCAGGCGTCTGACACAGCTGGGTGCCCACGACGCATTACGTGCAGGTGGTCACTTCATTTTCTTACGGAAATATTTACGACAGCAGTTTCCGCTACAGAGACAGTCTCACATAAAAACATTTAACAGGTCAAGAATGTGCGTTGCAAATGTGTAGAAACAAAATGCTATTGATATAACAGTGTCCAAAAAAATTTTCGTCTGCATTGTAATACATTCACGAATATACACACACATTTCATAACTCTTAAAGTACGTTTCTTGGTTTCCAACATCCTTTTTCACAAGTCAAGAGTCCCTACCCACTATTCATTACTCCTTACCTTATTACACATATACGTATCCATCGACACTCGTCAATATTTCGTCATTATATAGCCTCAGCCTATTAATCATAAACATACCTCAGCAGCATAATACACATCGTCGTCGTAAAAATAACATCATAACACCTCAGTCAAATCTCAAAATTGTCGTAGCTTCCTCCAATAATTAAAAAAAATTCTCTGCTCATGTCAAAAGTGTCATCTGCCTCAAACGTACTTCAAAAATCATGAATCTATACCAAATACATCATTCAAAGCTCTCATAGTATCACAATGGTTCCGAAAAAATATGAAGAGTTCACACAGTACAGACAAAATACAATTTCGTAAGTGTGAAGTTATCCAACGGTGTAATTACGTAAACAAGTGTCACTGACGTAGTAAAAAACATGCTTATCTCTCAGTTAAATGATCAGATCGCTGTGTAATTTATGTTTTAGAGAAATATGGTACCGATGTGTAAAGTTGTATAAGCAAATACCATATTAGCTAGGGTTCCTTGTGGTTGCCAAACACATGGTACACAAAGTAGGCGTATACCCCCCTGAGGATTAATGTAATTATACCCTCAGGTGTTACAGATTACACCAATGGAATGAAATATATCACGGAAAACTTTCTTTGTAATTCAAAAATCTTTAAAAATAAATGTTTTAAGTATAAAACTGATCACTGAATTGCGTGTCCTGTAGCGCTAAATGTGCATCTTGTTGTAAGATAACCTCTGTGGAAGTGTCGTAGTTATTTTCCTCCAAAAGCTAAGTTCTGCAGAAGCCACTGTACTTACCTCATGATAAACAAAAGTGAAATGCTTTGCGTATAGATATCGTAGTTATTATGCTTATTGGCGTGATGAAGAAAGTACTGTACAGTAACGTAATGTTGTGCCACGAAAAAGGGTGTCTCATTGTTGCTATACCACAAAAGTTACTACTAAAACATGTTTTTCTTTCCAGAAGAATTCAGAAAACTGTGCAGATATAAAACAGATACACCGCAAAAGCGACATTGTAAATTGTCACTCATTAGTAGCGTCGTGATAAAAATCGTGTAGCTGTCACATAAACTAACCTCTGTGTCATCTGGTATCTCTCAGAAAGCACTTTAAATTCAGAATGTATTTTCAAATAAACCAAAATGTTGCATTAAAATCTCATTAGCAGTACTGGTAAATGTTCTAAGTATGTGAGCCTTATAGTCGTTACGTAATCGTGCAACAAACAAGCAAGAATGTACACACAATGACACTGTGACGTCTGTTTACTATAACAATGCATTCGTCATTTCTGTTTAAATAAGTTCTCTTGGTTCTTGATTGGATATTTAACTTCAAACATTGTTGCATGGTAACAGTTCCTAAAGCATACTAGTAACGTGAAGTGAAACGTTTTATGGCAAAGACAAAGTTAAAAAGCAGATTATCTGTCAATAAATGGTTTTACATGAGAAATGTGGTGTAAACCTTTACTCTTCCTAGTACGCAGAGTTTCAACTTCAACGCAATTATCATGTGGTATACGTCGGATTCTGTAAGGTCCATTGTAAACTAGAAAGCATTTGTGACTCAAGTGTTTCTTCTTATGTGACAATGAATGAGCTTTAATGAGAACTTTCTGACCAATATACAATTTCCTTGCATTTGCTTTACCGTGTAGTTTTCTCCTTTTGTCTGCTGCAGATTTTATATTTTTAAGAGCCAAATCAATTATGTCTTTGTGTCGAAGTTTACGTGTATTCGGGAAAGGTACAAGCTCTCTGATTCTGTTCGGTGGTTCTTCATTCTTCAGTACAAGAGTAGGTGGTAAAGCAGTGGAGTCGTGAGGCATTTCATTCAGCACGTTTTGAAATAAGTGTAAATATCTGTCCCAATGCTGATGCTTTCTGTGACAATAAAGTCTGCAAAGCTTATTGATTTCTTTCATAATCCGTTCAGACGGGTTGCAATGTGGTGAGTACAATGAAATAAAAACAGGTTTGATTTTATGGTTGCGAAGCATGCGTGACCAAACAGCAGATCTGAATTGCGGTCCGTTATCTGAAATGACTTTACTAACGTGTCCAACTTCACGTAAGAAATTTTTAACAAAGGCGTTGGATACAGACCGTCCAGTGGCTTTACGTAACGGAGTGAAAGAAACAAATTTTGAAGTAAGTTCAACAGCGACTAGAACGTACGAAAATCCATTGGATGTTCTGACAAGCGGTCCCAAGAGATCAACAGCAGCAAATTCTTTTAATTTAGCAGGAATAATAGGAAACAACGGAGCACGATGTGAGACAGTAGATGGTTTCGCCTTTTGACAAAGTTTACAAATAGACAAGACTCTTCGAATTCGCTTTTCCATATTGTTAAAATAACAAGTCGTTCGAAGAATATGATAACATTTTCGTGGACCAAAATGTGCGTAGCTGAAATGAATGTACCAAATGAGCTTATTAACAAAATCGTCTGGAATGCAAAGTACCCATAGCTTGTCATCAACAGTGCAGCGTTTGAAGAGTATGTTGTTTCTAACCAGGTAATAATGCCGAATCTGTGTGTGTGTCTTTTCATGCCATTTGCTCTTGATGTCTTTCCAAATCGGATCTTTATCTTGTTCATGAGCAATGTCCTTTAAAGATGTGGTGATGAAGTTTTCAAAGGCGACTTTCTGAATGTAAAGAATACTGAAATTTTTCTCGAGGTTGCCTTCTGTGGTACTTTTCTCAAGCCCAGCCGGTGCGCGTGACAGTGCGTCCGCAACAATGTTCTCCTTGCCGGGAATGTAGACTATTGTGAAGCGGAATTCTTGCAGAAACAATGCCCAACGTTTTAACCTGTCATGATTTAATTTTGAAGACATAAGAAATTGTAATGCACGATGATCACTGTATACTTTTACGTGCTTACCAGAAAGAAAGAAACGGAATTTGTTAAATGCCCAAACGATAGATAAAGCTTCTAATTCAGTAACGGAATAATTTTTTTCAGATTTCGTTAGCACTCGGCTAGCAAAAGCAATGGTTTTCTGAATGGTAGTGTCATTTTCTATGGCTTCTTGAAATAAATGGGCACCAAGACCGACTTTAGAAGAATCCGTGCTAAGGCAGAAATCTTGTGACAGATCAGGATGAGCTAGTATTGGCGCGTGAAGTAACGCTTCTTTCAAAGAATTGAATTCCAACTGGGCTTGTTCGTCCCAGTTCCAAATAGTATTTTTTCCAGTGAGAGAACAAAGTTTTGGTGTAACTAGAATTTGCATATTCAGAAAACGACGGTAAAAATTTACGAGACCTAGAAAACTGCGGACTTGTCTTTTTGTGGATGGAACTGGAATGGCTCTGATTGCTTCTAACTTTTCAGGATCCGGCTGAATGCCTTCAGAAGAAATAATATGTCCCAAAAACCTCACCTTTGACCTACCGAATTCAGACTTTTCCAAGTTAACTGTAATTCCAGATTCTGCAAAAATACGTAACAGACTGTTGAGGATGCGATTATGTTGTTCCCATGAAGCTTCCGCTATTAGAATATCGTGCACATATAAGGTGATGTGACGTTTTAAGAACTCAGGTAATATGGAATTTAGCCCGCGAATAAATGCTGCTGAAGAAATTATAGAGAAGCTGTGGCTTTGACAAAAGAATTCTAAATTGGTTTGCTGGCGTACATCTACACTTTTTCCAAAGATTGCACCTTGTAATTTAATCTTACGTAACGGAAGTGTAGGGCAATCGTTCGATTTGTTACATTTGCTAAAGGCTGTTTCACTAATTACTGAGATGGGACTGCCAGAGTCAAGTACTGCCGTAAATTTTACGTCATTTACTGTAATGTGAATCACAGGATATGCAATATTGTTATGTTTTATGTCTTGTTCCTGGAGTAAGATGTCCCTAATGTCTTCCATTTTTACGTAATTACTAGCTACGGCAGCTGCGTCGTTAGTGTCATAAGAACGTTTTGTGGCTGCCATCGGTGTGAGTCATTGCCTATTGTCTCTTTGTTGGCGCGCGTCGTTATTGGGATTTGGAGACCTAACTTCTACAAATTCACCGTGACGAGAGGGCCCTGCTCTGTTTGAATCCCGCCAGTTCTGATGCAGTTCAGGTCTATCGTTATGATCATATCGTCTGTCGTCATTTCGGTAGATTCCGTAGTTTCTTTCTTGTCGGTCACGTGGTGGAGAATTTCTCCCTGAATCGAAACTGCGCGCTGGACCGTTGCGTCTAAAGTTATTCTGTCTCCCCTGATAATATTTATTTTGGTTCCCATATTGTCTGTTTCTCTGATTGTCTCTGTGATAGTCATTACCACGGAGAGGTGATCTTTCCCTGTAGTTATTACCACTCTGCCAACGGTTGTCATACGGGTGGTGTCTATTTTGGTCACGATTTGTGTTGTGAGAATAGCCTTGTCGTGTCCAGTTATTACTTCTTTCATCGCGGATTTGCGACGGATGTGACCTGTAATTGTTGTGTTCCTGGTTTCGCGTTCCGCGATTGTCAGTGTCAATTTCTAATTCTTGTAACAGTCCCTGAAAAGCTTCAATGTCGTCTTTGCAACGTCCTGCTAAAATAATATGTCGTAAATGTTTAGGCATTTTGATTAAGCAAATGCGGATGAGTTCTGAGGGGCTGTATGGGTTTGACAGGTACTGATTCTTGTGCAACATGTCTTCAAAATATTTCACAAGACTGGAAAATTCAGATTGTTCGAAGTGTTTCATCATTATGATGTTATGTTTTACACGGTCTTGTGTAGCTTGAGACCAATATGCTGAGAGGAAGACATGGTAAAATTCTCCTTCACTGTGGCAATCGTGAATGACCGATCGCATTCTTACAGCTGGTTCATTCTCTAAATAGCCACACATGAATTCTAATCTGTGTTCTAACGACCAGTTGGGAGGAAAACAATGAGAGAATTGATGGAGCCATGCTTGTGGATGAATGTCGTTGCCAGAATTCTTAAATGTTTTGAATTTACGTGTAGTAATGAACAGCTTATAGTCAAAATCATCATGTCGGCAAGTCGCATGTCGGTCATTGTTACGTCGTTTCGGCGGTTCCATCTCAAAATTCGGCGTACCTTGCCAACTTCTTTCACAATTTCCGAAGTGCCCTGTGTTGTTATTTTGTGTCTGTTCCGTATTTGTATGTCCCTCTTCCCGTATTGGGGCGCGAGTGTCCTCTGAAATACGTAATTCTTGTACTACTTGTGCCAACTGATCTTGCACTTCCCGGATTTCTCTTTTGTACTGTGTATTGATTTGATTTTGATTTTGTTTGAATTTTCTAATTTGTTCATACTCTTCAGTGTCCATGAAGGCTACAGGTGTTGTGTCATTCAGATCATCATCTACCTTTGTAGATAAGTTAGTGAACTGATCTGAAAGTTGGGCTACTTTATCCGATAGTGAAATCATTTCCTCTCTATGTTTTTCTGAACCAAGTTTCAGAGTGTCCATTTGTGTTGCAATCGTGTCTACTGTGACCTTTAAGTTTTCCTGAGTTTTTGCAAGTTGCATAACCGTATCGGTAGATGCAACTGAGTCAAATTTTGCTTGCAAGGTCTCATGATTTTCATGAACAATAGTTTGCAGTTCTTTTATGGCTGCTTCGTGATTCTGTAGTGCATTTTCATGACGCGAAAAAATAGGTTGGAAATGCTCACAAATTTGTGTTTTTACGTCATTACAGACTTTTTGACATTTCGATTCAATGTGATGTAACTCAGCAGTTAAATCCTCACGTGTTCGTTCAAGAGTTTGCTCCAATGAGTCTAACTTTTTAAGATTTTGTTCCATTGTGTCTAACTTTTGAAGCTTTTGCTGTGTTTGTCTCTGATTTTGTTCCATTGTGTCTAACTTTTGAAGCTTTTGCTGTGTTTGTCTCTGATTTTGTTCCATTGTGTCTAACTTTTTGAGATTTTGTTCCACTGTGTCTAACTGTTGCTGTGTTTGTATCTGGTGTTGTTCCATTGTGTCTAACTTTTCAAGCTTTTGTCCCATTTGTTGCATTAATTGTAATAACAATGCACTGGTGTCTGAAACATGTTCCTCAGTGCTTTTCGGCAGTGAAGTTGCACCGGCAACATTCACATTTTGAAAAGCGGAAAATGTGTCTTGACTCATTTGCGAAAACGGTGAGAACCCAAAACCTGAGTCTGCAGTATTTGCAATATTGTGTTCTGTCATTTCGGCTTCCTGAGGCGAGCTATTGCCGACCGATCGATCGATAATGCTTCCCTCTTCACTAATTGTTTCACTGTCCACGCCATTGTTTGCCGTCCGCTCCATTTCCCTATGCACAATTACCAAATTACTACTTTGAACATCAGTTAATTCATTACTCGGTGGCGCTAACACACTACTTTCATTTTCACTGTCATTTCTCAGTTTACTTTGGAGCCTAGTATTACGTTTTTCACACGCCATTATTGTCACAGTATTTCACACGACAACACAGAAAAACACAATTTGAAGAGCAAAAATAAGAGAACACATTAACATAACCCTGAAAATAATATCTAGTTAATTGCAGCTGCTAAATACTTGGTGCAAATCTACATGCATGCCACAACTGTTTTACTGTACAACAATGAAAGACTGCAACTACAAAGGAGATTCTCTCTACAATTACGCGCTAGCAATAAACAAAAGCTACACTAAATACACAAACTACAAGAAAAAATCAGAAGATTCCAGTGAGGTATCCTAGGCTAAGGGTCGACATATGAAACGTCCCCTTTGAACAATTATACACGACTGTCCTTAAACTGACACAAAATATTTTTAGCGCAACGCAATCTGACTATCAAAGATCCCTGCAAAAGAATGGCCCTGACTAACATTAAACTATACCTTTCACAAATCACTTACCTCACAAAAATCTTCGCTGCTCAAGCTACTGCAATACAGCGAGCGCCACTACTGCCAGCTAAATAAAAGATTCAAACTATGGAAGGCACTAACTACTGATAGGGATAGTTAGCAAATGAAAGATATTAATAGAGAACAAACAATGTATTTACCTTGGTATCATCATATATAAATATACCAGTTCATGACAAATTTCAAAACTCCGCCATCTCTCTCCCCACATCCACCACTGCTGGCGGCTCACCTCCAACTGCGCAACGCTACGCGCTGTTCACATCCAGCTGCTGCTGCCCAACACTACAATGGCAGACAACAATGCAAACTAGCCACAGACTGCACACAGCACAGCCAGTGATTTTCATATTGAGCGCTACGTAACGTTGCCAATAAGAAAACATAAACAGCCTACTTACATAGAGAAAACATAAACAGCCTACTTACAGAACCAATAACCTAACAATCTGCTAGCTCAATGGGATTTAATCATCGATAAGTAGCTTCAGGTGTGTGTGATATATCAGAAGAAACTTGAGGCGATTTTCAGCGTTAGTGGCGATGTCACACGATGCCGGAGTAATATGTCCTCGTGTGAAGTTCTTTTGCCTGTATGTTTACGTAAAAATTGTACAAACAGTTTCCCACCGCATACAGTTTTAAACGAAATCGTCGCACGTGTACTGCGCAACAGAATTAAGGGATTGCTTTTTCGAAACCCGGCCATTACCGTCTGCTGCGGCGCATTAGTTTGAAATTTGCCCTTTCTCTGTAACGGTTCAAAAGATTTGCACTCTGAGACGTCATCCTTGGACTTGACGACTGCTCAAACAGCTTATGCGAAAACAAAGCCACAACTCACAAATTCATGTGACGTCTAAGGTGGGTTAATGATGTCCACAGTGGCACCAAATTTAATCACATTTGTGCCCAAAAACCATCGTGCGCTTGTCACACGATAGGAGGGTCATTACACCTCGTCTTACCAACATTCACCCCTTCTTTTGACGCCTCTGCGATAGAGCTCAGATTCACAAGATCAGCGTTGAAATCAGGTGGCTTTCTTATAAGTGGCATGGGAAAGAATCGGCACGAAAAGACTTCAGGCTGTGGCATCAAGGGCGTAAATGAAATCACCCCTTTTACTGGGGTATTCTTTCCAACACACTTCGCGATCGAAAACGACAGTTCACAGTGCCATGACCAAAAGAAGACGTCCTTGACACCCTCGGACGTTTCAGTCCTCCTCTAAGAACGCTATAGGGTTAAATCTCCACCGAACGTGATCTCACTCCTTCGGAGGGCAGGTCGACAGTAATGTCTGCTCTAGTGTGAACCGAAGAAGCAATGGATGCTGGTGCTGTTGCAGCCCTCATATTTCGCGTCTTGCTATGGCGTGATCACGGGGGAGTGGGTTATGCAGGACGTTGACACATGCAGTCCCAGTAAGATTATCTGGTTCGGTAAATCCCTCGACGACAGCCGCACATCTTTCTTGAGAATTTTAAAAATGAATGTGTACAGAGACAACCTGTAAAATAGTCTTTGGACTCTTGTAGGTAGGAAACTGGCATTACAGGGCGCAAGCGCCTAAGACTACTTTACTAGTTGTCTCCGTAGACGTTGATTTTTTAAAATTCTTAATAAAGGTGGACTGGTGCCGACGAGGGTTTTGCCGAACTGGCTGGTCTTAGAGCGACAGTTCGCCGTTTTATTCACGCATGTGTCAATGTTGCACCCCTCCGTAATCACACCGGAGGAGGACGCGAAATAGGAGGGTTGGAAAAACTTAAGGACGCTTTGCTCCTTCGGATTACGTCGAGTGGTTTTGAACGGTACCTAGTTGTTACGGGCTTTACACGAGGCAAAAACTGCGATTGCTCTGCGCTCCAAAGGGATGCGATCACGTTCAATGGGGATGTAGCCCCACCAATGTCCTTAGAGAAGGGTCGAAACATCAATGTGCGACAGCACTGTCAAAGGTTGTCAAGAACGTCTACTTGTTGTTCGTTGCACTGCCAACAGTAGTTTCCAGCCCTGAAATGCGTGGGAATCAATGCCCCAAGGTTCAAATGGTTCAACTGGCTCTGAGCACTATGGGACAAAACATCTGAGATCATCAGTCCCCGAGAACTCAGAACTAATGAAACCTAACTAACCTAAGGACATCACACACATCCATGCCCGAGGCAGGATTCGAACCTGCGACCGTAGCGGTCGCGCGGTTCCAGACTGAATCGCCTAGAACCGCTCGGCCACAGCGGACGGCATACCCCGGGGAAATGGGTGATTTTATTGAGTCCTTTACTGCGCCCACTGAGGTATTTTCACGCCGAATCCGAGCGGGGGTGTGTCTGGAATGTTTTCCTCGGCCACTGGTAAGAAAACAGCCTGATTTAAACGCTGGGCGTCGCGGTTCTGTCCTCCGTCGCAGAAGCGTCCAAAGAAGCTGTGACGGCCATTCCATCGTGTGATGCGTCCACGTCGGCGTTTTGGAGAATTTTGTTGAAATTTAGTGCCAATGTGGACATCGTTAACCCAATTTACACGTTACAAGAGCTTGTGAGTTGTGGTTTTATTTTCGCATATATCGACACCTTGACGTTTGAAGCGCCGTCGAGCCCTACGGCGGAATCGCAGGGCGCCACGGTTTTGCAGCGTTACAGAAAAAGGTTATACGCACTTTTGAGGCAAATTTCAAACTGACGCTTCGCAATGGGAGGCAACTGCAATGGGAGGCAACTACAAGATTTCGGGAAAGTGATCCTTTAACTCTGTTGCGCAGTGTATGTAATGTAACGGACCAAGAGAACGTTTGGTGTCTGGAAGCAGGTTTGACGTGTCATGGATTCACCTCTGCTCCGTGAATGTATGTATTACGCGTCATTCGTAAGCGTCGTTGTCCATCTTGCAAAATATCCTCAGAGGAAACTACTGTCCGTGATTGATAACGTGATCCGTGATTGTGGACAAAATCTTGCAACTCTGATGTGTGGGAAGGCAGTCAACTGCCTTTCGGTTTTAAGTTTTTAATCTGAAGAATAGCCTGCGAACTTCGGAGACTACACGAGTTACAGCCTGTTTTGAACATGCACGAAGTATAAAGTTTCGTAAATATCAGAGAAAAGTTTACGTTTCATTAAGTAGGTAGATGAAAGAGACTTCTTTTATAGGATTACAATATTTTCTTATTTTTTAATGACCGATTTAGATCTGAGGAATAGAGGTAATCTTCAGGTGTAGTGTTCCAGACAACAAGATGCCTAATCCGGTATCGCGCTTGGCGCCCTTTTGGACAATTTGCATCACTAGACTTACATATGATACAGTTTTCAGATGTGGCTCCTTCTGAAAGAAAAAAGGAAAACCAGTGGTATTTTTTTTAAAGTTCCTGGCAGATTAAATCTGTGTGCCGGACAGAGACTCGAACTCGGGACCTTTGCCTTTCGCGGGAAAGTGCTCTACCAACTGAGCTACCCAATCACGACGCACGCCCCGTCCTCACAGCTTTAATTCCGCCAGAACCTAGTCTCCTACCTCCAAACTTCACAGAAGCTCTCCTGCACACAGTTGTAATCTGCCAGGAAGTTTCTTATCAGCGCACACACCGCTGCAGTGTGGAAATATCATTCTAGGTATTTTTTTTCATTGTCTCAGCAATGGTCTGTATTTCTAAAAGATATCAGGTCTTCAATGATATTGCATTATAGAGGAATTACACGAAGTATTGTGCGTCAATGACTGGATGCGTTATGTGCACATAACGGAGAATTCAAGGCATGTGGTGCTTAACAACAGCTATGTCAAGAGGAAAAACGATTCTGTCAATTTGGTTACAACTCCTCGCAATTTTTACTAAATCAGAAGCCATGAATTTCTATAATTATTTCTGTAAATAAAATTTACGGAAAACGACGACTACAATTTTATTTTCGGATAGCTAAGACCAAGAATCTATTCAGCTAAAAAAGATTAATGGGTTCATATAAACTGTAATTTATTAAAATTATTGCACCAAGGGGGGGGGGGGGGCATGATACAAAGGTCAAATCTGGCGAGAAGTCTACATTCTCAGATACCCCTTTTTGTCTCAACTGCACAAAGCAAGTCCATATAACGGCGTCTGCATTCTGTAAATTAAACAGAGGGTTTCTCATTCATAAATAGCTTTTAAATATCATTCCTTTGTGAGAAGATTGCGTTAGGCGTCGTGTAAAAAGGAGACATGACTACGAGCATGTGTCGGAATTCGGCAGTGGCTGGTTCGTATTCTGTTGGCACTGCAATTTATGATTCTTCAATATTTCTGCTTGCTATGGTCGAGATCCCATGACTAGCATGAGGATTTCGAACTGATGGGTTCATGACTGGCATACTCAACGACATGCGTTATATTAACGGTGCCACGGGACTCTTCCCAAGAGGGCGCACAATGTTCACTCGGCTGTACAGGATCACATGGCTTCGTCACATGTCTTGCTCAGGAAAAGTACTTGATTGCAGTAAATCAAGTCTGCACAGCGATAGTGTGACGACATAAGAGTACTATGGACTACTAGCATGGAGACCATTTTTGCTGTTCCTTTGACGATGCAGCTGGAAGATGCGCCAACAATTTTACACCGCACTTGAACAATTGGCACAGCAATGGTACCCTGTCATGTTTTGTGAAGAATTCAGTTTCTGCATACAGTGTACCAATGGACTTATCTGTGTGTGGAGGGTTCAGGACCTAGAATGATGGTGTGGGGTACCACTGGATATAAACCATGATGACCTGTGGTTCTCGTACTTGCTAATTTGGACAGCAGCTCTAAATACATTTGTGACGTGTGAGGTCTGTTTCACTTTCTTTTCCCAGCAAGGCAACGCAAGACCACACGTTACCAGTGCTTTCCCCGACTAACTCGACACGGAGTTAGTCTTGCTTGTCCAGCAAGTTCTCCATCTCTCTCGCCCACTGAAAACATCTGGTCACAGACTGACAAGAGACAGGCACGCCACCATACACGATATTGCAGTGCCTGTGTTGTTCAGAAGTACGACACAGTGTTCCTTCGGACTGCAATATCGTATTTATCCGCTGACGCTGGGCAACCGACTTTCAATTAAACGACTCTCCTGTACGAGAATACACTGATCAGCCACAACATGATGACCACCTACCTAAGAGCCAGTATGTCCACCTTTGGCACGGATAACAGCTGCGACGCATCGTGACGTGGAAGCAATAAGGCATTGTTAGGTCGTTGGAGGGAGTTGGCACCACATCTGCACACACAAGTCATCTGATTCCCGTAAATTCTGGGGAGAGCGTGAGGGGGCGATGAGCTGTGACGCAACATGTGTTTGATCGGGTTCAGATCCAGCGTGTTGGGGGACCAGCACATAAATTCCTGGCCTTATGATATGGCGCATTATCTTGCTGAAAAATATCATTGCCATTGGGAAACATGATCGTCATGAAGGGGTGTACAAGGTCTGGCCGTCATGGTGCCTTGCACAAGCTCCACTGGATCCACAGGTGTCCACGTGAGTATTCCACAGAGCATAGTGGATCCGCCGCCAGCTTGTGTCCATTCCACAGTACAGGCGTCAAGGAGACGTGCCCCAGGAAGACGACGGATTCGCGCCCTCCTGTCGGCATAATGAAGAAGCTTTCAGGATTCACCAGACCATGCAACGCTCTGTCACCCATCAAAGCCCAGTGTCGATAGTCATGTGCCCATTTTTACTTGCTGACATCGTGCACATGCAGGGATTGCCGGCGGCGGTGACCCATCGTTAGGAAATGCGGTGCACTGAGCGATCAGACACAATTTGCCTAGCATTAAAGCCTGATGTTAGTTCCACCACGGTGCGCTACCAGTCCGGTTGCCCAGTCTGCCCAGCCTACGACATTCAACATCTGTAACGAGGGGTGGCCACCCAACTCCACGACGTCAGGAGTCACTTTGCTTGCACCACATGTTGAAGACATTCCCCACAGCACTCTTCCGAGACCCGACAAGTTGTGCAGTTCGCGAAATGCTCATGCTGAGCCTCCGTGAGATCACAATCTGCCCTCGGTCAAACTCAGATAGACCGTACGCCTTCCCCATTCTACCACGGACAGCACGCACCATGCGTATGTCTGAATAGCAGTCACTCCTCCCTAACTGACGCTACTGTGGCCTGGACGGGTTTAGGTCGATAGCAGGTCGGTGGTCATAATGGTCGGTTTGATCAGTGGGTTCAAGTCCCAGTCTGACACAAATTTTAATGGCGATCACAACGACTGACGAACACTATCATAGAGTTGAACGAGCATAGAGTGGCACCCAAGCTCAGTTCAACTTGATACCCACCAAGGATAGAAGTGGCTAGAAGTGGCGGAGGGGCATTCAATAAGTAATGCAACCAATTTTTTTTCTCGGACGTTTTCAGTTGAAAAACGCGGAGCTTGTTGTGGGACATCGTGGAATATTCCTGCTTCACTTTGATGAAGTTCCAGTAGGTTCGGCGCTGTAGCTAGTCTTCAAAATGGTGACTGTAACGGAGGTGTGTTCCATATAAAGAGGTGTCACTGAGTTGCTTTTGGCGGAAAATCAGAGCTTCGCGGATATTCATAGGCCCTTGCAGAATATCTGCAGAGACCAGGCAGCAAATAAAAGCAGTGTGAGTCGTTCGGCTAGGCGTCTGTCAACATCGCAACAAGGTCGCCCTGACCTTTCCGATGTCCTGCAGGCCCCACACAACTTGACCCTTAGAATGTTGGAACACGCGGACACTCGCATTCAAAGTGATCGACGAATGGCAAATACCTCGCTGCACAACTTGACGTCTCTGTTGGTAGTGCTGACCCAGTTGTCCACCAGTTGGGGTAATCAAGCGTGTGCCCGCTGGGTTCCTCGCCTACGTATCCATCTGTCTGGCTCAGTGAAAGATGAACTGGGAAGCAGTACGTAAATAATGGGGAGGTTATTGATGCAGCAAGACATTGTCTCCGACGTCTACCAGTAGAGTGATACCATGCGGGCATACAGACCTCCGAGTAAGCTGTTGTAACACCGTCGCATGGAACGGAGGTTGTGTTCAAAAACACGGTTTTGTAGCCTGTAGCCAGAAGAGTGGGGAAGAATACACTGTGTTGGAATCCTGTATAAAATCAACCTTCTTTCAGAAAAAAATGTGTTGCATTACTTATTGAGCGCCTCTAGTCCATGTTGTATTCTGTGTATCCCCCAATCAAAAACACATTTAATCATGTATTCTTCCTGTTACACCATATACTATGCACACTAAGTAAAGTCTAGTTATTTAAAAACCCCATTGGTATTGAAGTTTTAATGACCAGCATCAATGTCAGTCTAATCTGCACTAACTGTAATATGTATTACATGATATTTCTGATATTGCAGTCTTGATAGAAGAAAAGTGACCCGGAATATATAATTGCCGGCCGGTGTGGCCGTGCGGTTCTAGTCTGGAACCGCGTAACCGCTCCGGTCGCAGGTTCAAATCCTGCCTCGGGCATGGATGTGTGTGATGTCCTTAGGTTAGTTAGGTTTAAGTAGTTCTAAGTTCTAGGGGACTGACGACCACAGATGTTAAGTCCCATAGTGCTCACAGCCATTTGAACCATTTTTGAACCATCTGGAATATATTTGGAAGTATGTCTTGCGCAGCTAAAATATGTTACGATTTTGTCAAACACGTCTGCAGATTACAGAGCTCATGAAGGACTTCCTGCGGAAGAGTGACAAAATCCCAATGCCTGTTGTCAAGGAAAATCAACCCTGTATCTTTTAAATGTAGCTATAGTGGTTGTCACCATAATGTTTTGTTAATGGGAGTCGTGACATTATCACCACAGAATAGATCTATTCATCTGGGCGAGAATCCATAGACTGTAGGTTTGCGAAGCATGTGCTACATGTGGGTGGCACTGAACACACCACCTTCTGAATTGTTTGTTGTTGGAAAATATTAGTCCACAAAACGAAGTCTATATTTATAGAGGAAATAATCACCTGTCGCACGGAGTAAGGTATTCTTTTAGACATGGTAACAATATATTCATTTTTGTTGTAGGTCTGCTTGATTGCCATAATTGTTGCGGTTTTTAAGTTTTTCCATGATTTATGTGCACGAGTGTAGATGAAGTGCGACTAAATTGTCAAGACGCAAACCTATCTCCTTTGAAAGAAATGCGTGTAATGTTCTATGTAAATTTAGAATTTTTTATTCTATTCTGCTTAGACTATATTTTCATTTTTTCCAGGAAGAACGGCGGTAAACGGTTGTAATCATGTGCGTAATGTACAAGATCTTGTTATAGATATTCGCTCACAAACATTAATGCGTGCTGTACGTACGCAGATTTGATAAGATTATCACAAGGATTGTTGCGTCGCTAACGTAAGTGCTCATTATAGGCGACATCGTTGCACAAGTCACAGTGGGCGTAAACATCGTACTTGAAGTATTGTCAGCGGAATCAGCGTCTATTGGCTGAACTTTTATCAATCTTCAGGAAAGCTTCATTTTCTTAGAAAGTAGGTCACACGCTCTCGATCGATATGAGGATGACGACATTTTTTTGTCCGTCAGTAAATGTGTGAGGCCTTGACAACTACTGTAAAAGCAACATTAAAGCGCTCTAGTATCTGATTTAAACTGCACGTGTCTTAAAGTATAAAGTTTTGTAATAGTTATTGCTGTTTCTCTGATTCTCTCCTAATTTATGGACACATGGAGAGTGATTTCATAGATGACGTTTAAACCTACACTATGTGATCAAAAGTATCCGGACACCCCCAAAAACATACGTTTTCCATATTAGGTGCATTGTGCTGCCAGGTTCCCCATATCAGCAAGCTCAGTAGTCATTTGACGCCGTGTGAGAGCAGAATGGGGAGCTCCGCGGATCTCACGGACTTCGAACGTGGTCAAGTGATTGGGTGTCACTTGGGTCATACGTCTGTACGCGAGATTTCCATACTCCTAAACTTCCCTAGGTCCAATGTTTCCGATGTGATAGTGAAAGGACACGCACAGCACAAAAGCGTACAGTCCGACGTCGTCTGCTGTCTGACAGAGACCGCCGACAGTTGAAGAGGGTCGTAATGTGTAATAGGCAGACATCTATCCAGACAATCACACAGGAATTCCTACATCAGGATCCACTGCAAGTACTATGACAGTTAGACGGGAGGTGAGAAAACTTGTATTTCATGTTCGAGCGGCTGCTCATAAGGCACACATCACGTCGTAAATGCCAAACGAAGCCTCGCTCGGTGTAAGGAGCGTAAAAATTGGACGATTGAACAGTGTAAAAACGTTGTGTAGAGTGACGAATCACGGTACACAATGTGGCGATCCGATGGCAGGGTGTGGGTATGGCGAATGCCCGGTGAACGTCATCTGCCAGGGTGTGTAGTGCCAACAGTAAAATTCGTAGGCTGTGGTGTTATGGTGTGGTCGTGTTTCTCATGGAGGGGACTTGTACCCTTTGTTGTTTTATGTGGCACTATCGCAGCACAGGCCTACACTGATGTTTTAAGCACCTTCTTGCTTACCACTGTTGAAGAGCAATTCGGGGATGGCGAATGCATCTTTCAACACGATCGAGCTCTTGTTCAGAATGCACAGCCTGTGGCGGAGTGGTTACACATCCCTGTAATGGACTGGACTGCACAGAGTCCTGACCTGAATCCTACAGAACACCTATGGGAAGTTTTGGAACGCTGACTTCGTGCCAGGGCTCACCGATCGACATCGATACCTCTCCCCAGTGCAGCACTCCTTGAATAATGGGCTGCCATTCCCCAAGAAACCTTCCAGCATGTGATTGAACGTAAGCTTGCGAGGGTGGAAACTGTCATCAAGGCTAAGGGTGTACCAACACCATACTGAATTGCAGTATTACCGATGGAGGGCGCCACGAACTAGTAAGTCATTTCCAGTGAGGTGTCCGGATACTTTTGATCACATAGTGTACCTACTTGGCATGAAACATCTGGCGATGTCAATTTTTGGATTTCTATTTTGCTAAGATTTCGCTTGACTCTTCGAAGTTAAGTACGGCGATCAAAGCGTCCAATCGAGAAAAATGTGCTGCTCATACGTTTGACTCTCCCACATGAGAGAAAATTTGTAGCCCCGCCCCTCCCTTTGTGTCCTTAAGTGCCGAGAGTAAACGGCTCGTCGCAGAGTTCTCAGGAATTTTAATGGAGATGTAACTCAGGCCTGACCGTGGGAGGCTATCAACATCGTTTATCAATTCGGGTGTTCCCAGTTCATTACGACATTGAGGAAACTAGTCCGAGGATACGACTCTGATTACAGTAGATGAATTTTAAACAATAGGATACATTCTTCTAGAATTTACGAACGTAGAGCCAAGAGCAGCCTTCAATGAGCAGATAAACTACCGTTGTACAGAGCTGGTAGTCAATTAATGCAGGAATCAACATGATGACTATCAAAAAACGTAAGCAACCATTGGAGTTTAATTACAGGAGCGGGTTGAATTCAGGTGAGAATCCCAGCATGTTACAGAAAGAGCTGAACCAGTGAGGAAGTGATCGAGGTGACGGAAAGGGAACGGTTGCTGCGACGGCTTACCATATCGCACACTGTGTCGTCTCTCTACATGGACGCGACGAGGTCACAACGGCCAGTCTACATTCCTGCATTATGCTGAAGGCAATGAACATGCAAACGTTACTCTGACTCAAGGTCCTTAAGTGCCGAGAGTACCGGGTGATTCAGTTAAAGAGAGAAAGAACAGATTTAAATTGTTTATTACCGACAATCTGCAATAAACAGAAACTCATTGCGCATTTCACTGGATAGAGGAAGGTACAAAGTTGTGACACAGCTATACTGATGTTTGTTTGTAGCAACATGGTGAAAACACCACCAAGAGAAATCATTTTGTCTGTTGGAATTTGCCAGAAATCAATGCATTGTTCAATGCATCGCGCATCCCGCCGTCGATTCAGCAACAAGCCACCTCTGCACAAGCAGATTTATGACTGGCACACAAAAGGAAGAGGACTGGTCGATGAAGTTTTAAGGCCTCTGAACATCCGCTCGTTAGTGTGCTTCCTACTTCAGAAAATCGGTCCAGTACCAACCGTCGGGATGTGCCGCGGTCAAAGACGGCCTGCTGGGTATTAGAGAACAGCCACAGTCTTCCGTCCATGGAAGTT
Organism: Schistocerca piceifrons; assembly: GCF_021461385.2. Classification (NCBI taxonomy): domain Eukaryota; kingdom Metazoa; phylum Arthropoda; class Insecta; order Orthoptera; family Acrididae; genus Schistocerca; species Schistocerca piceifrons. Next base: position 546,880,183 of record NC_060141.1, on the reverse strand, counting down.
TCCCTCATGCCTTGATCCCAACCGCCGAAACACAGTCGTTTTTGGAGCACTGAGCCTGCTCTAGGAAGAAGAAGTCCTATTCGATTTTTTTCTGAATTTAATGGTTGCCGCAGACTTGGACCAATAATCAAATCCTCCTAAAATGACGTAAGCCAAGTTTAAGTTCCGGCAGACTGTTCCTCAGTATGTCTCCCTTTCTGAATTTTTAATCAGGGGTAAACTTGCATTTTTATGATTAGTAAAACTCGAAATAAAATCGATAACGCGATAAAAAGTTCGCTAGTGTGTCAGTCGTAAAAAGTGGGTCCGGAGTCTGCAATGACATATATTTATTTTTAGTTATCTGGGTCTCCTTTCTTCGTTAATCTCCTGTCGCGAACGCACAATTGCACTGCCTGATGTGTGACGATCGCTGCCAGGGTTGTGGCATTACAAATTAGCAACGTCCTCTGATGCATAACTACCTGCGATACTATTGTCAGCAGATTTGCCGATACCTCTGGCCAATCGCCCACAGAAAAAACGGATGAACCTTAATAACCTGTCTTTCACTAAAGAGCATTTGGAAACATTCCTTCTAGCGAAAAGGAATTTTTGAGAGCTGTGGTTCCATGCCATGACAAAGCACCCTATCCAATTGTATCCACAATCGAATGCTACAAGGTTTGTCTATGAATTGTCAAACTGACGTATTTCCAGCCTTTATCCGTATTTGATGCGAAGTTGAGTATCCGACTTAGTGGAGAAAAGCGAGGTTTACCGGTCGTGAAATCTTCAAAAAACTCGTGTGAAATGGACAACCATAGATCGACCGTGAATGTACTCGCTAAGTTGTTCCAATATATGGTAAAATAGAGGCTGTGTTTTTCTCTCGGTATCTTTGTCTAGGGATCTTTTGCAAAGGCGTTCGTAAGTGGAGACAAGAGGGGACACTTACCCATTCTTGGAATCTATGTATAGGATTTTTGTTCATTATAGAATTCTCGCTAATGCCCACCTATAACTGATTGCCACGCTACTAAACTGTAGTTTGAAAATGGCCAGGAGAAACGTGAGATACTATGACTGTAGGACAGGCTGCTTAATGTCTTGGTGCCTGCATGGCAGGAAGATCTCGAATTTTACGTAATTTTGTTTTGTGCAGTAAAACAAACAGCGACGTCGAGAATGGCATAGTCAGAATCTAGAGCTAAAGTACGTCAGTATTTTGTAAAGCCAAAGTTTTTTATGTTTTGTGTGTTTTTAGAACAGTTTAGTTTTTTAAAACTATTCATACGCACTTCCGTGTGCCGAATTTTTATCCCATAATCACTTCCACTGTAGATTTCTTCTCGTAGTGTCTGCACGAAATACGACAGCCAATATATACACTGCTGGCCACCGTAAATGCAACACCCTGAAGGAAGCATCCGGATCAAGTGAAATTTACACCATGGGTTTGCAGCGATGAGATATGCAACTGATTAGAATTTCAGCGCAGACGCACATCACGCGCGCCTTTGGCACCACCTCATAGCGCCATTTAAGGCTTGGCGATTTCGACGAGTGTACGTTCGGCACGTGTGTTTACCGTGTGGTTGTTTCACAAGACGATCAGTTATGCCTCGTAGACAACAGCGAACATCGTTTGATCAAGTATCCGAGTTCGACAGAGGAAGGATAGTGGCTTACCGAGATTGTGGATTATCATACAGAGAAATCGCTAGTCGTGTTGGACGAAATCAAACAGCTGTAATGCGGATATGTGACCGTTGGATGCAGGAGGGTACGACGGACCGACGTGGTTGATCGCATTCACCTCGGTGCACCACTGCACGTGCTGATAGGCAAATTGTGCGCATGGCAGTGACGGATCGCTCAGTGACATCCCGAACCATAGCACAGCACATTGCGTCTGTAACGCATCATCCAGTGTCTGCGCGTACCATTCGACGCCGTTTACTGCAGAGTGGTCTGTCCGCAAGACGTCTATTGCTTCGTCTACCATTGACGCAGAACCACAGACGTCTCCGTCGCCAATGGTGTGATGACAGACGGATGTGGACGGCAGAATGGAATGACGTTGTCTTTACTGACGAGGCACGCTTCTGTCTGCAGCACCACGATGGTCAGATTCGAGTGTGGAGACACCGTGGAGAGAGGATGCTGGACAGCTGCATTATGCACCGCCACACTGGTCTTGCACCGGGTATTATGGTATGGGGCGGTATTGGATATTACTCTCGCACGCCTCTAGTACGCATTGCCGGTACTTTAAATAGCCGGCGCTACATATCCGAGGTGCTGGAGCCAGTTGTCCTTCCTTACCTTCAGGGCTCGGCCACAGCCATATTTCAACAGGATAATGCGCGACCACACGTGGCACGCATTGTCCAAAGGTTCATCGTCAATAACCAGATTGAAGTGCTTCCCTGGCCGGCTCGCTCTCCGGATCTTTCGCCGATAGAAAACATGTGGTCCATGGTTGCTCAACGAGTGGCCCAGATTACATCCCCAGCTGCCACACCAGATGATCTTTGGCAACGTGTGGAAGCTGCTTGGGCTGTTGTACCCCAGGAACACATCCAACGTCTCTTTGACTCAATGCCGAGACGTGTGGCAGCGGTGATCTCCAACAATGGCGGCTACTCTGGCTACTGATTCTGGCAGGAACCACACGTCACAGACGTCTGTAGACGTAATCATTTGATACTTGGTCAACATGTTATCTACAAAGTAAATTTTGTTGTGCTACCTCTTGTCTTTCTTGGTGTTGCATTTACGGTGGCCAGCAGTGTATTTAATGACTCTGCAGTGTTAATAAAAGTGCACAGTGATTACCTTTCACAAAGCTGAAGAAATGAGTAATCTTCATTTGTGCGATGATATTACTGTGATAATAATACTGGTACATTTCCAAAATGAAGTGAGTTTGAAGCTGTGGTTAAGGCAGATGCGCAGTACAAATTCAGTGCACCAGAAAATCTTATTGACAGAAGCCAGAGTTGATCTGACACTATTCCCCCAGTATGGATTCAGCGTTGAAAAATATCAGTGCAGTTAATTAGTTCAGTCAGATGTCTTCAGTGCTAATTATTGAAAAAGTATAATGAAGGTAATTGCTTATAATGACTGGCACAATATTAAGTAAATCTTCAATGTCTTTAATTTTTAAATAAATGTTTGCTCTTTCAAATGTCAGTAATATGCCACCTCAGCTACCGTCACCCTCCTGGTACCACTGGGGTCAATATGACATTGGAAATATATACATCCCTTGTTTTCAAAACTATTATTTTCAGCATATAACTTCATCTCTCAGCCAGATATATTGAATGATGTTCATTTTCATATTCACAATACATTAAAATTTATTCATCTGTGGTGGGTGTCACCGGAGTTAGTATGTCCACAATTTAAATGGTTTGTTTGTTTCTTGAATATAAGGCTTTTAAAAACAGAATATAAATTTTATGTTGAACATCTGATAGACGAAACACCTGCAACAATGAAAATATTGTTTCTCGCTTATTTTTGTGGCTATTCTTACAGTTTCTTGCATCAGTTGTTGTACACTTCCTAGTGCTACTGGGGTAAATATGATCCCAGAATCACATTGGGAAAACGTATCTGCCTTGTTACCAGGGGTATTATTTTGAAAATATGACTATCTCTCTCTCTGAGCCAATTGTATCCAATGGCTTTGTCCAGTTTGTATTTACAACACAGTAAAATGTATTCATAGTTTTTTTGCACTGAGTACCACTGGGGCCAAAATGACCACAACCTAAATATTTTTTTGTTTTGTAGACGTAACATTTGTAAAAATAGAATTATTACTATTACATTGAATAGCTGCAATGCATATTTTATTTTAGTTAATTAAAATTGTGCCAAAATATCCCTTGTAAATTATGTGGGGCCTACATGACCCTAGTGGTACTCAGTGAAACAAAAAAATACTAGTATTAGGAGGTTCAGTAAATCGAATTGACACCGATATGTATTACAGATCTTGTGCGATGTATACTGTGGTGTGCCAACTATAAGAGAAACGCTAACACCACACTTTGGTTTTCAATTTTTACTACCAAAACCTGTTTGATACAGTTCTGCCGGTCTAGAAAAGTTGTTACACATCCATAACTCAACCTTATCTCAAGATGATGAGCCTGTAGAATTAATCCTGCCGACCACTGTAACAGTATGGAACAGTCAAGGGTCAAGATCTGTGGTCAGAATTACAGGGTCGATGTCCTCCTTGGTCAAAGTCCCGGTCCCTTCCCTCCCTTCCCGCTGTAGGACAGCTGAGCTTTGTTTGTGTTTTTTTTTTTTTTTCTCAACACGTCTACTTCCGTAGGACCAAATTGAGGAGCAAATCTCCTAGGTCATGGAACGTGTCAGTACATGAAATTACAATACAAAAGTAAAAACAGATAAAATAAAGTGTTTATGAACCCAAAAAAAGGTCAAGCCATAAGTTTAAATAAACGCAATCAACAATATAACATAGGAATCAGCTTAATTTTTCAAGGAACTCCACAACAGAATGAGTAACCCAAGAGGGAATTCTTCAGTTTCGATTTGAAAGCACGTGGATTACTGCTAAGAGTTTTGAATTCTTGTGATAGCTTATTGAAATTGGATGCAGCAGTATACTGCACACCTTCCTGCGCAAGAGTTACGGAAGTGCGATCCAAATGCAGGCTGGATTTCTGCCTAGTATTAACTGGGTGAAAGCTGTTTATTCTTGGGAATAAGCTGATATTATTAACAAGAAACGGCAGTAAAGTATAAATACATAGAGAGGCTAATGTAAGAATACCCAGACTAGTGAACAGGGTCGACAAGAGGTTCGCGGACTTACACCACTTATTTCCCAAAGCGCCCATTTCTGAGCCAAAAATATCCTTTGAGAATGGGCGAGAGTTACCCCAAAATGTAATACCAAATGACATAAGCGAATGAAAATAAGCAAAGTAGACTAATTTTCCTGTCGAACGATCGCTTATTTCAACTACCGTTCCTATTGTAAAAATTAAGTCATTCAAGAAGGTCCTGATCATAGGCTTTCCACGACAGTTTTCTGTCTATCTGAACGCCTAAAAATTTTAACTGTTCGGTTTCACTAGTCATATGCCCATTCTGTGAAATTAAAACATCGAGTTTTGTTGAATTGTATGTTGTTGTTGTTGTTGTTGTGGTCTTCAGTCCTGAGACTGGTTTGATGCAGCTCTCCATGCTACTCTATCCTGTGCAAGCTTCTTCATCTCCCAGTACTTACTGCAACGTACATTCTTCTGAATCTGCTTAGTGTATTTATCTCTTGGTCTCCCTCTACGATTTTTACCCTCCACGCTGCCCTCCAATGCTAAATTTGTGATTCCTTGATGCCTCAGAACATGTCCTACTAACTGGTCCCTTCTTCTTGTCAAGTTGTGCCACAGACTCCTCTTCTCCCCAATTCTATTCAATACCTCCTCATTAGTTATGTCATCTACCCATCCAATCTTCAGCATTCTTCTGTAGCACCACATTTCGAAAGCTTCTATTCTCTTCTTCTCCAAACTATTTATCGTCCATGTTCCACTTCCATACATGGCTACACTCCATACAAATTCTTTCAAAACGACTTCCTGACACTTAAATCTATACTCGATGTTAACAAATTTCTCCTCTTCAGAAACGCTTTCCTTGCCATTGTCAGTCTACATTTTATATCCTCTCTACTTCGACCATCATCAATCATTTTGCTCCCCAAATAGCAAAACTCCTTTACTACTTTAAGTGTCTAAATTCATAATCTAATTCCCTCAGCATCACCCGACTTAATTCGACTACATTCCATTATCCTCGTTTTGCTTTTGTTGATGTTCATCTTATATCTTCCTTTCAAGACACTGTCCATTCCGTTCAACTGCTCTTCCAAGTCCTTTGCTGTCTCTGACAGAATTACAATGTCATCGGCGAACCCCAAAGTTTTTATTTCTTCTCGATGGATTTTAATACCTACTCCGAATTTTTCTTTTGTTTCCTTTACTGCTTGATCAATATACAGATTGAATATCATCGGGGAGAGGTACAACGCTGTCTCACTCCCTTCCCAACCACTGCTTCCCTTTCATGCCCCTCGAATCTTATAACTGCCATCTGCTTTCTGTACAAATTGTAAATAGCCTTTCGCTCCATGTATTTTACCCCCGCCACCTTTAGAATTTGAAAGAGAGTATTCCAGTCAACATTGTCAAAAGCTTTCTCTAAGTCTACAAATACGAGAAGCATTGGTTTGCCTTTCCTTAATCTCTTTTCTAAGATAAGTCGTAGGGTCAGTATTCCTTCACGTGTTCCAACATTTCTACTGAATCCATACTGATCTTCCCCGAGGTCTGCTTCTACCAGTTTTTCCATTCGTCTGCAAAGAATTCGTATTAGTATTTTGCAGCTGCGACTTATTAAACTGATAGTTCGGTAATTTTCACATCTGTCAACACCTGCTTTCCTTGGGATTTTAACTATTATATTCTTCTTGAAGTCGGAGGGTATTTCGCCTGTCTCATAGGTCTTGCTCACTGGATGGTAGAGTTTTGTCAGGACTGGCTCTCCCAAGGCTGTCAGTAGTTCCAATGGAATGTTGTCTACTCCCGGGGCGTTGTTTCGACTCAGGTCTTTCAGTGCACTCTTCACGCAGTATCGTATCTCCTATTTCATCTTCATATACATCCTCTTCCATTTCGATAATACTGTCCTCAAGTACCTCGCCCTTGTATAGACCCTCTATATACTCCTTTCACCTTTCTGCTTTCCTTTCTTTGCTTAGTACTGGGTTTCCATCTGAGGTCTTGATATTCATACAAGTGGCTCCCTTTTCTCCAAAGGTCTCTTTAATTTTCCTGTAGGCAGTATCTATCTTACCCCTAGTGAGATAAGCCTCCACATCCTTACATTTGTCCCCTAGCCATCCCTGCTTAGCCATTTTGCACTTCCTGTTGACCTCATTTTTATGAAGTTTGTATTCCTTTTTGCCTGCTTCATTTACTGCGTTTTTATATTTTCTCCTTTCATCAATTAAATTCATTATATCTTCTGTTACCCAAGGATTTCTACTAGCCCTCGTCTTTTTACCTACTTGATCCTCTGCTGCCTTCACTACCTCATCCCTCAGAGCTACCCATTCTTCTTCTACTGTATTTCTTTCCCCCATTCCTGTCAATTGTTCGCTTATGCTCTCCCTAAAACTCTGTACAACCTCTGGTTTAGTCAGTTTATCCAGGTCCCATCTCCTTAAATTCCCACCTTTTTGCAGTTTCTTCAGTTTTAGTCTGCAGTTCATAACAAATAGATTGTGGCCGGAGTCCACATCTGCCCCTGGAAGTGTCTTACAATTTGAAACCTGGTTCCTAAATCTCTGTCTTACCATTATATGATCTATCTGAAACCTTGTAGTATCTCCAGGATTCTTCATTGTATGAATTGTATGTTAAAAACTGTAAAAACTGAGTCTTACTGTGATTTAGCGTTAGTTTATCTTCTACAAGCCATGAACTTATATCATGAACTGCACTATTAGAAACAGAGCCGGTGTTGCATGCTTTACTACCAAGCTAGTGTCATCAGCAAACAGAAGTATTTTAGAATTACCTGCAATACTAGAGGGAATATCGCTTATATTAAAAAGAAGTAGGAGTGGCCCCTTGACTGATACGTGGGGTACGCCCCCCCCCCCCCCCCCCCCCATTTGATTATACCCCACTCAGACCCCACATCACAGCCATTTTTAACACTGTGAATAATGACTTTTTGCTGTCGTTGCTAAAGTAGAAGGTGAAACAGTTGTGAGCTATTCCCCATATTCCATAATGGTCCAACTTCTAGAGCAATATTTTGTGGCCACCACAATCAAACGCCTTAGTTAAATTTAAAAAAAAATGCCTTGTGCTCGAAACCTTTTGTTTCATCCATCCACCACCTCGCAGACAAAAGAGAATATGGCATTTTCGTCTCCCCCCTCCCCAATTGTGGGATTTATAAGAAAACCGATGTGAACCCCTCCGAAAATATGTTCCTAATCCACTTGACTCAAATTCGGTGCGGTTAGTGTAAAATTGTCCTGGAAAATAGATCGCAACAGACAAATAAGAGCACTGCTTTGATTCAATCAATTTCTGAAAAGATTTAAAATATCAAAATGACATACACACACAACATTGTTTTTTAACAGCTTCCTTTCCAGCAAACGTAAGAACAACTCTGATACAATAATATTGCACTGCGGTATTATTATTGATGAAGCAAAAATTTTCTACTTTTTTAAATTTGCGTGAGTGATTTGTTAAAAATAAAAGAAACAATGAAACTTCGGTCTTGCTGTATTATTAAGTAACAAAGAGAAACTACACTCGATGCTTCTTATTTGTTCAGTACCAAGATCATGTGATTAAATAACAAATTCGCTATTTAATTGCCTTCCACCTTCAAGTTTTTATCTCCTCTTTGCAGTTTTAACCCCTGCTGGTTTCGACACTAGATTCATTAATATATTTTATTACAAGCATTTTATTTGTCAATTTAACTCGATTAGGGTTTAAGTATGACGTCACCACACACACCTCCAACCTCAACGAATGGCATTAATCACGCTTTTCCCCTTTCTTGGTAAAACGTTTCCAAAGAAAATGAACTTTTTAGTTTTCGGCTGCGTGTGCGCTGTGACTATGAAGAGTTGTTTAAAACCGCATTGCAACAGTTGATGCCTTTTCCTACCACTTACGTATATGAGCAGACCTTTTCTGGTCTTTGCGGTATTAATACCTTAATGCGAAATCGTCTTAACGTGGAATCAGACCTAAATTGATGGTGACAAATGACAAAACCTATTCCAGATTTCATCGGAATTATGAAAAAACACAAAGAATTTCACTTCTCACATTATTGACCCCACATTTGCGATCACTGTTTTACAAGTGGATTTCCTTAAAAAAAAGATTTTTAGTTACTATACAGTATAAAAGTATTTTCTGTATTACTGTACTGTTACCGTATTATGTAAATTACTTTATTTTTAACTGAATTTTTTCTTTGCAGGAGAAGTGGAAAACTGGTAGAAGCTCATCTCGGGGTAGATCAATTTTGATTCCGGAGATATGTAGGAACACGTGAGGCAGTACTGACCCAACGGCTTATCTTAAAAGGTAGGTTAAGGAAAGACAAACATATGGTTATAGAATTTATAGACTTAGAGAAAGTTTCTGATAGTGTTGATTGGAATACGCTCTTTGAAATTCTGAAGGCAGCAGGGGTGATGTACAGGGAGCGAGGAGATATTTACGACTTGTACAGGACCCAGATGGCAGTTGCAAGAGTCGAGGGGCATGAGAGCGAAGCAGTGGTTGAGAAAAGAGTGAGATAGGTTTTTAGCCTCGCCCCGATGTTAAAGAAAATTTGGAGTAGGAATTAAAGCGAGGGAGAAGAAACGAAAACTCTGAAGTTTGCCGATGACATTGTAATTCTGTCAGAGACAGCAAAGGACTTAGAAGAGTAGTTGAACGGAATGGGTAGTGAATTGATAGGTGGGTAGCTGTAGAGAGGAATGTTTGCTGCCGACTAGGTGCCATGTGAAAGAAGAACATAAGATGAACATCAGCAAAAGGAAAACAAGGATAATGGACTATAGTCGAATTAAATTAGGTGATGCTAAGGGAATTAGATTAGGAAACGAGACACTTAAAGTAGTAGGCGAGGTTTGCTACTTTGGTGGCAAAATAATTGTAGACTAGCAATGGCAAGAAAAACATTTCTGAAGAAGAGAAATTTGTTACTACTGAATATAGATTTAAGTGTTAGGAAATCTTTTCTGAATGTGTCTGAGTGTAGCCATGAGTGGAAGTGAAACATGGAAGAAAAAAAGTTTAGACAAAAAGAAAATAGAAGCTTTCGAAATGTGGTGGTACAGAATAATGTGGGAGATCAGATGGGTCGATCTCGTAGCTAATGAGGAGGTACTAAATAGATCCGGGGAGACAAGAAATTTGTGGGAGAATGTGATCAAAAGAAGGAATCGGTTGATGGGACACACTCTGAGACACCAAGGGTCACCAATTTAGTATTGGTGGGAAGTGTGGGGGGTAAAAATCATAGAAGGAGACCAAGAGATAAATACAGTAAGCAGATTCAGAAGGATGTAGGTTGCAGTAGTTATTCGTAGATGAAGAGGCTCACACAGGATAGACTAGCATGGAGAGCTGCATCAAAGCAACCTTCGGACTGAAGACAACAACAGGCAACAATCAAATATCTTTAGAATAAATTACTTAATGGATAGTTTTTCTTGATTTTTTTTCTTGTCGGTGGCAACTCTATTTAGTAGCCTACATTCTTAATGCCATATGAAATTTCAGACAGCACTGCAAGGGGGTCCGCAGATCGCTTTCCGAATAAGGAGGGGTCCGCGTTATCAGAAAATTTTAGAGCCATTGCTACAGATCACTAACAGTATCACTCTCACACAAGAGACGCGTAACACGCTTGGAATCCAAATTCTGCCTTGATTGCTCTTTCACAATTAACCATATATATTCAGTTTTGTTCTGAGAGCTTTCTATTGGCTTCGTGTAATGCAGTGGTATTCAACGCGTGCGCAACGGCGTCGTGGTGCGCTGTGAATGACCGCCTGGGGCGTCGTGGAAAATTTCATTTCTGGTGTCAGTGTGTGTGGCCTCGAAGGAATTCCACTTTAAATGTAAACGGTCATAGCCTCGAAGCTGAACAATCGCGTGTTACTTTTGTGATAGCACCAGCTGTCATTGTTGTATTTCCAACCAGTTTTTATTTTATTGTGACTTTGTTACAAAGTTGATGAAGGCTTTCCAAGGGACTGGTAAAATGCGCAGGTGCCTCCTGTATATAAGAGGGGTAAGAGAACGGAGCTGCAAAATTACAGACCAATATCCCTAACTTCGGCTTGCTACAGACTCCTTGAACGTATTCTCAGTTCGAAAAATAATAGAAAATAATAGATTTTCTTGAGACCGAGAAGATTATGTCCACGGATAAGCATGGTTTACAGGGTGGGGCAAAGGAAAGTGGCCCGCACGAGTGGATACGATTGGACGTGAATGTATGCATTTAAACACACCCAGTGACGCCCACACCACGCGTACGCCTGCCACGTGATCCACACCAGTTGAGAGAGTAGTGTGGGCGGTGTCGGCGTGAGTGGAGCAGTGGACGGTGGTACTCACAATGGAGCAGCGGGTGCCCGTTGTGGGAAGTTACGTTACGACAAAGTCGTGGAAACGGTGTCGTTAGTTGTTTGCCGAGAACGGTGTCAAAGTGTCAGCACAGACTGCCATGGACCTCTTAGTCCGAAAATGGCGTCAGACAGGATCTGTTTTGAACAAGTCAAAAAACAGTTGAAAACGTGTCCGCACACCAGAAAATGTGTCTGCAGTTCATCAGAAAATGCTTCAGAGTCCTACCAGATCAACTTGACGCCTGTCGCAAGAGACCGTCGTATCACGTCGATCATGCGGACGAATACTCCACCTGGACCCGCACATGCATCTCACTGTCTGTTGTTCATTCATTAAAACCAGCAGATGCTCCTCAGCGCCTCCAGTTTTGTGAGTGGCTGTTCACCGAGATGACAATGAATGACTTGGACATGGATCTGTTCTTTATGTTCGATTCAGCCTGCTTTCGCCTGAGTGGTTATGTCAACTCAGAGAATCACATGTTCTGGGCAGTGCAGAATCCGCATAACTTCCACGAAACGTCATTTCGTGATCAGAAGGTTGGGGTTTGGTGTCCAGTGTCTGCACACCGTATTATTGGTCCCATCTTCTTGCATCCGACGCTGTCTTCGGTGCGTTACGTTGCCAACATTTTGAAACCATTTATGGTAGCATTAACGGAGAAGGAAAAGATTTACATTGACCTCCAACAGGATGGAGCAACTGACCATACAGCTGACCGAACCTTGAAACACATTTACACAATCTTCACATCTGACCGAGTTCTTAGCAGAGGTCAGTCTGGTCGCGGCCCTAGCTGGCCACCCAGGTCACATGATCTGTCAGTGAGCGATTAATTTGTGTGGAAAGCCCTTAGGTCTTAGATGTTTCGTAACAAGCCTCGTAGTCTTCAAGAACTGCAGGAGAACATGTCGGATAAGATTGCGGGGATCCCAGAAGTCCCTCTTCGATCTTCCTTCAGCAGCTTCCTGACCATGGGCCAAAAGTGCCAAGGGACGAATGGTGGCACTTTCAACATCTGATACAGTCAGGTTAGTACTTTCTTTTCCTCTGCTGTGTTTCTTTGTATCCTAGAACTCTGTTCTCTGGGCCACTTTTATTTGCTACACTCTGTAGAGAGCATCCCTCATGAGAAACCCAAAAATAGTTCAAATGGTTCTGAGCACTATGGGACTTAACTTCTGAGGTCATCAGTCCACTAGAACTTAGAACTACTTAAGCCTAACTAACCTAAGGACATCATACACATACATGCCCGAGGCAGGATTCGAACCTGCGACCGTAGCGGACGCGCGGTTCCAGACTGAAGCGCCTAGAACCGCTCGGTCACTCCGGCCGGCTGCGAATCTCAGCTTTCCCTTTTCTCACATGATACATTGTGACCTATGGATGAAGGGTAACAGGCTGATTCCATAGTTCTAGGTTTCCGGGAAGCATCTGAAAAGGTACCCCATTTTAGGCTGTTGGCGAAGGTACGGGAATATGGAATAGGTTCACAGATACCTAAGAAATTAAGTTATAGAATCGAGTATGTTGTCCTGAGACGGCGAGTGCTCATCAGAGACAAGGGCATCGTCAGGAATGCCTAAGGGAAGTGTGTTAGGACCACTGTTGTTTATATAGCTAAATGAGTTGCTCGAAAGGGTGGGCAGCAATCCCCGGTTGTTTGAGAACGTTGAACTGAATTCCCAAGGGACTAAACTGCTGAGGTCATCGGTCCCTAGACTTACACACAACTTAACTAACTTACGCTAAGAACAACACACACACACACACACACACACACACACCCATGCCCGAGGGAGGACTCGAACCTCCGGCGGGAGGGGACGCGCAATCCGTGACATGGCGCCTCAAGCCGCGCGGCCACTCCGCGCGGCCGCGGTTTTTCTGATGATGCTGTGGTGTGAGGTATGGTGTCGCAGTTGAGTGATTGTAGTAGGGCGCAAGACGACTTAGATAAAATTTGTAGTTGGCGTCATGAATGGCAGCTAGCTCTAAATGTAGAAAACTGACTAAGTTAATGCGGATGTATAGGAAAAACAAACCCTTAAAGTTCGGATGCAGCATTAGCAGTTTCCTGCTTGACACAGTCACGTCATTTATATATCTGGGCGTTACCTTGCAAAGTTATGTGAAGTGGAACGAGCTTGTGTGGATTGTGGGAGGGAAAGCGAGTGGTCGACTACGGTTTGTTGGGAGAATTTTGGGAAAGTGTTGTTCATCTGTAAAGGAGACCGCATATATGACGCTGGTGCAACCTATTCTTGAGAATTACTCCAGAGTTTGGGATTTGTATCAGGTTGAATTAAGGGAAGACACCGAAGCAATTGAGAGTCGGGCTGCTAGATTTGTTATCGGTAGATTCGAGCAACACGTAAGTGTTACGGAAATGCTTCATGAGCTCAAATGGAGTCCTTCAAGGGAGACGAACAATATTGATAAACTTTAGAGAACTGGCATTTGAAACAGATTGCCGGAAGATTCTACTGCCGCCGACACACATTGCTGGTAAGGACCACGAAGATAAGATACGAGAAATTAGGCATCATACGGAGGCATATAGATAGTCACATTTACAATTGTCAAATGTCTGTGAAGAGCGAAAACTTGCTGAGACAAGTGGTAATGAAGATAAGAACCTCAAGAATAGGTAAGACGACGATAACTACTTAAATTTAGGTTTCAAGTGCACTCTTGTGGACAATGTAGGGAGTCGACGGTGTGTTTGAAAGTACTTTCTGTTGAATGTATGCTACCTAAGAAATTAAAACGTCATTTAAAATGTGTTCGTAATAATGAACTGCTCAGACCAAGAGAATATTTTTCCAGAAATGTAAGTCAAATGAAAGAACAAAAAAAAAAAAAAAACCATTTTCAAGCAGGCGAACATCTCAAATAAAGAACTTCTAGCGTAAGCTTACAGAGCAGCAAAACGGAAGAAGGCTCATACGATTGTACGAGGGTTGGTACTTTATTAGTGGCAACTTTTTGTTTACAGCTCGTGTTTCAAAGTTTTACTGACCTTCAAAGTAGTCACGAGCATTGTGTATAACCCGTTGCCAGCGATGTGGAAGTCGTAGGATACTCTTAGTAGTGCCAGTTGTGTTGACAGTTCGAGCGGCGCGGTCTATAACCCGACGAATTTGTAGCAGTCCTGAAGCGAATGCCGTGAAGTGTTTCCTTCAGTTTGGAAATCAAGTTGAACCAGGGCTTAAGTCAGGGGAGTGCGGTAGGTGGTATAGCACTTAACAGCCCCATGAGCAAACAAATCAGTAACAGCTTGCACTGTACGTGCTTGAGCATTGTCCTGCAAAATGATGGTCAGGTACTGCAGAAAGTGTCATCACTTCTGTCTCTATGCTGTTCATTTTCAGAACACAGCCTACGACCAGCTTCGTAGAAGAACTAATTCTACCAAGTAATATTGACGTAGTGTCCATCATTCTTGGAAGGTCCATGGCAAAACAGCTCTTGACCAGTCATTTGCCTGACACTAAATGTAGTTGTCGAATTCAAGATTTAGGAGAGAAACTTCATGAAAAAATTACAGAAAAAAATTGGAGGGAGGAATTTTGGCCTGCACTTGATGAGGCCATTAATAGCAAAAGAGATATCCATTCGATTTGTTATGTGCGATTTGTTGACGAAAAAAAGTAACGAGATGGTAAATCTATTTTGTAACGAAATACATGCAGTTACGACAGGCAAAAATTTTTTCGAAATTGTGGACATCTTATGATATAAAATCAAATTAACTGGGCTCACTGTTTTGGTGTGTGTACTGCCGGTGAGCATTAATGTCGGGGCATTACAGTGGCCTACAACTACTTATCCGTGGCAAAGACCCTGATATTATGTTAACCCTATGCATTATCCATAGAGAAGCACTTACTTCGCAACATTTTAGTGTTGATCTGAATCACAGGGTGCAAATCTCATAAATGTGGTGAGCTTATTAAAACTGAGAAAGTTAGAGTTTTAGACAAATGTGTTACTATTTGAAGGCTGAACATAGATCTCTCTTATTTCATAGCAGCAATTGTTGATTTTCCAGGGGAAACATGTTATCGCGCAGTTTTGAAATTTAGCGAGAAGTCTGTTCTTACCTGGAAGAAGAAAATCATATCAGTGCTAAGTGCTTTTTGGACACTGACTTTCTATTAAAGATCGCATACTTACGTGATATATCTGAGAATTTAAACTCATTGAATAAGTCTCTGCAAGGAAATAAAACTAGTTTCATTCAGCTTTTTGACAATGTTTCGGCCTTCAAAAAGAAACTTCTTCTTTGGAAGAGAAAATGAATGACGAGTGAGAAATCGGCTACTTTCCACGTTTGCAGCATTCTATAAATGACTGTGCGAAAACCTTTAGTGCAGATACATTTTCCGGAACTGAAGAACAGCTATCTGAAGATCATTTTCATTTTGAAAAATACCTTCCAGAAAAATATGATAGGTTTCAATGGGTTCAAAATCCCTTCAGTAATGATTATCCCTTCCGGGTTTAATACTGCAGGAGAAGAAGAACTGTTAGAACTTTAATCACATTCTTCACTATAAGTGAAGTTTCCATCAGTGACATTGCCAACTTGAGCAACAAAGAATAAGGTGAGGTGACCCTCTTGGCGAGAGTGAGTTTTCTACTCTGTCTATCATTAAAACCAAGTACAGATCACGGATTTGTGTGGAGGACGAGCTGAGGATAGCTGTGTCTCGTTTGGTACCAAGGTCTGACAAGTTGTATAACAAGAAGCAAGCTCAAGTGTCGCACTGATGTGGGTGGTATTTTACTGGTAACGTTTCTTTTTAGTTTTTTCAATTTCAAGAATATATGCAATAGCGGAACTACGGAGATAACATAGTCGGTCAGGAGAGCAACGAACTCAAACAGGTTGAAAATAATGAGTGTAATGCGTTATTTTAGCCTGCCTGACGACATCCTTCAGTACTTTGCCGTATTTTTTGTAGCGGTTTTCTGTAATTGGGCTATCGTTCTTACTCTCATTTCAATGATACGCTAATTCGGTTATTCATATCATGGTTGCTTATTAGTACTGCACATCTCTCTGAAATTTTTAAATGGGAAAGGGGTTCGAAAGAAATTGATATATATTTATGGAAATCTATTCCATTTTTTGTTTACGTTTCTGTACCGTAGTTTTCTTGCCACATTTGCCCTTCGAAATTGGCTTTAAATATATGCATCGCAAATGGACTCATGCCACTAAATCTCTGTTTTAGTACTCATACTGTGCTCGTCAACTACAGAATTGTCTATATACATATTATACGGCTGTGCTGTTGTTTCTTGAATTTTAGTTGGAAAGTTCATTGTGTATACTAGCTTCTACGGTTTAAGTAGATCCATTTTGTCTGGAAAAGCAATTAGAAAATTTATATTTAAATCCAAATGCAAAATTAACTCGATGCCTTTCTTAATGTTCGACCGGGTGCGCTGGGGCATTAGGTACTCAAAAATGGTTGGTTTAAATGGCTCTGAGCACTATGGGACTTAACGGCTGAGGTCATCAGTCCACTAGAACTTAGAACTAATTAAACCTAACTAACCTAAGGACATCACACACATCCATGCCCGAGGCAGGATTCGAACCTGCGACCGTAGCGGTCGTGCGGTTCCAGACTGTAGCGCCTAGAACCGCTCGGCTACTCCGGCCGGCAATTGGGTACTCCATTCCGGAATTTCGTAATGCTGCAGCGTCAGGCAGAGCCCCGCGACGTGGCAGTTCTAGGTATTTGCTTAGCTGGCCCTCTCTGGCCCCCTACTTCCCTCTCCATCCCTCCTCGTCTCTGAGCTCTCAGTGTTGCGTTGTGAGGCACTCTGTAGCCCGTGCACTCGCTAGTGTTATACTTGCTTCTTTGGACAATTTTGAACGTGTGTGCCATTTTCACTTTACCTAAGCAAAGGATTGAATTGTAAAAGTTCCTTTTCACGATAGTATTTATTACAAGGATCTAAAAATACATAAGCATTTTTTTGTTTATTTTTCGCTATGTAAGAGTTGTTAGCCAGCAATTAGTGTTGTTTGTCTATTTGTTTCTAGGTCCAAAGGTTTTATAAAGCTTGAGGACCTACCTGGACACCTTCAAGAACTCGACGAGACCGAGAGACCTGGAATAAATTTTTTTGAGTTATCTGAAAGTGAAAGTGTTCTGAATGACGATGAAGTGCATTTTAGCGACCAAGACCATGGAACTAATTACGAACAGGAAGACGAAAATGGGAGCGAGGGGGAAAGAAGTTCAGAAATTGGGTTTTTCTTAGGGAGAGAAAAACTATCAAAATGGAGGAAGAAACCAGACTCTTAAACAAGAAATCCAAGCAAAAAATATTACAAAAGTTTCACCCGGTCTTACAAGCTAGTGAAATAATATTTTTAATAAAATTTTAAAACTTATATAAATCTTGTGATAATATCCCACATTAATAAATACATTGACAACCGCAGTGTCACAAACTGCAAACGTACAACATATAGTAAAGTTGCTGATAGATGTGACACTGCGGCACTAATCGTCATTTTAATTTTAATAGGTATAAAGACAGGTCAACATGTAAATGTAAAAGATATTTGGGAGTTACACGGTACAGGTATGGAATCCTGACAGCCATAATGAGTTATAAAGATTTTTGTTTGTAATGTGTTGCATGAGGTTTGATGACGTTTTCACTCGAAATGAAAGGAGAAAACCTGACGAGTTAGCTGGTGTCGGAAAGTTTTTACATTCGTTTACAATCCACTTGAAACGATTCTATAATCCAACTGAATATGTGACGATTGATGAAATGTTGATTACATCTAGAGGCCGCTATTCCTGGATCCAGTACATACCATCCAAAACCCGTCAAAAAAGGGATAAAAAATTTTTCGTGTGTCATGCAAAAACTTCTTACAACAGTAATATTGAAGTATATGTGGTAAAGCAGCCAGATATACAATTTCAAGTATGAAACAGCCCAGCAGAAGTTGTAAAAAGGCTTGTCACACAGAAATGTCACCACTGACAACTGGTACACGAGATGCCAATTAGCAGAAGACATGTTAGGGGAAAAAATGACAATTCTAGGCACTCTCTGCAAGGAAAAAAATGAGCTCCCATCCGAATTTTTGCCTCTGAAAGACGAACCTGTCGGACTTTCGACATTTGGGTTTCAAGGTATAAATCTTTTGTCTCATACTCAACAAAAAGAAATCTCTTAGTGACACTCCTGTCTACAGCGCATGATACGGATGATATCGACCCCGAAACAGGAAAGCCAACCATTATTATTGATTACAATCTCGCTAAAGGAGTAGATACTGTGGACGGAATGGTTACGTGATATTTCTGTTTCCAGAAGTACGAAGAGACGGCCTATGGCATTATCTTTTACTATGCTAAATATAGGTGGAATAAATTGCCAAATTTAATATTCACTTTACAAACCACTTTTTTTGAAGAATTTAGTGTCTGCATTGATGAATGAACGCTTGAAAAATAGATCGGAAATCATATCACAGCCCACCGATGTTTCTGAGTTTCTAAGAAGAAAATTCGCTTCGGAAGAAGTCATAGACATACCAGGAACGTCAGAGAAGAGGAAGAAAGGAAGTTGCCACGTGTGTGGAAGGAAAAAAGACAACTCTACGAAGAAAGTTTGTGTGAAGTGCAATAAGTTTACTTGTCAAGCTCGTCTTATTACAGAGCCTACGTGTGTTACCTGTCATCAACAGGAGATTGACTCACACATTGTTTATTATTTTTGTGTAATTGATTTATTGTTAGTACAATATAACTGTAAAGAGTTAACATAAAATAGCTAAAATTAAAATGTGTATACATTCTTCTATATTATTTGTAAGATATCTTTCGTCATTTATAAGTTAAATAATGTATTTGTTTCCTTTGTTACGTGTCTGTATCATTAATTCCTTCATTTAGATGCAGATTAAAGCTTTTGAAACAAATATATAAAATATTACTGGAAAATATAAATATTTAACTGATTCCTAAAGAAATTATAACTTATCATAGAAGGTGGGCTACTGAATACCCCAAGGGCCTATTCATGCAAAAAAAAAACCGGCGCTCCCGTTCGAAGGTTAATACGAAAACCCTGGGAAATCAATAGAGGTCTGCACTACCTTGAAATATTTGTTCTTTCCAGTGTTTTCGTACGTCATCTCTTTTGAATGAAACATTATATTTGGTATAATGCCTGCTCCTCCCATCTGTAGCAAATTCCTTGTATTGAAATCCTTAATTTTTCTTCTCCAGGTAAAGTATGCTCTGAAGCAAAAATAATGTAAAGGTAGATTATAAATCCATGTACATTATGTCTAATTTCCGTAATATTTTGATGAAATAAGCTTTTGAGCCCTCCGTCGTGTATTTTTAATTTCACTCCCAGCATTAAAGGAGCCTCACTCAAGCAGGGGTACCTCTACACTTCGTAGGTGACAAGACCTTAGAAATATTTCAGCAGTTCTAGTCCTCTGCGCCCTGGGCATGGCCCGTAAATGCACGTCTCTTCTTGTGGGTCGTAGTGGTATCCATAAATGCACTCAATGCGCACCCAAGTTTCGCCGTTGCACTTGTAAAAGCTGTGGCAGTCTTCTGGGTTGGCAGTGGATTCTGCGGGCGTAGTGCACTCGCCGCCTGGTGATGGTGGAGACTGAGTAGATGGAGATGTCACTGGTGATGCAGCCGTTGACGGAGGCGTCACTGGTGGTGCAGCCGTTGACGGAGGCGTCTCTGTTGGTGCAGCCGTTGACGGAGGCGTCTGTGTTGGTGCAGCTGTTGATGGAGGCGTCTCTGTTGGTGCAGCCGTTGACGGAGGCGTCACTGGTGGTGCAGCCGTTTGGGTAGGTTCTGGTGTTATGGAGGGCTCTACACAGCTGCAATAAGACAACAGGTTTGTCGGCTGTGGTATACTGCATAAGGCATCAATACGTTGAATTTCAACTACTGCCGCCTTTTGTTTATCATCGTAGGTTACACTTCGGTCAAATTGACGGACGCATTCAGGGACTATTCGTCAAGATACGAACAAAAATTTGATTTTCTCCTTCCTCGAATCAAAAATAGTAATGCAGCTTTGTTTCTTAGGATACAGAGCTTTGAAGCGAGCTTTGAAATGTTTCTCTGTGCGTGCATTGGTCAACACAAAAGAATAGTAAGACTGAACAACTGATGCACATTGAAGTAACCCAAGCCACAGTTTATTTACTATGTGGTTGCTACTCACAGAGGGGATGTCATTGTCGTATGGCAGCAGTATGTGGTAGATATTCTAGTGCGTAAATGCAGTTCCTATTTACGCTGGAAAAAAATAGTTCCAATTTTGACTACCAGGTGAAAACTGGCGCTATGAATGCGAGAAAGACGTATATAAATATTCTCTTATGTAGTGGATTAGGAATGGGACATGGGTGGAAAAGATCAAACAAACGAAAAAAGGCATGTTGATTTTATTACAAACCGCAGGTTACTCAATTTGTTCAATAGCAGCACAGTAGGCGTCGACGAGGTGCTGCATCCGCAAAATGACATGGTCAATGCTCGCTCGTAGCAGTTCCAGTGGAAATCTGAGCAACGTGTTTCTCTATTCGTTCGTGGAAGGTTGCATTAAGCAGATCATCCGCTAGGCGAACGACATGAGGTGTTGTCCCGTCTTGCATTAAAACAGTGGTTTCCACGTAGTTACGTTTTTCCAAACCAGGAATCAAACGCTGTACATGGAGGCATCGATAACTTGTGGAGGTTCTAATGCACCTGGCAGGGCCTCTGGGTGTATTCTCTTCTAAGAAGAACGAATCTATAATAAAGGTGCTTATGAATCCACACCACGCAGTCACATAAGGCGAGTGCAGTGACTCTTTGTGCACAACACGCGGTTTAACAGTACCCCAAATTCGTCATTTCGGTGTGTTTCCTGCACCCTTCAGTATGAAATGCTCCCTGTCCTTCCGTGGGATACTGCCCGGCCACTTGCCATCAACTTCGATCCGTGCCAGAAAACAAAGAGCAAATTCAAAACGTGGCTGCAGATCATGAAGTTTCAGTTGCTGCACCGCCTGTATTTTGTACGTGTACCAGTGTAAAATAGACCGTAAAACTTTTCGTACTGTTGACCATGGGATGGGCAATACTCGTGACGCTGCACGAATACTAGCACTACACGGGACACGTTGTGCATCGCTAGTTACAGCAACAGCAACCTCGTCATTGGGATAGGACACGTTCCATGTGTCACACAAAGTCCACTTGTTTCCGAATTTCATTATCATCTTATTTAAACCATTAAATGACTTCGGGCCTCTCCTTAGGCCTTTTAGTCGGCGATCCTGTCTCAATGCAATACTGTAAATGCTACAATTCACGAAAAACAATTTAACTAGCAGCGCAGAGTCTCTCTTTCCGACAGCCATTCTGTTCACTCACATACATTGAGTACGCGAAAGAACTTGCCCCCCTTCTAACAGCCATGTAACGCAAGTCTCTAGAGGAACGGAAGGTTCCAAATGATTGGAAAAGAGCACATGTAGTTCCAGTTTTCAAGAAGGGTCGTCGAGCAGATGCGCAAAACTATAGGCCTATATTTCTGACATCGATCTGTTGTAGAATTTTAGAACATGTTTTTTGCTCGCGTATCATGTCATTTCTAGAAACCCAGAATCTGCTCTGTAGGAATCAACATGGATTCCGGAAAAGCGATCGTGTGAGACCCAACTAGCTTTATTTGTTCATGAGACCCAGAAAATATCAGATACAGGCTTCCAGGTAGATGCCATTTTCCTTGACTTCCGGAAGGCGTGCCGGCCGCGGTGGTGTTACGGTTCTAGGCGCTGCAGTCCGGAACGGCGGGACTGCTACGGTCGCAGGTTCGAATCCTGCCTCGGGCATGGATGTGTGTGATGTCTTTAGGTTAGTTAGGTTTAATTAGTTCTAAGTTCTAGGGGACTGATGACCTAAGATGTTAAGTCCCATAGTGCTCAGAGCCATTCGAACCGGAAGGCGTTCGATACAGTTCCGCACTGTCGCCTGATAAACAAAGTAAGAGCCTACAGAATATCAGACCAGCTGTGTGGCTATATTGAAGAGGTTTTAGCAAACAGAACACAGCATGGTTTTCTCGATGGAGAGACGTCTACAGATGTTAAAGTAATCCCGCGCCCGGGTTCCCGGGTTCGATTCCCGGCGGGGTCAGGGATTTTCTGTGCCTCGTGATGACTGGGTGTTGTGTGATGTCCTTAGGTTAGTTAGGTTTAAGTAGTTCTAAAGTTCTAGGGGACTGATGACCATAGCTGTTAAGTCCCATAGTGTTCAGAGAAATTTGAACCATTTCGTTAAAGTAACCTCTGGCGTCCCACAGGGGAGTGTTATGGGACCATTGTTTTTCACAATATATATAAATGACCTAGTAAATAGTGTCGGAAGTTCTATGCGGCTTTTCGCGGATGATGCTGTACTACACAGAGAAGTTGCAGCATTAGAAAATTGCAGCGAAATGCAGAAAGATCGACAGCGGATAGGCACTTGGTGCAGGGAGTGGCAAATGACCCTTAACATAGACAAATGTAATGTATTGCGAATACATAGAAAGAAGGATCCTTTATTGTATGATTATATGACAGCGGGACAAACACTGGTAGCAGCTACTTCTGTAAAATATCTGGGAGTATACGTACGGAACGTTTTGAAGTGAAATGATCATATAAAATTAATTGTTGGTAAGGCGGGTGCCAGGTTGAGCAAATGTAGTCCATCAACAAAGGAGGTGGCTTACAAAACACTCGTTCGACCTATACTTGAGTATTGCTCATCAGTGTGGGATCCGTACCAGGTCGGGTTGACAGAGGAGATAGAGAAGATCCAAAGAAGAGTGGCGCGTTTCGTCACAGGGTTATTTGGTAAGCGTGATAGCGTTACGGAGATATTTAGCAAACTGAAGTGGCAGACTCTGCAAGAGAGGCGCTCTGCATCGCGGTGTAGCTTGCTGTCCAGGTTTCGAGAGGGTGCGTTTCTGGATGAGGTATCGAATATATTGCTTCCCCCTACTTATACCTCCCGAGGAGATCACGAATGTAAAATTAGAAAGATTCGAGAGCGCACGGAGGCTTTCCGGCAGTCGTTCTTCCCGCGAACCATACGCGACTGGATCAGGAAAGGGAGGTAATGACAGTGGCACGTAAAGTGCACTCCGCCAGACACCGTTGGGTGGCTTGCGGAGTATAAATGTAGATGTAGATGTAGATACTGGCTTGTGAAATGACAGCGTGGTTGTCTTACCGTTACACAAATAGTGTACACCGCCAGATTCGCTGTTGGCCAAAACTGGAATTAATGTTGTTCCAGCGTAAATCGGTTCCTCATTAACGCATTAGCATGTCTACCTAGCTTCACTGCACTGCGATATTTACAGCCCACACTGGACCTCCGGCAGTAACTGAACTTTAATTGCAACCACTCGGTACCATGGATGCAGTGTCCTGGACTGCCTCCTGGACTTAATATGACCTGAGACTACCACCTCTCTATTTTGACGGAACTGATTGTAAAAAGCAAGAGCGAAAAAGCACAGTACGAAATGTCAATACCGATTTGTGTTTCAGGTCAACTAAGCTTCGCAGCACAAGCGTGAACGTCCAACATAATACGGGAACACAAGAAAACTTGCATAATCGCCATCTAAGTGTTATTAGGAATCACGGATCCGTTGAACTAAAAGCTCTTCGCTGAAAGAAGTGTTGAATACGATCCACCACTGTATGGGAGCTGAATAGGTCGCTTCAAAAAGGCCGTACTGCCGGTGAAAACAGACTTTATTACTCAGATTCCTCACTTGACGCGTTTCGTATGTTTTTCCATTGTAAGATGTCAAAGTGCACAGAGGGTCCCAAGATACGAGCGTTATAATAACGGTGTATAGGTAACATAAGTTGACAGACTAGACAGTACTACAAACTATACAGCCTGATATGCTCTTACTAATGTTCTCACACAAGAAAGATGAAATATCTGAAAGAAAAAAAATTATATTTTACAATACCTAGCAAGGGAAAGCCTACTTTATGCCTAAATAAGAACGTTAGTAAACATACTTTAATTAATGAAGATTGTTTCATCAGTGAAATAATAGTCAGTTTAAAGAGAAAAATAATTTTACATTTTGGTACTTCAGAAGGAAAAAAGATACAAAATATAAAGTAAAACTGCTCTATTTAATGCCTTATAAACAGTGTTTGACGTGTAACTACATATTTTTTCGAGCAGATAAACGTAAATGTTTTGAAATGTTTGGACGACGTGTTTATTACTCTTTTACGTCTCAGGAGTATGGAAAACTTCTCACATGTCCTTTGTCAAGAATATCCACCTTGAATTTCGCTTCGGTCATTAATCAGTTCTGTTACAACTGCTTGTTCCTACAAACTATTGTTTTATTTAGATTTTATGTAAAAGTTTGTCCCTCATAACCTCACTGTCAACATTCAGGTGTCAAACTGCACTGCAGATTGCTCTCATGACACTTGCAGTTTTGGCGCTAACGTGTACACGAATAGAACGCCACAAGTAGTCGATTGTGATTAGCACATTGCATATGTGAATGGACTCTAGTGAGAGAGAACTTTACAGGTGACAATCACCTCCTGGTTGACTATCTTGTGCAGAATTATCCAAAAATCAGAATATCGATAGTGCAATATTAAGAGTTCAGTGGGAATTCCACGGTTAAACCAAGAGAAGAGAGAGGATAGGTGGAAAGGGTATATAGAAGGCCTATACGAGGCGGAGGACTTACCTGATGACGTTATAGAAGAAGAAATTGGAGTCGATATGGAAGACATAGGGGATCCAGTATTAGAATCAAAATTTAAGAGAGCATTGGAGGACTCAGTATCAAATAAGGCAGAAGGGATAGATAAGATTCCATCAGAATTTCTAAAATTTTGGGGGCAAGTGGCAACAAAATTGCTGATCACGTTGGTGTGTAGAATGTATGAATCCGGCGACGTAGCATATGACTTTCTAAAAAATATTATCCATACAATTTCGAAGATAGCAACGGCAAATAAGTGCGAGGATTATCGCACAATCGGCTTAATACCGCTGTTGCTGACGAGAATAATGTACAGAAGAATGTAGAAGAAAACCCGGGATCGATTACATAATGAGAAGTTTGGCTTTAGAAAAGGTAAAGGTACCAAAGAGGCAGTTCTGGCGTTGGGCTTCGTGATGGAAGCAGGACTAAAGGAAAATCAAGATAGGCTAATAGGTTTTCTTATCCTAGAAAAAGCGTTCGAGAACGTAAAATTGCGCAAATTCGAATTCTGACAAAAGTAGGAGTAAGCCATAGAGAAAGATAGGTAATATACGATTTGTATAAAACCAAGAGGGGCTAAAGAGTTTGGAAGACCAAGAATGAAGTGCTCTGATTAAAAAGAGTGCAAGACAAGGATGCAGTCTTTTGCCCCTACTCTTTAATCTATATGTCTAAGAAGCAATGGCGAAAACAAAGGAAGATTCAAGAGTGGGAATAAAATTCAAGGTGAAAGGATGTCAATAATAAGATTCACTGATAAAATTGCTATCCTCAGTATAAGTGAAGAAGTATTACAGGATTTGTTGAATGGAATGAACAGTCTAATGAGTATAGAATATGGGTTGGGAGTAGACCAAAGAAAGTAATGAAAAGTAACAGAAATGAAAACAGCGAGAAACTTAACAACAAATTTGGTGACTAAGAAACACGCGAAGTTAAGAAATTCTGCTATCTTGGAAGCAAAATAACCTATGACGGACGATATAAGGAGGACATAAAAAGCGGACTAGCAAGGAGGGCATTCTTGGCCAAGAGAAGTCCTCTGGTGTCAAACGTAAGCGTTAGTTTCAGGAAGGAATTTCTGAGAATGTACGTTTCGAGCACAGCATTGTATGATGATTGAATCAAGGGCAGTGAGAAAACCAGTAGATCAGAGATCCGTAGCGTCTGAGATATGGTCCCACAGATAGTGTTGAAAATTAAATGGACTGATAAGGAATGAGGTTCTCCGCTGAATCGGCGATTAAAGGAACATATGGGAAACACTGACAAGAAGAGGGGGTAGGGGGGGGGGGGGGTAGGACATGTGTTAAGACATCAGGTAGGAACATCCACTGTAATAAACGGAACTGTAAAATGTAAAAACTGTAACAAAAGACTGGAAAATATCCAAGAAATAATTGAGGGGTAGGGAGCAAGTGACACTCTGAGACGAAGATGGTAGCGCGGTAGAGAAGTTTGTGGGAGGTCGCATCATATCAGTCAGAAGACTGATGACTCAAAATAAAAATAAAAATTATCCATCGCTGCTATACAGAACAATTTCATTCCTATGGAAGTAGGTACAGAATGTAAATTTTTTACACCACGGATTTCTTGCTATCCAATTTAGGAATACACACTACCTTCACGAAACAACTGCTGACTCTTGTTGAAACTCCTTCAAAGTGACGGCCTTGTGCGCCAGCAACAGGCTAACGAGAAAGGTAAAAATACGATTTGAAGGGAAAAAAGGAGGCTTCAGACTAAATTTAAAGAGACTAAATTGTTAACGACAGGAATGCAAACCAAGTTCTAAAATACTGTTGATGAAACTGTAACGTTTTGCATGTAATGAGAGTAGACATTATGTTTGGTATTATGGAAGTCAGGAGGACGTCAATGTATATGCATCCATTTTCTGATGAATCGCGGGATGACGACTGGTACTATATCTTTACGAAGGAGAGATGGCACCATGAACTGTATTTATAGGTGTTACTTTATTTGCAACCGATTTCGGATCATCGGTGATAACAGTTAATCATATGGATAGAGGGCAATCATCATCATTATACATCTTATGGAGTATAAGAAATCATTGACCTCTTTGCTGGACGTGCTTTCCCATTTATGACGTCAACGATGACAACCCAGTGTCCATGTGATCACCTGGTGTCATTGACAAGTCTGTAGATGTTGTACTGGAAAGGCGATTTCGATTGCATTGAAAATAAGACCTTTAAATACTGCTGAATATGCGCTCCCTATCACATAGAGAAGTCCACGTAGGACGGAAAAGCGATGCCTGAGGCAATAATGGGAAGTGGGAGCAGAAAATGAGAAACGCTATGGAGTTCAGGAAGGTGTGGAAGAACATAGTGTGCCTGTACAATGAGTTGGAAACACCTCTATGAATGACAAAATTAACACCATTTTACTCCAAGTTTGCATGGGATACTTACGAATAAAGAGTGACGTTGAAAACCATTCCAGCGGGACACCGGTACATTTCCGGGTCGAGACCGTTTCCTTTGGGCTTGCAGACGTAGTAGATGTTTTGGTTCTCTGGGACGACGCCCACCTCGAGTGACATATTGCAGGGCTTGACGGGTCCTTCTGTGCAGACGCGGTCTGACGTCGTTAGTCTGCCCATGAGAGAGAATAATTTCATATCAGGCGTATTCGTTTTTTGTGCCTAGTTTAAGAAAAGCAATACATAAACCAAGTAGTTACAGAGCGCCTTAGACAGTAGTATTAGAGCAAGGTAAATACAGATGAAAGTATTACATAGCATACTGACAGGATCAAAATCACAGTACTGGTATCGGTCGTCTCATGGGATCTCTGTAAGTCACTGAGTATCAGTGAGCCAAGAGAGAGCAACGACGCTTGTTTTCACGTTGCAATTTCGTATTTGTAACGGTATCCTCAGATGTGCGCAAGTGTTCACTTGTATGAATTCACTTGCAGGCCTCTGGTTCCAGCGTTCGTACACTTACATTCTGAGTTGTACACCTGAAAGGGGTCATTGAACACTCCGTATTTTCATTCAAATGATAAAACAGAAAACGTAATAATTACCTGACATTAACAGAAGGAAACCAATTTCTATATCAGGTTAAAAGAATTTCCAAAATGGAAGTTTCATTGCCCTGATTGCAGTTGATATATATCCTGATTACTAGTTTCGGCAAAGTTATAGTGTCATCTTCAAGGTATGTATCAACTCGGATCTGGGCAATAAAGCTGTTTTGGAAGCTTTTTTACAAAGAAGTCAGGGATTTCACACATAAGATAAGCATCGCCATTCTGGCCAAGGACATGTCAACTGGGCCTGCTTGACTGCCGCGCCGTTCATCAGACAATGGCGTCATCTGGATGTGGTATGGAGTGTTGGGTTCAGAATACCGCACTCCTGGCCATTGTTGGGTTAGCAGAACTGGTGTTGTTGCTATTTGGTCAAGTAGCTCCTAAAATGGCATCACAAGACTGAGTGTACCCCATTCCAGGCATAAAAAATGAATTCTTGACAGTGCTGGTAATCGAACTTGGGTCGTGTGTATGGCAGTTGTCAGTTGGGATCACAAGATTGAGCACACCCTATACTAGTCCTCTGCACCTCGTTCCAGTCCTCCCACCAAGGATATATCCTTGCAGTGCCAGAAATCAAACCAGGAGTGTCTATGTGGCAGTCGTCAATTGGCATCACAAGATACCCCATTCCGCCCTTTGCAAGCCCTCTGTCTTCCCTCCCCACTCCCCCCCCCACCCCAAGGACAAAGCCTTGAGAATGCAAGAAATCGAAGGGGGGGGGCAGTGTTTGTGTGCCAGTCTTCAATTGGCATCACAAAACTGAGTGCACCCCATTCCAGACCTCTGTACCCAATTCCAGTCCTCCAACAAGGATAAATCGTTGGTAGTGTTGGGAATTGAACCCAGGTCGTGTGTATAACAGTCTTCAATTGGAATTACAAGACTATGTGCACCCCCGTACAATCTTTTACACCCCCTCCCTTCAGTCCTCCCATCAAGAAACGAACCTGGGTCGTCTGTGTGATAGTTGTCAATTGGAACCACAAGATTGAGTGCACCCTGTTTCAGACCTCACCTCGTTCCAATCCTCCCACAAAGGATAAATTCTTGGCAGTGTCGGGAATCGAACTCAGATCGTCTGTGTGGCGTCAGCCATGCTGATAACTCAATTTGGTACATATATCACCTTGATTCTAAGAACAACGCATCCTGATCACTGCGGGGCTTGCTTGGCTAGTTACAGTCCGACTTGATACGAAGCCTCCAAGCTACCTGTTGCATCCAAGCTACCTGTTGGATGCACTCGCCATAGCGCTTATCTGGCGGTGATACACGTCCCGGAACTACCCGCCTACCCTGACCAAAGGAACAGGAAGGCAAACTCAAATACAGTTACAAATTTACCGACAGGGAGGAGTCTATACTGTACAGACTCGCTTGCCAAGCTACAACGCTATGGTCGGCGACAGCGTTAATAGCCTCTGGCATCGCAGCTCGCAAGGAATGTTGCGTTGTCAACTCGGCTGAAAGTGCATAGGCAGCAGCAATGGTACGGACAGCTGCACTATCGGAAGTTCAACGTACCTCTCTACTGTTAGATTCAATGTGTACCTAATAGGTATGAGATACGTAATACAGAATGTTTTTTACAGTAAAGACAGCCCACTGGTTGCAATGGATTTTATAGTCGAATTGACCATGGTTTCGACTCCTAAACTAAGGGAGTCTTCATCAGATTTATGTTACATACGTAAGAAGTTGAGCATAACAGCTCTCGTCATACAATTTTAACGCCAAAAAGGCCACGTCACATAATAAAACATCCTACGTAAAAGTTTTACTGTCATTTCTAGTTAAAAATTAACGATTGCCGGTAAGGGCTCCTTGTGTATACTGAAACAGGTGGCATCAGACTAGACTGTTGTAATACAGAATGGTGTATGTATTCAGTCTTTCCCAAACATAAGGACATGAAAAGTAACCAGTGATACAGATTCTCGCACTGCAGAGTGGATTCTGTAACAAGCTGCACCTTAAAGAACTGATTAAACCTTCTGTTGCCTCTTACTTTATTAATGAAACGACGAGAGAATCAGTTCTAAAACATCCACAGCAGGAAGAGCAGCATTTTAAAATATTGTTTTACTGCAGTCATTATAGCAAGGTCAGTAAAATAAAATTTCTACTACAGAAAAGATTATGCTCTGAACTACATTGTACGGCACCGACAGCTTGACAAGGAAGTAAATTTTCCATGATAATGAATTTACATTCCATTCACGTACACTGCCTTTTTATTCAAATGTTTCACTGCCGCTACCTTCAGAGCTGGAGTCGACGAATGTGGGTGCCAGACTGACAATTAGCGGATCCATTATGTCGTTTCTAATAAGTTCTTTCCGGCAGTCTTCTTACAGTTTGTCAGTGTGATTTACGCTGACTTCGAGTCCTCCCTCGGGCATGGATGTGTGTGTTTGTACTTAGCATAATTTAGGTTACGTAGTGTGTAAGCTTAGGGACTGATGAATTTAGCAGTTAAGTCTCATAAGACTTCACACACATTTGAACATTTTACGCTGACTTCCCGATCAGCAACGATGATTTTGTCTGTTGCTTCATGGATCAGACATTCAGTGTCGGCTACTATAAACATAGTATTTTTATCCGCCACGTCTCTTCACCGGCGTCCACACCACTTCTATTGGGTTATAATGACAATGATAAGGAGGTAACCCTATCACACCGTGACTATGTTGCAACTCTACAGAATCAATGTCGTAGAAATGTTAACTAGTTCCAACAGTGTTGCTCTTGTTTGTGCTTCAATATGTCGTGTATTATTTCTTCGCAGTCATGAAAGAATATTACTTTTTGTTGTGATTCTAGTGCGACGCCTGTCGAGGATAACAGAGCGATAGCTTGCGTTGACCATAACAGTGACAGATCCTAGATGATTCGGAAACCACTACCGAAATGTTGATGCATTCATTTCAGAATGGTAGTCAGGGTTGGTTTTTGATTTTAATCGGAATAGAAGTTTACTTTGAGGCACAAATCCGGTAGCAGTGGAACCGTGGTCACATATTATAAGATGCCTTTCTTTTTCCACTGGAATTATAAAGCTGCCTTGTCCCTCTGTTGTTCAAATGCTTAAATGGCTCTGAGCACTATGGGACCTAACATCAGAGGTCATCAGTCCCCTACAACTTAGAACTACTTAAACCTAACTAACCTAAGGACATCACACACATCCAGGCCCGAAGCAGGATTCGAGCCTGCGACTGTAGAGGTCGCGCGGTTCCAGACTGTAGTGCCTAGAACCGCTCGGCCACCCCGGCCGGCCCCTCTGTTGTCCGCCAAGTAAAATTTCTAGCGCGGGTTTGATTTACCTAAGTCTCGCACAAGTAATACACAGCTGACGTTCCTTTGGATATGACTTCAAGCATTGTTCTTAGAAACGTCATCCTAGCATCCTTCCATTAAATGTTTCTATCCGTCTTATATTTTACATATTTAAATTCTTTGAATTGACCTTGATCTTCCTTCACGCATAACAGTGAGCAATTTCAGTGCCCTGTTGTGGGGAACTCGCTCTCTTTCATAACATTAGAAAACCTTCCGACGCAAACCGACTTCCGTGAAGTCGTCGAGTCTTATTACCCGCTTTGGCACGCTATGTTTCTTTCCTTGAGTCGAAATTCCACATTTCCAGTTGGTGCTAAGACACACTGGCCCCCTCACAATTGTTCTGACGGATCATACACCAATATTGCCACAGGCCGCTACGGTGCGTTCCCGCATCTTAGCAACCTCGCAGAACGGCACGCTTGAATCTGCCTCATGTTTGATGAACGAGTACACTTTAAAAATAAGGTCTTTGCCATTTCGTGAAGCACTTGGTGCCTTTTAGATGTTTTCGCCATCTTGGGAAAGCTCACAGAACGCACAGAAAACCACAGAAATCAGTCAATCGTAGTTTCGTCCATCGGAAACGCGACAGACCGCTCAAATACACAGATGGAAAAAAATCGCAACCCCAAAAATTAATTGATGTAGAGTAATGAAATTTCGGGAACACGTTTGTCTAGGTAACATTGGTACATTAATAACTGGTGTGACCGCCAGAACATTGGATGCAAACATGTAAACTTGCATGCATTGTATTGTAGGTGCAGGTTGTCAGTCTGTGGGATGGAGTTGCATGCCTGTTGCGCTTAGTCGGTCAGTACAGGGACAGTTAATGATGTTTGCGGATGACGCTTGAGTTATCGTCCGGTGATGTCCCATATATGCTCGACTGGAGACAGATCTGGTGCCGGCCGGAGTGGCCGAGCGGTTCTAGGCGCTATAGTCTGGAACAGCGCGACCACTACGGTCGCAGGTTCGAATACTGCCTCGGGCATGGGTGTGTGTGCTGTCCTTAGGTTAGTTAGGTTTAAGTAGTTCTAAGTTCTAGGGGACTGATGACCTCACAAGTTAAGTCCCATAGTGCTCAGAGCCATTTGAACCACTTGAACAGATCTGGTGACCTGGTAAGCCAAAGTAACATGTCGACACTCTGCAGAGCATGTTAAGTTACAATACGGGTATGTGGACGAGCTTCATCCTCTTGCTTGGAAAACACCCCTTGGAATGGTGTTCGTGAATGGCAGCACAACAGGTCGAATCACCAGACTGACGCACAAATTTGCATTCAAGGTGCGTAGGATAACTAACTACGAGAGTGGTCCTGTTGTCATACAAAATCGCTCCCCGGGCCATAGGTCCAGATGTACTGTAGGTCCAGTGTGTCCAGCAAGCAGACAGGTTGTTTGCAGGCCCTCAAATGGCCTCCTCGTAATCAAAACGCGTCCATCACTGGCACTGAGGCAGAACCAACTTTCATTAGAAAACACAACAGACTTCCACCCCGCCCTCTAATGAGCTCTCGCTTGGCACCAATGAAGTCGCAAAAGGCGGTGGTTTGAGATCAGTGGAATGCGCGCTATAGGGTGTCTGGCTCGTAGCTGCTCATAGTGTCGCTGTAGATAGAGTACGATGCGCCAGACTCATACGCTGAACAGGATGGTCTTCTCTCTCGATAGTGTTAAGTGGCCGTCCGGAGCCCAGACTTCCTGTGAGCGTACGTACTCGTGACCACTACTTCCAGTAATCATGGACAGTGGCTACATTCCTGTCAAGTCTTTCTGCATTATTGCAGAAGCAACATTCAGCTTCTCGTAGCTCTATTACACGACCTTGTTCAAACTCAGTGTTGATAATGGCGTCTTTGTCGCCTTAAAGGCTTTCTTGAGTAGCGTCAACTCATCACGTCCGGTCTCAAAGGTAACCAACGCTTACTACGGTTACAGCGTATGTTTAAAGCAAACTCATAGAGGCGCTACTAGAGCCACTCTTACGCAAGTGGCACGGTGTTTGAATAGACAACATCTTTCAGATATAGGAACACGCGTTTATGCCGCACATCTGCTTCTTGGTGTTGTTATTTTTTTCCGTCAGTGCACGACGGAAGTTTAAGCCGTACGGAACGGGAAAACCGACAGAGCGCTAATTGGCTAACTGCGCAGCTGTCTTCTGCGCATTCCCGGCCCAGTGGTCATAAACACTGCTGAGGACTATAGGTGCCTCTAGGAACGGCAGAAATGACTCTGAGAACTTAAGAACTGGCGTGAAAAGAGTATAAAATGTCTGTAATGTAGTTGTTAATTAAGTTCTGCATCTGGCCCTACTCGCGCAAATAGGGTCCGACTTACTGCCATGACATATTCTGCCCACAGCCTCATTGGATGCGGTATGGAATGGCATGTGGTCAGCACACTGATCTCCCATTTGTATGCTTTTCTGACATTTGAACCGCCACTAATCCATCGAGCAGCTCCGCACCTGAGCTTAGGAGGGTGAGTGCATTCGATAGTCGTTCTCCCACGAAGGAAAAGTCCCTGCCACTACCGGTAATCGAACCCGGTTCCTCCAGCATGGCAGTGAGCCGTGCTAACCAATCAGCTGCGTTGGAGAACAAAATCTACTTTTAATGAGGTACAAATACATATATCATGCATTCCTGCCACAGTATACACAAAAAAGGCAATATTTAGAGCATATGGCATCGTAACTTTCTCATCTGTAGTCAACACCAGTATGTACCGAGAATTTGGTGTCATATATTCTATGGTAACCCACAGCTGATGCATACTCCCTCTGTCACTAAATGGAGCAAGGCACTAAGTAGGTTAGCAAGGTAATGAGACTTGTAACTGAGGTGTAGTCGTTGGAAGACAATTTTGTTTGTAACTACTCTGAAGAGCCAAAGAAACTGGTATACCTACCTAATATCGTGTAGGGCCTCCGCGAACATGCAGAAGTACCGCAACACGACGTGGTATGGACTCGACTAATGCCCGAAGTAGTGCTGGAGGGAACTGACACCGTGAGTCCTGCAGGTCTGTCCATAAATCCGCAAGAGTACGAGGGAGTGGACATCTCTTCTGAACAGCACGTTGCAGGGCATCCCAGATATGTTCGATAATGTTCACGGCAGGGGAGTTTGGTGGCCAGCGAAAGTGTTTAAACTCAGAAGACTGTTCTTGGAACCACTCTGTAGCAATTATGGACTTGTGGGGCGTCGCATTGCACTGCTGCAATTGCCCAAGTCCGTCGGAATACAAAATGGTCGTGAATGGACGCAGATGATCAGACAGGATGCTTACGTACGTGCCATGCGTCAGAGTCGAATCTAGACGTATCATGTATCAGATATCACTCCAACTACAAACGCCCCACACAATTGCAGAGCCTCCACCAGTTTTAACAGTCCCCTGCTGACATGCAGGGTCCATGGATTCATGAGGTTGTCTCCACAGCCGTACATTCGCTCGAAACAATTTGAAATGAGAGTCGTTCGACGCAGGCAACATGTTTCCGGTCCAGTGTCAGTGTTGACAGGCCTTGGCAGGGCGTTTAGCTTTGTGCCGTACAGTCATCAACGACACATGATTGGATATTCGGTTCCGAAAGCACATATCGACGATGTTTCGTTGAATGGTTCGCACGCTGTCATTTGTTGATGGTCCAGCACTGAAATCTGCAACAATTTGCGGAAGGGTTGCTCTTCTGCTCTTTTGTGACGCTGAGTGATTGTCTTCAGTCATCGTCGGTTCCGTTCTTGCGGGATCTTTTTGCGGTCACAGCGATGTCGGAGATTTGATGTTTTACCGGATTCCTCATATTCACGGTATACTCGTGAAACGGTCGTACGGGAAAATCCCCACTTCATCGCTATCTCAAAGATGCTGTGTCCCATCGCCAGTGCGCCGACTAAAGCACCACGTTCAAACTCACTTAAATCCTGATAACCTGACATTGTAGCAACAGTAACCTATCTAACAACTGCACTAAATACCTGTTGTCTTATGTAGCCGTTGCCGACAGCAGTGCCGTATTCTGTGTGTTTACGTATCTCTGTATTTGATACGCATGGCTATGCCAGTTTCTTTGGCGCTTCAATGTAATTGATCATTTTGCGGACTGAGCTAAAGAAAATGATGCGCTCTTGCGTGCTTATGTGTGTGTGTGTGTGTGTGTGTGTGTGTGTGTGTGTGTGAGCGCGCGATTTCGTATTTGTAGATTACCAGAAGGCTTTTGATTTCGTGTCTAAGAGGTTACAGTTCGTAGTAATTGACAGAAAGTCGTCGAGTAAAACATAAGTGACTTCTGGCGATCCCCAAGGTAGTGTCATAGGCCCTATGCTGTTCCTTATCTATATAAACGATTTGGGAGACAATCTGAATAGCCGTTTTAGGTTGTTTGCAGATGCTGCAGTCGTTCATCGACTAGCAATGTCATCAGAAGATCAAAACAAATTGCAAAACGATTTAGAAAAGATATCTGTATGGTGCAAAAATTGGTGGCTTACCCTTTTTTCTTTTTTGGTCATCAGTCTACTGACTGGTTTGATGCGGCCCGCCACGAATTCCTTTCCTGTGCTAACCTCTTCATCTCAGAGTAGCACTTGTAACCTACGTCCTCAATTATTTGCTTGACGTATTCCAATCTGTCTTCCTCTACAGTTTTTGCCCTCTGCAGCTCCCTCTAGTACCATGGAAGTCATTCCTTCATGTCTTAGCAGATGTCCTATCATCCTGTCCCTTCTCCTTATCAGTGTTTTCCACATATTCCTTTCCTCTCCGATTCTGCGTAGAACCTCCTCATTCCTTACCTTATCAGTCCACCTAATTTTCATCATTCGTCTATAGCACCACATCTCAAATGCTTCGATTCTCTTCTGTTCCGGTTTTCCCACAGTCCATGTTTCACTACCATACAATGCTGTACTCCAGACGTACATCCTCAGAAATTACTTCCTCAAATGAAGGCCGGTATTTGATATTAGTAGACTTCTCTTGGCCAGAAATGCCTTTTTTGCCAAAGCGAGTCTGCTTTTGATGTCCTCCTTGCTACGTCCGTCATTGGTTATTTTACTGCCTAGGTAGCAGAATTCCTTAACTTCATTGACTTCGTGACCATCAATCCTGATGTTAAGTTTCTCGCTGTTCTCATTTCTACTACTTCTCAATACCTTCGTCTTTCTCCGATTTATTCTCAAACCATACTGTGTACTCATTAGATTGTTCATTCCGTTCAGCAGATCATTTAATTCTTCTTCACTTTCACTCAGGATAGCAATGTCATCAGCGAATCGTATCATTGATATCCTTTCACCTTGTATTTTAATTCCACTCCTGAACCTTTCTTTTATTTCCATCATTGCTTCCTCGATGTACAGATTGAAGAGTAGGGGCGAAAGGCTACAGCCTTGTCGTACACCCCTCTTAATACGAGCACTTCGTTCTTGATCGTCCACTCTTATTATTCCCTCTTGGTTGTTGTACATATTGTATATGACCCGTCTCTCCCTATAGCTTACCCATACTTTTTTCAGAATCTCGAACAGCTTGCACCATTTTATACTGTCGAACGCTTTTTCCAGGTCGACAAATCCCATGAAAGTGTCTTGATTTTTCTTTAGCCTTGCTTCCATTATTAGCCGTAACGTCAGAATTGCCTCTCTCGTCCCTTTACTTTTCCTAAAGCCAAACTGATCGTCACCTAGCGCATTCTCAATTTTCTTTTCCATTCTTCTGTATATTATTCCTGTAAGCAGCTTCGATGCATGAGCTGTAAGCTGATTGTGCGATAATTCTCGCACTTGTCAGCTCTTGCCGTCTTCGGAATTGTGTGGATGATGCTTTTCCGAAAGTCAGATGATATGTCGCAGACTCATATATTCTACACACTAAAGTGAATAGTCGTTTTGTTTCCACTTCCCCCAATGATTTTAGAAATTCTGATGGAATGTTATCTATCTCTTCTGCCTTATATGACCGTAAGTTCTCCAAAGCTCTTTTAAATTCCGATTCTAATACTGGATCCCCTATCTCTTCTAAATCGACTCCTGTTTCTTCTTCTATCACATCAGACAAATCTTCACCCTCATAGAGGCTTTCAATGTATTCTTTCCACCTATCTACTCTCTCCTCTGCATTTAACAGTGGAATTCCCGTTGCACTCTTAATGTTACCACCGTTGCTTTTAATGTCACCAAAGGTTGTTTTGACTTTCCTGTATACTGAGTCTGTCCTTCCGACAATCATATCTTTTTCGATGCCTTCACATTTTTCCTGCAGCCATTTCGTCTTAGCTTCCCTGCACTTCCTGTTTATTTCATTCCTCAGCGACTTGTATTTCTGTATTCCTGATTTTCCCGGAACATGTTTGTACTTCCTCCTTTCATCAATCAACTGTAGTATTTCTTCTGTTACCCATGGTTTCTTCGCAGCTACCTTCGTTGTACCTATGTTTTCCTTCCCAACTTCTGTGATGGCCCTTTTTAGAGACGTCCATTCCTCTTCAACTGTACTGCCTACTGCGCTATTCCTTATTGCTGTATCTATAGCGTTAGAGAACTTCAAACGTATCTCGTCATTCCTTAGTACTTACGTATCCCACTTCTTTGCGTATTGATTCTTCCTGACTAATGTCTTGAACTTCAGCCTACTCTTC
This sequence comes from Schistocerca piceifrons, assembly GCF_021461385.2. Classification (NCBI taxonomy): domain Eukaryota; kingdom Metazoa; phylum Arthropoda; class Insecta; order Orthoptera; family Acrididae; genus Schistocerca; species Schistocerca piceifrons. The sequence goes on along the minus strand of NC_060141.1, from coordinate 546,842,051 downwards.
ATCACTACTATATTGTGATCTGAGTCTATATCTGCTCCTGGGTACGCCTTACAGTCCAGTATCTGATTTCGGAATCTCTGTCTGACCATGATGTAATCTAATTGAAATCTTCCCGTATCTCCCGGCCTTTTCCAAGTATACCTCCTCCTCTTGTGATTCTTGAACAGGGTATTCGCTATTACTAGCTGAAACTTGTTACAGAACTCAATTAGTCTTTCTCCTCTTTCATTCCTTGTCCCATATTCTCCTCTAACCTTTTCTTCTACTCCTTGCCCTACAACTGCATTCCAGTCACCCATGACTATTAGATTTTCGTCCCCCTTTACATACTGCATTACCCTTTCAATATACTCATACACTTTCTCTATCTGTTCATCTTCAGCTTGCGACGTCGGCATGTATACCTGAACTATCGTTGTCGGTGTTGGTCTGCTGTCGATTCTGATTAGAACAACCCGGTCACTGAACTGTTCACAGTAATACACCCCCTGCCCTACCTTCCTATTCATAACGAATGCTACACCTGCTATACCATTTTTTGCTGGTGTTGATATTACCCGATACTCATCTGACCAGAAATCCTTGTCTTCCTTCCACTTCACTTCACTGACCCCTACTATATCTAGATTGAGCCTTTGCATTTCACCGAGCGGGGTGGCGCAGTGGTTAGACACTGGACTCGCATTCGGGAGGACGACGGTTCAATCCCGCGTCCGGCCATCCTGATTTAGGTTTTCCGTGATTTCCCTAAATCACTCCAGGCAAATGCCGGGATGGTTCCTCTGAAAGGGCACGGCCGACTTCCTTCCCCATCCTTCCCTAATCCGATGAGACCGATGACCACGCTGTCTGGTCTCCTTCCCCAAACCAACCAACCAACCTTTGCATTTCCCTTTTCAGGTTTTCTAGTTTCCCTACCACGTTCAAGCTTCTGACATTCCACGCCCCGACTCGTAGAACGTTATCCTTTCGTTGATTATTCAATCTTTTTCTCATGGTAACCTGCCCCTTGGCAGTCCCCTCCCGTAGATCCGAATGGGAGACTATTCCGGAATTTTTTGCCAATGGAGAGATCATCATGACACTTCTTCAATTACAGGCCACATGTCCTGTGGATACACGTTACGTGTCTTTAATGCAGTGGTTTCCATTGCCTTCTGCATCCTCATGTCGTTGATCATTGCTGATTCTTCCGCCTTTAGGGGCAATTTCCCACCCCTAGGACAAGAGAGTGCCCTGAACCTCTATCCGCCCTCTTTGACAAGGCCGTTGGCAGAATGAGGCTGACTTCTTATGCCGGAAGTCTTCGGCCGCCAATGCTGATTATTTATGAAAAATTAGGCAGTGGCGGGTATCGAACCCGGGACAGAAGACGTTTTGATTATGAATCAGAGACGCTGCCCCTAAACAACCAAAAGTGTGAGGCCATCCACAAGAGTGCTAACAGGAATCCGTTAAACTTCGATTCCACGATGAATCAGTCAAATCTAAAGGCCGTAAATTCAACTAAATACCTAGGAATTACAATTACGATTAACATAAATTTGAAGGAATTTCGAAAAACTGAGCCATTTTACATTGTCGAATGCTTTTTCCAGGTCGACAAATATTATGAATCTGTCTCGATTTTTCTTCAGTTGTGCACCATTATTAACGGCAACGTCAGAATTGCCTCTCTGGTTCATTTATCTCTCCTAAAGACAAACTGGTCCTCATCTAACGCGTCGTCAATTTCCTTTGCATTCTTCTGTTTATTATTCTTGTCAGTAACTTGGATGCATGTTCTCACACTTGTCATCTCTTGCAGTCTTCGGAATTGTATGGATGATATTTTTCCGAAAGTCAGATGATATGTCACCAGACTCATACATTCTACACGCCAATGCGAATAGTCGTTTTGTTTCCAATGAATTTAGAAATTCTGATGGTATGTTTGTTATGTTATCTATCCCTTCTGCGTTATTTGATCTTAGGTCCTCCAGAGCTCTCTTAAATTCTGATTCTAATAATGGATCATGCAGCCATTTTGTCTTAGCCTCCCTGCACTTCCCACTTACTTCATTCCTCAGCGACTTGTACTTCTGTAATCGTAAATTTCCATGACCATTTTTATACTTTCTTCTTTCATCGATCAACTGAAGTATTTCTTCTGTTGCTCATGGTTACTTCGCAGTTATCTTCTTTTTACCTATGTTTTTCTTTCCAACTTCTGTGATTGCCCATTTTAGGGATGTCCATTCCTCCTCAGCTGTACTGCCTACTGATCTATTCCTTATTGTTGCATCTATAGCCTTAGAAAACTTCAAGCGTATCTCGTAATTCCTTAGTCCTTCCGTATCCCATTTCTTTTCGTATTGATTCTTCCTGACTAATCTCTTAAACTTCAGCCTACTGATCATCACTACTACATTGTGATCTGAGTCTATATCGGCTCCTGGCTACGCTTTACAATCCAGTATCTGATTTCGGAATCTCTGTCTGACCATGATGTAATACAACTGAAATCTTCCCGTATCATCCGCCCTTTTCCAAGTATACCTGCTCGTCTTGTGATTCGTGAACATAGGACTCGGTATTATTAGCTGAAGTTTATTACAGAACTCAATTACTGTTTCTCCTCTCTCATTGCTTGTCCCTAGCCCATATTCTTCTGTAACCTTTTCTTCATCCCCTACAACAAAATTCTAGTCCACCGTCTCCCTTTATGTACTGTAGTACCGATTCGATACATTCATATATTTTCTCTCTCTCTTCATCTTTAGCTTGCGACGTCGGCATGTATACCTGAACTATCGTTGTTTGTGTTCGTTTGCTGTCGATTCTGATGAGAACAATTATATACTGGACTGTTCACAGTAACACCCTCTTTGCCCTACCTTCCTATTCGTAACGTATCCTGATCCTGTTATACCATTCTCTGCTGCTGCTGTTGATATTACTCTATACCCGGCTGACCAGAAATCCTTTTTCTCTTTCCATTTCACTTGACTGACCGTTTCTATATCCAGACTGAGCGTTTTTCAATTACAGGCCAGATGTCCTATGTTTTTAATGCAGTGGTTTTCATTGCCTTTGCATCCTCATGCCGTTGATCACTGCTGATTCTTGCCCCTTTAATAAATTTTTTGTGGGGTCTAAAATTTAAAAACCTCTCTCACACCGGCCTGATTTAGCTTCACTGATAAGGATAGTAAAAACCATGCGTATATTAAGGGAATTTTCATTCACAAAGCAGGCTTATCACATTCACACAGTTCAATACTGTTCTATCCTGATTAAACTGAGCTTAACTTAAATTCCATATGGCAGTGAAGCAATTTCGAAGTGTCGGTTCGACGAAAATTGTCAGTCGATCTCCTGAAAACATTTGTAATAATTATTAACTTTCGGTGATCACATGGGGAAGACCGGAGATCTGCTGGTAAGACCGTGTTAGCCTATTTACTTGAAGTAACTGGATATCTTGAGCATACAAAATGGCAGGTTCGTCTAGTGTAAATCAGACGTTCCCCACTGATCCCGTGCAACACATCGTAGTAAGCAGACACTGTCAATAATAATCAGTTAAATAATACGCCAACACACTTTCTTTAGTTTAGTTCATGTATTAAATTCCTTCTCATACAGAATCTCATCAAGATGGCGACTAGCTCAACAATACATACATATACATCCTCCTTCTTTCACGGCTAATCGGCAAGCATTACCTCATTCTTTTCATAAGAGAAAACAGATAGCAGAGAAGCTATTCCATGGAGTAAATGGACGCTCCAAGGAATAATAGGGCTTGAAACTACTTTGCATTGATAATCATCGTATATTAAAGTTTCGGAATCGGTAAGATAAGAAGAGATATTTCGAGATATGTACTGAGTTATATAATTCATAAAATTTCTGAAAATATTGCGGAGAGACCGCTGCAAGAGACATTACACCCCCCCCCCCCCCTTCGGGTAGTTTTCTACCCCGGAGACTAGAGAGTGCCCTGAACCTCTGCCCGCTCCTCCACTCTCTTTTTTGACAATGCCGTTTGCTGAATCCGAGTGACTTTTTACAGAAAGCCTTCGGCCGCCTGTGCTGATTATTAACCAAAATTTAAGCGTGGCGCTTTCGAACCCGGGACGGCTTACGTTTTGATTACTAATCAAAGTCGCTACTCCTAGACCACTTGGCCATAGACGACTAGAAGACCGTGTCTTGGTCGGATGAGTTCCGATATCAGGTGGTAAGAGCTGATGATAGTGTGTGTGGCGTAGACCCCACGAAGCCTGGGACCCAAGATGTCAATACGGCACTGTTCACGCTAGTGGTGGCTCCTTATTGGTTTGGGCTGTCTTTGTATGGAATGGACTGGGTCCTCTGGTCCCACTGAACCGATAATTGACTGGAAATGGTTATGTTAGGCTGCCTAGAGATTATTTAGACTTTATATTTCCAAACAACGGTAGAAGTTTTGTGGGTGACAATGCGCCAAGTCACAGGGCTACAATTGTTGGCGATTTGTTTGAAGAGCATTCTGGACAAAACTGGCCACCTAGATCGTCCGACATGAATGCCAACTAACATTTATGGAACATAATCAAGAGGTCAGTTCGTGACCGTATACCTACACCGTCAACACTTTTGCAGTTATGGACGGCTATAGAAGGTCTTCCAACGACTTGTTGAGTTCTTGCCACGAGAGCTGCTGCACTACGCTGGAATGAGGAGGTCTGACATAATATTACGAGGTATCCCATGACTTTTGACACCTCTGTGTACCTCGTTTACAGTCACAGATAAAGCATTTAATATGATTGACCGGAAATTGTTATTTAAAGCTGTGTGCAGAGTACGAGTTGACTTGGAAGGGCAGGTGATTAATTTTTAGTATACACAGAAGTCAAACTACTGTAATGGATACTAATTGTAGCAAGAAAGAAGCAAAAATTGGAAGTGAAGTGAGACAGGGGTTACCTCTGTCACCTTACTTATTTACTACGATCATGTCAACAATGAAAAGAAGAACGACTAGAATGTAAATTAATGGTATTCATATTCACTGTATCAGATCTTCAGTTGTGGCAGACTTTGAGAAAGAATTAAATAAAATGATTCAGGTCTTAATTCACGAGATAGCGCTCATCGTGGCCGTTTAAAAGCAGCCCATAAATGCACCAAATACAGTACTATGAACAACTTTGCAAATAAAGAAGTATTACTCAGCGTAATGAATTGCGATTTCAAAGATCACTCGGCAATATTACCCTGGTCGCTAGTTATGGAAGATATAAGGAAAAACTGTAACTATAAAACTTGTTTGATTGATTAATAACCTTGCATTGTCTGAATCGCATTTGGGATGAACCGTATCGTGAAATAACGGTTGCTGGCAACTTACGTGCAGTCTGCTGTGAGAGGGTTATAGGCTTCGTCAGTACCAGGGCAATATCCCAGGTCCGCTGGCTCTCCGACGTTAAGGCAGACGTGATACTTCTTACAGTCGTACGGGTCAGGGTAGGATCCGATGGCGTTACATGGAAATTGGTCCATAGCTGACTTACAATCAGACTGCTCCGCTGGGACGCACGTTCTGTTTACCGCACTGCATTTCATTCCATTGGTCGTACTGCACGTTATCATTGGCCAAGGATCGTATCCATCTTCCAGGTTGCCAAGACAAATCTGCACCTGTTTAAGAAAACAATATTCGATCACAAATTCTCGAAAGGGGAGCAGATGTTTCCCTTTCTTGTTTAAATAATAAATAAGTTTCACTGTTCACGTGACGTATAGTGACGACAAAAAAGAATCACAAGACCTAGGAGGAGTTGCAACTTACACGAAAGTTGGCAGTCGTGTTGCTACATCTGAAAGATGATGATTAATCAAATTTTATGCTTGTCGTCGAAGATAAGGCTACTATGAGGAAGCAAATCAGGTTTGCACGCTGTAGTTAGTTGCCTTTGAGATTGGACCTGGTCAGATGCCTTTCAGGCGACAAAGACGCCATTTATCAACATCTTATCGACATTGAATGAGGTCGTGTAATAGGGGTACGAGAAGCTGGATGTTTCTCCTGCGACACTGCATAAAGACCTGGCAGAAATGTGGCCACTGTTCACAAAAGCTGGCAGCGATGGTCACGAGAATGTACCATCACATTAAGACCGGGATATTTTTATTTTTATTTATTTTTATTTATTTTTATTTTTTTATTTTTTTGTTTAAAGGGACCAGACTGCTACGGTCATCGGTCCCAAGACCGGGATAGAGCATTGGTTTGCGCACTGGGCTAGGATTCGAGAGGATGACGGTTCAAAACCGCGCCCGACCATCTTGATTTGGGTTTCCCGTGATTTCCCTAAATCGCTTAAGGCAAATGCCGGGATGGTTCCTTTGAAAGAGCACGGCTTCTTTCCTTCTCCATCCTTGCCTAATCCGAGGCTGTGCTCCGTCTCTAATGACCTCGTTGTCGACGGGACGTTTGTAAGTAGGCTGTTTAGGTTTTTATATTGGTAATGCCACGTAGCGCTCTCAATGAAAATCACTGCCTGTGCTGTGTGCAGTCTGTGGCTTGTTTGCATTGTTGTTGGCCATTGTAGTGTTGGGCAGCTGGCTGTTAACAGCGCGTAGCGTTGCGCAATTGGAGGTGAACCGCCAGCAGTGGTGGATGTAGGGAGAGAAATGGCGGAGTTTTGAAATTTGTAGGACTGGATGTCATGAACTGCTATGTATATTATGACTTTTAACACTATTAAGGTAAATACATTGCTTGTTCTCTATCAAAATCTTTCATTTGCTAACTATGCCTATCAGTAGTTAGTGCCTTCAGTAGTTTGAATCTTTTATTTAGCTGGCAGTAGTGGCGCTCGCTGAATAGCAGTAGTTCGAGTAACGAAGATTTTTGTGAGGTAAGTGATTTGTGAAACGTATAGGTTAATGTTAGTCAGGGCCATTCTTTTGTAGGGATTTTTGAAAGTCAGATTGCGTTGCGCTAAAAATATTGTGTGTCAGTTTAGTGTTGATCAGAATAAGTAAAGAGAGTAAAGTCTGAGTACGTTCAGTTTTTCTCAGCTGTTTGAAAAGCAAATAATGTAAGAGGTTTACCAGCACAGCAATTCATTAATTTTTCTAAGGGGAGGTTATATATGTCGACCCTTAGCCGAGGATACCTCACTGGAATATTCTGATTTTTTCTTGCAGTTTGTGCAATTAGTGCAGCCTTTGTTTATTGCTAGCGCGTAATTGTAGAGAGAAATTCCTTTGCAGTTGTAGTTTTTCATTCTTGTATAGTAAAACAGTTGTGGCATGCATGTAGATTTGCACCAAGTATTTCGCAGCTGCGCTTGCAATTAACTAGATAATATTTTCAGTGCTATGTTAATGTGTTCTCTTATTTTTGCTCTTCAAATTGTGCTTTTCTGTGTTATCGTGTGAAATATTGTGACAATAATGGCGTGTGAAAAACGTAACACTAGGCTCCAAAGTAAACTGAGAAATAATAGTGACGACGAGCGTAGCTTATCAGCACCACTGTGTAATGAATTAACAGACATTCAAAGTAGTAATTTGGTAATTGTGAATAGGGAAATGGAGCGGGCGGAAAATAATGGCATAGACAGTGAAACAATTAGAGAACAGGGAAGCATTATCGATCGATCGGTCGGCAATAACTCGCCTCAGGAATCCGAAATGACAGGACACAATCTCGCAAATACTGTAGATTCAGGTTTTGGGTCCTCACCGTTTTCTCAAATAAGTCAAGACACATTTTCTGCTTGTCAAAATGTGAATGTTGCCGGTGCAAATTCACTGCCGAAAAGCACTGAGGAACATGTTTCAGACACCAGTGCATTGTTATTACAATTAATACAACAAATGGGACAAACACAGCAAAAGCTTCAAAAGTTAGACACAATGGAACAAAATCTTCGGAAGGTAGACACCACGCTTGAACAAACACTTGAAGATTTAACTACTGAGTTACATAACATTGAATCGAAATGTCAAAAAGTTTGTAATGACGTAAAAACACAAATTTGTGAGCATTTTCAACCTATTTTTCGCGGCATGAAAATGCATTACAGAATCACGAAGCAGCCATAAAAGAGCTGCAAACTATTGTTCATGAAAATCATGAGACCTTTCAAGCTAAAATTGACTCAGTTGCATCTACGGATTCGGTTACGCAACTTGCAAAAACTCAGGAAAACTTAAAGGACACAGTAGATACTCTGAAAATTGGTTCAGAAAGACATATGGAGGAAATTAGTTCATTATCTGTGAAAGTAGTTGAACTTTCGGATCACCTAAATAATTTATCTACGAAGGTAAATGATAATCTGAATGACACAAAACCGGTAGTCTTTAATGACACAGAAGAGTGCGAACAAATTAGGAAATTCAAACAAAATCAGAATCAAATTAATACGCAACACCAAAGAGAAATCCGGGAAGTACAAGATCAGCTGACACAGGTAATACAAGAATTACGTATTTCAGAGGACACTCGCGCTCCAACACTGGAAGAGGGACTTAGAAATACGGAAAATCCGCAAAATAATAAGACAGGGCATTTCGGAAATTATGAAATAAATTGGCAAGGTGCACCGAATTTTGAGATGGAACCGCCAACACGACGTAACAATAACCGATATGCGACTCGCCGACATGATGATTTTGACCATAAGCTGTTCATTACTACACGTAAATTTAAAACATTTAAGAATTCTGGCAACGACATTCATCCACAAGCATGGCTCCATCAATTCTCTCATTGTTTTCCTCCCAACTGGTCATTAGAGCACAGATTAGAATTTATGTGTGGCTACTTAGAGAATGAACCAGCTGTAAGAATGCGATCGGTCATTCACGAATGCCACAGTGAAGGAGAATTTTATCATGCCTTCCTCTCAGCATATTGGTCTCAAACTACACAAGACCGAGTAGAACATAGCCTCATAATGATGAGGACTCTTACAAGAATTAGAAATTGACACTGACAATCGCGGGACACGAAATCAGGAGCACAACAATTACAGGTCACATCCGTCACAATTCCGCGATGAAAGAAATAATAACTGGACACGACAAGGCTATTCTCACAACACAAATCGTGACCAAAACAGTCACCACCCATATGACAACCGTTGGGAGAGTAGTAATAATTACAGGCAGAGATCACCTCTCCGCGGTAGTGACTATCACAGAGACAACCATAGAAACAGACAATATGGGAACCAAAATAATTATTATCAGGGGAGACAGAATAACTTTAGACGCAACGGTCCAGCGCGCAGTTACGATTCAGGGAGAAATTCTCCACCACGTGACCGGCAAGAAAGAAACTATGGAATCTACTGACATGACGACAGACGATGATCGTAATGACAGACCTGAATTGCATCAGAACTGGCGGGATTCAAACAGGGCAGGGCCCTCTCGATAAGGTGAATTTGTAGAAGTTAGGTCTCCTAATCCTAATAACGACGCGTGCCAACAAAGAGACAGGCAATGACTCGCACCGCAGGCAGCCACGTGCGCCGGCTGGCTCAGGGAAAAATAACATTGACGCTAACCTTGAGAAAAATTCCAGTATTCTTTGCGACGTATACCGCATGATAATTGCATTCAAGTTCAAACTCTGAGTACTATGAAGAGTAAAGGATTGCACCACACTTCACATGTAAAACCGCTTATTGAGAGATAATCTGCTTTTTAACTTTGACTTTGGCATAAAACTTTTCACTTCACATTTCTAGTATGCATTGTCAGACTTAGAAACTGTTACCATGCAACAATGTTTGAAGTTAACTATCCAATCAAGAACCAAGAGAACTTATTTAAACAGAAATTACGAATGCATTGTTATAGTGAACAGACGTCACAGTGTTATTGTGTGTGTACATTCTTGCTTGTTAGTTGCACGATTACGTAACGACTATAAGGCTTACACACTTAAAACATATACTGCTAATGATATTTTAATGCAACATTTTGGTTTACTTGAAAATACATTCTGGATTTAAAGCAATTTCAGTGAGATACCAGATGACACAGTGGTTAGTTTATGTGAAAGCTACACGATTTTATCACGACGCTACTAATGAATGATAATTTACAATGTTGCTTTTGCAGTGTTTCTGTTTTATATCTGCACAGTTTTTCTGTATTATTCTGGAAAGTAAAACATGTTTTAGTAGTAACTATTGTGGTATAGCTACAATGAGACTGCTTATTCCGTAGCACAACAATACGTTACAGCACAGTACTTTCTTCATCACGGCAATAAGTGTAATAACTAAGATATCTATATGCAAAGCATTTCACTTTTGTTTATCATGAGGTAAGTACATTGGCTTCTGCAGACCTTAGCTTTTGGAGGACGATAACTAAGACACTTCCACAGAGATTATCTTACAGCAAGACGCACAGTTTAGCGCTACAGTACACGTATTTGAGTGATTAATTTTGTACTTAAATCATTTATTTTTAAAGAGATTTGAAGTACAATGATACAAAGGTCTTCTGTGATACATTTCATTCCATTGCTGTAATCTGTAACACCTGAGGGTATAATTACATTAAACCTCAGGGGGGTACGCGCTTACTTTGTGTACCACGTGTTTGGCAAGCACAAGGAGCCCTAGCTAATATGGTATTTGCTTATACAACTTTACACATCGGTACCTTATTTCTCTAACACATAAATTACACAGCTATCTGATCATTTAACTGAGAGAGACAAACATTTATTTTACATCAGTGACAGATGTTTACATAATTACACTGTTGGATAACTTCACACATACGAAATTGTATTTTGTCTGTACTTTGTGAACTGTTCATATTTTTTCCGAACTATTGTGATATTATGAGAGCTTTGAATGTCGTATTTGGTATGGGATCATGATTTTTAAAGTACATTTGAGGTAGATCACACTATTGAAATGAGCAGAGAATATTTTTTTAGGTTTTGAAATTATTGCAGAAAGCTACGAGGTTTTTGAGATTTGACTGAAGTGTTATGATGTTATTATTATGATGACGACGTGTATTATGCTGTTGAGGTATGTTTATGATCAATAAGATGATGCTACCATATATGAGGAGTTTGATTATGCTATGTGTTTCTTATGATGAAATACTGAAGAAGTATTGACGAATATGTATATGTGTAATAAGGTAAGGAGTAATGAATAGTGGTTAGGGACTGTGACTTGTGAAAAAGGATGTTGGAAACCAAGAACCGTACTTTAAGAGTTATGAAATGTGCGTAAATGTGCGAATGTATCACAATGTCGGCGAAAATTTTTTGGTCACTGTTATATTCATAGGATTTTGTTTCTACACATTTGCAACGCAAATTCTCGACCTGTGAAATTTTTTATATGAGACTGTCACTGTAGTGCAAACTGGTGTCATAAATATTTCGGTAAGAAAGTTAAGTGACCACCTTCACGTAATGCGTTGTGGGCACCCAGCTGCGCGACAGTCGCCTGGAAAAAAGCCTTTAGTGTGTGCCTTTCAGAGGCACAGGTGAAAAAAAAGAGGCCATTATCCTCGCTATTGACATTTCTTTGTAGAAAGCATCGCAAATACGACACGCTGAAACTTGAAAACATATGATTACACTGTGGAGCTCTTAATTTATGATATTTACTAAGATGCCTAATGAAATGATGAGAAACATTTTACATCTATTGTCTTTCTAATTGAGAGATTGCTCATTTTGTTTAATATCTGGTTTCGAGCTGTGTTCAGCATTGGCTTTATAAAATAAAATTAAGTACATTTGCTAATGTGAACACTTTCTGCCAACAGATCTATTAAATAATAATTTTATGATCCATATTCTTCGAAAAAGGAGCTCTTGGAATGGAAAGAACAATAATAAGGGATTAATAACAGTAACTGCATACATAATTTTCTTTTCAACTACTTGGTAATTTTTTTGGTAGAGTAGGTTATCGTGATGCATCACTCTAGTATTAAGATGTGACATAGGTATTAAACATGGGCATTTTTACTGTAATATTTTTTCTGCTTGAGCTTTGTCATGTTTAGATATAAATTATTGCATTTGCTGCTGCTGTTTGCCAGGCATAGTGCTACTAAATTTCACTTTGTATTACTCTGTTAAGCCAGTTTTCCTATTGATTTATTTTTCTTGTTGCTGCACATCGGCTCATATTAGTTGTAATGTTGCATTTGCTTGGTAATTTTGATGTACTGTAGCTTGCTTTGCCAATTTACAATTTTTTTGTCATTGCTGTTTGTGTAAATTGTTTTGTGCTGCTGCATTGCCTTGTCCCTTAGTTTAGCATCTGAGCTCAGTAGATTTAAGTTAGCTTAAGGTGGGGTAGGCTATATAAGAGAACGAGTTGTGATGAATTGGAAGAAATGCATTGAGAAGCTATAAGAAAATGGTTTGGCCAAAAAGTATTTTGAAAGAGGATATGAACAAAAAAAGTAGGGTTTAGGGACAATAGGTTTAGGTAGGATTTTCTTGGAAATAAATGATGAGGTAAGATAATGGAAAATAAATAATGAGGTAAGAAATATGTGAACATATAAATACAGAAAGCATGCTTGGATAGGATTTTTTTGGTGGAAACAAATGTTGAAATAAGAGGAAAGATCTATGGAATGAAGTTTTGGGTTGGACTGCAGTACCAAATGTTACACTGAAAACGAACCCTGTCTTCCTTTTGTATTATTCCGCTATGTGTTTATGTTCCCTTGTGTATTTGTCTTTTTCCTGTCTTTACGTGTTTAGCTAATAAGATTTATGTTGTAGAATTTTTAAATACTATGTTATTTTCTTTGTAAAGATGTTTAGACATTATTTATTCTGTTCTGTTTTAATGCTCATGTGTGAAGTTGATGTTTCGAAAGTTATTCTGATCTTTTATGTATGTACTCATGTCATAATTCCTGTAACACTGATGCATATGTTATTTCGATTCTTTTGTAAAGCCTGTACTACAAATGTTATCTGTATTGTTATGTTCTTTAATGATGTATTTTGTACCTTTGTAATTGTATTCTTATGTTATAAAATCGTAATTGACACCAGTTCGTCACGTTATTAACTTGTATGTTACATATCACTGCACACGTTTCTGTTGGTCATAGTATATGGACAACATGTGAGAAGTAGGGACTGTTAGTGTTTGCACGTGTGTTAATAATTCAGCAAGGGACTGGATAACAGCATTGCTGGTTCTAAGGACAATTCCAAAAACTTTGTGAGTGCACAAGTGGTGGTTATGGACTTGCTATATTATCCGCAAGACTCTTCAATGGTGATTGTGCACCTGCACAGTCACAACAGATGGCTGCTGGCCATCTGTACAAGGACTACAGTGGGTCTGCATCTTTGATGACCCACCAATACCATTATTTATACAAGGACTACAGTGGGTCTACACCTTTGGTGACTCACCAATACCGTTATTTCTACAAGGACTGCAGTGGGTCTGCACCTTTGGTGGCCCACCAGTACCATACTCTCTACCAGGACTACAGTGGGTCTGCTCTGTGATGACCTACCTACCAATATTCTTCAAAACTTCGACTGACTCTGCTGTGGGTTTGCTCTGTTGTGGCCCATTACCTGTCTGCATGTCGAGAGTCAGCACTGTCTTTCCGTTGGAAGGACAACGCTACTTCTTTAAGACTGCATGGAAATCCACTACTTCCATGTGCATTTTATTTTACTGCTCAGACTTTGAGAAAAACACTGCAATTTTACTGTGATGAGCGATCAGGACTGTCTTTATGGACTGTGAGAAAATTTTAGCTTTTGACCAACATTGTATCAATAAGTGTGTGCATTTGATTTTTTTGTTATTGTAATTATGAAAATTTTTTTCAAATCAGTATTGGCCACTGCCCAAAACAATTTGTAAAATTTTTTGTGGGGAGCATGGGGGCTATGTAAGTAGGCTGTTTAGGTTTTTATATTGGTAACACCACGTAGCGCTCTGTATGAAAATCACTGGCTGTGCTGTGTGCAGTCTGTGGCTGGTTTGCGTTGTTGTTGGCCATTGTAGTGTTGTGCAGCTGGCTGTTAACAGCGCGTAGCGTTGCGCAGTTGGAGGTGAGCCGCCAGCAGTGGTGGATGTGGGGAGAGAAATGGCGGAGTTTTGAAATTTGTAGGACTGGATGTCATGAACTGCTATGTATATTATGACTTTTAACACTATTAAGGTAAATACATTGTTTGTTCTCTATCAAAATCTTTCATTTGCTGACTATGCCTATCAGTAGTTAGTGCCTTCAGTAGTTTGAATCTTTTATTTAGCTGGCAGTAGTAGCGCTCGCTGAATTGCAGTAGTTCGAGTAACGAAGATTTTTGTGAGGTAAGTGATTTGTGAAACGTATAGGTTAATGTTAGTCAGGGCCATTCTTTTGTAGGGATTTTTGAAAGTCAGATTGCGTTGCGCTAAAAATATTGTGTGTCAGTTTAGTGTTGATCAGAATAAGTAAAGAGAGTAATGTCTGAGTGCGTTCAGTTTTTCTCAGCTGTTTGAAAAGCAAATAATGAAAGAGGTTTACCAGCACAGCAATTCATTAATTTTTCTAAGGGGACGTTACACGTTGAGCACTAATCTACTCCCCCTCCTCCTCCTCCTCCGTGCTCTGGACAGCCAAGTTGAACTAAGGAGAGGAAGAGAGCTGTGTTCGGTGTATGGCCCTGGCGCATACTTGGCACCATAGTGACACAACGAACTGTTACAGATCAGTTACTCGAACAACAGATTCGAGCCAGACGGCCTGTAGCTTGCATTCCACTGATCCCAAATCACTGCCATTTGTGACTTCAGTGGTGTCAAGCGAGAGCTCATTGGAGGGCAGGATGTCGGTTTGCTGCTTTTTTTTTATGAAAGCTGGTTCTGTCTTGATGCCGGTGATGGCCCTATATTGGTTAGAAGGAGGCCAACTAATGGGCTGCAACCAACTAGTCTGTGTGCTAGGTACTCTGGACCTATGTCCGGAGTACGATATCGTATGAAAGCAGGAGCAATCTCGTGGTTATCCCACGCACCCTGACTGCAGATTTCTATGTCAGTCTGGTGATTCGACCTGTTGTGCTACCATTCAAGAACAGTATTACAAGGAGTGTTTTCCAACAGGATAACATTCGGCAACTTACCGCCATTGCAACCCAAAATGCTATACAGTGTCGACATGTTGCCTTGCCTTACTCGATCATCAGATCTGTCTCCAGTCGAGCACATATAGGCCATCGTCGCACGAAAACTCCAGCGTCATCCACAAACATTATTAACTGTCCCTACACTGATCGACTAAGTGCAACTGGCAGGGAACTCCATCACATAGACTGATATCCAGCACCTTTAGAATGCAATGCTGGCACGTTTGCGCGCATGCATTCAACGTTCTGGTGGATACACGGATTATTAATGTACCAGCATTTCACATTTGCAGCAGCTTATCTCACGCTTACATTAACCTGTGATTTTGGAATATCAATCACTTCAATATGTTAGACTACTGGCCATTAAAATTGCTACACCAAGAAGAAATTCAGATGATAAACGAGTATTCTTTGGAGAAATATATTATACTAGAACTGACATATGATTACATTTTCACGCAATTTAGGTGCATAGATCTTGAGAAATCAGTACCCAGAACAACCACCTCTGGCCGTAATAACAGCCTTGATACACTTGGGCATTGAGTCAAACAGAGCTTGGATGGCGAGAACAGGTACAGCTGCCCATGCAGCTTCAACACCATACCACATTTCACCAAGAGTAATGACTGGCGTATTGTGACGAGCCAGTTGCTCGGCCACCATTGACCAGACGTTTTCAATTGGTGAGAGATCTGGAGAATGTGCTGCAGTCGAACATTTTCTGTATCCAGAAAGGCCCGTACACGAACTGTAACATGCGGTCGTGCATTATCCTGCTGAAATGTAGGGTTTCGCAGGGATCGAATGAAGGGTAGAGTCACGGGTCGTAACACATCTGAAATGTAACGTCCACTGTTCAAAGTGCCGTCAATGAAAACAAGAGGTGACCGAGACGTCGAACCAACGGCACCCCATACCACCACGCCGGGTGATACGCCGGTATGTGATGACGAATACACGCTTCCAATGTACATTCACCACAATGTCGCCAAATACGGATGCGACCCTCATGATGCTGTAAACAGAAACTGGATTCATCCGAAAAAATGACGTTTTGCCATTCGTGCACCCAGGTTCGTTGTTGAGTACACCATCGCTGGCGCTCCTGTCTGTGATGCAGCGTCAAGGGTAACCGCAGCCATGGCCTACGAGCTGATAGTCCATGCTGCTGAAAACGTCGTCGAACTGTTCGTGCAGATGGTTGTTGTCTTGCAATCGTCCCCATCTGTTGACTCAGGGATCGAGACGTGGCTGCACGATCGGTTACAACCATACGGATAAGATGCCTATCATCTCGACTGCTAGTGATACGAGGCCGTTGGGATCGAGCACGGCGCTCCGTATTACCCTCCTGAACCCACCGATTCCATATTCTGCTAACAGTCATTGGATCTCGACCAACGCGAGCTTCAAAGTCGCGGTACGATAAACCGCAATCGCGATAGGCTACAATGCGACCTTTATCAAAGTCGGAAACGTGATGGTACGCATTTCTCCTCCTTACACGAGGCATCACAACATCGTTTCACCAGGCAACGCCGGTCAATTGCTGTTTGTATATGATAAATCGGTTGGAAACTTTCATCATATCAGCACGTTGTAGGTGTCGCCACCGGCGCCAACCTTGTGTGAATGCTCTGAAAAGCAAATCATTTGCATATCACAGCATCTTCCTACTGTCGGTTAAATTTCGCGTCTGTAGCATGTCATCTTCGTGGTGTAGCAGTTTTAATGGCCGGTAGTGCACTTACTCAATTTCATTGCTCTGCGTTAATTATATCGTGGTGTTTCGTTTTTTTCCTGTCAGTGTCTTTATACCCGCGTTGAGTTTCTATGAACATGGTATGATGTGTGAATGTTATGCTACATCAGTTTCATTGTAACTTCTGTCTTTAGCAGAGCAAATGCGCTGTTAGTACACGTCACAACAAAATAAGCGAGTCACTTTTTCGAAACCCATAATAGTGTCCCATTCCATCGTAGAAGTTTGAAATTTGGTGTTCCTCTGTAATGATACAAAAGCGTGGCGATGTGCCACCTCGGATTCTGCGACACATGCGAATAAAAGGCCGGAGCTCAGTTGATTTGGCTGTAAAGTGAGTGAGTGATGTCATATTGGCACCAAATCTCAATTCTGCCCAACGCCACTGTGGACTTGCTAGTCGATGGGAAGTTCGTCTTAAGACCATTTCACCCCTTCTTTTAACTTGTCCGTAGTAGAGGTTAGAACCTTGACGCCCAGCATTGAAGCCACGCCGGTTTCTTTTGGGTGGCCGAGGAAAACATTTCAGACACACCGACGCTCAGAACAGACACGAAAAGGCCTCTAGGGGTGCCTTTTCTTGCATATTTCGCAGTCGAAAACTACAGTTCAGAGTGCGATGAGCAACAGTAAGACCTTCGATGCCACCTACCCGCCTTTGTTGAGCACTTGAAAAATGTACAGAGACAATGCTTGGTGGGGTCATAGGCGCCTGCAGGCAGGCTACACTGCTGCTCTAGCACCCGCCGAATCGGAGGGACATACAGGGGTTGCCCGTCTGCAGGCGCATAATACTTTGTCACAATGCTGTCCGTGTACAGACACATTGTTAAAGCGCTCAATAAATACAGGTGGTTGGCACCAAGGGTGTTGCTGAAGTGGGAGGAGCCTTTGCCATTTTATTCACGTATGCGTCAACGTCACACTCCTCTGTGATCACACCGGAGGAGGTGTGGAACAAGAAGAGTGGCGAAGTGTAAGTACCCTTTGCTGCTTTTTATCACGTTCAGATTTCATCCAACTGTTTTCAAGAACCACAGGTGATTCCACCCTGTACACCAGAGGAAAAACTGTGGTCGTGAAGCACTCCAAAGAGACGAGATCACCTTATGGGGGATTATTAGCCCACGATATCCTTACAAAAGTGTTGAATTGTCTCAGCGGTGTCTGCAGTGTCAAAGGTTGTCGAGGATGTCGTCCAGTTGTTCAACAAACTGCTAACTGTTGTTCTCAACCGCGAAATGTGTGAATATCGATGCCCCAAGAAAAGAGGCGGCATCATTTACATCCTTTATGCCACGCCCTATTTCTTTTCGTTTCAGTTCTGAACGGCAGTGTGTCTAAAATGTTTTCCTGTACCTCCCATAAGAAAAACGCGTGATTGATGACCCACATCTTGGAGGCGTGAAAAGATGCTGTGACATGAGAATAAGAGGGGGTGTGACGACCTTCCCATGGTGTGAGCGACCACTGTGGTGCTGGTCAGAACTGTAGCAAAATTTGGTGTCAATGTTACGTAGTCATCCCACCTTACACCTCACATGTACTTCCGATCTCTGGTCTGTGTCGACACGTTGTTGTATGAAGCGTCGCTGAGCCTGATCGTGACCTCGCAAGGTGCCATACTCCTGCACGTTACAGAGGAATGTTTGAGGCACCCTTGAGCCAAATATCAAACTTCTACGTCCCAATGAGAGACAATTACGGAGTTTCGATGAAGTAATCCTCTAAGTGTGTTGCGCAGTGTATATTCGGCGAAGAGCAAATCCTTTAAAATCTCATTTGCTTGCCCAGCACTATGCGGATTACGTGGGGTGCAGGTAAGACAAGAAGAAAAAGAGCCTTCCGCCAAGTTAGGTTCTGTACCAATAGAAGAGAGTACTACCTGCGAACAGTCACTGCTGCAGAGGACTTCACCAGGCGATGAACAGTACGCCCGTTGAGCGAAGGGAGACCACCTTGGTTTTGAAACGGCGGCAGTCACAGATAAAGCAGTCGACAGCTAGAAAGACAGACAAAATTTCGGTGTCATTTCGGGCACAAATCAGAGAAAATTAAAATTTCACAGTTCAATAATTATCTTCCCATTTCCATAATTTAATTACGTATCAGGACCTTTTAGCAACAGTTTACACAGACAATTGTACGTGCCATGACCTGTTTGAATAGAATTTTCAGGAAACTGTACAGCAAATGGCAAA
Organism: Schistocerca piceifrons; assembly: GCF_021461385.2. Lineage (NCBI taxonomy): Eukaryota > Metazoa > Arthropoda > Insecta > Orthoptera > Acrididae > Schistocerca > Schistocerca piceifrons. Next base: position 546,822,937 of record NC_060141.1, on the reverse strand, counting down.
TAGATTTCAGCAGCAGCTAAGTAGTTGTGATGGATGTGGAAACAGTTTTTTTAGTAAACCTGCTGTCACAGTGCTGGTGGGTGCTGATCACTGTTCCAATAGCCTCAACTACAACCAGGAGGTGAGTGATAATTCCAGTCGAGCAGGGTTGTTCTAGAAAAAGTCAGAGTTGCTGTTGCTAGCGCTCACAACAATGGTTGTATCTGGATTTTAGAGAGGCCTCTAATCGACCGCAGCTTTCGTCGGCTGACGGTAAATTAATACACTGTATGGATGGAATGCCAGATGCTGAAGCTTGTTGATATAATTGCTTTCGTTCAACAACATGCTCTCTGATCGAAAGTTCTAAGAGAACGCTTCCAGGTGACCTCACCATATTGAATGAGTACATTTAGAAATAATCCAAACAAAACCCAAGTAAAATTGAGGTAACAGGGTTCCATGTCTAGAATAAGGAGATAAACTGGAAGTTACATGTGTTATTTGACGTGCTCGAAGTTTTTCATAACTAAGTCCCTTGTTTCACCGTCGACTGGCAATGATATTTAAGCAGTACTGTACAAACCCGTCAAACAAGTGTCGCTCAAGAGTAAATCTGCTCCACAAAATAAAAAGAATCACTTTGGGAGCAAATGCAGATAGGCTACGCATATGTGTACTCAGCTGCTGAATATAGCGCCTCTCTGTACGTCTGAGTGAGGCCATGGGAATTATTTCTGAAACTGTCATTTCTGCTCCCACTCTCTGGCTGCCAGTTCTATAAAATACTGGCCCTTTGGATGTAAGAAGAAAAGCTGTAAATTCATTTTTAACAAGTAAACGTTCCCCAGGGATACACTTATATTTTGATGGGCTTTGAATATGTTGCAGTATGCAGCAGAATAAGAGACATGTTTTTTATATATGCCCTTAAGGCCGTTGAGGGCGTGAAACATCTCATGAAAAAACCTGAGTTAAATATTTCTAAATGAATACCGACGAAAGGTTACAGATAAAAGTTCTATTGTTTTTGATGCACAGTACAACAGTGCACACAGATTGTCGAAATCCCTGTGCCTGGTGCATTCAGATTTACATTAAATCCGCAAAGGACAAACATAAGCTGTAAAACAGAATGACGACAATGAAAAATTGTGCCAGGCCGTGACTAGAACCCGGTTTTCCCGATTCATGCGAGCTGTCGCCTTACCATTTGGCTATCCGTGCACGACTGACGGCACACATGTCCAAAAGAACCTTGCACCATAATTCGGGATAATATAGGCACTGAAACATCGCATTCAGATTTTTTTTTGACCCAAACAATTCTGCCCTTCGTCATTGTTGGACAGAATTATAATAATGATACAACAATAATGTAAAAACAATTTGAGATACAAAATAATTAAATCTGAAACATGTTAAAACTTGAAAAAGAAAACGTCCGATGTAAAAAGATTAAAAGATAAATAAAATTAAAAGAAAAATATGTATAGAATAATGTGTGCAGAATTTACATGTAGGATATACACTGAAGAACCAAAGAAACTGATATACCTGCTTAATAACGTGTAGGGACCCCGCCAGCACACAGAAGTGCCGCAACACGACGTGGCATGGACTCGACTAATGTCTGAAATAGTGCTGGAGGGAACTGACGCCATGAATCCTGCAGGTCTGTCCACAAATCCGTAAGAATACGTGGGGGTGGATATATCTTCTCAACAGCACTTTGGAGGCATGCCAGATATGCCCAATAATTTTCATGTCTGGGGAGTTTGGTGGCCAGCGGAAGAGTTTAAACTCAGAAGAGTATTCTTGGAGCCACTCTGGACGTGTGGGGTGTCACATTGTCCTGCTGTAATCGCCCAAGTCCGTCGGAATGCACAATGAACATAACCGGATGCAGGTGGTCAGACCGGATGCTTACGTACGTGACACCTGGCAGAGTCGTATCTAGACGTATCAGGGTCCCATGTCACTTCAACTGCACACGCTCCACACCATTACAGAGCCTTCACCAGCTTGAAGAGTCCCCTGCTGACATGCAGGGCCCATTGATGCACGATGTCTCCATACCCGTACGCATCCGTCCGCTCGATACAATTTGAAACCAGACTTGTCCGACCAGGCATCATGTTGCCAGTCATCAACAGTCCAATGTCGGTGTTGAAGAGCCCACGTGAGGCGTACGGCTTTGTGTCATGGTCATCAAGTGTACACGAGTGGGACTTCGGTTCCAAAAGCCCATATCGATGATATTTTGTTGAATGGATCGCACCCTGACACTTGTTGATGGCCCAGCGTTGAAATCTGCAGCAATTTGAGGGAGGGTTGTTCTTCTGTCACGTTGAACGATTCTCTTCAGTCGTCGTTGATCCTGTTCTTGCAGGATTTTTTTCCGGCCGCAGCAGTGTCGGAAATTGGATGTTTTACGGATGCCTGATATTCACGGTAAATCCGTGAAATGGTCATACGGGGAAATCCTCACTTCATCTATCACTTCAGCTATCTCGGAGATGCTGTGTCCCATTGCTCGTACGCCGACTATAACACCACGTTCAATCTCACTTAAATCTTGATGACGTGCCACTGTATCAGCCGTAACCGATCTAACAGCTGTGCCAGACACTTGTTATCTCATGTAGGCGTTGCCAAACGCAGCGCCGTATTCTGCTTGCTTGTTTATCTCTGTCTTTGAATACGCGTGGCTATACCAGTTTCTTTGGGGCTTCAGTGTGTTTATGTGAGAAATGATTATTAAACAACCCAACATGACCATTGGCATTGGAAACGAACATATATGGGGTCCACATACAGCGATGTGGAGATATTTCTAGCTGGTCTCTGATAAATACGCTCCTGGAAATTGAAATAAGAACACCGTGAATTCATTGTCCCAGGAAGGGGAAACTTTATTGACACATTCCTGGGGTCAGATACATCACATGATCACACTGACAGAACCACAGGCACATAGACACAGGCAACAGAGCATGCACAATGTCGGCACTAGTACAGTGTATATCCACCTTTCGCAGCAATGCAGGCTGCTATTCTCCCATAGAGACGATCGTAGAGATGCTGGATGTAGTCCTGTGGAACGGCTTGCCATGCCATTTCCACCTGGCGCCTCAGTTGGACCAGCGTTCGTGCTGGACGTGCAGACCGCGTGAGACGACGCTTCATCCAGTCCCAAACATGCTCAATGGGGGACAGATCCGGAGATCTTGCTGGCCAGGGTAGTTGACTTACACCTTCTAGAGCACGTTGGGTGGCACGGGATACATGCGGACGTGCATTGTCCTGTTGGAACAGCAAGTTCCCTTGCCGGTCTAGGAATGGTAGAACGATGGGTTCGATGACGGTTTGGATGTACCGTGCACTATTCAGTGTCCCCTCGACGATCACCAGTGGTGTACGGCCAGTGTAGGAGATCGCTCCCCACACCATGATGCCGGGTGTTGGCCCTGTGTGCCTCGGTCGTACTGTGAAGACCTCACGCCCCACGTGTTGAGCAATTCGGCGGTACGTCCACCCGGCCTCCCGCATGCCCACTATACGCCCTCGCTCAAAGTCCGTCAACTGCACATACGGTTCACGTCCACGCTGTCGCGGCATGCTACCAGTGTTAAAGACTGCGATGGAGCTCCGTATGCCACGGCAAACTGGCTGACACTGACGGCGGCGGTGCACAAATGCTGCGCAGCTAGCGCCATTCGACGGCCAACACCGCGGTTCCTGGTGTGTCTGCTGTGCCGTGCGTGTGATCATTGCTTGTACAGCCCTCTCGCAGTGTCCGGAGCAAGTATGGTGGGTCTGACACACCGGTGTCAATGTGTTCTTTTTTCCATTTCCAGGAGTGTACTTATTTGGAATACCATCTCATTATACAGGGTGATTCAAAAAGAATACCACAACTTTAGGAATTTAAAACTCTGCAACGACAAAAGGCAGAGCTAAGCACTATCTGTCGGCGAATTAAGGGAGCTATAAAGTTTCATTTAGTTGTACATTTGTTCGCTTGAGGCGCTGTTGACTAGGCGTCAGCGTCAGTTGATGCTAAGATGGCGACCACTCAACAGAAAGCTTTTTGTGTTATTGAGTACGGCAGAAGTGAATCGACGACAGTTGTTCAGCGTGCATTTCAAACGAAGTATGGTGTTAAACCTCCTGATAGGTGGTGTATTAAACGTTGGTATAAACAGTTTACAGAGAATGGGTGTTTGTGCAAAGGGAAAAATTCTGGACGGCCGAGAACGAGTGATCTGGAGATGTTAGAGAATTGGCTGTTCCCTCAGCTCGAACAAGAAGGACAACAATTCATATTTCAGCAGGATGGAGCGCCACCACATTGGCACTTATCTGTCCGTAACTACCTGAACGTCAACTACCCGAGGCGATGGATCGGCCGCCAGGCAGCCCGTGACAGAGCACTTCATCACTGGCCCCCAAGAAGCCCTGATCTTACCACCTGCGATTTTTTCTTATGGGGGTATGTTAAGGATATGGTGTTTCAGCCACCTCTCCCAGCCACCATTGATGATTTGAAACGAGAAATAACAGCAGCTATTCAAACTGTTACGCCTGATATGCTACAGAGAGTGTGGAACGAGTTGGAGTATCGGGTTGATATTGCTCAAGTGTCTGGAGGGGGCCATATTGAACATCTCTGAACTTGTTTTTGAGTGAAAAAAAACCTTTTTAAATACTCTTTGTATTGATGTATAACAGAAGGTTATATTATGTTTCTTTCATGAAATACACATTTTTAAAGTTGTGGTATTCTTTTTGAATCACCCTCTATATCGCTGACATAAATTTTTATGTGATTGAATTTAGTATTAACGACGCTATAGGCTTTGCTGTTTGTCAAACGTCGAAATCAGAAACAAAATAGTGGGGGAGGGACTTCGAAATTGTGGCTGTTTCGACAAATCTGGGTGAATTTTTGTAACGTTAATTAAGAACCACAGAACTTTTATTTGAATTTTTTTATCTGTTACCATTTCAACGGTATTCATTCAGAAATATTAGACTCAATTTTCTTTTTCAAATGGGTATTTCAACGCTTTAGTAAACCATATGACCAGATCTAAAAAAATATTTTGTCTTTCATGTCGCTCTGCACTACAGCATATTCAAAGATGATTAAAGTTGAAGTGTTTCGTTTTGGTACGTTTACTTGTAAGCAGTGCTTTCCAGAATCCACAAGCTATGCACCTCAAGTCAAACAAAATACCCTGGCTCAGTCTTCGGATCGCAGTCCGCCCCCGTAGCTGAGTAATCAGCACGTCTGATTGCTATGCAGTGTGCCCGGGTTCGATTCCCGGCCGGGAGGGAGATTGTGCTGTGTTGTCCTCATCATCATATCGTCGTCATAGAAACGCAAGTCGCCTAATGTGGCGTCAACTTAGAAGACTTGCAACTCAGCGGCCGATATGTCCCAAGTGGGGAATCCAGGCTGTCAATGCCATCATTTTCGGATCACAGACGTTTTCGAGGCCACCGAGGAGTCGAAAGAACACTGGAATGAATTTTCAGTCCAGAACGCCAACCCATCGAAGAAAGTTTCACGGCTTTATCTTCTCCGTCGGGAATGGTCAACATTCAAACACATCCGCACGGCACAAGGTAACTGTTGCTATTATCTTGAGTAAGTGGGCTTGTTATAGAGCTGCCGCGAGTGACTATGGTGCGGAAGATCAGACATCGGGTAGAAATTAACGATTCACACCTTTAAAAGTGGTCTGATAGAGAACAAAAGTGGCACTCAGAGCTCCCTGCGATCGGATTGTCCGATTTTAATATTGATATGTAAATTCACTGTGGATGTACAACTACAAGGGTGGACAAAACCTTGGATGTGAACAACACAACAAATCTCCCACCCGGCCGGGAATCGAACCACTGAATAGCAATCAGACGTGCTGATTTCTCAGATACGAGAGCGGACTGCGATCCGCAGATTGGCCAAAGATGCCTTGTTTAACTTGAGGCACATAGCTTGTGGATTCTGGAAAGCACTACTTACAAGCAAACGTACTAAAACGATACAATTCAACTTTGATCGTCTGTGAATATGTTGTAGTGTAGAGTAAAATGAAATAAAAAATATTTTTTTTAATATCTGGCCATATGGCTGTTAAAACGTTGACATACCCATTTGAAAAAGAAAATTGAGTTTAACATTTCTGAATGAAAATACAACACATTTTGGAGGAAAACCGTTGGCATTCGAAACAGCTTCCACTGGTCTCTGAATGGATAATTACAAGACCTTATGGTTTTCAACGGAATCTTTTGTCATTCTTCCTGCAAAACTGTGGCAAGTTCAGGTAACTCTGATGGATGTGGATAAAGAACAACCATCCTTCTCTCCAAAGGACACCACAAAGCATCAATAACATTGAGGTCTTATATTATGACTCGAAAAAAGCTGATGGGTAACAAAAGTTAGTCACTAAATGTTAATGGATCTTCATTTTCATAACGCTTTTCGGGTGTCGCCCATCATCATATAACCTGCTAAATTAATAACACATTTTTACATTACAAATGTGAACACAAGCAGAATCGTATTTGCACAGGCACAATGGTTTGTAATGAAAATTCAAAATTTTTTATAGAAATACGCATCACAGTGTAATATGAGTACAATACTTTGACAAGGAAGTCTTTCAACTTACTATACATGAAGTTACTGTATTTACGTAAGAACAGAAATACTGACTTGACATGAACAGCTAACTGGAGATTCATTATTACTGCTCTAATCACAGCGTAAGTAAACTCGCTTATGGTAAATGGCGTGTGAGTGCTAGCGCTGCATACCGCCAATACGTTGCTTTATCATAAGATTTATTTTACAATGTGGGCTGACTTTTATACTGATTTTAGAGCGGTATGTATTTCATGCCAAGATGTAGCAAAAACAAAAAGTTATTTAAAACAAGTGTTACAAGATGAAAAAATTAAAGTCAAACCCACGCACAAAATCTTAGTAACATAGTAACTGCTTTTATTTGACACTAGGTGTACCTCACAAATAAAACAGAAAATAGTACAACTGTACTGCTGAAATATGAAGAAACATTAAGCTCGGAGCTCATCAAAAATGCTGAAAAACTATTGTTTATTACGTATTAGTTGCTCATTGTTTACACTATCCGGGTTAATATGACAATGAACATAAATTTCAAGGTCTTCTAAAACTTTCATATTCCATGGGTGGAATGTTTAAAGTATGCTGAATTGGCCATAACTGGTGACCGTTTTGACAAATCGATTGCCACTTGGGCTAATCAAATATTGTCACAAACCTCACATCTAATCCTACAAACATCTACATGACTGAATAAACTATGGCGCAGAAAAAATCCAAGCTTTACTTCGTACGGAACCCAACGTGCACTTTAGCTTTCCTAAGGGCGTTAGCTATTTGTACACCAGGGGCCAAAATGGAAATGTGGGCGATCTTGTCTTTAAGTAACACTGTCTGCTTCACTACGTTCTTAAAAATTTTTGTTGTCGAAATCACGAATTGTTTTTCTGCCAACCCATTCAGTCCTCTGTTAGCCGTTACACCAGTATTACTATTCTTATGTCAATACAGTAACGTGATGCCTTGTAAGTTGAAAGTCTTCCTTGTCACAGCACGGTACTCGTATTGCATTGTTGTAAGTATCCCTGTAAAAATTTTTGAGTTTTAATTACAAACCATTGTGCCTGTACAAACACGATTCTGTATGTGTTCACATTTGTAATGGTTGGTCACGTCCAACACGCGTTATAAAAATGAAGAAGATCCATTAACATTCAGTAACTACAATCTGCGGACCATCAGCTTTTTTTAGAATCGAAATAGAAATAATTAAAATGGTCGCACTCCTCACTCACGACTTCCAGTCGTACTTCAAATATATTGAGTCTAGTGTCTGTGACGGGCACGGGAGATACAAAATTCACGGGAGATACAAAATTCATCCTCTTGCTCACAAAACCAGTCCAGGACGATGCAAACTGTATGAGCAGGGACCTCTGTCGTCTTGGAACACAGCATCAGCACTGGAAAACACCTCACTGCACCATGGGGCGGCCGTATTAGCCGCAATAGTCACATAAAAAATGGTTCAAATGGCTCTGAACACTGTTGGACTTAACATCTGAGGTCATCAGTAGCGGTCGCGCGGTTCCAGACTGTGGCGCCTAGAGCCGCTCGACCACGCCGGCCGGCAATAGTCACATAATTCTTGGCAGTAATGGGGCCTTGCAGAGTAACCACGAGCCCCATGGAATGGCTACGTGAATCATCACCGAAGCCCCGCAATGTTTCACTTGGTAAGTAAACTCGTCCAGAAGTTGGAAACAGTTTGAAAGAAGACCCATTCGACCAAGTGACATACTTAAATTTATCCACGGTCTAGATTTTATGGTTTCGACACCACATTTTCCTGTTACGGGCATTTGCATTGCCGATGAGTGGTTTTGAATTCCAGGTCGCCCAGCAGTTCTGCTTCTGGAGCTCCCTTCTTGTTGTTTTTCTTCTGACAGGGTTCGCAAGTGCGGCATTCATTACTGCAGCGACTTTTGCAGCTGTCGCCCTCGTATTTTTCATCACAATCCTCTTCAGTGACCGCCCATCAGAATCTCTCAAAACACACTTACCTCCCTGTTGTGACTTAGCGAATGACGTTCTCCTGCTTTCTGTGTACACGGTATAAACGATTACATGCCTCTTGAAACACAAAACACTTCGGCTACTTTGGTTACGGAAGCGTCCACCATACGGGTACCAACAATTCCCTCGATTTCGACTCCACTTAGTTCCGACATAATGCACTCACGACTACACAGAATACTGTTCTGAACACGACTGACACTTGCGGCATATTGAGGACGCTTGGCAGGTTTCTTTTGCGGTCAAATGCGTCAACTAAACCTGCAATCTCGGCTAGCATCTGCATTTATGGTCAAGCGTGCATGTTCTGCCGTGTTTTCATATTGTTGTCAAAAACCTCTATATGTGCTCTTATGTTATACGATGACGATAATAATAATAATAATAATCGTTTGGATTTCGTTATCTTTGTTCTTAACAGTTCCAGCAGACGATGTGAAGCATTGCGAATTACCAAAGCAACTTCTGATAAAATGGACTCATTTAATTGCCTCGATGATACTAGGTTTTGAAATGCGCAAGTTCTCAGAAACGAAATAAAACTGAATGATTCCTAGATGTGTAGATGTGTAGAGCGAATACTGGCACCGTAGGGAAAGATTCCTTCGTAAAAGTCTCCTTTCAGCTTACTTTTTCTTTCACCCTCCGCCCCCCTCCCTCACCCCCTACCCCTTATAAAGATAACGCAAATAATTGCTGGCTTTGAGCTTAACCAGGTGATATAGTGCACTGGGCCTTCGTGCGGGGATTTCCACGAAGAAGATTTGGTACTTATAACAGAAGGGCAGGAAATAGCTTGTCTAGCAAGTTATTCTCTTAAAGATGGCATGGGGGAAATTGGAGGTGCAAAAGAACAGTTATGTGCTGTTTGCGGATAATTTTCAGCGCCACGAGAACCTCTTTCTGCAATTCGGAGATGGGGATATATAAATCATGGCACTTGAACAGGGGTGGAGGAGTAGAATAGCTGAAAATATTTTAGAAAACGTAAGAGGAGGTGTGTGGCCACAAGCGCACAAGGCAAAATCTTTTGTGTTACCAGAGTTAGTGGGACACATTGTTTAGCTTAGAGCCATTTTACAAATAGAGAATCTTGAATGACATCGCCGGCCCGAGTGGCCGTGCGGTTCTAGGCGCTACAGTCTGGAGACGAGTGACCGCTACGGTCGTAGGTTCGAATCCTGTCTCCGACGTGGATGTGTGTGATGTCCTTAGGTTATTTAGGTTTAATTAGTTCTAAGTTCTAGGCGACTGATGACCTCAGAAGTTAAGTCGCATAGTGCTCAGAGCCATTTGAACCATTTTTCTGAAAGACAAAAAAAAAAATTAAAAAAAATGGTTCAAATGGCATGTAAGAAATGAAGACAGAAAGCTGTACAACAGTACATGACAAGGAAAGATAAGAATTGCCTGTACATCTGTGTTCATGTTAGCGCTCGTTGACACCATCTAACATCACCAGTGTGACATTCTCTGCTTAAATCAGCTTACTACAAAGGGCACCCCAGGAGGAATGGTCACTATTAAGGGACATGACAGGAACGACCATACGAAGCATCAAAGTCTGGTAAACATGTGCTCTATGATGAATGCCTTAAGAGCTATGAGCTGTTCTTCATCTTCGACACTGTGAAATAACTCTCTCCTACTACTACAAGTCCTTTGCTTTCAGTATTTTGAGTGGTGGTAGCGTGGACCAAAACCAGAAAGAAAGTCTCATAAACATGGCTTCTAAAATGCATACCTTAAGAGCTATGAGCACTTGTTCATCTTCGTTACTGTAAAACATGTTTCTCCTACTGAACAAGTCATCATAGATCTTAAGGTATGCATTTTAGAATCCATGTTTACGGGACTTTTTTCTGGTTTTGGTCCGCACTGCCTCCTCGAAAACTATGAAAAACCAAAAAGGTTGAGGTAAAAGAGATTTGTTTCACAGTATAGAAGATGAAATGCTCACAGTGTCAAAGTATGTATTTTAGAGCCCATATTTAAGGGAATATTTTTGCTTCGAATGATCGTTCTTGTCATATCACTGAATATTAATCATTTCTCCTGTATAATACAGAAAGAGCGATTCTGCCGCAATTTTTATTGTTCTTCGTACACCGTAACAACACACGTCGTTTCTGAGAACTCCGAGACAACGATGTTTTTGTAAAATTAGCTGAAATCAAAAACACGAAAAAAAATGTTCGCATATTTCACTGGATGAAGCTCGTCATTTATCTTGACATCTCTTCAACGGATCGCGTAGAAAAGCATGAAGTGGCTGCTGGGATTTTCGAACCAGTGGCCCACGTAGGGCGTCGTTTTCGTTTCAGAACGCGGTACAGAATTTAAAAAATCCGACTTCCACAGCTTGGGAGAGACTTCACTGCAGCAAAAAGCATAGTAGTTAGAAAAAGAAAATTTATTACTTACTTTCAGTAAAATCACACACATAAGATTGTCAGTCAGTCTTTATCTCTACATCGACGTAATAACCTTGCGATTGACACTTATTTGTGTTGCAGTGAGTTCATAGAACAACTTTCAGATTATTTTTCGATAGTTCCACGCTACAGCGCTATATGGGGAAACACGAATATCTAAATATTTCCACGCGAGCTCTTTCATTGCATTATGATGATCGTTTCTTCATGTGTTGGTGGATGTCATCAAAATATTTTCGCATTAGGAGGAGAAAATTGGTGATTTAAATTTCGTGAAAAGATTTCGTCGCATTGAAAAACGCCTTTGTTTTAGGGCTTGGCACCCCAACGCGCCCATCATACCCGTAACAATTTCTCCCTATTTCGTGATAACACGAAAGGAGCTTCCATTCTCTGAAGTTTTTCGATGCCCTTTGTCAATCCTACGTGCTAAGTATGCCACACCGCTCAGCACTGCTCCAGAAGAGGACGCACAAGCGTAGTGTGGATAGTCTTTTTAGTAGATATGCTGCGTCTTCGAAGTGTTCTGTCAATTAAACGCAGTCTTTGGTTCGCCTTCTCCAAATCTTTTCAATGTGACTACTTCCAGTTTGAGCTGCTCACTGTTGCAGTCCCTAGGAATTTAGTAGAATCGACAACCTTCAAATTTTTGCGATTTATCGTGTAACGTAACAACTATCCGATTCTCTCTGTTTGAAAGTTTTCTTAGCAGCTGTCGGAGCGATTAGACCTCAATCAGTGAATTTCATGTTCCTGTGATGACGCTTGCAAACGTTACTCTTATCTTACTGCAGATCTTTGAGGTAATGCTTAAAAATATTTATATGTCGTTTATTTTTCTGCTCAGTTGCACAAGTCTATACTAAATTCATTCTCTCCAAGAATACTTAAAAACTTGATAGATATAGCATTTCGTTGTGACAGACTGCTAAATTACATCGGCTTATCAAATAAAAAATAAAAGAAACGCAAAATCCTCTTTGCTGCCTCGAGGTTGTAGTATTTAAGAAGCTCCGTTGCTACCGTAATGAACAAAATAATACGTTCTTACCACAAAGATAATCCACACAGCTTTCTGCCGATCCATTGTGGAATCAATGTCTTTGAACGGAGTGAGAGTGTCGATATGTATATATATGTGCATCTGACCTTTATATTATCAGGAAACTTCGCAAGATACGGTTTGTATCGGAAAAAGTTGTGGCTCACAACTTTCGAGGTTAGATGACCGTTATCAAATCGTGTTTTACTGTATGAGGAAAGACGGATCACAAGTATCTAACAATTAATTAATTGGCATTTGATGCATCTGAAGCAATGCAAGCGGGCGCATACAGTGCAAGGCGTGGCTGCTCTGTTCGGTCGATGGGACTGGGATACTGAACCATCCACCATACTCCGCGGACTTAAGTCCTTGGAATTTGATTTGATTCCAAAGATGAAGAAACCACTTCGTGGCATGCGCTTCAGAACTGTTCCAGAGATTCGACAGGCAGTAGACCGCTCCATTCGCACCATCAACAGAACAGGCTCTGCTAACGGTAAGCTACGCCTTCCACATCGCTGGCAACGGGTTCTACACAATGCTGGTGACTACTTTGAAGGACAGTAACAAGTGCAAACACGTAACCATTTTCAAACTTCCTGGCAGATTAAAACCGTGTGCCGGACCGAGACTCGAACTCGGGAACTTCGCCTTTCGCGGGCAAGTGCTCTACCAACTGAGCTACCCAAGCACGACTGACGCCCCGTCCTCACAGCTTTACTTCTGCCAGTGCCTCGTTTCCTACCTTCCAAACTTTAGCTGTGAGGACGGGGCGTGAGTCATGCTTGGGTAGGTCAGTTGGTAGAGCACTTGCCCGCGAAAGGCAAAGGTCCCGAGCTCGAGTCTCGGTCCGGCACACAGTTTTAATCCGCCAGGAAGTTTCATATCAGCGCACACTCCGCTGTAGATTGAAAAATTTCATTCTACGTAACGGTTGTGAATAAGTAGTTGCCACTATTTCAAGTTCCAATCCTTGTAATTCCATTCCAAATTTCTTCCTAATATGTCAAGCCGTTTCAGCGCGAAGGAGTAACGACAATTCTCAGATACCAACTTCCGCACTGTTTTTCTAAGAACAGGTTGGATTTTTTCAGGATTTCAATACACCCCATTATTTCCCACTGTTCTGGCTACAAAACTCTACTATTCGACATAAATTCTGTTCAATGCGACAGCCGTACTCCACCTTCTTTGGAATCCCTGTGCGCCTGAATAGTACCTCTCTACTGGTCCCACTGGTCGACGTTGGAGCCACCGTCCTGCTGCATCAGTAATCTCTCCATCATCCGCGTACTGCTTCCTGCGGAGTGCATAGTTCAGTAGGCCAAGCAGATGGAAGTCGGGAGGTGCGAGATCCGGGCTATAGGGTGGACGAGGAGGAACAGCCCAACGAAGCTTTGTGAGCTCCTCTCGGGTGCGGAGACTTATTTGAGCCCTCGTGTTTTCATGGATAATAAAACGTTCGTTTGCAGTTTTGTGACGACGAACACGCTGAAGTCGCTCCTTCAAGTTCCTGAGGGTAGCACAATACACTTCAGAAAAAATGGTTCAAATGGCTCTGAGCACTATGTGACTTAACATCTATGGTCATCAGTCCCCTAGAACTTAGAACTACTTAAACCTAACTAACCTAAGGACATCACACAACACCCAGCCATCACGAGGCAGAGAAAATCCCTGACCCCGCCGGGAATCGAACCCGGGAGCCAGGGCGTGGGAAGCGAGAACGCTACCGCACGACCACGAGATGCGGGCTACACATCAGAGTTGATAGTTGCACGGTGAGGTAGAAAATCAAACGGAATGACATCTTCAAAGTATGGCGCCAGTGCATGGACTGCCGATTTGTTTCCAGTTCGAAGTCATGAACGCATGGTTCATCACCTGTGAGGATGTTCAACAAAAAATTGTCACAGTCTCGTAACGCGCAAGCAATTCCTCACAGATGATCCTTCGATTCTTCGTTCCTCTTTATGGTCTTATGCGAGGCGGTGAAGAACCCAGTGGGTACACACCTTCGAGTGCCCCAAATGGTGGAAAAGTGTGCCAGTAGTACCAACAGAGACGTTCAGCTGAGCAACGAGGTGTTATCGTCATCTGTCGATCACCTCGAATGAGAGTGTCCGCACGTTCCAACACTGCACAGCTGTGTGCGGCCGGCCGGCACGCGGGAGGTCGGACGGGTTTGAAGGATATTGTTGCGATGGTGACAGACGCCTAGCGCAACGACACATCATGCTTTTCTTCACTGCCAGGTATTCATAGACATTCGGGCAATCACCTGTATCTACGATGCTCTGCTTTGCCGCCAAAAGAAACTCAATGACAGAGCTGTGCTTGGAATGCGCCTCCGTTATAGTCGTCATTTTGAAGGCTAGGTATAGTGCCGTCGTTCTGTCGGAACTTCATGAAACTACTTGCCTCATTTATTGAACGCCACTCGTGCATGGGATTTTGGTAGTACGAGTACCCAATACGATAATGGCTAGCGTGCCTTTGAAATCTTCTCAACTATTGACATACAGACGCCAACGTTTTCCATTTAAATGGAACTTTTTTTTGAAGCGCAGTGCTGAACGAAAAGAATTCAGTGTCACTGTTTCGAGGCGGGATTGAGGCAGGGCGTGTTGCCGAAATCCAGGCGCTCGCTGAACTTGCCGGCTCAGCACCTATGCCTTGCAGTGCCTCTGCTACTACGGGTACTTCGCTGATGCGATACCAGAATTTAGGGACATTTCAACGGCGCTTGGCAGGTCGCCTACATGACCTCCACCACCACAAGAGCCACCCTGGTATGTGTAAAGGTCGGCAGCCGAACGGGCTGAAGAGGACGACCAGATGGGCAATGCTGCTGCGCCCGGCAACTGACGCTCGTGGCCTCGGAGTTTACACTGCAACTACAGTGTGGTTGTAATTAAAGTGCAGCTACTCACAGTGGTCCAATAAGGGCTGTAATTACCGTACGGCAGCGAAACTTTGTAGATATTCTAATGCCGAACCGATTTACGCAGAAAAAAGTCTGGCTCCAATTTTTGCCACCAGCTGCAAATGTGTCGTTATGAATGCAAGAAAAACGTACAGAAATTTTCCCATATGTAATGGATTAGGAAGGGAACGTGGGCAGAAGAGTCAAACAAGTGAAAAAGGCGTAATGTTCATTTTATTATTAACGTCTGCTTGCACAGTTTGTTCAATATAAGCAGCGGAGACGTCGACGAGATACTGCATCCGTAAAACGACTCATCAACACTTGCTTGCAGCAATTCCGGTGGAATGTAAGCAACGTGTTCCTATACACTAGATGAGGTAGAGCCCGAAAACGTCGCTGGTGAACGCGTTTTTCTTGATATCCCACGAGCCAAAAGACACAGGGATTCTGATCAGGTGGACTTGCAGGCCATGCATCTGGAAAACCGCAGGAGACACGTTCGTGAGAGATGGCATTAAAAATATCTTCCACTGGGCGGGAGACTGAAGTGTTGCCCCATCTTGCATGAAAACAGTGATTTCCACACAGCAGCTCTTTTCTAAAACAGGGATTAGGAATTACGTGCTGTACAAGAAGTCTCGGTAACGTGCAGACGTCATGGTACACTTGACCGGCCCTCTGTTTTTATTTTATTTTTATTCGTTTTACTGCTTTGATGCGGCCCGCACGAATTTCTCTCCTGTGGCTACCTTTTCTTCTCAGAGTAGCTCTTCCAACCTACATCCTCAATTATTTGATATATGTATTCCAGTCTGTATCTTGCTCTAATGTTTTTACCCTCTAAAATTCCCTGTAGCACCAAGGAAGTTATTCCTTGATGTCTTAACACATGCCCTATCATTCTGATTGTTCTTCTTCTCATTGTTTCCCACATATTCCTTTCCTCGCCGATTCTGCAGAGAACCTCCTCATTCTTTACGTTATCAGTCCACCCAGTTTTCAACATTACTCTGTAGCACCACATCTCAGAAATTTCGATTTCTTCTGTTCTGGCTTTCCCACAGTCCATGTCTCACTTCAGGACCATTCGCGCTACCCAGGTCACCTTCTGTGCTGTCAGTTACTGCAACAGCAACCTTATCAGTAACTTCCACCGTGGTAGGACGCCTTCCTCTTTCAGTTGCCATACAAAGCTCATCCAGTTTTCCGAATTTCATTTATCCTCTTCATTAAACCTTTTAGTAACATACCACCTCTCCTCGTTTACACAAAACTGTTTAATTAACAATTCACAGTCTCTCGTCTCTATAGCCACATTTTTTTCTTTATTGTTACTTTAATACCTGTACAGCAGGTAGGCTGGCAGCAGCATTCTACGCTGCTCTTCAGCCTTAGAGTAGACAGTGAGAAAACAGAAAGAAGATACAATATAGACATATTGACGGGCAAAAAACAGGAGACCCAGAAATACAAAAAACATGGAGCCGTTCACACTCGACGAAAGATGCACTGAAACACGTTGGCACGGCGCACAAACACTGATGATTTCGATGGCACATGTGAGCGTTGGAGCGTGACTGCGACCACTAAATAGAAACACGATGACACACACGAGAAAACGGATGGCGATGATCTCCGGCGCGTGAATGTCCACGTAGCGTGTGCGAGTCGGGGACCTGCCAAGAGGGGAAGAAGGGGGAGGGGGAGGGAGAGGGGTGAGCAAAGATGTCAATGGCAGAGGAGATGGTAGGAGGAGTGGAGGAATGGGGGTGGGGGAAGCCCGGGGGAGGAGTGGGGAGAAAGGGTACAGGGAGGGAAGGCGGAGAGAAGGGAGAGAGGGTGCCCATAGGAACAAACATGGGAAGAGGGAGGTAGGATCAAAGTTGGTAGGAATGGTAGATGGAGGGGAGGAGGGCATCATCAGGGAGGGGGAGCTGGCGGAAGCCACCTTGGGAGTGGGTGTGGAGAGTGGAGAGATGGAGAGCAGGTGGGACGTGGAAGTACAGGCGCGGTAGCAGATGGGGGCGGGAGAGGATGGGAGAGACCAGCGGGTGAGAAGGATCGAGTTTACGGGAGGTGTAGAGGATCCGTATCTGTTCGAGGAAAAGGAGGAGGTGAGGGAACGGAATAAGGTCGTACAGGATCCGCGTGGGGGAGGGGAGACGGATGTGATATGCGAGGCGAAGAGCATGGCGTTCTAGGATCTGAAGGGATTTGTGAAAGGTAGGGGGAGCAAAGATCCAGGCAGGGTGGGCACAGCAAAGGATAGGGCGAATGAGGGAATTATAGGTATGGAGGATGGTGGAGGGGTCCAGACCCCAAGTACGGCCGGAAAGGATCTTGAGGAGACAGAGGCGGGAGCGTGCCTTGGCTTGGATCGTCCGGAGGTGGGGGGGGGGGGGGGGGGGTGCAGGAGAGGCGACGGTCGAGGGTGTCCATAGCCACACTGTTCACCCCAGTTATGGCTTCTGAGATGGCAGCGTGTACGTCATACCGTCATAAAAAGAGCGTAGAGCGCCTTGTGGCCGCAAATGGAACTAATTTGTTTTCCAGCGTAAATCGATTCCGCATTAACGATTCGCCTGTCTTTCAAGTTTCGCTGCCATACAATTACAGCTCATACTGGACCCTGCGAGTAGTTGCTCTGTAATTACAACCACCCGGTTAGACGTAGTCACCAACGCCGCCTCTGGGTTCTGAACCGACAGCCGCAGCAACCGAACTCCTTCCGCTGCCCCCTGGGCTTGTGTACGAACGGACGGGCACCCAGATGCGTGCCGCAACCTGACGCCGCGGGCCAACTCGTGTCCGCAGAAAAATTGCGTTCGGTGCCGGTGCGTTCAGTGCCGGTACGCCGCCGGCGAGTCAGCGCGTTCCCGCTTAAGAATCTCGCCCTGCAGCAGCGTATAAGGAGCGTAGCAGGCCGCGTGCGTCGTCCGCCGCGCCGAACAGAAGTGCAGGGGTCGGACAAAAATATAGAAACATGCTTGAACACAAATGCAGACGCTGGACAAGCCTGCATTTTGTGATGTTGTATATTACTGACTCCATGCGGAGTGAATAGCAAGGTAACCCAGGAGCCACCAGGCTCTTTGTGTTCTTGGTGCTCTGACTGATTTCGCACACAGCGCTCCTGGCTCGTTCACTGATTCCGCTCGTAGTTCTAGCTGAATCTTTGACTCATTGCTCTCCATCTGAGTTCGGCTCACTGTGGATGTTGTTCTTTGTAAAAATAACGGCATGTGTATTAAATTTTATATACACTGAAGTGCCAAAGAAACTGGTACACCTGCCTAATATCGTGTGGGGCCACCGTGAGCACGCGAAAGGGCCGCAACATGACATGGCATGGACTCAACTAATGTCTGACGTAGTACTGGAGGGAACTGACACTATGAATCCAGCAGGGCTGTCCATAATTCCATAAGAGTAAGAGGGGGTGGAGATGTCTTCTGAATAGCACGTTGCAAAGCACCCCAGATATGCTCAGTAATGTTCATATCTGGGGCGTTTGGTGGCCAGTAGAAGTGTTTAAACTCAGAAGGGTAATCTTGGAGCCACTCTGTAGAAATTCAGGACATGTGGTGTGTCACATTGTCCTGTTGGAATTTCCCCAGTCCGTTGGAATGCACAATGGACATAAATGGATGCAGGTGATCAGACACGATGCTTACGTACATGTCACTTGTCATAGTCATATCTAGACGCGTCAGGGGTCCCATATCACTCCAACTGCACACGTACCATACCATTCCACAGCGTGCACCAGCTTGAACAGTCCCCTGCTGACACGCAGGGTCCATAGATTGATGACGTTGTATCCATACCCGACGCGTCCAGACGCTCGATACAATTTGAAACGAGACTCGTCCGACGAGGCAACATGTTTCCAGACATCAACAGTCCACCGTCAGTGTTGACGGTCCCAGACAAGGCGTAAACCTTTGTGTCGTGCAGTCCTCAAGGGTACACGAGCGGGCCTTCGGCTCTGAAACATCACATCGATGATGTTCCGTTGAATGGTTCGCACCCTGATACTTTTAATGGCCGAGCATTGAAATCTGCAGCACTTTGCGGAGGTATTGCACTTGAGTCACGTTGAACGCTTCTCTTCAGTCGTAGTTTCTCCCGTTCTTGCAGGATATTTTTCCGGCCGCAGCGATGTCGGAAATTAGATGTTCTACCGGGTTCCTTTTGTTCACGGTACACTCGTGAAATGGTCGTACGGAAAAATCTCCACTTCATTGCTACCTCGAAGATACTGTGTCCTATCGCTCGTGCGCCGCCTATAACACCACGTTCAAACTCACTTAAACTTGATAACTTGTCATTGTAGCAGCAGCAACTGATCTAACAACTGCGCCAGACACTTGTCGTTGTATATAGACGTTGCCGACCGCAGCGCCGTATGCCGTCTGTTTATATATCTTTTTATTGGAATACGCATGCCTGTGCCAATTTCTTTGGCGCTTCAATGTATGTATTAGAGAATTTATAGATTATGGAACACACTATGTTTTCTTTTGTTCTAATTTGATTTTTTTACTATTTAAAGACTGCATCTTAATAGTAAGCATTTTAATTGTTCCATATAAAGTATTTTTCAAGGCTTCAGGACATATCAGTTATGTTGCCTTCGCATAGTAGAGTTTAAAGTAATACTTCATATTGTTTTATCGGACTGGATAAAAAATTCCATTACAACCAGTAATAGCGTCCTGTTCTTCTGGCTGCTCATCAAACCTGTAAACATGCCTAAATTTCAAGCATCCAACATTATGTTCGAACGTTGTGTGTCAGGCAGCCCATCGAGATCACAGTTAGTCGACGATTCTTCTGCATAAAGTCGAGAAATTTTTTATCGCAAATCCCCTTCACTGATATCTGCTTCCATTTGAGGTAAAACTCTCAGTTCAGGAACCTAAAGCTAGTCTCAATGTGTTCCCAACCTGCCATTATCATTTGATTGCCAACCAGATCCTGATTCTGTTTCTTCTTTGACACTCTTGGTCCCAACCGATTTCCATTTGCGACGACACATATGTAAATCTATCGATGATATAATGCTGACTATATTAAATACAGTTATTAATTTGTACTATGTGCTTCTATAATTTCTTAAATACTTTTTAATAAAACAAACATTATTTATATTCTGCATCTTTATTCTGGTTGTGAACATATTTATTCCTCAAAATAGTCACTGTGGTGACGAACCCATTTCTCCAAACGAGAGACCAATTTGTTGATACTGTCACTGTGGAATATTTGACTTTGTTAATAGAACCACAAGTCTCGGAAGCAGATGAAAATTACACTGGACTAAGTCGGGACAGTGAACCCAAGGCGTTGGATTGTTGCAGATGTCGCAGAGCTCATGTGTGTTCTGGTACTGTCATTTTGAACGGAATAGTGCTCCCTGTGTGGATGACCTCCTAGAATTCCAAACTCGGTTACAGTACGCTGTTTCTCATACACTGACAGTTACGTTACACACCGCCATATTACTTACTACACTTCGGATTCCTCTAGTGGCAGAGGGCTACGATAATACAGACATGAAGAATAAAGACTGCTAATAACGTTTTTTCCACAAAAAAATTCGAAGGCATTAGTTTTCATCACACCCCCGTGAATAAAGAAGCTCTACTCTTCTCTGGAGGCTATGTGTTACTATGGCAGCGTGAAACTGTAGATAGACTAGACACTGCCAGCACGCTAATGGGCCAGGCACACTTAACTCTTATGAAACTGATATTACTGCTCAGTTTCAAGTTTCATTGGGAGTCAAATTCACCTATGTGGCTTGGGAAACATCAGATTGTCGTATAACTGTTAATTCGTTTGTCTTCTTTAGGGTACTGATAATTTTTCTTGAGATTCCGCTTACTTAAGGAAAACGGTACCAAAAGTTGATAAAGAGGTGCAGAACTGAATGCAGGTTTGGATGGACGCAGTCCAACTCGTTCCTCTTCTATCAGAACTACCAAAAGACTTCTCACAACTTGAGATTTAGCTACGAAAAGGTGAATTCGGAATAAGATTATTAGCAAAGAAGTAGTGAACTAGTCGTTAATGCAACTGTAGCAACAAATCTGCAGCCAGCTCTCGTGCACTGAAAATGTGCACACTTTTCCTCCTGCTGAGGATAAATATCAGGTAAATATCTAATTTCCATCATATAATTATCATCAAGATTTGTTATAAGTCCCTGTTTTATACTTTCGTACTCTAAAATATAGGCCAAAAGTATAGGGATAAATGAAACTAGTGCATAATTTTACTCAGATCTCATAAAATGTTTGTAAATAATGATTTTCATCAATTACTACCAAGACTTGATTATTGTTGTATGAAAACATGTTATTTTGAAAAATATTCATCGCAGATACCTCTGACATAGGAACAGATGCACTTGAGTCTGAGTCCATTTATTAAATTTTGAATTATATTAATAAAATTTGAATATTAACTTCTGTGGTCTAAATTCATTGATAAATATAGCTCTTTTTCTGACCAGACTTCTTGAAATTTCTTATAATTTATTTAGATAATTTTTTTAATAGTCTAGTTTTGTAACTTCCTTAAGAGTGTGTCTAAAACTGCTTGGTTATATGTAGTGAAATGTGTATTCTACAAAAACACACAAAAATGAAATAAAAATTACATAGTAGAAATGCTTGTGACAATAAAAATGCTAAGATTGTAAATATTTCATATATACAATTATCTATCACACAGCAACAAGATAAGAGATTAATTTATTTACATAAATTTTTATTTAGTATAGGGAAAAATGAAGCTAGTGCATAATTTTACTTAAATCTGATATAAATGTTTCTAAATAAATGGAGGTTGCCAAAAAGTTAAAAATGTGAATTGAAGAAGTCAGTTTGTAATTTTTATTCATATACATAGCCAAAGCATAAACTTTCACATTTTTGTGAGGATTGTGGTAAGAACTGTTATAAAAATCTATAATAATAAGGAAATTCTTTGTGTTTGTGGAAGACTTATTTTGACTAATTATTATAAGAAGCTTTTAAAAACAGTTTCCAACGATGAACAGTCTAAGTTATTGGTATCTATCTGAATACATCTATTGTCAGCCAGAAATATAGAATTAACTGAAAATGAAATTTAAATAATCATAACATTTTACTATTTTATGAAACCTGCATTTTCCGAAAAGCTCATAAAACTTTATCTATATTTTAAGAGGGCCCATTGAGATGATATACTCTCACTCAACTCTGTAATCATTGCAGGAGAAATAATGTAACTAGATACAGAAGATTAAAGAAGCATTATTTCATTACAGAACCATGGTCTAGCACACAGTTTTAATCTGCCAGGAAGTTTCATTTTTTAATTAGTTTTATTATATCACATAATTTAGCTGCCCCTACAAGAAGTTTCAATAACATCAATGTAATTGAGCTCTAACATTTAGCTAAAAGTCTTGGTATGAGAGGCTACTACAAATCGAAGAAATTGCAGTTAATTAGTTCAGTTGTGGTACAGGAATTTTCATCGCATTCAAAATTATTCCGAAAGAGTGGATCAAGGAAATAACTTGTACCTAATATAAATTATTTTTACAGATTTGATGATGACTGTTGAAAAACTCCACTGCTGACATGAGAAAAAAACAGTGAGACAACATTAAATTCATCTATTCAGTAGAAAACTATTTGAGAAAGGAAAGAGGACAAACGACCTAAAAAGGATTTATTTAAGATTAAAGAAACACAATCGAAATTAAATGAAAAATATAAAGATTTGTCTGTTGACTATAAATTTTCTTCAATGATTCTAATATTAGCAACCTTGTTACTGCTAGTGATTTGAGTTATTGTGTAGCAACAACACTCAATTCTATGGTGCGAGTATCAAAAAAGAGAACTAATTTTAGAGAAGGAAATAAGTTGAACATAACAGTTGAATATCCAATAATGGGTTTTTCCTCTTAGTACAGGATGTAAGGCAACAGATATAAACATTCTGTTCAAGTTTTGTGCAATAAAATGGGAAACATATTATTGTCTGACGAGTCTACTGATCTCACAGATTCCAAGTTCAGTATTCAGATGTTACCAGTTCCTAGAGGCAGAGGTGAAACAGGTAAAAAATAATAAAGTTAGGTGATGACATAAAGGCTGAAAGGTTTTTCTCAAGAATTAATAATATTGGCAATCTTTATGGTCCTAGAGCAGTAATAGTGGCATTAACATATCATACAAATGTTGTTTTAGGAAGAGAACTAACTACGAACAAGATTAAGAAAATTAGAGAAGGAATAACTACAAGTTACCGAAAGATTTAACCTGGATATTAACAATTAGCTGAATACAATGAAGCAGAAAGATCTACTCCAGATGATATTAAAAACGTTGAGCAACTGCCAAATATCTAAATAAATCTTGTATGTGCTGAGAATTTCTGTTCAGTTATCTATTGTGGTCCTGAGAAAGCAATAAGGATACATCTGTATAAAAATCACAACAATTTGGATGTAATTAACAGTATGTCAGCATTCTTAGAATAACCATATTATTGTAGTTTACGTAATAAACCATATAACAGCAAGAATAAGCACAGTTGTAAAATAGAGAGGAAAGTCTGTATACTTGGAATGCTACAGAACACATACTGTGAATAATGAGTTATATTATGAAAACTGTAATAGACACTGTTGTAATAAAGCATGGAATGCTTAAGAAAAAAACTAAGAAGTTCATGATACAGCTTATAACACTAAAGAAGTAAGCACATTTGTTTCAGATTTAAGGAGCAGAAATGTGGGTTTGAATTATGTAGAAACTGTACACAAGTTGTAAACATTAAAACTCTAAATTTTAAGCGAAAGGCAAATGTCCTGAGTTCGAGTCTCGGTTCAGCACACAGTTTTAATCCGCCAGGAAGTTACATATTAGTGCACACTCCACTGCAGAGTGAAAACCTCATTCTGAAAATACAAGTTGCAAAAAGGTCGTGTATGTGAAAGGATTTTATAGTCAATGCTTGTCAAATGATAATAAAGATGATTGTGATATTAGTGGAATATTGAAAGATTATTATGTTTTCCAGCGCTGGGAATGTTATAAAATAGTTGCAGAAAAACAGTTTATATGTTGTGGAAAGAGAATACCAAAGAGAGTTCCTTGTACCTATACAGAAAGGTACATGTGTTTTGAGTATGAACCTCTACACAAAATTGATATACATATTTCAAATCTAATAGTAGTTACAGTTTTAATGGTGATACTGCTTATAAATATAAGGCAAATAATGAATTTTGTAGGTTGATGAATTATACATTTATAACTCATGATGCCAAATAAAATAAAACTGTATACTACCAGCACAGGAACTAAATGGATGTTATTGAAGATTAAACATTCAGAACTATAAACTAAATATTGCCGCAATTTTGTACAAAGCCTTCTTAATACTTTCGAAAAACGTTTCATTTGAAAGAACTGAGGAGAGATTACTAGCTGCATGCAATGAATACCTGGGAAAATGAATACTGCGTAGGACAAATTCCTGAATCGAAAATTATTGTGTTGGAACTGTGAATCCAAAAGGAAGAGAAGTGCTTCTCAAATGGTATAGTCAAAAAGTTAATTATTTGTTCAATATAAGGAAAGAAATTAACTAGTATGGTAATTCTGATGTTGATATATTGAGAAGATGTTGCTTAGAGCTTCAGAAAGAATTCATGGAGATTGCTGATATTCATCCATTCTTTTATTTAACAATTACTGGAATTTGTATGGCTATGTATCGGATAAAGAACAACTAAAATTATAGTAAAAATCATAGAATGGTTTAATAGTTTAAACGATATTGATATTCATCATAATCTTAATGGTGGTGAAGTAAATATAGATGGAGCTAAAGCAGACTGCTTTGATAAAGAAACCAGTACTGTTTTTCAATATCATGTTTCTTTTTGACCTAGCTGTAAAAAATGTTTTGAAGGCAATGACAGCACAAATAAATAAACAAGTAGTGAAATAAAACTTGTTGGATATAATTTTATGGAGATGTGGGAATGTTACTGGCTTAACTCAGCAGTCTATAAAAGCTTAATAAATTAGAACAGTTATCTGAAGCTGTGAAACCCTCGAATCCAAGAGATGCTGAACTAACACAAAAAATTAAGAGCTAAAGCAGATGGTGTGAAAAAAAATATATCGATGGATTTGATCTTGATCCAACAGTGCAATAGTATGATTATTACTGTGAGTGAAACTCTAGAAAATACACCAAGATATTACATTAAAATTGGTATTGGCACCTAGAAGATTGTATTGTGCTGTTTCTCCAATATGAATAAAGATTGATAAAATTTTAAACTGTTGTTTCCCTTATGTGACACATGTGGAGAGGAGGAATTAAATAAATGTCACAATGATAGCAAACAAAGTTTTATTGGAACTTGGAGAATTGATGAAGTACATGCAGCTGTAGAAAAAGATACAAAATTTTAGATTGTCATGAAGTATGAGATTATAGAAATAGGGGCAACATGTTAAAAATTTCTGATGAAAGACCTTAAGAAAATAAAATTAGAAACGTACCTTATAATTTTGGAAGTAATGAGATGTATATAAAGTATGTGAAAGAAGAATTAGTCCGTCTGAATTCATTGTGAGGAAAACTGAGACAACGGTAAAATATCAGCCAAACTGAGTGTGTGATAGATTTACAACAATTTTATGAGATACTATTGGATGATTGATTAAATGATATAGACATAAATTTTATTAATGAGCATATGGTATATATGAAGTACGATTTCAATGGTTATTATGTAGAAAACAATACTGCTGCAAATGTTCTTGGGTTATATGATATTTTAGATAAGTTAGGAAAGTCCTTGATATTAACAGTGTAGTACAGATTGATAATGGTGAAAATACTGTGGAAAGAGGTTGTATGATAAGCAAATGGACTGATGAGTTAGGAAATAACTGGATTACAGATTGGGCATCAACTGGACCTGAAGTTATTAGTTTAAGAAAAATGATAAAAGCACAGAGATGAAAGTCAAGGGGTTCACTTTAAACTATTAAAATATTCAAAAGTTGAATGGTGAACCTATGATAACATTAATTGAGAGTGAAGTGAAGGAAAAGATACAATTAAAGTACAATCAGATTATGACAGACACAGACACTAACAAGTTAACAAAGGAAACCTCATTTTCGTCTGATGAAAGAGTAGTTCTAGAAAACTGTGATGCAGTGCCTTATGGAGATGAAGAGTAATTTATTATTTAATAAATTTTATCATATTAAAACCAAAATAAGTTTTCTGTATCTTTTCATGTAGAAATAAGATCTACATTGGCTATTTCATTATAACAATACAATAAATTTATTAGTTCCTTTTTATTGAATTCTTTGGTTTCTAAATCTCCAAATTTAGATTTTTTTGGTTATTGAGTAAGAAATGTTGAGAAATAATATATAAGCTATAATGTAGTTCTTTTATATTTTTGGTAAATGATAATTATTAAGTTGATAATTTTCTATTTTTTACAGTTATGAACAAAGAGAATTTGACTTTTCTATTTCTTCCCATCTTTGTACATCAGTTTCTTCAAATGTCTCTTCCTCTCCATAAGCAGTATGTTTCATACTACACAAATGTTCTGTAACTAAAGATGGTTTACAATAATATTTGCAATTATTACATTTAACTTGTTTCTGTTTGTTTTAGTATTTGTTTCAACGAAAATATTTTGTCAAATTTAATTTCTTCCCATATGAATATGTTCATCCTTACTTAGAAGATTAATAAATTTTAATCTTAATAAAATTTTTGCCTATATAAACAGAGGCTCTGATAAAGAAGCTCAATAACACAAACAGTTCTACTCTATCTGAGAGCATTAGTGAATTGGAAGTGAATAATTTATATTACATTACTGTCTTGAATATCTAAAAACTAAATGTGTTGAAAAAATTTGTATGGAGCTTGATAATAAATTTAAAATTATTTCGCTAAACAGATACTTGAAATTGATTAGTGGTCTTTCAGTTTTTTGAAGATGGAAATATTAAACTGAGTTGTAGTGGAAGGCTGAGCCTTAAAAATAGTGATAATGAATTTCATGTTATTGAGTTTTTAATTTAATTTTGTTTCAGATTTTTCTATACATATTTTCTGAGTTGTTTTAGTTTGTGGTTGCTTGAAAAGAATGTTAACGAAACAACCTCCAAGTGCACTCAACCTGTCCAATTCATAGTTGTGGTGGATGCTGGAGAACATCTCACCGAAATTTGATTTTCTCATGAACGGGAGCAGCAATATGGGGGCGCTATGCAGCTTAATGTAAATTTTAATGTTGGCCGCAACTTCACAGTGGTCTCATGTTCATCAAAGTCCACCAGTAACATACCGTGTATATCCCAGAACACTGTCGAAAGCACTTTTCTAGCAGACTCAATCAGTTGAATTTTTTCGTTCTGGGGAAGCAGCATCTTTCCAGTCCATAGAGGTCAGCTCGTTTCCGAGGACGTAGTGATACGCCCACGACTCATAACCAGAAAGGATTCCTTTCAGAAAGTCATGTCCTTCTGGGAGTAACGCATTAAGCGACCCCAGCTTATCATCGTTCGCTAGCGCTCGTCGTTATCTGTCAGGTTCTTAGGCACCCAGCTAGCATTAACTTTACGAATTTCCAGCGTGTCATGAAAGATATCGTACACCGCACCATACGAAATGTGGAACTACTGCGATAAGGCTCGCAGTCGTACATACCGGTCGTTCAAAATTGCTGCTGCGTTGGCTCATACATACTGCGGGGTTTGCAGCCGTCACCAATCTCATTGAGCTTGGCGAATCTCTAAGGTTCTAGCGGCCGTCTTGTAAGAATGCACACCACCTGGAGATATTGCTACGGTCCATACAATCGTCCCCAAACACGTCACACATTTCCCTGTGAATTTCATTCCGTTTATGCCCTTTGGTCCACAAACAGAAAACTACACTTTGTTGTTCTTTACAAGTTGACGACAGTGAGATGCGCGCCATATTTGTTTCGTAGCTCAGGCGTCCCTTTCCAGAGCTGCACATGGAAACAAAATATCCTCTGTAGCGCAAATTTGAAACTAACTCGTCGTCAAATTTCAACATTTCATCTGTAGTACCAAGGGAGAAAAAATTATTGTGAGTTACTTTCCGATTCTCCGTCGTATCTACTGAATGTTTTACCTCTTTACCTCGGGGTCGTAGTAATACGACCATCACTCGTCTATGGCGATCAGCGCTAAAGAAGAGATCTGCACAGACGTGACACAGATAGAACATTTCTGCTGCTGTCCCCATTCGGTGAGATTTCTAAATAGGTATACGCTTCCGCTGAACCCAGTGGGTGGTGACATTTTACATGTTTTGTATGTCGTGCAAGATGTTGATAACTGATAGATTGAAAATGATTTTCACTTTTTCGACTACCGCCTCGATTGTGTTATGCCGATCTTCAAGCACCAGGGCACCATCTTCCCTTGCCTTCTGATTTCCGATTTTTCACAGAGGGATGGCCTGCCAATTTGTTCTTCTCATTCACACTTGTTTTACGACACTGGTAGCATCAGCGCCACTTAACAACTTTGTCGTATGATGATACATTGTCCCCGCACACTTCGGACTGGACCACTGGAAGACTGTACCCTTTCAAATGCAAAACACGATAATCCTCTGTATCAATGGGCTGCGCCAGTATGTTCTGGATCCTATAGCGGCGTCCTAAGCTACGGCGGGAGGCGATTTCATTGTGTAAGATTTCAACGAGTACAAGAACTGCTGACACGTACCTGCAAATTAGTGAGCTGTCCTATATAATACACCTGTGGTCTCAGGAACGCCAGAATGGTAGCTCAGCGTGTTCGGTCAGAGAGCTGGCTGGTCTCTGCAACAAGAAAACGAAGTGAAGAGATCAACAACGAATTTCAACGGATGTCATGTAGCGCCCTCTACGACTAAATACAAAGAACAATAATGAACAAAACGCAAAGAAAGGTAGCGTCTTTTATTAGTAATCAAAACGTCCTCCGTCCCGGCTTCGAAACCCACCACCGCTTAAATTTTGATTAATAAGCAGCATTGGCGGCCGAAGACTTCAGGCATAAGAAGTTCTGCCAACGGCCTTGTCAGAGAGAGCGAAGGGGCGGACAGATGTTCAGGGCAATGTTCAGGGCACTCTCTTGTTCTTGGGGTGGGAAACTGCCCCTAAAGACAGAACAGCCAGCAAAGACAAACGGCATGAGGATGCAGAAGACAATGGAACCATAGCATTAAAGACACATAACGTGAATCCACGGGACATGTGGCCTGTAATTGAGAAAGTGTCATGATGATCTCTGCAGTGGCAAAATATTTCGGAATAGTCCCCCTTTCGGATCTCCGGGAATGAACTGCCAAGGGGAGATGACCATGAGAAAATGATTGAATAACCAAAGAAATGTAAACGTTTTACGAGGCGGGGCCTGAAATATCAGAAGCTTGAGTGTGGTAGTGAAGCTAGAATATCTGAAAACGGAAATACAAAGGCTCAATCTAAAGGTAGTAGGGGTCAGTAAAATGAAATGGAAAGAAGATAAGGATTTCCGGTCAGATGAGTATAGGATAATATCAACATCAGGAGAAAATATTATAACGGGAATAGGGTTTGTTATGTATAGGAAGGTAGGGCAGAGAGTGTGTTATTGTGGACAGTTCAGTGATAGGGTTCTTCTTACTAGAATCAACAGCAAACCAACAATGATAACGATAGTTCAGGTATTCATGCCGACGTCGCAAGCTGAACATGAAGAGATAGAGAAAGTATATGAGAATACTGAAAGAGTAGTGCAGCATTTAATGGGAGATGAAAATGTAATGCAATTGTAGGGGAAGGAGTAGAAAAAGTGGTTACAGGGAAGTATGAGCTTGGGAGAAGGAATGAAAGAGGAGAAAAACTAATTGAGTTCTGTAATAAATTTCAGCTAGTAATAGCGAATACTACGTTCGAGAATCACAAGAGGAAGAGGTATGCTTGGAAAATGCCGGGAGATACGGAATATCCAAATTAGATTACATCATGGGCAGGCAGAGATTCCGAAATCAGATGCTGATTTGTAAGGCGTAGCCAGGAGCAGACATAGACTCAGATCAGAATGTAGTAGTGATGAAGGTACGCTGAAGTTTATGAGATTATTTAGGAAGAATCAATACGCAAAGAACTGGGATACAGAAATACTAAGGAACGACGAGATACGCTTGAAGTTCTCTAACGCTATAGATGCAGCAATAAGGAATTGTTCAGTAGACAGTACAGTTCAAGAGGGACGGAGATCTCTAAAAAGAGCAATCAGAGAAGTCGGAGAGAAAAATAGGTACAAAAGAGGTAGCTGCGGAGAAACCATGGGTAGCATATGAAATACTTCAGTTGATCGATGAAGGAAGGAAGTACAAAAACATTCAGGGAAATTCATGAATACAGAAATTCAAGTCGCTGAGGAATGAAATAAGTACGAAATGCAGGGAAGCTAAGACGAAATGGCTGCATGAAAATGTGAAGAAATCGAAAAAGAAGGACTGACACAGCATACAGGAAACTCAAAACAACCTTCGGTGAAATTAAAAGCAAGGGTGGTAACATTAAGTGCGCAACGGGAATTCCGTTGTTAAATGCAGAGGAGAGAGCGGATAGGTGGGAACAGTTTATTGTAAGCCTCTATGAGGCGGAAGATTTGTCTGATGTGATAGAAGAAGAAACAGGAGTCGATTTCGAAGAGATAGGAGATCCTGTATTAGAACCAGAATATAAAAGAGCTCTGGAAGACTTAAGATCAAATAAGACAGAAGGGATGGGTAAGATTCCATTACAGTTTCTAAAATCCAAGGGGATGTGGCAGCAAAACGACTGTTCACGTTATTGTGTAGAATGTATGAGTCTGGCGACATACCATCTGACTTTCGGAAAAAATATTATCCACACAATTCCAAAGAATGCAACAACTGGCAAGCGCCAGAATCATCACACGATCAGCTTAACAGCTCGTGCACCCAAGTTTCTCACAAGAATACTATGGAGAAGAATAGAAAAGCAAACTGCGGATGTGTTAGATGACGATCAGCTTGGCTTTAGGAAAGGTAAAGGCATCAGAGAGGCAATTGATAATGGAATCAAGACGCTTTCATAGGATTTGTCGACCTGAAAAAAGCGTTCGAAAATGTAAAATGGTTGAAGATGTTCGAAACTATGAGAAAAATAGGGTTAAGCTATAGGGAGAGGGGAGTGATATACAATATGTACAAGAGCCAAGAGAGAATAACAAGAATGGGTGACCAAGAACGAAGTGATCGGACTGAAAAGGGTGTAAGACAGTGATGTAGTCTTTCGCCCCTACTGTTTGATCTATACATCGAAGAAGCAATGATGGAAATAAGAGAAAGGTTGAGGTGGTGGATTAAAATTCAGGTTGAAATGATATCAATGATACGATTCGCTGATGACGTTGCCATCCTGAGTGAAAGTGAAGAAGAATTACATGTCTGAGCTACCAAAGCACAGCTCACGCCCCATCCTCATAGCTTTACTTCTTCCAGTATCTCGTCTCTTATCTTCCAAACTTCACAGAACGTCTTCTGCGAATCTTGCAGAACTAGCGCTACTGGAAGAAAGGATATTGTGGAGACAAGGCTTAGCCACAGCCTGGGGGATGTTTCCAAAATGAGATTTTCACTCTGTAGCGGAGTGTGCTCTGATATGCAACCTCCTGGTAGATTAAAACGGTGTGCCGGACCGAGACTCGAACTCTAACTGTTCTATTATTGAATGCAATCGGCCAGATTCCGTCATACATATTCACATCTACCTAGAAAGGCGTACTGTGCGAGTGTGACTTCACTCACAGGTCCGCAGCTCGTGATCTAGTGGTTAGCATTGCTGCCTCTGGATCATGGGGTCCTAGGTTCAATTCTTGGCCGGGTCGGGGATTTTCTCCGTTCAGAGACTGGCTGTTTGTATTGTCACATCACTTCATCATCATTCTGGAAAAATGGAGTGACTGGACTGTCAAAAGATTGGGAATTTGTAGCAGCGCTGGTAACCGCTCGGTTCAGCGCCCCACGAACCAAACGTAATCGTCACCCACTCAGAGCAGCCTACTCGACAAGTGCCAGCATTGCCTGAATGAAAGAGATTTACAAATTTTACCTGGGATATAGATTTACTCACTTAATGATCCGAAAGTAACTCCACTTATAAACTTGAGCTTAGTGAAGTAATTTTGTTTACTCACGTAAGAAGACTGGACACGAAATTCTGGGGAGATATAGACAGTCCGTAAACTGAAAAGCAAGCAGCGCTCGGGATGGAGGAGTCGCCTTTTGTAAGAGCGTTTTAACTGTCGTGCACAGTTACTAAGAATCAGTTTCTCCTCTAACAACACAGTGTGCAGACATTTCGATAGACTCCACATGCGTTAGTGTTATTAGCAACTCATATTTGTATTCCATGTTTAGCATTACGCAGACACGTTTCCAGACTGGGTCACCAGTGATTCATCACGCGAACAATGAAAGGTGCGGTGTAACTTTGTAGAGCACCTTGCACTTTTACCATGAAAATACTATTTCCAATAATCTGCGACTTTTCTGTTTCCTGAAAGGTTGGAACTGTAGTCCTAGAGAAAAAATGAATAATCCCTTTTTTGTAGTAAATTTAAAATAGGTTTATTTTCTTTCTGAAACTTGCGGTTTTTGAATTATTCAAGGAAAACATTAAAAAGTGACGTTTAATGGCACCCCCACACTCACGCTCACACCCCACCGACCAGGATTTTTAGTAAGTCGGTCATTGTACTCCAGTAATGAGGAAAGGTAGATTGTCATCATGAGCTCCCCCCCCCCCCCCCCCCCGCCCTCTATTTCACATTTTCTGGTCTTCGTTGACTGGGCTAAATGCCCTAATGTGTGCAACAAAAGTTGCCACCAGCTCAGTGTACCTCCCATACTGCAGTATAAAAGACAGAGGAGAGTATGTGTTACACGGTGGCTCGCCATACGGAGACCACCAGCAGCCTTCGCAATGTCCTTAGCCATGGCACTACTGCTGCTGCCGCGTGAAGTGTCGAAATGGCATACGACCAACGACACATTTTCACTCCTGAGAGTTTGTGTACTTTTCATTCTGTAAGCAAAGCAGGCTGTTTGGGTAATGAGGATCCTCTGTACAATCAGGAAACTTTCAAAACACGCCAGCCAAGGTGGCCGAGCGGTTCTAGGCGCTACGGTCTGGAACCGCGCGACCGCTATGGTCGCAGGTTCGAATCCTGCCTCGGGCATGGATGTGTGTGATGTCTTTAGGTTAGTTAGGTTTAGTAATTCTAAGTTCTAGGGGACTGATGACCTCAGAAGTTGAGTTCCATAGTGCTCAGAGCCATTATTTTCAATATACCGGCCGAGTTGGTAGTGAGGCAAAGGCAATTCTAATAGGGAATATTTGGGATGTTGATGTTGTAGAAGCGACAAGGGGGATATAAAAACGTCATAAAAAACCGACGTACCAAGAATGAATTATCCAAATAGGACGGAAATTGGTAGACGTGAAGTACATGTACAGCTAAACAAATGATTGCCATTTCAGAAAAACGGGATGATTTATTCAAGAGAACGAACTTCACAAATCGAGCAGTCAATATCGAGTTGGCCCGCCTCTGTCCCTTATGAAAACAGTTGTTAGGCTTGGCAGTGATTGAAAGAGTTCGTGGGATTTTTCTGAGAGATATCAAGCCGAATTATGTCCAATTGGAACGTTAAATCGTCAAAATCCGTAGCTGGTTGTTTCGAACGCTTTCAACTGGGGAAAGATCCGGCGCCCTTACTGGGCAAGGTACGTTTGTCAAGCACGAAGACGAGAAGGAGAAACTACCGCCCTGTACGAGCAGGCATCTTGCTGAAATTTAAGTCCAATATGGCCTGCATGAAGAGCAACAGAACGGCGCGTACGACATAGTCAATGTACCGTTGTGCTATAACGGTTCCGTGGATGACAACGAAAGGGGTCCTGTTACGAAAAGAAATGGTAATCCAGACCATCACTCATATTTGTCAGACTGTACGGTAGGTAACAGTCAGGTTGGTATCCCACCACTGCCCAGGGCATCTCCAGACGCGTCTTCGCTGCCAATTGGTGCTCAAGCGAGACTCATCATCTGCAGACAGTTCTACTCTCGTCAATGAGATTTGAACCTTGGTGACCAGCGAAGATATGTCTGGAGACGCCTCAAGCAGTGGTGCGTACCGACCTGACTGTCACCCACTATATTACCCGACAACCAGGAGTGATGGTCTGGGAGCCATTTCTTTTCAGAGCAGGCCCCCTACGGTTGTCATCTGCGGTATCCTTACAGCATAACGGCGCATCGACGATATTCTATGTCCCGTTTTGTTGTCCTTCATGGCAAGTCTTCCTGGGTATACATTTCAGCAAGATAATGCCCTCCCGCACATGGCGATAGTTTTTACAGCTTGTCTTCGTGTTTGCCAAATCCTACCTTCGCTAGCAAGGTCACAGGATCTCTCCCCAGTTGAGAACGTTTGGAGCATTACAGGCAGAGCCCTCCAACGACCTCAGGAGTTTGACGATCTAACACACCAGTCGAGCAGAATTTGGCACAATAATTCTCACGAGGACAAGCCGAATAACTGCTGGTATAAGGGGTCAGAGGTGGACTTGCTCAATTTATGAAGCATTTCCGTCCCATTCGGATAGTTCCTTCCTGCTACGTCGTTTTTTTTTTGTCTTAGAGTGTGGGCTAGAGGGGCAGGACAAGCCACGGTATTCATGCCAAATACTCCCATGTCAAAGGCTGGAGGCCTCAAATACGTAACAGGTGACTGCGACTGTTGCTAGAGAATTCAATAGTTTAGTCGTACCACATTCATGAAAAGTAATATAGTGATCGCATTCTACCCTATAACGCCGAGGGTTGGTAACGTGTTGTTTAACAGTTCATTTCTATTGGGACTTATGAAGACAGTGATGTAGAATTTGTCAATTATTAACCCTAGGCAATGTTTGGAACAGAGGCTGCTCTCCAAAGTTCAGTTAGTAATTGTATTTATAAGGAATGTGTTAGATAAATCTGCAATCTTAAAGTGAAAATTTGCCGTATTCCTTATTCTGACCTGCATGTCGAGCCGCGACCAGTAGGGTAATAGCAGCGGCAAATGCCGACGAGTGTAGTACGTACGGTTTGGTGTGGCAGTCTGGAGTGCGACAGGCTGCAGAAGAAGAGTGCACAAGAATAAAATAATGCACATGTGATCAATATTTTACTTGTTACATCCCAATGCAACATGGGTGTTCAGTGAGATTCGAGTCAGGTGAAGGTGGAAGCTGCTGTAGTCGTGTTGTTTCATATCCACATGCCTCTCAAATCAGTCATCGACATTAACAGCGCTAAGGGTGGGCATATTACCAACTACGATGATAGTATACCATCTTGTAGACAAGTCATACAGTACTGATAACCTAAAACGGTCTCATAGTACTACAGTTAGATAGTGAGACCAACCGGACGCACTGCAAATTACTTTTTATTTTGCCACCTACAACGTTTACAAACTTCCATCTTTCTCCGTAGCAAGGGGACGTAGTCCTTAATGTCCCCTATGCACAAACAAGCGTCGATACCTTCCACATGTGAACACGCCGTGGCGAGGGACTGTGTAAATGTATACATGCCAACTTAGTGTAGAGCTATCCTGCAGTGCAAATTCACCACCCATAGTTCTTGAAGTCTGGTCTCAAGCGGAAGGAGATGGTCACCATAAACAGCTTAACAACAGGTCACATTGGTATTAAGGAAATGAAGCATCTACTAATGTTAGTACCATCTCAGAAATGCAATTACTGCGCAGTTGATGAGGACATTGTGCAATTTTTAGTACAGATGTACATTACAAAAACGAGGGAGAACACTCTGTACATATCTTACAAAATGGTTCAAATGGCTCTGAGCACTATGGGACTTAACATCTGCGGTTATCAGTCCCCTAGAGCTACTTAAACCTAACTAACCTAAAGGCATCACACACATCCATGCCAGAGGCAGGATTCGAACCTGCGACCGTAGCAGTAGCGCGGTTCCGGACTGAGCGCCTAGAACCGCGAGACCACCGCGGCCGGCACATATCTTACAACTTATTACTTCTCACTATATTAATCCAAGTTCATTGAATAATGATGTCTATATAGAAACTTTTTACGTTGTAAAATTAATTTGGAATATTATTTTAGGATTTTACTTCTTAGCAGCTTGATTCTATCATTTGATGAGTTTATAAGGTCAGTTTTGA
Organism: Schistocerca piceifrons; assembly: GCF_021461385.2. Taxonomy (NCBI): domain Eukaryota; kingdom Metazoa; phylum Arthropoda; class Insecta; order Orthoptera; family Acrididae; genus Schistocerca; species Schistocerca piceifrons. The sequence goes on along the minus strand of NC_060141.1, from coordinate 546,786,503 downwards.
ATTACGCAAAAATTCAATGATTTTATATTCGTGTCAACAAAGTAAACAGCTATTAAATTTAAAAAAAATCGTTAAGTTTTAAGTCCTGTACACGAAATAACTTAATCTCGATCTTGTGTCAGGACTTTTTTTTAAAAAAAAAATTAGCATTTGGCTGTATGAGCCATTACACGAAGCCATTAAAATCTGTACAAATACGAATCACACACGTTTCCACGTGTCAGTGTTCCAGGTTGTGTGCTGCTTGTACAAATCAAGTCCATTTGCATTCACTCACTTTTCAAGCTGTTTGGCAATAACAGCTGTAACATGTGCAGTTTATATGAAACAGAAAATGGGGAAAGAAAGGGAAGGGATGGGTGGGAATTCGTAACTTCTAGCCGCACAGGACATTACGGTAATGTATGGGCGAAAGTTGAAAATCTGTGCAGGGCCGGGACTCGAACCTGGTTTTACCGCTTCTCATGAGCGGTTGCCTTAACCGTTTCGAAGCGCTGATTCTGGGTTCGTGTCCCGGCCCGGCATAAGTTTTCAACTTTTTGCAAGTGCACTACCAGTACCCTGTACGGTTGGGAGTTACGAATTCCCCCTCCCCCTACCCCCCCCCCCCCCCCTCCCCAATCTCTGTCCTTTCGTCTCCCATTCTCTGTTTTATATAAATATATGCACCATTCGCGACATCACGAATGGTGTGTCTTTTGGTGGATATGTCCTATAGCACAGACACCACTCATATTCACTGAAGAGCCAAAGAAACTGGTACACTTGCCTAAACTCGTGTAGCGCCTCCGCGAGCACGCAGAAGCGCCGGAATACGACGTAACATGGACTCGACTAACGTCTGAAGTACTGCTGAAGGGAACTGACTCCATGAATCCTGCAGGTAGTTCCATAAATCCGTAAGAGTACGAAGGGGTGGAGATGTCTTCTGAACAGCATGTTGCAAGGCATCTCAGATATTCTCAATAATGTTCATATCTGGGGTGGATTTGGTGGGCATCGGAAGGTTTTAAACACAGAAGAGTGTTCCTGGAGCCACTCTGTCGCAATTCTGGACGTGTGGGGTGTCGCATTGTTCAGCTGAAATTGCCCAAGTCCGTCGCAATGCACAGTGTACATGACTGGAAACAGTTGAGCAGACAGGATGCTTAAGTACGTGTTACCTGTCAGAGTCGTATCTAGAATTATCAGGGGTCCCATATCACTTCAACTGCACACGCCCCACAACATTACACAGCCCCCACCAGCTTGAACAGTCCCTGCTGACGTGCAGGGTCGATGGAATCATGAGGTTGTCTTCATACCTGTACACCCCCATCTGCTCGATACAATTTGAAGCGAGATTCGTCCGACCAGGCAACATGTTTCCAGTCATCAACAGCCCAATGTCGGTGTTGACCGGCCCAGCAAGACGTAAACCTTTGTGTCGTGCAGTCACCAACGGTACAGGAGTGGGTCTTCGGTTCTGAAAGACCGTATGGATGATGTTTCGTTGAATGGTTCGCACCCTCACACTTGTTGATGGCCGAGCATTGAAATCTGCAGCAGTATGCCGAAGGGTTGCACTTCTGCCACGTTGAACGGTTCTCTTCAGTCGTCGTTGGTCCCGTTCTTGCAAGATCTTTTCCCGACCGCAGCGATGTCGGCAATTTGATGTTTTACCTGGTTCCTTTTGTTCACGGTACACTCGTGAAATGGTCGTACGGGAAAATTCCCGCTTCTCTCGTCCGCCAACTATAACACCACCTTCAAACTCACTTAAATCTGCCATTTTTGCAGAAGTAACCTATATAACAACTGCTTCAGACACTTGTCTTTTATAGGCGTTGGCCGACCGCAGCGCCGTATTTTGCCTGTTTACGTATCTCTGGATCTGAGTATGCATGCGTGTACCAGTTTGTTTGGCGCTTCAGTTTATAATGATGAACAGTTTGTCTGTGCATCTCATTCCATGTTATCTTCGTTGGTATTTTTGCAGCATAGACCACTGTTAAGTTTACTGGTGACTTTCATGGCAACAGTGTTATCATAAGTAACAGATCAGTTTCATGATGTTCAGTTACTACTTCCAAATTAAATTTTTCTTTTCTGTTTTGTGCAACGGACGAAGTCTGTATGCCTAGTAGTTGCTATCAATGCCTTAAGGACTGCTGTCTCAATCAAATGCACCAAGTAAACAGGCAGAGACAATCTGAATCGTAGCGCGTACCAGATTAGATAGGACAGTAGATGAAACAAACACCACAACCAAGACAGTGGTACTGACGGTTCTGAATCTTTTCAGAGATGTTTAAGTATCGGAGCAAAATAAGACACCGCAGTGTATTATGGTTTAATAAGAAAATAATGTGTGGAAATTATGTATTTACATGTTTGCGTATATTGTTCCTGTGAGCCAGTGAGGTGGCGCACTGCACTAGTATTCGGGAAGATGGCAATGCAAATTCCAGTCTGTCCATAAAGATTTAGATTTTAAGTGGATTCCTAAAATCACTTAACGTGAATGCTAAGATGAAAACTTTAAAATACTTTTATGCAGTGGCATCCACAAGACAGCCGGCCACCTGACAATAGCAAAAGAGGTCTCTGCCGAAAGCCCGTGGGCAGTTAAACACTTGACGTGGCTCGATACCCGAGAATATTTTATTAATGGATATCGCTGCGAGAGCATGTATTTGTATTCAACATTTTTATTTCTTCTTTGTCAACCCTTTCCAAATTTTCTTCGTTTGCTTTGATGCTTTCTCAACGTAAGGTTGACTAACACTGGGGACGGGCTACAACCCTGTCTCACTCGTTTCTCAGTTACCGACTTGCTTTCATGTCCTTCGAGTTTTATAAACACAGTCTGCTTTCTGCGCATGTTGTAGATAATCTTTCGCTCCAGAATTTGGAAAGAGTGATAGAACTTTGGTGGAGTGGATATTCGGGCTTGGTTGGCATAGCAGAGGATGACAGGGACAAAGGCCTTGTAGGTGGCAGGATGATGATACCACTTTCCATATTCTCTGACTGTGTCCATTAAAATAAGTAAGAGGGCTGCTGTTCGTAATACGACTTCAAAAATTATCAAGGTACCTAAGTTTCTGTGAGCTGAGTTTTGGAGCAGAAATTGGGCCGAGTAGTTCATATGCAAACTTTTTGTTAAAATATATAGATATTTAACTATTGATTTCTTTAATACGGTACATGACATAAAAGAAAAAAGCTTTTCATATACATGAGAAATATTTGGAGATTTTGTTCTTATCCTGCAATATTTCATATGTACTGGTGTTAGTACTTTGTTCTAAATATATTAACTTTTATCAGCTCTTTTAAATTGTGCAAATGAATATTTTCCGTATATATCCGCACGTATCAGGTAACTGACTGTGTAACTCGGTGTACACTTACCTTACGACAATGGTTGTGCATTTTACTCAGTTTCACGTCACAGTGGTATGACTGCTCATTGTATTCAAGTGGCTCTGAGCACTATTGGACTTAACATCTGAGGCCATCAGTCCCCTAGAACTTAGAAATACTTAAACCTAACTAACCTAAGAACATCACACACATCCATGCCCGACGCAGGATTCGAATCTACGACTGTAGCAGTCGCGCCATTGTATTCCCAGGTATGATTAAGTACAAGATGTTTGTGTTCTATCTTGCTGCTTTCCTTTACTTTTTTACTAAACATTATACCGTATATAAAATGTTACCCTATTTCATCTCAATTTCTTCTTTCCTGAATATGTATCTGAATGTTGTATTGTCACCTCGTTTTCTTCTTTACTGAATACAGACATGCAGATGGACTGTATGCTGGATCAAAATTGAGCGTCAGTAATTAAAAATAAATGATCTAGACGTCGTCGTCTAAAAGATTTGTGTTTATGAAGGAACACGGACTATAACCAAAACGAACAAGGACTATACCCACAAACACCGTGAAAATGGGTCAACAAAATCAGGTCAAATCTAATCTGTAGGTGCACGTGCATTTCCTACTCTTACCCACGACAGCTTTGCTATTGCCGTTAGTCGCTCTGATAAGACTATCAGCAAAATGCTTGTTTTCCTTACGCTGCCATTGAGATATCGATTTCCACTATTGACGTATCAGTGGTAACAAATGTAAACAGCGTACACGTGATATCGTCTGCATACTCGTTGTTTATTGGCTAAGTGCCTGCTAATCTAAAGGAAAACGCCCTGTACTTGTATTCTTGAGCGGTATCACTGTTTTGCTCTTGAAACAGTCGCATGAATCTAGAATTTTCTGGGAGACGTACCTCTTTGGCCTTGAATGAATTACTGTACGAATGTATATCCCACGACTGAAAACAGTACCAACTAAGCTACAGAGTTACGTATGACAGCAAGTGTTTATAAAAACTTTACCCTTGACGCTATTTATTGCGAACCCAACTGTTTTGTGTTCTCTTTACAAGTACTGTGCTTCGTTATCATTTGCTTGCTCGTATAATACAATGACCATACATTACCGGGACCACAGCCAGCCCTACTGCCATCATTCACTTGACATACACAACTGGAAAAAGGCTACCACCAGATTTTTCCATTCTTTCCGGTCTTCAGAAGTACTCATCCGTGTTGCTTGTTTTTATCATCTGGCGGTCTTCCATTACCTCGACGTCTGCCTTTTCTTGTATTTTCTAATTCGGAATTAAGCTTCCGAAGTTGATCTACTATCATTCCTCATAATTTAGTGCTTTGATCAAATTACATCTAGCACGTCTCTCTGTTTCTTGAAACATATTCACTCTACGTGTCTCTCTCAGTATTTCTCAACACCCATTCATCCACTGTTCTGGGATCAGTTGTATCCGCGTTAACAGCTATGTCTCTCTGCCATAAGTCAAAATGAATAATGCAAACTGATTTTAAGGTTCCTTTCTGAAACAAATCGGCATCTTGGTTGCGATAATTCTATTTGTGTTAGCAAAGCATTCAAAGGCAGTTTTGCTTTCCAGTTTATTTCTTTTGCTGTCCATCCACATGTTACTGTTTCACTGCTGACAACACCAGCGGGCACGCGCCTCCTACCAATCAGCAGATATAAATTACACACGAGAGTAACAAGGATTTGTGAAAGCACAGTCTGGAGACGTCCATATTCAAAAGTAGTACTCATTGTCAGTAAGGAATATGAACGTAAATTAAGTCATTTTTAATACAGCTCTATGAGTAGAAGGCAAATGACATTTAAAATAGCGTATCCAGTTGTCTGGTGGGCGGGGCAGCGTCGCAGTACATGCGATTGCCGATTGTCTGAATAAAGTAGTATAAAAGATACAGGGTGTTCCGAAATAATCCTTACAACTTTGATCACATATAATTCTCAAATAGGGAAAGGTCGAAACCTTCCGCTTGCAGCTTGATGTTCATACGCATGGCCGCCTAGCAGAGTTCAACGTGTTAAGGTGACCATATTTTCCAGACTGAAATTCGCGGTACATTAAAAATTTTTGATACTGCAAACAAGTTTTAATTAAACGTAATAAATGTAAGTTATCACTTTAGTTTGTTGCGAAAAGTACGTTAATTTGTATTTTATTAGTATCTTCTAAGATAAAGCAGTGTCAGCAGACATAGCGTTTTTTTATCAGTGCTGTAAATTTTCTTCAGCATGTCTATATTCTTCAACAAAATATGAAAACATTCAACTCAAGTTTCATTATAATTCACTCTAGTCACTAAATTTGCTTAGTAGTTTCTATAGCACACTGTGTTTTGTCACAGCTCCATATATTAGTTATTTGGGAAAATACCCTTTCAGTACCAGCATACCGACACAGGTGAAATAAACATCTAATTTGGGATAAATCGTTTGAAAATTATTAAATCCGGAAAAAATACCTGCCCCTAATTAATTAAAAAAATTGGGGATAGAGCTAAAAAATTCGTGACTGTCATGGAAAAGAAGGGGGGCGGGGGGGGGGGGGGCAATGGTCTACATCTACAGCTACATAGATATTTCGCAAACCACAGTACGGTTCATGGTGGATGGTACCTGGTGTTACTACTAATCATTTCGTTTCCTGTTCCACTCGCAAACAGACAGAGGGAAAACGACTATCTCTATGCCTTCGTATGAGCCCTAATTTCTCGTATCTTATCTTCGTGGTCTTTTCGCGCAGTGTATGTTGGCGGCAGAACAATCGTGGGACAGTCAGCTTCAAATGCCGGTTCTCTAAATTTTCTCAATAGCGTTTCTCGAAATGAACGTCGCCTTCCCTTCAGTAATTCCCATTTGAGTTCACGAAGCATCTCCGTACCTCTTACACGTTGTTCGAACCTATCGGTAACAAATCTATCAGCCCGCCTCTGAATCGATTCAATGTCTTCCTTCAATCCGACCTGGTAGCGATCGCAAATACTCTAGCAGTACTCAGGAATAGTAGTACCAGCGTCCTACATACTCTGTTCTGAACTGCTACTTCCTGAAATTCTTCCATTTCATATTGCTTTGTGAAGTTACACCCAGATATTTAATCGACTTGACTGTCAAGCAAGACACTAGTAACATTGTATCAGAACATTACAGATTTGTTCTTTCTACTGAACCTCATTAACTTACATTTTTCCATATTTAGAGCTAGGTGTCATTCATCACACCAACTAGAAATTTTGTCTAAGTCGTCTTGTATCTTCCTACAGACACTCAAGTTCGACACCATACCGTACACCACAGTATCATAAGCAAACCTTAAATGTGTGTTGGATTTGTAGCTCACATGATACCTAAGCGATATTCCAGTACCATGTCTGGCCCATCGTGTCCTAGTTAACGTGTGCCGTTGTTCTGACGCGATCTCACAATTTCTGCAGGTCCCACCAAAAGAATAAATGTAATGAGGTTCCGCAGGACCTGGGTGTCATTTGGTCTGTACCAATCATTCCACACACTGTCACACTGTGCGAACTGTACGGGGGGTGGGGTGGGGTGGGGTGGGGGGTGGGGGGTGGGGGTGGCCAGCCAAAAACTAACACGGGAAAATAGGAAAAAAGCACCTTTAGGTGTGTGTGAACATTCGGTCGCAAACTACACATTTTCGCCTATTTCCATTCCCGAAAAATACGTGATCAGAGTGTAAAGATCGTTTTGGAACACCCTATATGTGTATAGGAGAAAGTCTAAGCGTGATTGCCTCTGGGTTTTTAACATACTAAAGCGAAGAAACTATCTACGGGCTGGTCCTCATTTAATGAATTTTAAGTAAAGTTTAATACAATCTATTTATTTCCAATCAATCAAATTTCCCCAGTCACTAAAAAAGGTCCAGATTTACGCCGGACAATTGTATAACAATTCCTCCAATATGCCTCTGGACGCCATCGAAACTTGGACTAATCCCAGGAAAACTAGTGTTGCAAAATGGTAATTTTCCTCTAAGCCACGAGGGTTGCCCAGAAAGTAATGCACAGCATTTTTTTATCAGCCGGAAACAATGCTACGAATGCGAACGTTAGGTACGTATTATTTGAAGTCTCTTGAGTGAGCACGCCACGTTTCCGTCTCTTCCGACAGATAGCGTAGCTGCAGGACAGTTTCAACATGGCGTTAGTAGGTGATGTACGTTACGAACAACGTGTCGTCATTGAATTTCTCACTGCAGAGAAGGAAACTGTGGGAAATACACTCCTGGAAATGGAAAAAAGAACACATTGACACCGGTGTGTCAGACCCACCATACTTGCTCCGGACACTGCGAGAGGGCTGTGCAAGCAATGATCACACGCACGGCACAGCGGACGCACCAGGAACCGCGGTGTTGGCCGTCGAATGGCGCTAGCTGCGCAGCATTTGTGCACCGCCGCCGTCAGTGTCAGCTAGTTTGCCGTGGCATACGGAGCTCCATCGCAGTCTTTAACACTGGTAGCGTGCCGCGACAGCGTGGACGTGAACCGTATGTGCAGTTGACGGACTTTGAGCGAGGGCGTATAGTGGGCATGCGGGAGGCCGGGTGGACGTACCGCCGAATTGCTCAACACGTGGGGCGTGAGGTCTTCACAGTACATCGATGTTGTCGCCAGTGGTCGGCGGAAGGTGCACGTGCCCGTCGACCTGGGACCGGACCGCAGCGACGCACGGATGCACGCCAAGACCGTAGGATCCTACGCAGTGCCGTAGGGGACCGCACCGCCACTTCCCAGCAAATTAGGGACACTGTTGCTCCTGGGGTATCGGCGAGGACCATTCGCAACCGTCTCCATGAAGCTCGGCTACGGTCCCGCACACCGTTAGGCCGTCTTCCGCTCACGCCCCAACATCGTGCAGCCCGCCTCCAGTGGTGTCGCGACAGCCGTGAATGGAGGGACGAATGGAGACGTGTCGTCTTCAGCGATGAGAGTCGCTTCTGCCTTGGTGCCAATGATGGTCGTATGCGTGTTTGGCGCCGTGCAGGTGAGCGCCACAATCAGGACTGCATACGACCGAGGCACACAGGGCCAACACCCGGCATCATGGTGTGGGGAGCGATCTCCTACACTGGCCGTACACCACTGGTGATCGTCGAGGGGACACTGAATAGTGCACGGTACATCCAAACCGTCATCGAACCCATCGTTCTACCATTCCTAGACCGGCAAGAGAACTTGCTGTTCCAACAGGACAATGCACGTCCGCATGTATCCCGTGCCACCCAACGTGCTCTAGAAGGTGTAAGTCAACTACCCTGGCCAGCAAGATCTCCGGATCTGTCCCCCATTGAGCATGTTTGGGACTGGATGAAGCGTCGTCTCACGCGGTCTGCACGTCCAGCACGAACGCTGGTCCAACTGAGGCGCCAGGTGGAAATGGCATGGCGAGCCGTTCCACAGGACTACATCCAGCATCTCTACGATCGTCTCCATGGGAGAATAGCAGCCTGCATTGCTGCGAAAGGTGGATATACACTGTACTAGTGCCGACATTGTGCGTGCTCTGTTGCCTGTATCTATGTGCCTGTGGTTCTGTCAGTGTGATCATGTGATGTATCTGACCCCAGGAATGTGTCAATAAAGTTTCCCCTTGTTGGGACAATGAATTCACGGTGTTCTTATTTCAATTTCCAGGAGTGTATTTACAAACGCTTGTGTAAAGTTTGTGGAACATCTGCTGTTGACAGAAGTACAGTTAGTCGCTGGGCACGGAGGGTGAGGTCATCAGAAGGGGATTCGGCGGAGCTCTACGATTTGCAGCGGTCTGGAAGACTATCCACGGTGTCACACCTGACAGCCATGACCTAGCCCCCTCGGAATTCCACTTGTTTGGGCCATTACAGGATACCATTCGCGGAAGACATTTTGCGGATGTTGAGGAGATGATTTACGCAGTGAAGCACTGGCTCCGCCACCAGGACAAGGATTGGCCCTTGTTTCGTGCTGGAGGAAGGCCATAGAACGTGTGTGTCACTCTCATTGTGTTCAGTAAAATTAGTTGAAGAGAAAAATAACGGTGCATTACTTTCTGGACAATCCTCGTATTTAACTGAAATATTTTTGTTCTCATAGTAACATTTAGCGAGTATGCTCACTGCGTATTTGAACATGGGTGCAAGATATTATAATGCAATTCACCTGAGCGGTTTTAAGATATTATTTTAAAAAAATATCTGCTCGCTGTGTGCCAGACTCCGGAAGGCGACAGCCGTCTTGGTTTGTTTCCCCGTCGTTTCGAATCGCTTTTGCCAGCCAGCCTGACTGTGGTTGTTTACGCGGTTTCTCAACATTCGTCTACGCGAATTATGATCTCATTAACCATTTCAGTTTCCTTTACACGATACACAAACGCTTACAACACGAGAAACGCATCTACATAATAAAACTATTAAACAGAGACATTTCAACACACGCAAGTCTACCGGTAAAGGTAATCGTCAAGATTATTGTGTTTCGATTGTTGTAAGAAGCTGCAAAGTTTTAAATTTATAAATTTATTTTTTTCGTTTGTACCGCTTAATGGAAGCGAGTAATATTGCAGGTAATCCTGATGCACCAAAAGCCATATGAAAACAAAGAAGCTTAATTAAATAAATGTATATATAAATCAGAATAAAATATTTGGACTGGAGAAATCATAAGACTGAATAAGACATGATCGTCAAGGTAAATTCAATGCAAAAACAGTATCTGGACGGATGATTTCGTATTATAACACTGTTTGCACCTCGTGGTCTAGTGGCTAGTGTTGCTATCTCTGGATTAAGGGGTTCCGGGTTCGAGTACCAGCCTGGATGGGGATTTTTCTCTGCCTGGGGACTGGGTGTTTGTGTTGTCTTCAGAATTTCATCATCATCATTCGTGGCCGTCGCTTATTTGGATTGTGAAAAAATTGGGTCTTTGTACCGGCGCTGATGATCGCGCAGTTGAGCACCCACCAAACCAAACATCATCATCATATTAGAAAAAATATATATAAAAAATTCAGAGGAAATTAGCGGTTGATGACAAATATTTTTCGCGATAAAAAAACTTCCCACAAGTGGAAGTATATGCTTAAAATGCAACAGATCATATCTTCAATTAAAGAAATTGTATTCTATGTGGTTCATGTTCACGTCACATCAGCATTCACCGAAAAAAGTTATCGATGGTGGGCTCCAACCGGATGAAGAGAGAGGTAGAGCTTCAATAAATTTAAATTATAAACACTTATTTAAGTAAAATTTTTTTAATGTAAAACGATTCTGTAATGGAGTAAAATGTATTTAAATAATTTCTCCTAGTCCCATACAGATTCCTAACGCCATGAGCGTAGTTCTGAAAATTTGTGCTAGTGAATTTTTAATAGCTATGATATTACTGGTGAAATTTATAACAAAAAACGTGAGCCGCATGCAATAGGTAAATAATAATGGACGAATAATTCACCCAAGTCGCTAACAATCTTATTGCGCTTCAGAACTGTTGTGTTATTATTCTCAACGGCAGTTACTCTCTATGCTCCTTAGTATTATTTCATGCATCCCACGTTTTCCATTTTCGGTTTTACAATTACTGTCAAAGCTATTAAAAAGTCGCAAGCACAAATTTTCAGGGCTATCTTTATGGTATTATGAATCTCTATGGTGCCAGGATAGATTATTTGATACTTTTTAGTCCATATTAAAAACCTGTTATATTAAAAAAAAATTATTGAAATATTTGTTTTCTGCGCTGCGTGTGTGAAATTTATCTATTGATTAAAATATTTTTATGAGATTACAGCAGAGACAGTTGGAAAATTTCACGTTTATTTCAATTTTTCTTCAACTGAGTCAAGTAGTAATTGCTTCCACCCATGTTTGTCTCGCGTAAAGACCATGAATCTAAAAGCTAGAGAGAATCGAGCTCACACGAAAGTTAGCAGCAATCGCTCTTAACTGCCAAATATTGGCGACTGGAACAGGAAAACAGGGAAATACCAATGGTACACCAAGTACCATCTCACGACACTCTAGGAAAGAAAGCGAGTTAATATTGCATAGTCATGCAGTTCAGAACTAAGTTGAAAGTTTCAAGTCTTTTGCTTATCACGAAGTTAGTTTAAAATCAGTTGGAAAAATTGTACCGAACAGACAACAGACAGACCGGAGAACAGAGTACCCTCCGCCACACACCAGACCCTAAAGCAAGTTATTATTACAGTGTCATCCAGTTCTCAGCTGAGTTGAAAGTTTCAACTGTCTAGCTTATCGGGAAGTTAGTTTAAAATCAGTTGTGATATTTGTACCGAACGAACAGACAAGAAGCGACCTAATAAAAACGTGCTATAAATTGATTGTTTATTTATATATACAGGAGTTTACAGCGCCACACCATATATTAAACTTTTAAAACCAACCAGAAATTGATATTTATGGCCACGAGTACGAAACTTCTTATATAAGTAAGTAAATAGATACATTTTGAAAATACTTTATTTTTAGAAATACAGAGACTAGTTTCATTCGACTGAAGAAGAAGAGAGTCTGGTAACCAATCGATTGCTAAAAGCAGTCGGTTGCCCCATCACTAGCCAATGCGTTGCAATGCACTGACCGTGTAGCGCAGGGCGTCGACTTTGTCGTACTGGTGCCTTCTGTCGAATGGTCGTCTGTAGAAGGACAATGTTTGTCTGCTCGTGCAGGGTAAGAAATCTCGTGAGTGGAGGGACACGCAGGCTCCACTGAAGCACCTTGTTCTGCATTCTGGAGGCAATAATCGTGGCCCACGCAGTGGAGCCATAGGTGAGTGAAGGGTAGTGTTGCTGCACGGCTCGCGAATATACACTGATCATCCAGAACACTACGACCAGCTAAATAATAGCGGTATGTCCACCTTTAGTACGGATAATAGAAGTGACACGATGTGGCGTGGAATCAGTGGGGTCTTGGTTGATCGCTGGAGGGAGTTGGCACCACATCTGCGCACACAAGTCATCTGATTCCCGTAAATTACAGGGAGAGGGGTCGGTAAGCTCTGATGCCAGGTTCAATCACATCTCAGATCTACATCTGCATCTACATCTACATGACTACTCTGCAATTCACGTTGAAGTGCTTGGCAGAGGGTTCGTCGAACCACAATCATATTATCTCTCTACCATTCCACTCCCGAACAGCGCGCGTGAAAAACGAACACCTAAACCTTTCTGTTCGAGCTCTGATTTCTCTTATTTTAGTTTGATGATCATTCCTACCTATGTAGGTTGGGCTCAACAAAATATTTTCGCATTCGGAAGAGAAAGTTGGTGACTGAAATTTCGTAAATAAATCTCGCCGCGACGAAAAACGTCTTTGCTTTAATGACTTCCATCCCAACTCGCGTATCATATCTGCCACACTCTCTCCCCTATTACGTGATAATACAAAACGAGCTGCCCTTTTTTGCACCCTTTCGATGTCCTCCGTCAATCCCACCTGGTGAGGATCCCACACCGCGCAGCAATATTCTAACAGAGGACGAACGAGTGCAGTGTAAGCTGTCTCTTTAGTGGACTTGTTGCATCTTCTAAGTGTCCTACCAATGAAACGCAACCTTTGGCTCGCCTTCCCCACAATACTATGTATGTGGTCTTTCCAACTGAAGTTGTTCGTAATTTTAACACCCAGGTACTTAGCTGAATTCACAGCCTTGAGAATTGTACTATTTATCGAGTAATCGAATTCCAACGGATTTCTTTTGGAACTCATGTGGATCACCTCACACTTTTCGTTATTTAGCGTCAACTGCCACCTGCCACACCATACAGCAATCTTTTCTAAATCGCTTTGCAACTGATAGTGGTCTACGGATGACCTTACTAGACGGTAAATTACAGCATCATCTGCGAACAACCTAAGAGAACTGCTCAGATTGTCACCCAGGTCATTTATATAGATCAGGAACAGCAGAGGCCCCAGGACGCTTCCCTGGGGAACACCTTATATCACTTCAGTTTTACTCGATGATTTGCCGTCTATTGCTACGAACTGCGACCTTCCTGACAGGAAATCACGAATCCAGTCGCACAACTGAGACGATACCCCATAGGCCCGCAGCTTGATTAGAAGTCGCTTGTGAGGAAAGGTGTCAAAAGCTTTCCGGAAATCTAGAACTACGGAATCAACTTGAGATCCCCTGTCGATAGCGGCCATTACTTCGTGCGAATAAAGAGCTAGCTGCGTTGCACAAGAACGATGTTTTCTGAAACCATGCTGATTACGTATCAACAGGTCGTTCCCTTTGAGGTGATTCATAATGTTTGAATACAGTATACGCTCCAAAACCCTACTGCAAACCGACGTCAATGATATAAGTCTGTAGTTAGATGGATTACTCCTACTACCCTTCTTAAACACTGGTGCGACCTGCGCAATTTTCCAATCTGTAGGTACAGATCTATCGGTGAGCGAGCGGTTGTATATGAGTGCTAAGTAGGGAGCTATTGTATCAGCGTAATCTGAAAGGAACCTAATCTGTATACAATCTGGACCTGAAGACTTGCCCGTATCAAGCGATTTGAGTTGCTTTGCAACCCCTAAGGTATCTTGCTAACAGCTGTTCGTGTTTCAAATTCTGGAATATTCCATTCGTCTTCCCTGGTGAAGGAATTTCGGAAAACTGCGTTCAATAACTCCGCTTTAGCGGCACAGTCGTCGGTAATAGTACCATCGGCACTGCGCAGCGAAGGTATTGACTGCGTCTTGCCGCTTGTGTACTTTACATACGACCAGAATTTCTTCAGATTTTCTACCAAATTTCGAGACAATGTTTCGTTGTGGAACCTATTAAAGGCATCTTGCGTTGAAGGCCGTGCCAAATTTCGCGCGTCTGTAAATTTTAGCCAGTCTTCGGGATTTCGCGTTCTTCTGAACTTCGCATGCTTTTTCCGTTGCCTCTAAAACAGATCTGGTGAGATGGGGGCCAGAATATCAATTGGAACTCGCCATTGTATTCCTCGAACCATTCCAGGCCTTGTCATACGGCGCATTATGTTGTGGAAAAATGCCACTGCTGTCGGAAAACATGAAGGTGTGTACATGTTCTGAAACCAGTGCACTTTACTCGGCCGTCATGATGCCTTGCACGAGTTCCACTGGATCAACGGATGCCCACGTGAATGTTCCCCAGAGCATAACTGAGCCACCTCCAGTTTTTCTCCGTCCCGCAGTACAGATGCCAAAGGGCTGTTCCCCTGGAAGGCATGATGAAGAAGGTATCGGGATGCATCAGACTATGCAACGCTCTGCCATTGAGCAAACGTTCAGTGCCGATGGTCACGTGTCCGTCTCAGTCGGAGTTGCCGCCGTAGTGGTGTTAACATTGACACATGCATCGGTCGTCGGCTGCGGAGGCCCATCGTTAGGAGTGTTCGGTGCACTGTGTGTTGAGAGACACTTGTACTCTGCCCAACATTACAGTCTGATGTTAGTCCCTCCACTGTTCACCTCCTGTCCCATTTTATTAGTCTGCCCAGTTACGACGTCCGGCACCTGTAATGAGGGGACGTCGCCTAACCTCACGAGGTCTGGACGTGTTTTCACCTTGGTTTCGCCACGTGTTGAAGACACTATCCTCAGCACTCCTCACCCGACAAGTCGTACAGATTTCGCAATGCTCTTGCCGAGGCTCCGGGCCATTACAATCTGCCCTCGGTCAAACCCAGCTATATCACGCCCCTTCCCCCATTCTACGCACGGATAGCACGCTCACTGACACGACATGCACCGGGCGTGTGTCTGACTAGCAATCATTCCTCGCCAACTGACGTTGCTATCGTCTGGGCGGGTTAACATCGATAGTAAGTCGGTGGTCATAGTGTTCTGGCTGACCAGTGTATGTGCCGACACACTAGAAAAACACAGGCGCCAAGGGGTGGGGCTATAACGTCGTCGTAGATGAACCATAAAGGACGACACACTGCAGGAGAAACGGGCCACGGTCTCCACATGAGCGAAGCGGGTAAAGCGTAGCCGCAAATCGCAGCCCAGCGCTGCACCGGAAGTGTGTTGGAGCCCAGTTATACAATCGCACCAAAATGTATTGGCACAGTTACATTTTAGTGGTTGTAGGTTAAACGAAATATATATTTCAGAACAGAGCCCAGACACGTCCCACCTTACATTACATATGTTACAAATATGTCCAATTCACCTGTCCGTAAAGTAACATACAGTGTTATGAAAATAAACATCGCTCCTCTGCATCCAAAAAGGTACTGGCACACGCGTATGATTCGGACAGTGTGTTCCTTTTCTTCATTGATGTTCACCTTCTAATAGCTAGTGTGCATCTCTTTATCATCTATAACAGCACGTAAACGCCTAGGAATGCTTTGTATTAAATTCCGGATGATATCAGGGGTAATTTTCGACCATTCCTCCAGGAGCACTTTCTCCAAGTCGTTTTCACCGGACGGACGCCTTTTTCTGATTTTTTTTTTTTTTTTGTCAAGATGTGCCCACAGGTTCTCAATAGCGTTCAAATCATGGCTCTGAGGTGGTGTTAGAACCCTTGTTGGGGCATTGTACAGTAACCACTCCCAGGTTTTCATGGCGGTATGTTTTGGGTAGTTGTCTTGCTGAAAATGAAACACCCCAGTAAGGCCCAATGTCTGTGCACTAGCGTGTAAATTACCTCGCAACTCGTCGATGTATCTCATATGATCCATTGAACCGTGGATTACAGCTACATTTCCAACGCCGGACGCCGCCATACAGCCCCAGACCTTGATAGAGCCCCCACCGTGCTTGACTATGGGATGCATGTGTGTGATGTCGAGGTGCGTATTCGGCTTGCGCCAGACTTTCTTTCTTGCATCAAATCCGAACACACTGAACTTCGATTCGCCGCTAAATATCACAGTGTTCCAAAACTCCATCGGCTTGCTGCTGATGTCCTTGGCAAACTGCAGGCGTTTCTGCCGGTTAATTTCCGATATGTATGGCTTTTTCCTGAGAAAACATCCATGCATTTCAGCCTCATTCAACACATTTCGTATAGTTTGAACACTAACCGTCTTGTCGGACGTTGTCTGAACAACCTCAGCAACAGCTGCTGCACTTGTATCAGGTTCCTTCCGAGCAGGTTTGATGATATGGCGAAGCTCGCGGGTTGTAAGCGCTTTTGGACGTCCGGAATGACACTTATTCACTGTTGTTCCAGTCTGTTCATATTTACGAATGATGGCTCGAACCGTGTTGTAGCTAACAGACACCTCTGCTCCGATTTGTCGATAGCTTCTCCGTTGTGAATGGAGCAATACCACTCTCGCACGCAACGCCACCGAATGTTCCTTCTTCTTCGGCCCCATGCTGACCTCTATCGCGCAATACAGCAACATACTAGTGACTCGACCGTCAACAACATGCAGTGTCTACTGCGTCAGCAGATGGCGCTCCGGTACCTGAAAACCCAGCAATATACCGAGAAGCCACGCTCTGTGTCAGTACGTTTTGTGGCAGAGGAGATACATGTTTTCCGTTAACACTGCATTTCCTTGTTAATGGTAGTCACTGTGGGCAGAATTGTAATGTGTGGTATGTGAGGTAGCACGTACATGTGCTGTGTACCAGAACGTGTGGCGTTTGTAACCAGCAACGATAAATACGCACGTGTGCCAATAGTTTTCAGTGCGATTGTAGGTGTCCGGTCTCTGTGTCGAGTCGCTGGATTCTTTCGTCTGCGGCCGACGATGCTGAGTACCGCCAGTGTTAGTTCCCATGCCTTGCTGAGCTGAAATCTCGTGTCTCTGTTAGTCAGATCGTTACTTATACGAATTTCGGCTGCTTTTTAATGAAGTCTCAGTAGGTGGAGGCGGACGAAAGGTTCTTTTTCTCTCCGTAGTTCATGCTCTGCCTCGTGTCAAGACTGTTTTCAGCAATAACACACTTTTTTTTGTTTGCATCCTTTTTCCGTACTTTCTTGCATTTAATCCTAAACACCATGTTCGCAGATTTTGACAGCATTTGTATTTAACCTTATTACATCTTGTCACGGAATAAGCCTTGAACGGTTTTGGTTCTTGCCACTAAATGCCATGCATTTTATAGTGGCTTGCAAACTACGAGTGTAGATGAAAATGAGTATGCTTTGTAGTCTTGGTGACTAGAGCATTCTTCCTCGCAAATGCTAAAAATGCGTCAGTAGTTACGTAAATGTTTTCACACGATATTAACAGGTACTACAAACAACCAGTTTAGCAGAAATCAGTGAAAATTTCAGTGGCCTCCATTAAATACGAGAAAGTACGGAAAACGGATTTGAAAAGACTGTTTTTGTAATCTAGCATTTTAATTAAGAAGGAATGACGAAACTAATGTTCCGTCTGCCTCCTTTGCCCGAAAACGCTGAGAACACATTTTGCTTTGTTTGGCTAGTTTCCAAACATTCCGTCTCACAGCATTCCCCCGAGTTGGACTGATTGGAAATTTAAAGTCAAATGACATAAATAAATAAAACCACTACAGTAAAAGTAAACAGTGGGACCAAAATTCACGTATACAAGATGTAACGGGTATAAGTGCAAATATTTTTATATGTGTTACCGTATTATGTACACACACTCTCGCGTTGGTTGTTTTTTCAGCGAGTCGAACAATATTTCAAAAAATACATCACAAACGTTTCTATACAGTCGTAACTACTTCACTAACGAGGAGAACACGGCAAGTGCCAGAAACTTCGCTCAATGGAAGAAATGGTTCAAATGGCTCTGAGCACTATGGGACTTAACATCTGAGGTCATCAGTCCCCTAGAACTTAGAACCACTTAAACCTAACTAACCTAAGGACATCACACACATCCATGCCCGAGGCAGGATTCGAAACTGCGACCGTAGCGGTCGCGCGGTTCCAGACTGAAGCGCCTTTAACCCCTTGGCCACACCGGCCGGCTCAATGGAAGAGTGGTCGCAGTAAGCGAACACGTGTCACGCCTTATCCGTGGATACTCGACCGTTCCTGAAAAAAAAAGACGGTCAAAGTTTTTTAGGTATTTTCGAGAAACTTTATGTGCCTTTAGCCGCGTGATATTCTCAGCGGAAGTGGTGGAACTGATTAGGCGGCGGGTTCTTAAGTTTGCGCCCACGTTCGAAATCTTATTATTACTTTTATTTTTGTTTCCCATTTATATACCCATATCTTACAACATTACTACACGAATTTTTTCCAGTGTATATTGATATAAAGTTGTCCTTATTCGTCTACTAACCGTATTCACAAGAATGAATTTATAAGTAAGAGAAAATTATTTGAAATGGTTTTCGATGAAATTGCTGTAGTTATCTTGATTCGTAATCAATTACAAGCATCAGTTTTTGTGAACGTTATCCGTTTTGCATGGCATGGTTTTCCACCAAAATATCGCCAACGTGCGAAACCTTCAGAACGTTAACGACGTTTCTTTCTCGAAAAGAAATTCATACAAATAAATGTCACTGTGGCAAACTTGTCTTCGCACAATGCTTGTGGTACTGAGAATATGTGTGTTCTGAGCGTTTCTACAATCAGCACCATCCAAGTCAAAGCACCAAATTTATCTGAAAAATAAACATATGAATAAAATATAAGGGTTTTAATATAAAAATTGATGTGAAACTGAAATCTCACGATATGAGAACTTAAGAAGATTGTAGCCATCTGACATATTACACATACACATTTTTTATATAATAGATCTATGACACTTTTGTGAAGTCCAGTAATAAATTTAATTTTTTACAGTTAATATAACGTCCTTGTATCTTGTAATTTGATAAGAAACATTCGTGCAGTGACCTTCTACGGATATGCATATAAACAATAATAATAATAATAATAATGTTGCGGTCTTTAGTCCAGAGACTGGTTTGATGCAGCTCTCCATGCTACTCTATCCTGTGAAAGCTTCTTCATCTCCCAGTACCTACTGCAACCTAAATCCTTCTGAATCTGTTCAGTGTATTCATCTATTGGTCTTCCTCTCCGATTTTTACCCTCCACGCAGCCCTCCAGTACTAAATTGGTGATCCCTTGATGCCTCAGAATATGTGCTATCAGCCGATCCCTTCTTCTTGTCAAGTTGTGCCACATTCTCCTCTTCGCCCCAATTCTATTCAATACTTCCTCATTAGTTATGTGAGCTACCCATCTAATCTTCAGAATTCTTCCGTAGCACCACATTTCAAAAGCTTTTATTCTCTTCTTGACCAAACTATTTATCGTCCACGTTTCACTTCCATGCAAATACTTTCAGAAACGACTTCCTAACACTTAAATCTATACTCGATGTTAACAAATTTCTCTTCTGCAGAAACACGTTCCTTGCCATTACCAGTCTACATTTTATATCCTCTCTACTTCGACCATCATCAGTTATTTTGCTCCTCAAATTGCAAAAATCCTTTACTACTTTAAGTGTCTCTTTTTCCTAATCTAATTCCCTCAGCATCACCCGACTTAATTCGATTACATTCTGTTGCTTTTGCTTTTGATGATGTTAATCTAATATCCTCCTTTCAAGACACTGTCCATTCCGTTCAACTGCTCTTCCTGCTCTGTCTCTGACAGAATTACAATGTCATCGGCGCACCTCAAAGTCTTTATTTCTTCTCCATGGATTTTAATACCTACTCCGAATTTTTCTTTTGTTTCCTTTACTGCTAGCTCAATGTACATATTGAACAACATCGGGAAGAGGCTACAACTCTGTCTTACTGCCTTCCAAACCACTGCTTCCCTGTTATGCTCATCGACTCTTATAACTGCCATCTGGTTTCTGTACAAATTGTAATTAGCCTTTCGCTCCCTGTATTTTACTCCTGCCACCTTCAGAATTTGAAGGGGAGTATTCCAGTCAACATTTTCAAAAGCTTTCTGTGAGTCTACAAATGCTAGAAACGTAGGTTTGCCTTTCCTTAATCTATTTTCTAAGGTAAGTCGTAGGGTCAGTATTGCCTCACGTGTTCCAACATTTCTACGGAATCCAAACTGATCTTCCCCGAGGTCAGCTTCTACCAGTTTTTCCATTCGTCTGTAAAGAATTGGTGTTAATTTTTTTCAGCCGTGGCTTATCAAACCTGCTTGCTTTGGGATTGGAATTATTATATTCTTCTTACAGTCTGATGGTATTTCGCCTGTCTCATACATCTTCCTCACTAGATGGTAGAGTTTTGTTAGGCCTGGCTCTCCCAAGGCTGTCAGTAGTTCTAATGGAATGTTGTCTCCTCCCGGGGCCTTGTTTTGACTTAGGTCTTTCAATGCTCTGTCAAACTCTTCACGCAGTGTCATATCTTCTATTTCATCTTCATCTACATTCTCTTTCATTTCTATAATATTGTCCTCAAGAAGATCCTCTGTATACTCCTTTCACCTTTCTGCTTTCCCTTCTTTGCTTAGAACTGGGTTTCCATCTAAGCTCTTAATATTCATGCAAGTGGTTCTCTTTTCTCCAAAGGTCTCTTTAATTTTCCTGTACTCAATATCTATCTCGCCCTTAGTGATATGCGTCTCTACATCCTTACATTTGTCCTCTAGCCATCCCTGCTTAGCGATTTTGCACTTCCTGTCGATCTCATTTTTGAGACGTTTGTATTCCTTTTCGCCTGCTTCATTTACTGCATTTTTACATTTTCTCCGTTCATTAATTAAATTCAATATCTATTCTGTTACCCAAGGATTTCTATTAGCTCTCGTCTTTTTACCTACTTGATCCTCTGCTACCTTCACTATTTCATCTCTCAAAGTACCAATTCTTCTTCTGTTGTATTTCTTTCCCCCATTCTTGTCAATCGTTCCCTAATTCTCTCCCTGAAGCTCTCTACAACCTCTGGTTCTTTCAGATTATCCAGGTCCCATCTGCTCAAGTTTCCACCTCTTTGCAGTTTCTTCAGTTTTAAGCTATAGTTCATAACCAACAGATTGTGGTCAGAGTCCACATCTGCCCCTGGAAAAGTCGTACAATTTAAAACCTGGTTCCTGAATCCCTGTCTTGCCATCATATATTCTCTCTGAAATCTCCCAGTATCTCCAGGCTTATTCCTTGTATACATCCTTCTTTTATGATTCTTTAACCAAGTGTTAGCTATGATTAAGTTATGCTCTGTGCAAAATTCTACCAGGCGGCTTCGTCTTTCATTCTTTAGTCCCATTTCATATTCACCCACTACGTTTCCTTCTCTCCATTTTCCTACTATCGAATTCCAGTCACCCATGGCTATTACAGTTTCGTCTCCCTTCACTATCTGAATAATTTCTTTTATCTCATCATACATTTCATCAATCTCTTCGTGATTTGCGGAGCTAGCTGGCATATAAGCTTCTACTATTGTGTTAGTCGTGGGCTTCGTATCTATCTTGGCCACAATAATGCATTCACTATGCTGTTTGTAGTAGCTTATCCGCATTCCTATTTTCCTATTCATTATTAAACCTACTCCTGCCTTACCCCTATTTGATTTTGTATTTGTAACCCTGTATTCACCTGACCAGAAGTATTGTTCCTCCTGCCCCGAACTTCACTAGTTTCCACTATATCTAACTTAAACCTATCCATTTCCCTTTCTAATTTTTCTAACCTATCTGCCCAATTCTGGGATCTGACATTCTACGCTCCGGTGCGTAGAACACCAGTTTTCTTTCTCCTGATAACAACGTCCTCCTGAGTAGTCCCCTCCCAGGGATCCGAATGGGGGACTATTTTACCTCCGGAATATTTTACCCAAGAGGACGCCATCATCATTTAACCATACAGTAAAGCTGCATGCCCTCGGGAAAAATTACGGCTGTAGTTTCTCCTTGCTTTCAGCCGTTCGCAGCACCAGCACAGCAAAGTCGTTTTGGTTAGTGTTACAAGGCTAGATCAGTCAATCATCCAGACTGTTGCCCCTGCAACTACTGAAAAGGCTGCTGCCCCTCTTCAGGAACCACACGTTACTCTGGCCTCTCAACAGATACCCCTCCGTTGTAGTTGCACCTGCGGTGAGGCACGCAGGCCTCCCCACGAACGGCAAGGTACATGGTTCATGGGGGAGGGGGAATGATAATAATAATAATATTAAATACAATAAAATAAATAAAATGAGTAATCAGATTTTAAACAAGGGGCACAAAATTAAGTAGATGACCGCTAACCACTGGGGAGAATTTCGTCTGAGGATGTCGAGAGCTAAAAGACACATAAATTATGTCGAAAATTCCTCGAGAACTTTGACCGCCACTTTTTCAGAAACGATCGAGTACCTACGGATAAGCCAAGGCGCTCTTCCACTAAGCGAAATTCCTGCGAAATCGGATGATGGTACTTAGCGTGTTCTCCTCTAAGTGGACTACGCCTGTCAGTATAGACTAACCATTCTGCGTCCAAGTGTCATAGTATAACGCCTGATCTACTGCCCAGGGGAAAATAACAGTTAATCACTTGTTCTTTCCAAATATACTTGGAGGTACTACCCAACCTAAAAAGACACTGCTAGTAATAGCCATAATTATTAATCAGCGAATTACGTGAATGATGATGTAATGTTGTTCAGTACACCGTCCTCAGCTACCAGTGGAAATATCTGCACTTACACACATTACATCCTGTTTAAAAGAAAATATCGCTTGAACGAGTCCTCTTATGAATGAAATGCGATTGCTTTACAGTTCAGAATGATTAGTACACCTGTAAATGATGCAAGATATCATTTTTGATTAAAATACTTCCACTTGGGACAAATATTCGAGGCAACTAACTTGGCAGATGTCGTCTGTCAAGTTTGTGATACCATCATAGCTCCCCTTATTATATCTTCTTCATGTATAGAGATACTTGTGGCAAAGATCACAAAAACTACAGCTACTTATTATCCATGCACCTTACAAGTTTGAATCACCTGCTTTTTTCCTTTTTTTTCATGGCTATGAATCTCCGGCAAAATGTTTAACTATACTCATTACTAAGTTCTGTAGCTGAGGGTCATGGTACAGTAATTAGCATACTAGATACGCATTTGGAAGGGCCAGTGTTGAAATCCCCGTTCGGCAATCTAGAAGGTTTTCCTAAGCTGTCAGGATAGTTTCTGACTATGTTATGCTCCGTCTTTAATGATCTCGTCGTCGACACTACACTAAACACCTACCTTCCTGCCTTTCTTTTTTATGCAAAGTAAGATACAATCAAGCGAAAACCGAGCATCGGCCATAACGGGACCATGGAATGATCAGATCAAAAGTAATCACCACACGCGTTAAGAAGTTTATCCAACTGGGAGACGGGACGACCAATTCCTGTTTCGCAGAACGCTGACAGATCCACAACCGCATCCACTCCTGCACTTTCTCGTCCGACTGAAAGCAACGTCCATGCATATCTTTCTGCAGGTCAACCAAAGATGTGAACTTTACACGATGAATGATCAGGGCTTTACGGAGGACGTCCGAGTGTTTCCCAAACAAATCGCTGTAGCTTACCCTTCGTCCGATTGACGAAGTGGGGGGCAGACGTTGTCGTGCAACATGATAATTCCGTTCGACAGCATTTCAGGATGTTTTCACTTTATGGTGCGCCGCAGTTTCTGCAAAGAGTTTTCATAGCGCTGCGTATTGATTGTGATC
Source organism: Schistocerca piceifrons (assembly GCF_021461385.2). NCBI lineage: Eukaryota > Metazoa > Arthropoda > Insecta > Orthoptera > Acrididae > Schistocerca > Schistocerca piceifrons. The sequence continues at coordinate 546,762,494 of NC_060141.1, read as the reverse complement.
CCACCCTCGAGGAACTCGGCGAGCAGAGGGCCCCTACAGTCGAAGAAGGAGGTCGTAATGATCTTTCTTGTGTGAACAGCCTTAGATTTCTTTGGCGCGTAAGATGTCGGATGTTTCCACTGTTGGCTTTGCCGTTTGCCCTCGGACGGTCGGAATGCTGTCAGGCGGAATCATCCTCTTGCACGATAACGCCAGTTCCAACGCTGCCAATCGGACAATCTTCAGCGATTTGGCTAGGAAACACTGCAACACCCTCCGTACAGCCCAGATTTTCACATCTTTGGCCACCTGAATAAAAATGTTCGTGGTTTCAGTTGGACGAGTAAACGCAGTAGACAGTAGAGTTGTGAATTCGTCACGGTGACCAACCACTTTCTACCAAACGGGAATGGAGCATCGTGTTCCCATGTGGGATAAATGTGTTAAAGTGTGTGGTGAAAAATTTTGAATGTAACTATTCCATAGTCCTGATGTGGCAGGGGTCTGGTTTTCATTTGACTGCCCCTCATACGTTCGCGATTTTCAAACTGTCGTTACGTTGTATTCATTCCTTCCGTTGCTCCATTAAAATACCATTTTTGTGACATGGTGCAAATTTTAGGAAATATTTACTGACAGGAGACAATTATGTTTATAGGCTGAGTGATGACTGTCTCGTTTTTGTGAAATGAAACAACTACACCATTGACAAACTGCCTATTGGCTTCTGTCTCGGGTTCTTCGGCCGACGTTCATCTAATGATTTTTCTGACGTTTCGAGAGCACGAGTGGCTGACATTGTCAAAGCTTCACCCTCCATTGCCGGTGGTGAACTGAACCCGAGACAGAAGCCAATAGGCAGTTTGTCAACAAGTGGCCACGAAAGCCTTAACAATTTTGAACTACACCATTGTTACAGCTATGTAAATTTATCTGCAGACATTCTGTATATAATTTCAGAAGTTACGTTTTTATCACCTCGCCTCCGGTATTAACCATTTCTAGAGGGCTGTAATATCTAAGGCGCAGTTTACTATTTTTTTATACTAATGCAGTGGTAATATTAATGCTGTGGTTATTCTTCGCAGCACAGAAGATGATAGGCGTTTTTGTACCACATTGCTGATTACATTTCGTGTATCAGTTTTCTCTCGCGATGTCCGAGTTTTTAATCTTCTGTCTTCATTCCTTTTTGTATTGGTATTCATACGAGGAGGACGCATTTCTGACTGCTCTCATTAAGTATGCATTTCATTCATAGTATACAGGGTGTTAGGGGTATAAGAGCAAATATTTTTTGTTGGTGATTGACTACAGCTTACTGTATAACATTATATGAGTTATTTACTTCATATAGTTATTAGTAATAGTATGTTTTCAGGTTGGTTAATACGTCCAAGTACACGTGGCAGGAACGAGTCATTAATGGTTATTTTCGCCTGGGCAGCAGGTGAAGTGTTGGAAGTGTGGAAGCGTGGAGGAAAAACAGTTAGTCTACATTGAAAGACATAGTTCACTTAGGGGTGCGGTTACGGTCGTGCAGAAAACATCAGCATAAATTATGTGATTTGTTTGAAAGAAAACTGCTACATGCTGAGGAAATAAAAATACTTTTGTTTGCAAGAAAACTACTACATGCAGAGGAAATAAAAAATGGCCAAATGCTAGTAGGATTCTCGCTCGGAGGATTCCGTACAAACATAATTATATATGTATGTATTTGTTTTATCCATACTGGGAGTCGAGAATCTCAACGATTTTTACCTGTTATCGACATCGCTACTGGCAAGATATTGATTCCGGGAACTCCAAGCCGATATCAAAATCTCTACAGTAGTTCCTCAAACTACCCCGAATACAAAAAAGAAGCGAGCAGCGGACTTTAGTATATATGTTAAGATGTAGAAGAAGATTCAACAAAACACTTTTATTTACTTACTAAAACATTACTACAGCTTACAGTTTGTATATGCATGCTGTAGTATCCGTCTGTTCTGCTTTTGACGGATGATGAAGGAAATGTATGTTCAAATGGCTAAAGTTATTTTTTATGTGATATGATTACAATTGAACAAGTTTCAGATTCTTTGCATTACTTGTGGTGTGAAACTTTGCTGCTTGCCAAATTTCGTGATTCTAGATCAACGGAAAGTGCCTTATAGGTTGGTGAGGGAGTTTTTGACTATCAAAGTATGTGACATAAATGGTCGTATCTTTTTATTGCATTAACCTAGACCCTTACAATTTTTATGCCTCCAAGGGACCATAGACCTTGGTACGTGACATAAATTTGAACTTGATACGCCAAATAAATTTGAACTTGATACGTCAAACTTTTCCAGAGAGAAATGTTTAACAGGGGGACAAACAGGCAGACGGACAAAAAATTACAAAGATAATTTATTTTCGTGTTATATAATTACAAATTAACTGTTTTCGGATTTTTTCCTTCATTTGTATTATGAAACCTTGCTTCTTGCCAAATTTCACGATTCTGTGCCAACAGGACGCACAATATAGGTTTTAATGAGTGAGTTTTCGAGTATAAAATCAATATATATTATAGAAGGAAGTGTACAATGTGCGTGCCGCTAAAACGCACAAACGAGTCCAGGTACGATCAAGGGAGTTGTATGGTGTGGTAGCACGTTATCCACCATCCATGAACCAGGTTCCGTTTCTACCTGAAGGGCGTGCTTTTGAAGATATAAGGGCTGCAAAGTTTCACCGTATTCAAATTTTGAGAACATTCCAGAAAATTCGAGAGTATTCGAGAGCATTCCACAACATTCCAGAGTGTTCCACATTGATCAGGGACGTTGATCAGGGATAGTCTCGAACATTTGAGGAGATTCCAGAATGTTCGGAAACATCCCAGATCATTGTGGAACATTCCAGAATACTCTCGAACGGTCTGAAATTTTCTGGAACACTGTGGATCATTCGAAGCCTTTTGGGTATGTTCTGGATTTCTCCACTGGTGGGGCTGCCCATTGATAGGCGTATACGCGGCAACACCGTTCGTGAGTTCGAACGTCAGTTTCTTATCAGTGACGAAGGGAGGAAACGAGAAGTAGTGCAGCAAATGAATAAAAACAAACAACGAAGTGTGAGCAGTCAAAGTGATACATTGACTGAGTATAAATCTAAAATAGCGTGTGAAAAGTGTATAAAGTGTACTTAGTGTATTCGTTAGTAAAAAGTTGATTTGATTTATATTTTAGACAATTCTCAAACATGAAAGAGGACATCTTGCCAGTTCTGAAGCAAAACGGCGAAAAGAAAAAGAACAGCAAAGAATCTAAACAGAAGAAGAGAGCGAAGCACGTTTAAGTTCCCAACGAACGAGAATGAGCACCGTGAGAAGCAGATAAACTGGAGGACAACGCAATGGACGGACTGAAGAATCAAGAGTTGCAATACAATCCTATAATGAAGGACTGCGAACTCAAGCCAGCCATGAAAATATCACCCTCTGGGAAGCTCGGGCGAGGACAAGTAAACGGCACAACCTAACAAATGAAGCATTCCACTACGACCCGACGAAAGAAAGTAACAAGCACAAACATTTCGTAATCGGAAAAATGGATAACATTTGCAAATAATTTCAATAGAGAAACCCCAGCATTCTGTTGATGAAAGGAAAAATTCGATTATCATAACTGGAAGCAGCTCTGCAGGAATTTTTACATTCCGTGACCGGAGAAACAAGATATAAAAGCGTATAACGCCTGCCTCCAAATGAGTGTTTTCGGTGTCATTTCGATCAACACTAACAGAGATGAAATTGATTATGTTTCTTTTATATCCAAGGAAAAATCTATCACAACACGGGATCAGTACTATCTCTACTCAACGAAGACCATAAATTTCTGCAAGTATATTTAATTGGAAATGAAGAACAAAAAATTGACCAACGATGCACAAATATCAGTGGATTGAAACGAGAAGTAGTCTGAGATGTACAGAGGATCTTACACGAATACGATTACTCACTTATTCAAAAGAACAGTAGACCGAATGATTGTTATAGGTATAAAGGTATCCCTGAGCGAAACCGTCTATCACAGGTAGTACGTAACATAAACGGCGGTATCTTTCGATTTAAGTGACTTAGAAGCTTAAAAGTTTTAAACCTTCAAGAAACCGTAGATCTTAATATGTGACATAAATTTGAACTTTATAAACTTACAATTTTTTAAGAAAAAGGATTCTTAACTGTCGGGCAGATAGACAGACAGACAGACGGACAACACGGAGTTTCTCCAAGTGTTCCATTTTTACAGGTTTAGAGATGGAAACCTAAAAACAATGAACGAACTGAATTGAGTACCACTTATACCCCTAACACTTTTTACTGTTCTAAGGGACGTAACGTCTGACGTAGTGTTATGTACTGGATTTTGTAAAATATAAGGGGCATGTTCTAAGGCATCAAGGGATCACCAATTTAGTATTGGAGGGCAGCGTGGAGGTTAAAAATCGTAGAGGGAGACCAAGAGATGAATACACTAAGCAGATTCAGAAGTATGTAGGGTGCAGTAGGTACTGGGAGACGAAGAAACTTGTACAGGATAGAGTAGCATGGAGAGCTGCATCAAACCAGTTTCAGGACTGAAGACTACAACAACAACAACAACAAAGAAACGTAGCGATTTACGTAATGCTGTGTATTGGATTTTGTAAAATAAGATTTATGTATTACTCATTTATACCTGGTATCCTGAAATATACTCACTGTTTGATTATGTCTTTTTTCTGTCGAATACTGTAATTAATATGTAACTTTACTTCCGTCAGTACTTCAGTGCTAGTCCTGCAAATTTCGCAGGAGCACTCCAGTTAAGTTTGGAAGGTTGGAGATGAGTTATTGGCGGAAGTAAAAGTATGAGGAGGGATCTTGAGTCGTTCTTTGGTAACTCAGTTGGTAAAGCACTTGCCAGCGAAAGGCAAAGGTGCCGAATTCGAGTCTCGGTCTGGCACACAAATTTTGATCTGCCAGGAAATTTGATACTGAAAGTGTCTTCAACAGAAAAAGACGTAATTGAACAGTGAGTACATTTCAGGTTATAGGTACCAACGAGAAATACTTTAATTTATGTTAGTTTTAATAATCCAGTACATAGCATTACATAAATCGCTTTATCGCTCAGTATTGTACGCCACTCAAATGTACACATATAATGCGTATAATATTATACTTTTTGAGAGCAGCCAGAAATGCGTCCTGCTAGTTAGCGAATACCCGGACGTTTACTAATTATTTATACTTAATTGAAATATTCTGTTACATTAGACTACTTTTTATTATGCGGACGCTACGTGTAGCAGAGGACAGTTGAGGCAACTCTTGTGTTACATACCATTCTGCAGCTATTCTCGTTGTGTATCCCTGAAGGAAGGAACATTAAACGTCTAGTCAATGATGACTTTGTTAGAGACAGGCTATGCTGAGAATCAGATCAGACTAGCCTACGAAAATTAAGACGTCTTTTAGTCTCAAAATTGCGATTGCGATATTTCTTCTAATATGATGTGCAATTTTTCGTTGAGGAACCATCGAACAGTTAATCTTTGTTTGGCTTCGATTTTATAATTGTATAACAGTGGCATGTCGTAGTAGCAGAGCAGTGGAAGTTCTTGGCCCCTTTTTACACAGGATGTCTGTCCAAGTTAATCCCAAACTGTCCTGCTGGCCTTCAGCGCCGAACGTCCAAAGCAAGGGTGGGAGCGGGTGAGGTGATGCCACCCCTCCACATACTAAAGACACAGTGTATAAAGGGAATTCAAAACCGCTCGTAATACTGTGTGTATGTAAATGAAACAAAGTTGTATCTACTTATAATGTTTTATTTCAATCAGAAATCGATTAGTTTTTATACAGTATCTAAAAATCATTATTTACCCATTTTGAGTATTCCACACCACACAGTCTAACATTTTCTCGTAACTAAGCAGTAAACAAAAGGGTCGTATCGTATAATATAATGTAACACCGCAGCTCTACAATCAACTGACAACATTTTCATTGTTTTCCAACGAATTCGTGGCGGGCCGCGTCAAACCAGTCAGAAGACTGACATGATGATTTGAAATAAAGTGACATCTCACATGTAACTGAGAGACTGTGCTGACCACTTCACCCCTGGTAATTTCGACCATAGTTTGCCAAACATGAGTTGTATTCAAAATATCGAAATTAGAACTGGAAGGAGGTCTATTTGTCTGTCCAACAAGGAATAAATTATTTCACACATGTTGTTCTCCATACTGCAGTGAAGCTGCCTTAGGCAGGATACAAAGACACAAATCACAATTTCTCTCATTTAAACAAAAGCTTCAAAATAATGATACAAGGTTTCTGACAAATGATAGTACATGGATGGACAAATATTTTTCTTTATAGTTGATACTGGAAACCCCTTTAACTATCAAGATACGGAAGTAATTTGAGTTTTTCTGAAGGGACTGTCAACATCAAAAGTAATCAATAACACGTAAACACAGATGTAAAGTGATAAAGTACTTGACAATGTTTACAGTGAAACGAGTTAAAAACAGAACCCACAAAATGTTCACACTGCATTTCATGAATGTAAGGAAATTCAGATTGGTAGTTGTTTAAGGGCAGTTTCAGCACACATATTTTTATTTGTACCACTGATCCCTTCACTTCTAAGACAGTGAAATTAGTAGCCCCACGTGCTTTGATGAAATCCAGGCTTATGGAATTAGTCCGTATTTTCGAAGCTTTAATTGTTATAGAGATTCAAATATCGTGAATGAGGCTACTGGATGCGAAAGATGGGATTCGGGACAAATATTTTATTGATAAATAACACAGTTTAGGACACACACACAATTTCGTTTTTCAGAAATTACATGCAAAATCATTTATTAGCAGTTTACATTAATATTTGCACAGTACTATATGCAGACAACAGAATTTGTATGCATATAATAATAACCGAATCACGAAAAGTCTGCCAGAAAAAAAGAAATCATCTTCGTATGAATGTTAGCTGTAAGTCTTGGAACGAATAGTGCTTGCCACATTCATCAGTCCATCAACAGGTCACACGCACTGAGAAACAGCTGATTTCACACTCGCTGACTTCGAATTGGCGTTAAAATGCGACGCAGTCACGTCCCATCTGTAAGCAAAATGCCCCAAATTCCGTATATAGATACCCTCATACGTCAAGCAAGGCAGAGTTTCAGAGTTTCGGATGAACAAGCCTACAGCAGATACTATGCAAGTGAGCATTTTCTTCAGTGGACTTTGTACAATAAGAACGACTTGCAAAGCTGGACTGCATATACCTCTAGACTAGCGTTATTGGGTTCCATCGTGCATCTGTCTACATGTACCTCTGTCTGTTTGTCCTTTCATTGTGGCGAGTACTTCAACCTAAGGTTTCGATTAGAACAATAGAACTTCCATGGCTAGTGGTCTGTAGTACCATATGTTTCTGTGTGTACCCGCATCTTAACAAAGTTACAGCCTGGTAACTGAATGGAGACTCTAGTAAGCGTCATCTCTGTCTCACACTTACTAAAATTATAAACTAGTGCCTGGCTCTTCTGCATGTACGTAGCATAAACATGAAGAAGTGATAAAGGGCAGACCCGTAAGCCAACCTAGAGTCTCATCTCCCTGTCACCACTCTATACGATTCAAATGGCTCTGAGCACTATGGGACTTAACATTTGAGGTCATCATTCCCCTAGAACTTAGAACTACTTAAACCTAACTAACCTAAGGACATCACACACATCCATGCCCGAGGCAGGATTCAAACCTGTGACCGTAGCGGTCGCGCGGTTCGAGACTGAAGCGCCTAGAACCGCTCGGCCACTGTGGCCGGCACCACTGTACACATTGTGCATCTGTCTACATGTACCTGTAACATTGGGGATAGGCTACAGCCCTGTTCCACTCTCTTCTCAAACACTGCTTCCCTTTCATGCTGGACTCGCATTCGGGAGGACGACGGCTCAGTCCTGCGTCCGGACATCCTGACTTACGTTTTCCTAAATCGCTTCAGGCAAATGCCGGGATGGTTCCTTTGAAAGGGCACGCTTTTTGATCTCCTCCCCCAAACAACCCAACCCAACCCTTTCATGCTCCTCAACTTTCATTACTGCCATCTGGTTTCTGTACAAATTGTAAATAACCTTTCGCTCCCCGTTTTTTAAGCCTGCCACCCTCAGAATTTGAGTTAGCATTCCAGTCAGTAATGTCAAAAGCTATCACTAAATTTACAAGTGCTAGAAGCGTAGGTTTGCCTTTCCTGAATCTATCTTCTAAGATAAGTCGTAAGGTCAGTATTGCCTCGCGCGTTCCACCATTTCTATGGAATCCAAATTGATCTCCCCCGAGGCCGCTTCTACCAGTTTTTTCTTCCTGTGTAAAGAATTCGTGTCAATATTTTGTAGCCGTGACTTATTAAACTAATAGTTCGGTAATTTTTACACCTGTCAACACGTGGTATTATTAGGATTGGAATTATTATATTCTTCTTGAAGTCTAAGGGTATTTCGCCTGTCTCATACATCTTGCTAACCAGATGGTAGAGTTCTGTCTGAGCTGGCTCTCCCAAGGCTATCAGTAACTCTAAAGAAATGTTGTCTACTCCCGGGGCCATGTATCGACTTAAGACTTTCAGTGCTTTGTCAAATTCTTCCCCTCTATATACTCCTTCCACCTTTCTGCTTTTCCTTCCTTGCTTAGGACTGGTTTTTCATCTGAGCACTAGATATTCATGTAGGTGGTTCCCTTTTATCCAAAGGTCTCTTAATTTTCTGTAGGCGACATATACCTTACCCCTAGTGGTATACGCTTCTACGTCTTCACGCTTGTCCTCTAGAATGCTTAGCCATTTTGCACTTCCTGTCGTTCTCATTTTTCAGACATGTATACCCTTTCGCCTGCTTCATTTATTGCATTCGTATATTTTCTCTTTTCATCGATTAAATTTAATATCTCTTGTGTTACCCAAGGATTGCCACTAACCCTCGTCCTTTTACCTACTTGATCATCTGCTGCATTCACTATTTCATTTCTCAAAGGTACCCATTCTTCTTCTACCGTATTCCTTTCCCCTGTTCTTGTCAATCGTTCCCTAATGCTCCCTCTGAAACTCTCTAGAACGTGAAGTTCTTTCAGTTTATCCACATTCCATCTCCTTAAAATCCTATCTTTTTGTAGTTTCTTCAGTTTTAATCTGCAGTTCATAACCAATAAATTGTGATCAGAGTCCACATCTGCCCCAGGAAATGTCTTACAATTTAAAAGCTGTTTCCGAAATCTCTGTCTAGCCATTATAGGATCAATCTGAAACCTTCCGGTGTCTCCAGGTCCCTTTTACGTATGCAACCTTCTTTCATGATTCTTAAACCAAGTGTTAGCGATGATTAAACTATGCTCTGTGCAAAATTCTATCAGGCGGCTTCCTTTTTCATTCCTTTCCCCAGTCCATATTTACCAACGACTTTTCCTTCTTCTCCTTTTCCTACTATCGAATTCCAGTCCCCCATCTCTATGAAGTTTTCGTCTCACTTAACTTTCTGAATAATTTCTTTCATCGCGTTATACATTTCCTCAATCTCCTCCTCATCTGCGGAGCTAGTTAGCAAATAAACTTGAATTACTGTGGCTGGTGTTGGCTTCGTGTCTATCTTGGCTACAATAATGCGTTCACCATGCTGTTCACAGTAGTTTATCATCGTTCATATTTTTTATTCATTGTTAAATCTACTTTCGCATTACCCCTATTTGATTTTTTATTTATAACCCTGCATTCACCTGACCAGAAGTCCTGTTCCTCCTGCCACAGAACTTCGCTAATTCCTCCTGTATCTAATTTCAACCTATCCATTTACCTTTTTAAATTTTTTAATCTACCAGCCCGATTAAGTGATCTGACATTCCACGCTCCGATCCATAGAACGCCAGTTCTCTTCCTCCTGATAACGGCGTCCTCCTAAATCGTCCCTTCCCGGAGATCCGAATGGGGGACTATTTTACCTCCGGAATATTTTACCCAAGAGGACGCCATTATCATTTAACCATACAATAGAGCTGCATGCCCTCGGGAAAAATGAGGTTGTAGTTTCCCCTTGCTTTCAGCTGTTCGCAGTACCAGCACAGCAAGGCCGGTTTTATTGGGTTGCAAGGGCAAATCAGTCATCCAGACTGTTGCCCCTACAACTACTCAAAAGGCTGCTGCCCCTCTTCAGCAACCACATGTTTGTCTTGCCTCTCAACAGATACCCCTCCATTGTGGTTGCTCTTACGGTACGGCTGTCTGTATCGCTGAGGCACTCAAGCCTCCCCACCAACGACTAGGTCCGTGGTTCTTGGGGGGGGGGGGGGGGGCAGGGTGGAGAGGGGCGGAGAGAGGGGGGGAGGGGAGGGAAATCAGGTCTAGAGTAGAGTACTAAATGTGGAAATAATATGGTTATATATGTTTTCCACATACCTCACGATACTCTTAGCTGTATATGCTGGTAGATTTACACTATCATACATAGTACAGCTTGTCATCTGCAAACAACAAAACTTTTTCAATTTTTTTTGTTTTTCGTTAAACTTCGATTGATAATAACTAAATATCGCGTCATTTAACTTCTTATTGTTGTTCTGATATTATGGGCTTGCTTACTTTGTTTATGACATCTTAATGTGTTTATTTCTTTTGCTGTTGACATTCTTTGCTCTTATACGCATTTGCTATTATTTTTATAAAAGAAGAAGGCTTCTGCCAACAATTCACGTGTTGTTATAGCAAAGTAATGCTCAATTGTTTCATTTCGTTCTTATATGGTGAGTGGCGCGTGATTTTAAAGTGTTAAACAAGGGAAGCAAGGAGCGTTAAGTAACAGGCTAAATAACGCGATACGTAACGATTTTCAGTCCGAAATTAACGAAAAAGAAAAAAAGAAAAAAATGGAAAATGTTTTGTTGTTTGCAGATACAAGCTGTATAATGTATCGGTACGCATTCGACAGCATGCGCTAACTAATATACTTCAAAAATCCGTACATAAAATCGGGATATTTCCGGGGATCGAACCTCGGGTTCTGTTGGTGGTAGGTAGTGTCAAATGTTTTGGATACTCTTTGGCTATGAATTATTTTTATGCCCAACAGAATCGTCATCTTAGTGTCACTATGCTACAGTACAGGGTCAAAGTAGGAATATTTTAAATTTCTCCTGCTTAGGCAAACGGAGAAAATCTGTTGGTTATTTTTGCGTTTGACGTGGTCTACAGAACGCCTTAAGGGGCTTACGATGGCATCATTAGTTCATTGGCAGTTCCTTAGAAAAAAAAGTATTTTTTCTTACCAAAACCGAGCGGTGGCTTCGAAGAAGAATATATCAGCATATACCTGAAATCCTTATGATACATTCCTAAGACCCCCATCTCGATCAACAATGAAAATTTTCTTTCTATCTTTATCAGTTTCAGAGATGCAGAGGTTCGAGAGAAATTTGGAAATTTTTGGTAAGTTCCTATGGGACCAAACTGATGAAGTCATCGATCCCTAGGCTTATACACTACTTTATCTAACTTAAACTTAAGCTAAAGGCAACACACACACACCCGTGCCCGAGGGAGGACTCGAACCTCCGATGGGAGGAGCCACGCGGACCGTGGCAACGTGCCTAAGACCACGCGGCTACCCCGCGCGGCAGAGGTTCGAGGTTACCCTAGTTGTAGACATAAAATACCGAATAAAATCCAGTGTTAGGCGAGAACGTAGTTTATAAAGAGACACAGCCTGAAGAACTGTTCTGTAAAGTGTCATCAGAAGGGTTCTGGGAACCCTATGTTATAGTGCTGAAACACATGCAAAATTTTTGCGCACGTAAAATCTAAGGTGTAACATTCGTTTTACGTGATTTCAGTACCACGTAAGTCAACTATCAAAGTTTTACTGACCGATAAAGTTCATTTAATATGACTGACATGCTCTGCTGTGGCACGGAAAAGAAGGGAAACAGAGGAGAAAAATCTCCTGTCGGAGCACAAAAAATGCGAATATGTTCTTGTTTAAAAGATTATGACTGAGAAATGGGCTGCCTCATTTTACCTTCCCCAGCACTTTTAAAAATATTCGCTAAAACTTTGAAATGGGAACATATCTGCGCTATTTTTGCTGAGAGAAAGAGACAGTGGCAGTGGGAAAGAGGGGGAAAAACAATAAATACCGGAAGATAGTAGGTAACGGTTGTGGTACAGAAGGAGACAACGAGACAAAGAGAAGGACACAATGGCAGTGGAAACGAATAGGCAATGACAGAACAGTTCTTGGAAAAATGTGAAGGAGACAGTGCCAGTGGGACAGGAATAAAGAGAAGGAGAAAGTGGAAGTGGTTGAGAGCCAATGAGAGTGAGAAACAGAGTCTATGACAGAGGCAACGAGGAAGAGAGAGGTAGTGACATTGAGAAGCGACAGCAGCAGTGGGAAGGCATGAATTACACTACTGGCCATTAAAATTGCTACACCACGAAGATGACGTGCTACAGACGCGAATTTTAACCGACAGGAACAAGATGCTGTGATATGCAAATGATTTGCTTTTCAGAGCATTCACGCAAGGTTGGAGCCGGTGGCGACACCTACAACGTGCTGATATGAGGGAAGTTTCCAACCGATTTCTCATACACAAACAGCAGTTGACCGGCGTTGTCTGGTGAAAAGTTGTTGTGATGCCTCGTGTAAGGAGGAGAAATGCGTACCATCACGTTTCCGACTTTGATAACGATCGGATAGTATGCTATCGCGATTACGGTTTATCGTATCGCGACATTGCTGCTCGCGTTGGTCGAGATCCAATGACTGTTAACAGAATATGGAATCGGTGGGTTCAGGAGGGTAATACGGAACGCCGTGCTGGATCCCAACGGCCTGGTATCACTAGCAGTCGAGATGACAGACATCTTATCCGCATGGCTGTAACGGGTCGTGCAGCCACGTCTCGATCCCTGAGTCAACACATGGGGACGTTTGCAAGACAACAAACATCTGCACGAACAGTTCGACGACGTTTGCAGCAGCATGGACCATGAGCTCGGAGACTATGGCTGTGGTTACCCTCGACACTGCATCACAGACAGGAGCGCCTGCGATAGTGTACTCAACGACGAACCTGGGTGCACGAATGGCAAAACGTCATTTTTTCGGATGAATCCAGTTTCTGTTTACAGCATCATGATGGTCGCATCCGCGTTTGGCGACATCGCGGTGAACGCACGTTGGAAGCGTGAATTCGTCATCGCCATACTGGCGTATCACCCGGCGTGATGGTATGGGGTGCCATTGGTTACGCGTCTCGGTCACCTCTTGTTCGCATTGACGGCACTTTGAACAGTGGATGTTACATTTCAGATGTGTTACGACCCGTGGCTCTACCCTTCATTCGATCCCTGTAGAACCCTACATTTCAGCAGGATAATGCACGACCGCATGTTGCAGGTCCTGTAAGGGCGTTTCTGGATACAGAAAATGTTCGACTGCTGCCCTGGCGATCACATTCTCCAGATCTCTCACCAATTGAAAACGTCTGGTCAATGGTGGTCGAGCAACTGGCTCGTCACGATACGCCAGTCATTACTCTTGTTGAACTGTGGTATCGTGTTGAAGCTTCATGGGCAGCTGTACTTGTACACGCCATCCAAGCTCTGTTTGACTCAATGCCCAGGCGTATCAAGGCCTCTCTGGTGAATCCTGCAGTGCTGTTCATCTATTTCCATATCTCACTAGTCGCTTGACTGACGGCTTCTAGAAAGAGATTCCCAACATTAGAGGTGAAGTTCTTATTGTTTACAGCAACGTAATTTTTTATTTGTGGTATGTATACCTACGTTCAACCTTCAACCTTGAGATGGCAATTCTACTCAGGAAGCCTATCGATTTCCTGACGAGATACATGTTGGAAATAACTTCGTTTGTGCTGTATTCGAACACTTTAGCCTTCTTCAGATCTACTGAGAGCCACATCTTGCCTTTTCGGTCACTGAATGATTTCGTCTTTCCTTTTTGCCAAAGATGATGTCTTACCATGAATCACAGTGATGCGGAGAATTGTCCGTAACAAAGAGAGAGGTACTGTGAGATTTGTCAAAAACTGTGTCGCAAACCACTTCTGAAAAGTGTACTATCCTATGATAATTGCCGGTTTTTTTAGAACAAAATACACTACTGGCCATTAAAATTGCTACACCAAGAAGAAATGCAGATGATAAACGGGTATTCATTGGACAAATACACTCCTGGAAATTGAAATAAGGAAAGGGAAACTTTATTGACACATTCCTGGGGTCAGATACATCACATGATCACACTGACAGAACCACAGGCACATAGAGACAGGCAACAGAGCATGCACAATGTCGGCACTAGTACAGTGTATATCCATCTTTCGCAGCAATGCAGGCTGCTATTCTCCCATGGAGACGATCGTAGAGATGCTGGATGTAGTCCTGTGGAACGGCTTGCCATGCCATTTCCACCTGGCGCCTCAGTTGGGCCAGCGTTCGTGCTGGACGTGCAGACCGCGTGAGACGACGCTTCATCCAGTCCCAAACATGCTCAATGGGGGACAGATCCGGAGATCTTGCTGGCCAGGGTAGTTGACTTACACCTTCTAGAGCACGTTGGGTGGCACGGGATACATGCGGACGTGCATTGTCCTGTTGGAACAGCAAGTTCCCTTGCCGGTCTAGGAATGGTAGAACGATGGGTTCGATGACGGTTTGGATGTACCGTGCACTATTCAGTGTCCCCTCGACGATCACCAGTGGTGTACGGCCAGTGTAGGAGATCGCTCCCCACACCATGATGCCGGGTGTTGGCCCTGTGTGCCTCGGTCGTATGCAGTCCTGATTGTGGCGCTCACCTGCACGGCGCCAAACACGCATACGACCATCATTGGCACCAAGGCAGAAGCGACTCTCATCGCTGAAGACGACACGTCTCCATTCGTCCCTCCATTCACGCCTGTCGCGACACCACTGGAGGCGGGCTGCACGATGTTGGGGCGTGAGCGGAAGACGGCCTAACGGTGTGCGGGACCGTAGCCCAGCTTCATGGAGACGGTTGCGAATGGTCCTCGCCGATACCCCAGGAGCAACAGTGTCCCTAATTTGCCGGGAAGTGGCGGTGCGGTCCCCTACGGCACTGCGTAGGATCCTACGGTCTTGGCGTGCATCCGTGCGTCGCTGCGGTCCGGTCCCAGGTCGACGGACACGTGCACCTTCCGCCGACCACTGGCGACAACATCGATGTACTGTGGAGACCTCACGCCCCACGTGTTGAGCAATTCGGCGGTACGTCCACCCGGCCTCCCGCATGCCCACTATACGCCCTCGCTCAAAGTCCGTCAACTGCACATACGGTTCACGTCCACGCTGTCGCGGCATGCTACCAGTGTTAAAGACTGCGATGGAGCTCCGTGTGCCACGGCAAACTGGCTGACACTGACGGCGGCGGTGCACAAATGCTGCGCAGCTAGCGCCATTCGACGGCCAACACCGCGGTTCCTGGTGTGTCCGCTGTGCCTTGCGTGTGATCGTTGCTTGTACAGCCCTCTCGCAGTGTCCGGAGTAAGTATGGTGGGTCTGACACGCCGGTGTCAATGTGTTCTTTTTTCCATTTCCAGGAGTGTATATTATACTAGAACTGACACGTGATTACATTTTCACGCAATTTGGGTGCATAAATCCTGAGAAATCAGTACCCAGAACAACAACATCTGGCCGTAATAACGGCCTTGATACCACTGGGCATTGAGTCGTACGGAGCTTAGATGGCGTGTACAGGTACACCTGCCCATTCAGCTTCAACATGATTCATCAAGAGTAGTGACTGGCGTATTGTGACGAGCCAGTTGCTCGGCCACCATTGACCAGACGTTTTCAATTGGTGAGAGATCTGGAGAATGTGCTCGCCAGGACCTGCAACATGCGGTCATGCAATATCTTGCTGAAATGTAGGATTTTGCAGGGATCGAATGAAGGGTAGAGCCACGGGTCGTAACACATCTGAAATGTAACGTCCACTGTTCAATGTGCCGACTATGCGAACAAGAGGTGACCGAGACGTGTAACCAATGGCACCCCATACCATCACGCCGGGTGATACACCAGTATGGCGATGTCGAATACACGCTTCCAATTTGCGTTCACCGCGATGTCGCCAAACACGGATGCGACCCTCATGATGCTGTAAACAGAAACTGGATTCATCCAAAAAATGACGTTTTGCCATTCGTGCACCCAGGTTCGTCGTTGAGTACACCATCGCAGGCGCTCCTGTCTGTGATGCAGCGTCGAGGGTAACCAGAGCCATAGTCTCCGAGCTCATAGTCCATGCTGCTGCAAACGTCGTCGAACTATTCGTGCAGATGGTTGTTGTCTTGCAAACGTCCCCATGTGTTGACTCAGGGATCGAGACGTGGCTGCACGATCCGCTACAGCCATGCGGATAAGATGCCTGTCATCTCGACTGCTAGTGATACGAAGCCGTTGGGATCCAGCACGGCGTTCCGTATTACCCTCCTGAACCCACCGATTCCATATTCTGCTAACAGTCATCGGATCTCGACCAACGCGAGCAGCAATGTCGCGATACGATAAACCGCAAACGCGATAGGCAACAATCCGACCTTTATCAAAGTCGGAAACGTGATGGTACGAATTTCTCCTCCTTACACGAGGCATCACAACAACGCTTCACCAGGCAACGCCGGTCAACTGCTGTTTGTGTATGACAAATCGGTTGAAAACTTTCCTCATGTCAGCACGTTGTAGGTGTAGCCACCGGCGCCAACCTTGTATGAATGCTCTGAAAAGCTAATAATTTACATATCACAGCTTCTTGTTCCTGTCGGTTAAATTTTGCGTCTGTAGCATGTCATCTTCGTGGTGTAGCAATTTTATGGCCAGTAGCGCATTAACAAGCATTTTAGCACCTGCCCGATGTACCTTGGCCGTGCTGGCTCGCCTCGATTCCTTTTCCGATCTTTTGGTGAGGCCTGTCTCGCTTGCACTTTGCGAGGTGGCGCTGCAGTTCTTGGGGAGCAGCCGTAGCAACAGAGAGACAGACGAGCTGAGGGCGGGCAGCCTTCCGGGCCAGAGGCGGAGGCTGGCGGAGCGTGGCCGGCGGCTTTCCGTGTCTTGGCGCGCTTGCTATTTCCTACTTGGGGACAGTTGGTGGGTTAATCGGCTGCGAGCGTTTCGAGGGCTATTCGTGCGGTGATTAAGTGACCTGTTGTTGCTGGCTTGCTTGTGTCGCCGATGCATGACTTTGCTGCGTAAACCTTGTGGCTGTCGGTTCTGTCGACCTGCCTGCCGCTACGTAATTGAATGTTGATCTAGCCTCCATTGGTCTGAGTTGTCCTTGTTAGCAGCTTACTGTGTAATTTTGCTTGTGTCTCGTTAATGTGTACTTGACATGTGTAAGAGATTTTTGAGCGCAGCCTAGCTTCAGGGATGTGCTGTGGAACGGCTTTCTCATCGTATTGGTTTAAATACCTTTTTGTATTAAACCGTTCTTCTAGATACGTTTAAACGGTTACCTTTTCTTAAAATTCTGTATTTGTTATGGTCATTACGTGTCTTTAATCAAGTATGTTATTGAACTATGTTTTAGATGTCCTGTTGCGCACCAGCTAAGCACATTTATTCACGTAACATGTTGTTATGTTGGGCGGGCAACCACAGTCAAACTTCGATATTCTTCCAAAGAAAATTCCGCACTGGCTGTATCAGTGATTTTTATTAAATCTGCGACTGGTTTCGCACCACTTATCGGTGCATCGTCAGGCAATATACGCAATTTATAACATGGTAACGTTGAACATTGCTGTGTAGCCACTCCCCACTCTTCACGTCCAATACACCGTCATCTGGTAAAAGCGGTAGTTAAAATTGAAAAATCTTTTTTAATTTTTTTTAAAATGATGGGAGCGGCAATGTCGTGCAAGCTGAGAGGAGCCACGTGTCAATAAGGTTACTGTACTTGTATTATTTAAGGTAAGCTCGACGGTGTGGACTTTCTGCCACGCCGCTGTCCTTCCAGTTTTCTGTTTAAGTATTCTTATTGAAGTTCATTGCCTTCAGGCATATCTTTATGTAAATTTAATAAGGTTCTTTTGGCTGTGTATTGCATGGTTTGTTATTTCCCTGTAGAAGCTACTACGGGTTGGAGAGAGATAACCAGGGGCCTTTCATTAGATTATTTGGGTCGCACCCTCCTGTTATTTAAGATTGATATTTTTTGTGAAGTGATTTCGCTTATGCACCTTTTATTCTTCAGGCGTAATTCATTGTGGCTTGCTGTCTCTCGTGGGGATGCTGGTCGTAGTGTACCTGTGTGAGGCGGGAGCCGACAGGAGCAGTTTCTATAGTATGAGAAGGCCCTTCTCTTAAAATAGTGACACAAATGACGACGAAAAGCGTCGTTCTGAAAATCGCGAAAGTTGTCACTTGCTTCTTCCTCAGCCACTTCTTTCCTGGTGCCCGCAGCCTAGTCGTGTCAGTGTCATCACACCCTACACAAAGGTGACAAAAGTAACGGGATTCCTCCTACTGTCGCGTCTGACCTCCTTTTCCCCAGCGTAGGTCAGCAGTAGGATGTGCCATTGACTCAACAAGTCGTTCAAAGTCCCCTGTAGAAATACTGAGCCATGCAGGCTCTATAGCTGTCCATAATTACGAAAGTGTTGCCAGTGCACGAACTGACCTCTCGATTATGTCCCATAAATGTTCGATGGCGTTCATGTCGGACGATCTGGGTGGCCAAATCCTTCGCTCTAGTTATCCAAATGTTCTTCGAACTAATCGCGAACAACTGTGGACCGGTCACAGGCGCATTGTCACCCATAAAAATCACATCGCTGTTTGGGAACGGCTGCAAATAGTCTCCAAGTACCCGAACTTAATCATTTTCCAGTCAATGAACGGTTCAGTTGGACCAGACCAGGGAACCCACTCCATTCCACATAAACACAGCCCACGCCATAACGAAGCCAGCACCAGTGCCTTGTTGACAACTTGGGTCCATGGTTTCGTGGGGTCTGCGCAACACTCGAACCCTAACATCAGCTAATAGCAATTGAAATCTGGACTCACCTGTCCAGGCCACAGTTTTCCAATCGTCTAGGGTCCAGCCGATACGGTCACGAGACCAGGAGAGACACTGCAGGCGAGGTCGTGCTGTTAGTCAAGGCTCTCCGGTCGGTCGTTTGCTGCCATTGCCCATTAACACCAAATTTCGCTATACTGTCCTAAGGGACAAGTAGGTCGTACGGCCCACATTGATTTCTGTGGTTATTTCACACAGTATTGCTCATCTGTTAGCACTGACAACTCTACGTAAACGCCGCTGCTCTCGGTGGTTAAGTGAAGGCAATCGGCCACTACGATGTCCGTGGTGAGCCGTAACACCTGATACTTGGTATTCTCAGCACACTTCTGAGATTGTGGATCTCGGAATATTGAATTCCTTAACGATTTTTGAAATGAAATATCCCATGCGTCTAGGACCAACTACCATTCCGCATTCAGAGTCCGTTAATTCCTATCGGGCGGTCGTAACCACGTCGGAAATCTTTTCACATAAATCACCTGAGTACAAATGACAGCTCCGCCAATGCGCTACCCCTTTATACCCTGCGTACGCGGTACTACCGCCATCTGTATATGTGCATATCGCTGTCGCATGTCTTTTTGGTATCTGAGTGTACACTGGACTGTTGTTTACATATCGTTACAAAAGTGTTTTTGTTTACTTTTCAGCAGATCTCCTTACAACATGACTAGTAGGAAATAAGGGCTCATATTTTTCCATTGTTTCTGAAAGTAGTCTCTCACCGAACAAACGAATTTACCGGCATGGCTGTGTATCACGCTTTCCTTTCCTCATTTCACTTCACGTGTTGGACTTACACCACTTGTCGCACTGGACGTGGTATGAAATCGAATAAATGAACACAGAAAACACCAAAAACGAAATAGCTAGGAACTGGACTTCTGGTTAAAAAATAGGACGGGTTAGACATAAGAATCCCACTATTACGTATCACACGTTTTGCACGTTTGCTTAACATAAAATCTTCTTTTACTGAGGAGCTCTGCACTGATCTTCATAAAGTTGTAATCTTTGGTTGTGTTGTACACTTTTAGAGACGTTTCCTAATATTCACTGTGTCGTAGGCTGCACTCCGGTCAACAAAGGTAGCACTGTTGAGAAGACCTTTCTCGAAATCGTCCTCGATACGCTGGGTGAGATTCAGTACCTGACCTGTGTAAGACCGTCCAGGACAGAAGGCGGTTTGTCCTCTAATGGGATTATCTTCGATGAGTGGGATGAGCCGGGCTGGAAGAATTCGTTCAAATAGCTTGAAAGGATGGCAAAGAAAGATATTGCCGAAACTTTTTCGGGTCGTCTGGTAATATTCCGGGCTTGATCAACACAACAACACGAGATTGTCTCCAGAGCTTCGAAATGTTGAACGTTTCTAGGCAGTTGTTGAAGAACAGTCAGTACTTCTTTTGCCAAAGTGTTTTAGAAATTCTATGTGTACTTTGTCTACCCCAACAGCTTCACCATCTTTCAGAGCTCGGATAAGACTACTAATTTCTTCTGTTGTGGTGGAGCGCCAGATGCTGTCAGTTTTTGATTTTACATCGTATGTTACTTATCAATGGCCTTTAGACGCTTTCCGCTGCACTATACGTCAAGTAAAAATTAATGGTCGATTTCATTTGCAGTGACGTTTGTGAGGTAACGGGTGAGTTGTGGTGCCCTGACAATATTATAAGTTCAGAGTAACTTGGGTAGTGCATGAGTTATTGGAGGTCATGGCCGATCACTGTCGATCGCGTCAGGCCATAAGTAGGTCTACTCCACAGTTACACGAAAAAATGGTAGCAGCATGCTTATAAATATATTTACTCATCTATGTCTTTGTTTATATCCGATATATACTTTTCATGAAGAAATGGGTCAATTATCTACTGTGTTTTAGAAAGCACAGAGACATTAGGCTACTGGCCTACCTTTTGCTTCTATCCCTTTGATATATGTTTATTTGGTTTGTTTATGTATTTAATAATGTGTTTCATGATGTTTGTGAGTGTGCATTTGCTTGGAGACCGGGCGAGAGCGCTCTAGCCAATCACAGCGATCGTTTCCAAAAAGGACACATGGAGAGACGTATTGGGGTTGGGAAGGAGCATCATTTCTGGAGAGGACACAGGGAGTTCTGAACAGCGCGGTGCGAGGGACAGTCACACAGGACATGGAAACAGTCCTGGACGGTACGGTGCGGCGGACGCACAGTCGCAGGAAAGACTTGGAGAGTGGAGGAGTTTGCGTGTGGTCGCGGAAAATAGAAATATTTTGTAGTGCCGACTTGTGCACTTGTGAGGTTTCCATAGCTTCTGCAGTGAAGACGTAGTACGCATTTAGACGTGAATATCTCGCGAGCTATGTTGTTACTCATAACTAATTACGTGAAGTAGGAATCTATTGTTTCCCTGTTATTCAACTTATATTTTATTTAATTGCTGGACCATCGACACCAATAAGTGTTATACAGTAATAAAGGGCATTCTTAAAAGTATTTCTGCTATCGTACACATCATTTAAAGTAGTTAAAAAGTACCTGCAGAATTTATTTAATTCCAACCTTTCATTTATAAATGTCTATGTTACGTTCAAAATTCGCAACTGCCGAGTGATAGGAACCTTCGACCATTCGATCTATTCATATTGTGTACTGTAGAATCAGCAGTATTTGACTTGTAATGCGGCAACTACGTATCCCAGCCCCTAGACAACGAAACCAGCAAAAACTTTTAATATTTCATCTTCGAGTCAGAGGGTACGTAGTTGAGGGCCATCACACCACTTCATTTCATCATTATTTGAAAGCCCGCATGTTGTTAAACTGTACAGGTTCGTGAGGCTCGTTGGATAATTTATTTATTGTGGACTAGGCCTTATCAACTTCGATTGCTCAGCTCTGCGAGTGGAACGTACTCTCTGCGTTAATGTCTCATCCAACTCCCTCGTTACGTCGGAGAAATGGCCTTCCTCAAAGCTGCGACAGTAATTGGCGTATAGCTGCACATTGCCATATTGTAACCCCTGTCTGTAGCTGGTTATGCAGCCTCTTGGGACGCTCTGACACTCAGCTTTGAGCAGGAGCTTGATAAACACATCGTAGTTCTTTGGATTGACGTCTATTTCCAATATTTTGTCGGCCGCCATTTTGGTGAAGATGACACACTTGGCCTCTTAAAATTGAATCTGCGTCTAAAGCGTACGACCTGAGGCTATAAAACTTTTTGAGTGGTACACATAACTGATCTGTATTGTGTGGAAGGTGTTGCTTCATTATTCGACTGATCTCACAGTTGACAAAAAAAGTTCAGGGTTGTAACTCTTCTTTCATCAATAGCCGTAGAATGTCCTTGGTTGCTTACGGTCCTTTGTGAGTTTGAGTTGTTGGCATTCTGCGAACAGCTCAACTTCAAGTCCGTCGTCGTTACACGCACTGTATTCCCAATCAGTGTGATGGCTGTCGAGGTCACAGCTGATGACTATGTTTTTCTAGCTGTGGTGATATCCTGGGAGTCAGAAAACTAAATAGCGGCAGGAGGTTTGTAGAGAGAAGTTAAAGTGAACTTGTCGAGTTCCACAGTTAGGGTTTTGATGTTGTCATCATCTGTTACACAAGAAGACTTTACCACAGGGCTTTGTTTGCAGAATGGTGCACTTCAATTCATCTCTATATAAGACTCATACTATCAATTCTTGGTCGGCAGTCGTTCCTACCACGATGGGTTTTTTGTAGTCATAAAATATCATAGCCATGTTTTTGACATAATGAAACTGATATGTTCCTTGAAGATCGCTCGATCTTTATCGAGATTGATCTTCAGGGTGGCCTTGAAATGGTCCTACTCTGTACATCCTTCGATGTCTGGTAGCGAGAGATTCGTCCAGGTCAATGGCACTATTATCGGTATACACCGGATGTGGTAAGAACACAGCATGAGAAGACATCGCTCCAGTCCCTATCTGAATCCCTGAAAGGAGTGTGACTGAATTTGACAAATTCATTGAGTTGTGTGAAGGTACGAGATTTCCCACTTTTTTGTGGCTGGGATTTTTAAAATGAATAATTTCGTTGATGGAGGGGGAAATCTCGTGCTTATTTTGAATGTATATGATCAGGCTCTATTAGCAGAAGATCTTTTTATTTCTTCAGCCGGAAAAATTGTACAGAGTTTATAAGTTTAATTATTTTGCGGTAAGATCTGGTATGAACCGAAACTTGTTTCGCGTATAGCTTTATTTTACTGAGGTATTCCGCATGAGATTTGAGCCGTCCTAGTATGTTGAAGCAGTGCAGAGTGATTGGAGAATCTCCTACACGAACCATGACGACATGAAATACCAATGACCAGAAGATTAGTAATGTAAATACTGATGCAAATACTCTTGTTTTTGCTTTGGAAGTTTCGAGTTTGTTAAAACGAGATGTACTTAAATGATTAATTTCAAAACATACTTGAGATCAAAGGCATAATAATAACCTTCATACAAATCAGAATTATTGTGTTCTGGTTTTGGATATAAGTAGAATTCTTCTACAGACATAAGAAGTGTTTATCAACGAGTCAGGGGGTCATAGGCCTTTCAGAGCTGAAGGCCAGACGGTAATTTACGAACTAACTGAACCCTCGCACTTGTCTAATAAAGATGTGAGTTTGGCATTGTCTGCCTGCAGCCAAGTTTTCACTTCCATAAATTACGCAAGCGATTTGATTTAATAGACACTTTAGTGTGGAATGGGATCCTCGACACCACCTACACGTCTGTTCACTCCTACACTGCTTGCTAATACGATTATATCTCGGCAGTTGTAGCATTGTATAATAGTTGGAACATAAGGGCTAACGTTACATATTAATATGTACAAGCAAACATACATAGGACAAACGTCAGGTTAGCCGATAGGCCAAGTCTGTCGTGCAGCCATGCCAACCGGACTGCACAAAACGTAGCACTAAAACTGTGTGTGGCACTGTATGACACCCTATGCACTAGGAGCTGATCTCAACTCTTGGCGATGACATCTTTGTGCCCTTAGAATTCAACACTTTTATATCTCTCTTCTAGAAAAATGGCACAACACTGCAATGACTACGTTGAGCAGCAAGGGGTTGTCCAGTGCGAATTACGGACAGATGTCTGACAACGTACAGCTAATATATTTATTTTGTGTCGAAAACTGGTGCTGGAATTCGTTCGCCACGATGTCACAACGGTCCCTTTCAGCAGCCCGTCAAGGACTGTACGAGGGAGCGATAGGAAGAAGATAGATGACTCTTTCTGGACGGTGTTCTGCAAAGGACAATGACGAAATCGACAAGGAGACAGTGTGACTATCAAATAATCTTACAAAATGCTTCGAGAGATACAGTATTTCATGCTGTGGTCTATATCTACAATTAAACTCCGCGATCCACCTTAAGTTGTGTGACTGAAGGTACTTCCGGTATCGGTATGTTTTCTCCCTTTTACTATTCCAATCGCGAATGGCGCTTCGGAAGCAGAGGCGCCCTCTGCACGACACATTATTGGCACCCTTCGCCCTCTCGTGCCCCTCTCCCGAACGACGGCGCCCGGGACACAACACTTTATTGGTGCCTCCCCCTTAACCCTCCTGGGGGCCTAAGAAACGATATTTCACTTTATTGAACCCCCCCCCGCCCTCTCCAGAAACACATACCCTGAGGTATATCAGCGATATGCACATATACACTACTGGCCATTAAAATTGCTACACCACGAAGATGACGTCCTACAGACGCGAAATTTAGCCGACAGGAAGAAGATGCTGTGATATGTAAATTATTAGCTTTTCAGAGCATTCACACAAGGTTGGCGCCGGTGGCTACACCTACAACGTGCTGACATGAGGAAAGTTTCCAACCGATTTCTCATACACAAGCAGCAGTTGACCGGCGTTGTCTGGTGAAACGTTGTTGTGATGCCTCGTGTAAGGAGAAGAAATGCGTACCATGACATTCCCGAGTTTGATAAAGGTCGGATTGTAACCTATCGCGATTGTGGTTTATCGTAACGCGACATTGCTGCTCACGTTGGTCGAGATCCAATGACTGTTAGCAGAATATGGAATCGGTGGGTTCTGGAGGGTAATAAGGAACGCCGTGCTGGATCCCAACGGCCTCGTTTCACTAGCAGTCGAGATGACAGACATCTTATCCGCATGGCTGTAACAGATCGTGCAGCCACGTCTCGATCCCTGAGTCAACAGATGGGGACGTTTACAAGACAACAACCAACTGCACGAACAGTTCGACGACGTTTACAGTAGCATTGATTATCAGCTCGGAGGCCATGACTGCGGTTACCCTTGAGATTGCATCACAGACAGGAGCGCCTGCGATGGTGTACTCAACGACGAACCTGGGTGTACGAATGGCAAAACGTCATTTTTTCGGATGATTCCAGGTTCTGTTTACAGCATCATGATGGTCACATCCGTGTTTGGCGACATCGCGGTGAACGCACATTGGAAGCGTGTATTCGTCTTCGCCATACTGGCGTATCACCCGGCGTGATGGTATGGGGTGCCACTGGTTACACGTCTCGGTCACCTCTTGTTCGCATTGACGGCACTTTGAACAGTGGACGCTACACTTCAGATGTGTTACGACCCGTGGCTCTACCCTTCATTCGATCCCTGTGAAACCTTACATTTCAGCAGGATAACGCACGACCGCATGTTGCAGGTCCTGTACGGGCCTTTCTGGCTACAGAAAATGTTCGACTGCTGCCCTGGCCAGCAGATTCTCCAGATCTCTAACCAATTGGAAACGTCTGGTCAATGGTGGCCCAGCAACTGCCTCGTCACAATACGCCAGTCACTACTCTTGATGAACTGTGTTATCGTGTTGAAGCTGCATGGGCAGGTGTACCTGTACACGCCATCCAAGCTCTGTTTGACCCAATGGCCAGTGGTATCAAGGCCGTTATTACAGCCAGTGGTGGTTGTTCAGGGTACTGATTTCTCAGTATCTCTGCACCCAAATTGCGTGAAAATGTAATCACATGTCAGTTCTAGTATAATGTATTTGTCCAATGAATACCCGTCTATCATCTGTATTTCTTCATGGTGTAGCAATTTTAATGGCCAGTAGAATACAAATGACAGTAGTATCGTGAACAATAGGTATAAAAGGGCAATGCATTAGCGGAGCTGACAGCATGCAATTGCAGCCTTTAGCGAGATGGCGAGCGGAGAGGTACGCTGTGATGAAGCGAAAGGTGGCGGATCTTCGGCCGGCATAGCCTGCTGCGTCACCGGTCACATCTGGCCCCGAACCTGCAATGGATCAGCACATGCACCCTGCCACCGAGATGGATGCTGCAAGGAGGTTGAGAAGGCGTTATGCGGACGCGGCTTTTGTCGCTGAAGGGAGCGACTAGGCAGATCGCCGTTCGGTAGAACTTGCGTCGTCGGCGGCCTCATCCCACCCCTCACCTGTCACGGACCAACCTTCCTGTGGTGTCACCGCCAGACACCACACTTACTAGGTGGTAGCTTCAAATCGGCCGCGGTCCATTTAGTACATGTTGGACCCGCGTGTCGCCACTGTCAGGGATCGCAGACCGAGCGCCACCACAAGGCAGGTCTCGAGTGACGGACTAGCACTCGCCCCAGTTGTACGGACGACTTTGCTAGCGACTACACGGACGAAGCATAGCTCATTAGCCGAGCAGATAGTTAGAATAACCTTCTGCTAAGTCAATGGCTACGACCTAGCAAGGCGCCATTAGTAACATTGCATGTATCTAAAGAGTCTCACTTGTATCGCCACAATCTCCAGATGTACCAAAACGATGGATTAAAGTTAAGTATTCCAGAAGCTACATACTTTTCTTTATAGTATTCATAACGTATCCTGTTTCAGACCTCACGCACCCTGCTTTGGCTTAGCGCGTGCCTTTCGGCTTCCTCTCATTGTGTCTAGGCTGTCTTGTCTAGACACAACAATTTTTGGCCACGAGTCAACGGAAAGGGTCTTGTTCTTTCTAATTGCTTACATTTATTTGTGTCATGGCTTCGCCAGATGTACTGTCCGACTTTTATCGCTTGCAGAATCAGCAGACGCAGGCGTTATTGGATGCCCTTGGACAGCTCGTCCAGGGTCAAATTGCACTGCAACTCGCACTTGCTGCAACTCGCACTTGCACCGCCTTTTAGGCCGTTTGACCCAGCTAAGGAAACATGGACGGAGTGGTCAAGCCAGTTTGGATTTCATCTCGCCGCCTACAGAATTCAAGGTAACGAGCGGCAGCCTCATTTATTGGCGTGTGTAGGGGTGCAGACGTACCGTGTGATAGTGAAATTATTTCCCCGAAGCGACATAGCAACTCTGTCCTACGAAGAAATTTTGTCTGCTTTGGATGCCTATTTCAAGGAAACAGTTAATGTAGTTGTAAAGAGGTATACTTTCTTTCATACAAAACGTACAGCCGGTCAAACTAATAGGGAGTGGGTTGCAACATTGCAAGGCCTTACAAGGGATTGTGCTTTTGAGTGTGAATGTGGACTCCCTTATTCAGATACTATGGTACGTGATGCAATAGCACAGCACGTTTCTGATGTTCGCATACGGGAACAGATTTTGAAACTAGTTAATCCCTCCCTTCAGCAAGTGATCGACATATTAGATAGACAAGACACGCTTGACTTTGCACAGGAATCATTTGCAACTTCGCCAGCCGTGTGTAACATTAACCGGCCTGCCGGGCGCGCTGCACGGCCCGGTAACCTGCCCTCGCACACGTCCGCGCAGCTGCCGCCACGCTCTAAACCAGGTGTGCCGCGACAGCATACAACTGCAGTGAAATCATGCCCGCGGTGTGCTACTAGACATTCGCGTGACAATTGCCCGTCACGCCAAGCTATTTGTTTTTTCTGTAATAAGAAAGGACATGTTCAAAGTGTTTGCCAGAAAAAGCTCAGATCAGACAATCACAACCATACCAGGCCCTTTGCTTTGCGCCGGAATCGAACCAAGAATGCTCAGTCTCGTGGACCTTCACCCATGGACATTCCTGTAGTTAATTCCACTTCGTCCAGTGCCACTGTCTCTAACAGTGACTGTGATCGTCCCACAAATACTGTGCGTTGACGTCGCCGGAACTCGCGTCAAGTCGCCAGTGCTTCTGTACCAGTGTCAGTTCAAATTGCACGAGACAGTCGCTCTTGTCGTCAGCAGGACAATAAGCTTTTTGTAGATTTGGACTTTAATGGCAAGGTCATACCATTCCAGCTCGATACCGGAGCTGCAGTTTCATTGCTCAATCACGACACGTACAAACAACTGGGCAAACCTCCGTTGCGTGCCGCAAATGTTAAGTTAAATAGTTATTCAGGTCAGAATATCCCTGTGTTAGGACAGTGCACTCTTCTTGCAACATACAAGGGACAAACAAAACTTGTATCATTTAACGTTCTTCGTTCTTCTACTGCAGTGAACTTGTTTGGTTTAGATTTATTTCAATTGTTTAACATGTCTATAGTAAATCAGCCTTCAGTAATTTTCCTTTTGTTGTCCGGATGTCTTCCACGACGTCCTCTGCCACCATCCAAGCATTGTCTGCTATCTTTTGCGTTGAAGGTCTTCCGCAGACTATTGTTTCCGACAATGGCCCGCAATTCATGTCCGCAGAATTTCAGTCATTCTGCCAGGCCAATGGTATTCAACATCTGACATCCGCGCCGTTTTCGCCTCAGTCAAACGGTGCCGCTGAACGATTGGTCCGGACTTTCAAGTCACAGATGTTGAAGTTGAAAGAGTCGCATTCTCGGGAGGACGCGTTGTTGCTCTTTTTGTCTTCGTATCGCTCTCAGCCTCGAGATGGTCGCTCGCCGGCTGAGTTGCTCCACGGTCGTCCTCATCGAACCTTGATGTCTTTGCTGCATCCGCCGCATCAGGTTCCTGTGCAGCGGCAGACTTCTGCTTTTGCTCCAGGCGACGTTGTATTCTATCGCAACTATCGAGGTTCACGGCGTTGGCTCGCAGGGCGCATTCTTCGCTGCCTCGGCCGCGCGATGTATTTGGTTTTGGGGGCCTCTGGTGAGGTGCGTCGGCATCTCAATCAGCGGCGCCTCTGTCGTCGCACGGGTTCTGCCGCTCCCCGTCTGCTTTCAGCGACGGTGCCGTCCGGTCAGCGCCCTGGGGACCCATCTACTGGCTCGCCTCATCCCCAGGTGTTACCGACGATGCCTTCCATTTTGTCCAATGGCGACGCGCCGCCGCAGCCGCCGCCGCCGCCGCCTGTTCTCCAGCCGGCGCCGCCCGCAGTGGACGCTTCGCTGCAGCCGCCAAGCGCCTCGCTGCAGCCGCCACGCGCCTCCCTGGGTCACGCGCCGCCGATCGCTTCCCGTGGCCAGCCGTCCTCCGCCATGGAACTCTTGCCCGCTCCGGACCACATGGCGTCTTCGCGCGTCGGGTACCCCGACGCAATGGAGGTCGACCCTTCGGCCCCTCCAGTCTATTTACGGGCGCATACACCGCATGTTGACGTGCACCCTGGACTAGGTTTTCAGGCGTTTCCTAGCTCCCCTCGGACCGAATGGCCGGGTGCGGGTGGCGCAGCCTCGCCTGTTGTTAGGCTCCCCACCTCATCGCATACGCCAACATGGGGTCCTCCCCACGGCGGGCGGAAGCCTTATCAAACGACCGTTCGCCGATTTGCGGGGGAGGAATGTGGTGTCACCGCCAGACACCACAGTTGCTAGGTGGTAGCTTTAAATCGGCCGCGGTCCATTTAGTACATGTCGGACCCGCGTGTCGCCACTGTCAGGGATCGCAGACCGAGCGCCACCACAAGGCAGGTCTCGAGTGACGGACTAGCACTCGCCCCAGTTGTACGGACGACTTTGCTAGCGACTACACGGACGAAGCATAGCTCATTAGCCGAGCAGATAGTTAGAATAGCCTTCAGCTAAGTCAATGGCTACGACCTAGCAAGGCGCCATTAGTAACATTGCATGTATCTAAAGAGTCTCACTTGTATCGCCACAATCTCCAGATGTACCAAAACGATGGATTAAAGTTAAGTATTCCAGAAGCTACGTACTTTTCTTTATAGCATTCATAACGTATCCTGTTTCAGACCTCACTCACCCTGCTTTGGCTTAGCGCGTGCCTTTCGGCTTCCTCTCATTGTGTCTAGGCTGTCTTGTCTAGACACAATACTTCCACTGTGGATCAAGAGGAGGATGCTGCTAGAGGACCGGAAACTCGTCAAGCGGCTGTGGGAGCGAGTGGTTCGGCAGAGAGTGCTCTCCCGGCGGCCGCATCTTGCCTGCCATCTACGACTGACCGGCTCTCACACTACGTTGCACGGAGATCGCTGGCGCGAAAAGCGGGCACAGACTCACCGGTGCACGCACGTGACCAGAAAAATCGTACACACTCACTCGACCGCTTGGCGACCGGCGGGCGCCTCTATCGCCGAGATGGAGTCGCAACAATCATCGTAGCCGCCTGGAAGAAGCAGCCAGCCGCCGACGCGCAGAGGGAAACGCCTGCCCTGCTCGCAGCCTAGCGAAAGACATCTGCCTTGTGGGTTGCCGTGGAGCCAGGAGTAGCGACCTGAGAAGCGGCAGCGGCCACCGAGTAAGCAGGAAACCCTGCCACGCCCGCAACGGTGCAGAACACGCCTGCCTCGTGGGTTGACGCAAAACAAGAAGCAGCGACGCTTGACGCTGCAACTGCACTGGCGTACCAGAAGGAAACATTCCATTAGAACGCGCCACAAGTGGGGCGGATGGAAACCATGCAACCATCACGGAAACATCGAGCTGTTGTAAGGTGGTCATGGCACTTGGTCTTTGTATGTTATCGATGTGCACACCGGAGAGAGGGCAAGTTACGTTACGGTTAAACAATCTCTGGTCTTGTCGTGGCACAGTGTTTGCCTCTGCGCAGTCTGATTCATTCTTAGTTGATGTGTGGTAGGTGTTGACTTGTGATTGTATCTGTTAGATAAGGAATATGGTAAAGAACAGCATGCATGAGTATGATGTGTACATTGAAAGATGAAAGGAATATATATTTTGAATAATATTATTATTTTTGAAGACAAGAAGTTTGAGGTAAAGCTGCAGCATTGCGCGGCTAGGAGTGATTATTGTCAGCTACTTAACTTGCTGAGAGCTGAGAGGAAGAGCACCCCACTTCCCTGAGCCATGACCTAGCGTATTAATTGATTAAGCTGCTTGATTTTTATAGAAATTCTCTGTTAACATTGAATCCTTTTTAAATCATTATTTACTTTGTTAAGCATAGTATTGTTCAGACCAATGATATGTATGATGATAACACGAAGTTTTACTCTGTCCATTTGAATATATACTTCATTCTAAAATCGTTGACCTGGCATATTATTTCATGGAAACAGTTACTCTCCCCACCCCACTGTTTCTCATTATGCATTACCATATGCAACAGTTTGAATATGTATTTAGAAACAGATATAGAGCTTAGCCGCTGCCTGCTAACTGTCTGCTGTTATGCTTTCGAGAAATCTGTAACAATGTCGTCAAGACGCGAGTTAATTTGAAATTTTGACTAGGGCCAGATAACTGTTTTACTAGCGATGCGCATTTAATATAAAGACAGTTTGCATTCAGATCAGTTACAGTTCAGTTAAAACTAGCTTCTGTTCAGTCAATGGTTAGCATACGAGCGTAAGTTGGATAACAGTTTGTGAATACACAGTTTTGGTAATACGTAGGTTTTATAAAGTGGGAGGCGAAGTAGGGTTAGATTTCAGGTAAAAACAAATATAGTGGGCAGGTTACACTGTTTCCGGCGAGGAAGACACTGCACCACAGGCCGCCAGTACCAAGTCGCTGCCAAAGAAGAAGGTGGGGACGCAAGCGGCTGTACCCATTCCAAGCCTGGAGAAGGAATTTATTGTCCCAAGCAGGAAGCACAAAAAAATGGTTCAAATGGCTCTGAGCACTATGGGACTTAACTTCTGAGGTCATCAGTCCCCTAGAACTTAGAACTACTTAAACCTAACTTACCTTAGGACATACCACACATCCATGCCCGAGGCACGATTCGAACCTGCGACCGTAGCGGTCGCGCAGCTCCAGACTGTAGCGCCTAGAACCGCTCGGCCACTCCAGCCGGCAGGAACCACACTGACGGGGCAAAGTAATCCAGTTGTTGCAACCACTGCAGGAGGAAAACTCATTCAATGCCATCCCTGAGTCGGCTGGATTGAGTGGCGCTGAGCCGTCACGGGGGAGGAAACCTTCTCCCCTCCACCATTCGTCGTCCTATGTACGGGTGGTACATTCAAGGATTTCTCGCAATTGAATGCAGAGATCGTGTCAGCAACAGTCGCTGTTGGCAGAAACGACCGTCTCAAGGTACAGAATCAGCATCGAAGACCACAAAAAACTCATGAAGCTGATCGAGAATGAGGGGCTCCACTGCCTCACACATATCGCGGACCCCCTCAAAGTCCTCAAGGCCGGCATCCGCCACCTTCCTATGAAGATGGGACCGAGTCAGATCAAAGGAGAACTGGAGGCGCTGGGCTACCGTGTCCAACGTGCCTGATGATGTCGCCCAGGACTCACAGGGACAAGCCTCTGATCTATGTCATTTTGATAATCGCAAGATTTTCGAATTACAGAGTATCGGCCACATACCGGTAACTGTCGAGCCACTCCGTGCAAAGCGAAGGCGGGCAACGTATTACTCGTGCCAGGGTCTCGACCACGTTGCACAGTGCTGTTTCATGCGGCCCTGCTGCGTTAAATACCCGGGCCCGCACTAGAGCAAGGAGTGAACTCTGAAGAGAGAAGACACGGCACAGTGCTGCAACTGTAGAGAGCCACTTGTGGCGAGCTATAGGGGCTGCAAGGCGTTCAGGAAGCGAAGCAACTATCAGCGAGGAAGGACAGCACCGTTAAACAAGGTGCAGCCAGGTATCAGTTTCGTGGATGCCATCAGGGGGCCCCTCCCACCCCCTCTCCTTTCCAGACAGCACTAAGAGAGACCAACACATCAAGATCCAGGAACAGTCAGCTGATAAAGCCGCAGTACCAACCGCTCCATAAGCAGCGACCAGAGGGCGCGGATGGCGCGCAGACTGTGCTCCTCCCCACATCGCACCGCGGCCCACCTAACGTGCCGCACAACAGCGAGCAGCTACCATCCAGTCAAAGCGCACTGCCCCAACCACAGAGGACGTCCCCATGACTGCCCCTGCACCGAGAGAAGACCCCACACCGGAGAACTCCGATCGCTTCTGCAATCGCTGAATGAACTCCTGCAGCCGCTGCCTGTCCTGCTGACAGCAGTCACTGCGACCCTCCAGGCCAGCGCTGTTGCCACGAAGAACCACCACGGATAATCGACGCATCCACGAACTCACAGTTGGCGGCCTTAACGCAATCAGGGTAAATTCGTGTGATCGAACGGCCCCAGTATTGTGACACCGTTTTGCTGGGCGGCCCGCAGGAGGCGACGACCGCTGACAATTGTGAGGTGGGAGTTCCACTGCGTGTGCTTTGCGTTAAAATAAACCGCAATGAAATGACTCTCGCTCATTGCCAGCACTGTGTCAATGAGGACAGAGATCGGAGTACGTCCACCAATTAATTTAGGATGAAGGTTGAAACTGCTACCCAGAGATGAAAAGGTTGATACGGAAAAGAAATTCGTGGCTGGCCTCATCAAATCAGTCAGAAGACTGAAAAAAGTAGTGTTTCTTGACAGCCTCATAACTTTCAAACGAAATATACTACCAAGAAAATAAACCACGATTCTGCCGAAAGTCATTTTTAACATACAGACATGTATTGATCAGGAAGAACATTATAATCACCGACTTACTATCGATATAAACCCATTTAGGTGATAGCAGCCTCAGCTGGCGAGGAATGACCGCTAGTCAGACACGCGCACCGTTCATGTAGTATAAGTGGGCGTGCTGTCCGTGTGTAACGTGGGGGAGGGGCGCGATCTGTCTGAGTTTGACTCAGGGCAGATTGTGAGGGCCAGCCGACTCGGCTCGAGCATTTCAGTAACTCCAAAACCTGTCGGGTGTTCGAGGAATGCTGTGGTGAGTGTCTTCAACACGTGGTGAAACCAAGGTGAAACCACGTCCAGACGTCGCGGGGTTGGGTGGCCACCCCTCGTTGTAGACGTCAGACGTTGTAGACTGGGCAGATGGAAATTATTCCCTGATGTTTTAATAGATGTCCTAACACCTGTCCGTTCTTCTTACAGTGTTCCTATATGTTTCTTTCCTCACAGATTCTGCGGAGAACCTCCTCATTTCTTACCTTATCAGTCCACGTAATTTTCAAAGTTCTTCTGTAGCACCACATCTAAAATACTTCTGTTCTCTTCTGTTCCGGTTTTCCCACAGTCCATGTTTCACTACAATACAATACTATGCTCCAGACAGTCTTATATCCAATAAACTAGAGAGCTGTATGAGATCTGTGGGCGGGAACCCTTGTTGAATCTAAAAGTAACGTGCAACGTTGGACCATTATGAAGAGCGTGTAGTTTGCCAGTATAATAATGTTGGTATTAATATGGTGTCGCTTGTAATCCTAAGACAGTTTTAGCAGTGCATTTGATACACAATAGCACAGTTTGCGTAACATCAAAGATAACTTAGAAACTTTGCATATACTATCAAAAGAACGGGTCCTTACATTTTGGAAGAGTTAAAAATTATGAAGTGCAAGTTGCAACATCCGAACAAATTGACTTAAATGTAAAGGGATGCTCAGCAACTATTTACAATGTCTGCAGCGGTGTCCACTATAGTAAAAAAAAAATGGTTCAAATGGCTCTGAGCACAATGGGACTTAACTGCTGTGGTCATCAGTCCCTAGAACTTAGAACTACTTAAACCTAACTAACCTAAGGACACCACACACATCCATGCCCGAAGCAGGATTCGAACCCGCGACCGTAGCGGTCACGCGGTTCCAGACTGAAGCGCCTAGAACCGCACGGCCACCACGGCCAGCCCACTATAGTAGGTTGTCGCATTTGGTCATCTTCGCGTAAGTTTTATCTGTAGCATCTCGTCCCGTGAACTTGGAGGTTGTGTGTCGTGTCGACTGGGAGGTGTCGCAGAATGTTTTCAGAGCTAGGGTAAATGTTCCTATTAATTGGTTTGTACGGAATATACTGTTCCTTAGCTATATACCTAATGTGTAGCTTTGCAACTATGTACATATTCACTATTTTTTCTCGTGTTTACTTGTCACGCTAAATTCTCCGTCACTGTAAAATTTGTGCAGCATCATTATGTAGGTTACTTCATACATTGTGTTGCACTATCTGCATCCTTCGTCTTGAATTCTTAATATGAGGTACTCTGTACTTTCAAATATCTTGCACTGTTTTGTTTAACTTGTGATATGTCACTCTGGTCTCTTTTATGGTTTGTGCTATTGTTTTATTATTTTCATTTCTCGACAATTCCATTAAACATGTTTTCTTCATTTTTAATTCTTGACAGTTGAATTATACGTTGTGTGTTTCGCTTTTATTGTTTACCTTATACTAGGTCCATCTCATTTAATGCCATTCATACAGGGTGTGGATTTAGCGTTATTACTAGCGCCTGGCGTTTGGGAGAATACGTGGGGTTGCGGCCGTGTTGTAGCTATGATTCCTTCGATTGTCCCTCTCGCCCTCGGGATTAGTTCTGGTGGCGGCCATTCTATGACATATACTGTATGTATATTGATGCGTCTCATTGCGATTCTTGCAGCAGTCTGTTGATTGGTCTTGCTGGACGTCTATGACATGCGGCGGCCTGGCCGTTTTTGCGATGAGCTACTTTTGAGGCTCGAAAATTGGCATCCTACGGCATTTATGCCTTCATTTAACTTTATTAAGCCTATACCACATGTATGGCCGTTCACAGTTGGTTCGTAGGTCACAGTAGTCTGGCAATGAGTTTTTATTTGCTGATTCATTCCTGTTTTTTTTCTGGTTAGGTCCCATTTACCCAGAGTGGTACTTGTTGATTCAAAAAATCTTTTCGTGCCCCCCTCCCCCCCCCCCCACACACACACACGAGATCTCGCAAGCTATTTGATAAATTTGATGGATGTGTATCGCGACCTTGAAATTTTACACGTGCCCAAAGGCGTTTTACTTCAACTAGTGAGAAAAGCTCTTCGATCGTAAATTGTATGTCGTGGCTTCAGTTCCAGGGACGTGATAATTTTTAATAATCTTAATCGAAATAAAAGTGGTCTTTATTTTTGTCTGTGTAATCTAATTTTAAATATTATTTACTATTTCGTTTCATTAATTATCGTATCGAGTTTTTTATTTTACTCTTTTTCTTCCCTTTATTCTTTTTTGTTTGAAATCTTAGATTATGTCATTATAATTGTGGTATTTTTATTAATCTATGGTAATATTGAAATTTTTACAAAATTACTAGTGCATCGATTAAACAGAGCAGTCGAAACAAACTATTTGCACTTGAAAGCTTCTTATCTATTTACACTCGTATTCATAAGTGTCAAGCTGGTGTCTGAGAAATACGTAAAACTTATTTTCTTATATAAATCTCGGCGCGGAAGAATACATAGCGTAATTTTTACATCAGGTTTATTTTTATGATGAACAGAGTACAGCCGTTACATAAAACAATTCGTCTGCGACAAAGCAATTCGTTTTCAGTGAACTTTACATACGCCATCTGACTGCAAAATAAAACAACTCAGTTTAAAACGTTGGCCCTGAATATTGCTAATCTTTATCTTTAGTCTTGCAAATAATCACTATAAAAGAAATGTTACTGTAATTACACAGTAAATGAACATAAAAATTAATGCATCTGACTTTCTGATAAAACTGCTTGAAAATTCGCAGATAGCACTTAACTGAAATCTTTTACTGGTATTAAGCCTCTAATGTGATACTGATATTATTTTCGCAGATAAACTGGGTCAGTCACTGTGCTTTACAGTGAACAGGAACTTTGATAGTAAGTGAATTTTTTGGCGTACTTCTCGCACGGAACTCTCATCTGCTCTGCAACTTGTTGCAATTAGGAATAATGATGTGACCGTCAAAAATCAAATTTTATTTGCCGTACTTCCAATGTGCAATGCAAGACAGTATCTTACCAATTTTCATAAATGCTTCTCAGTACACAACTCGTGAAGTTCAATGCGAGTGTGTAAACAGATCCATGAAAATGAATGAACATGTTGAACTAATCTTAACGACTGATAAATGAGAAGAAAGATACAAGTTTAACTGCGCTTCATTAAGCCATAAAAGAAATACAACTTTTCATAAAGTTTCACCTACACAAGTTAGCAAAATATTTCTTAATAACTCTCCTATAATAACTCTTTTATAAGACAGGACCGTATGCTTTATTACAAAATGAGAAACTACACAGCTTCAAATATAAAAAAAACCTAGATTACCTTCAAAGTTGGCTTATATCATTCTTGCATTAATATAATCTCAGTTGCTCAAAATCTTTCCTCGAATCATATTATTACGAAATCCATTCTTAAACAATGCTGTCTCCACTACACAGCATCCTTTTTAAACCAACTCTCCAACACACTCTACTACTGTTACTCTCTGACTTATTCTGTCAAAACAAAATTAGGCTCTCAGTCCAACATCTCCGATCTCAAACAGTGTTACAAAGAATATGACTATATCGGTAATACAAGGGTAGAGTACATTTATCAAATTCCCAACTTCATTCACATTTTTGGCCAAAACTTCCTGAAAATCGTCATGACAAATAGGACAGCTTCCTATCAAAGTCTGTAACAGTTATACTAAGTCTTTTCCAGAGAGGTACATGGGGACAAAAGAAATGCATAAACTTCCGTGGGGTGCTGGGCGCTGCAGGGTGGGAAGGGGTAAGCAGGGATGAAAGTGTGTGTTTTGTGAGGATCATCTGCTGTGGTAGAAACGTCACACGGAAATTTGAGACGAAGCTGGGCTAACAATGTACGTTTCGTGACTATTATTGATTATTGAGTAAGAGGAGGCCTTTAACCGTGAATTTAAACACATTGTAAAAGTATAAATGTGAAAATATTGTGGGTCTGAGAGGGGGTTATAGACTAGGGGTAAGGGAAAGGAATTAAATGCATGATAAAACTTACAAAGGCATGATGTAAAAATTTATATAGTCATTTTTTCCCAATGTGTCTCTGGTTTTGTCAATTGAAACAATTGTATGATTTGATTATTTCCTTCTCCTTTGGTTTTTGTCTGTACGCTAATTGGTCTTCTTTTTTGTCATATGACAATGTAGTAATGTTGATGAAATATTTTTGAACCAATGTGTTCAAGTGTAGGTTCTCTAGCATATCTGTTTATTAATGTTTCTCTATGTGATAAATGGAATTTCAGTTACTTTTTGTGATTGTGTAGAAATTGAACGACGTATTCTCCTAGCCAATGTGGAATAGTTCAGATGTATGACATGTTACTTCATAAAAAAAAGAAAAAATTGGTTTGATTGTGGCATATGCATAAAATTTTATATGTTTTACGTCTACATATTCTACATTCCTTTTGCAGTTGCCTTTACTCCTAAAAATTGTGTTTCTTTTGTATTAATTTATTTGAATGTGTATTTTCGTCAGATATCGCTTGACTTATTTTAATTTCATGGATTGCTCTGTAACTTGTATTTTATATGCTTACATTTTTGACTGGATTGTAAAGTATTGTATATTCTTACATTCATCAATCCCGTTATTCTGTTACTTGTATATTTTATTTTATTGGTGTTTTTATGTGCTGTCAATCAAGTGTAGAACTGTTAATACTTCAGTTGTGTAATCTGATTACCACAGAAGTACGCGATGGCACCTTCAAGACTGTGATCTTTGACTTGGAGGTGCTTCGACTTGTATTGCTGTACATCACATTTATCCTTTTGTCAGTGTGCCGTCATATTTTAATCTTATGATAACTTTTGATTTTTATTGGCAATTGTGGTTCCCAGTGGTAACTTATGTCAAAGCATGTATGACATGTGATACATCTGTGATTATTTTTGTGAGTATTTCGATCGATTTAACGTTTCCTCCTGTTTTTTATTATTTCGTTTGAGATTGTCACACTGTCCACTTTTGTATGTTGTACAGCTGCCGTTGATGATAGTTTGGAACAGAAAACGGTAGGAGAATAAATAACATTATCACAGACAGCACAATGTTATGCATTTTGCAAAATTTGTACGTGCTGTTGACCATCACCCAAGCAAGAAATACTGACAGTAAACTGAGTTACACAGTGTCAGGAGGACCATTGGGTGAAGCACGTAGTACAGATACTGCACGTATGGCAGACGATTTGCCTGTGCTTCAGGAAGCATGTTTTCAAGGTCATGAATCTGCCTCTGAAACTGACGGTTGCAAATACTGATTTATATGCAAGGCCTAAATTTAGTCGCCAACCACAGTCCATAGGAAATGTTTTTCTCCTCAGGAAATATGTTTACTAACTTAAGTTGACATTGCTGATTTCCCATAGATTTTTCAACTTTTTCAACACAGATTTTGTGCTCCTGATTCATTGGTAAGGATATTGACCACTCCATAACCAATGACAGACATAGAAATACATGGTGTCCATAATCAAAGTGCCAGTTTAAACCCGCTATACAAAGAACCACAGCTCAGAATGTTTGAACAACATGTCACTCAGATGGTGGGAAACTTCATAGAAAAAAAATTACGAAAATGTGACGAGTAGATGACGCTGTGAGCACCAGTGTGTGCATTCCAACAGACGCGTTGCACACGGCTGTTCCTTAGTTTGCGTCAGGGACGCCCAACATGACTCTTTCCATGAAGGATCGGGCGCTACTGTTCCGGGTACGCACTCAAGGGTAAGGAAAAAGGCATTGGTTCGATGTCTGCTTGAGACAGGTTCTTTTGGTGTGCATTATGGCAAATGGAGGATAGCAGGAGAGATCGAGAGGTGTTGTGCAGACATGAAGTTCACATGCCTGCGAGCACATTGCATAAAGTCATATGAAACATCCAGCATTACAGGCTATTTTTGTATTACTAATTTATAAACACCGTTCAGAGTCATCTCCATGATTCGACATTTGAAACACAGAATATCCATACAAAATCACCCATTTTCAGAAGTTGCTTCTTGCTGACCTGCCAGCAAGACAGCCTTCATTCCCAAATTCTTCCTCGCATGGAAGTTAAAAATGTGTTGCCGTGTAACATTCTGTGCCCAGACGAAGCCAGTTTCTATCAACAATGATACGTCAATATGCAGAATTGCAGAATATGAACAATGGAAAATTTGCATGCACGTCAACCGGTACCACTTCATTCTTTAAAAGTGAGTGTGTGGTGCCGGTCGACGACATAGTTTATTGTAGGGCCTACTTTTTGAGGCAAAGAGTCCTACAGGTCCTGTTACCTGCATCATCATTGATAAACGCTATGAGAGCCTTTTACACTCAAGGGTGCTCCAATCTTTCAAAAGCGTGGATGTGTGGGTCGGATAATTTTTATGCAATATGGCGCCCCTTCGCACACTGTACAGTCAGTGAAGCAGCTACTGCAGAGGCATTTCGGAAATGCTAGAATTATCAGCCATCATTCCCTACAGCCTGTCCGCCCAGATCACCTGATCTTAATCCGTGTCACTTCAGGCATTGGGATTATCTGAAAGATGATGTGTTCGGTGCTGCAATTACGAACGTAGTTGAACTGAAGGTACGCACTAGACAACACATTCTGAACGTAACCCTCCAGACAATCGACTCTATTGTGGAATAGGCTGTTACTTGATTTCAACTTGAGGCAGAAAACGGTAAACAGCATATTGAACGTGTCTTGCGCCAGTCTCACTACAATGAGAAATCAATGTCATTTTGATTTTTATGTGGCTTTTGACCCCAAAAAAATTAATGACCGATATCATTTTGCTTTTTATGCGTTTTGTGCCCAAGAACATTTAAAGACAGACGTCATTTTGCTTTTTGTGCAGTATCAACATTATACTGTTCAGATTTGACGTCATTCTGAGCAGTGGTTCTCCTTCTACAGCGTTTTGAAATTGGAACTTTTATTATGGACACACTGTAACAGGCTGAGTGCACCCCGTCACAGTCCTCCCATCGAAGATATCCCTGGTATACTGGAAATCAAACCTGGGACCTCCACATGGTAATTAGCTGCACTGACCACTCAGTTATGGAGACAGACCAAAAGAGTAATTACTGACATTTATTTTATTATTACATTGGATAAAGCTTTTTTCTTGTTATTTCATAGCACCACTGTCGCTGTGGGTGGGGTGGTGGGATGGTGGGGGGGGGGGGGGGGGGAGAGAGACTGCCAGCAGTACGGGCAACGTGCTCTTCAGCCAACTGAGAGTGAAAACTAATTAGATGAAAAAGAAACAGGAGACAAATAGGGGAGATATTAACACTCAATTTAACACTTTTTCTAGGGGAAAAATAAAATGGCAATTTTTAGATGTATGAGACATACGACCTCTTGCACTGGTAATTAAAAACAGTAATAATATCAGTGACTGTCGGGACAGAAGAAACGGTGGTGTAGAGGGGAGAATTGGTGACGCTAATAACTGCTGAGAAAAGGAGTGGTGGTGAAAGAAACGCAGATGGGAAGGAAATGAGGGGTAAGAAAATGTGGGATGGGGAGGGGGAGGAAGCCGTAATGAGATGGAATGGGCTGGGTAGACCTGTGGCTGGTAGGATCGGTAAATGTTGACGTGGAGTTCATGATCTGGTTGGGGGAGTTGGCTGAGTTTCTTTGGGAGACTACATGGAGTGTGTGTAGGTACAGGGGTAGTGAAATGTGCCGTTGAAGGCGCGGCAGTATATGCGGATTTGAAAGTAGAGTGGAAACAGTAAGATTATTGGAGTCGAGTTTGCCCCATGGAGTAGATTCTTCGGTGGTGTTCAGTGTGAGTGAGAATAGGCGGGAATTTGATAAGTTCCTAAACGAACCTTTTGAGAAAGGGTAAACGGATGCGCAAAGCGTCGCAGAGTGCATGGCCATTTTAGGCTCTGGAGCGACTGGAACTTGAGAGGGGCGGGTATTCATGCAACATTTCCACAGAAAAAGAAGGAATGCATCAGGGATTTGTATGTGTGAAAGGTAGTTGAGAGAGATAAAAGGATTTGTCACTTATAAGATTAAACTCAAAGCAGTTGAAAATGTATTTACAAAAAAATGTTCAAATGTGTGTGAAATCTTATGGGACTTAACTGCTAAGGTCATTCGTCCCTAAGCTTACACACTACTTAACCTAAATTATCCTTAGGACAAACAAACACACCCATGCCCGAGGGAGGACTCGAACCTCCACCGGGACCTGCCGGCCGGAGTGGCCGAGCGGTTAAAGGCGCTACAGTCTGGAACCGCACGACCGCTACGGTCGCAGGTTCGAATCCTGCCTCGGACATGGATGTGTGTGATGTCCTTAGGTCAGTTAGGTTTAAGTAGTTCTAAGTTCTAGGGGACTTATGACCACAGCAGCTGAGTCCCATAGTGCTCAGAGCCATTTGAACCATTTTCCGCCGGGACCAGCCGCACAGTCCATGACTTCAGCGCCCCTGACCGCTCGGTTAATCTCGCGCGGCATGCATTTACAAAGTCCACATCATGGCATTAAAAGAAACACGCATCACGAATGATTCTGAAATTACTTCTTGTAATACGTGTACGAGGGACGTTCCACAAGTAATGCAACACATTTTTTCCCAGCCAATATCAATTTAAAAACGCGGAATTTGTTGTGGGACATCGTGGAATATTCCCGCTGCAGTCCCAATAGTTTCATGAAGTCCCGATAGGTGGCGATGCTATAAGTAGCCTATGAAATGGCGTCTCTAGCGGAGGTGTGTTCCAAGCAGAGAGCTGTCACTGAGTTTCCTTTAGCGGAAAACCCAGAGCAGATATTTATAGGCGCTTGCAGAATGTCTGCGGGGACCTGACAGTGAACAAAAGCACGTTGAGTCACTGGACGAGGCTGGAGAAGACGTCTATCATCATCGCAACAAGGTCTCGCAGACCTGTCTAATCTCCCATGTGCCAGCTGGCTGCACACAGCTGCGACTTGTCCAACGTTGCAACGTGCGGAAACTCATTCGAGGTGATCGACGGATCAGAAACACCTCGCTGAACAACTGGACACATCTGTTC
The DNA here is from genome assembly GCF_021461385.2 of Schistocerca piceifrons. NCBI lineage: Eukaryota > Metazoa > Arthropoda > Insecta > Orthoptera > Acrididae > Schistocerca > Schistocerca piceifrons. The sequence goes on along the minus strand of NC_060141.1, from coordinate 546,719,182 downwards.
GTAATGCTGACACACTCGTACATCAGTTGCGGTACTCAAACGTGTTTACCCACTGGGTTCCTCACCCCTAGCAGAAGACCATAAAGAGCGAGAAGGACCATCTGTGCGGAATTGCTTTGTGCATTACGAAGCTGATCATGACAAGTTTTTGTCGAACACGTTCACAGACGATGAAACATGGGTTTACCACTTCGAACCAGAGACAAAACGGCAATGTATGGAGCAGCGCCACACCGCCTCCCCTCCAATGAAAACGTTAAAAGCTGCACCCTCGTCTGGTAAAGATGCGACAGTCTTCTGGGGCTCTGAATGGGTTATTCTGCTTGATGTTTTCCCTCAAAGTGCAATGATCAGCTCTGAAGTAAACTGTGATACCTTCAGGAAACTGAAGAAACGACTTCAGCGTGTTCATCGCCACAAACATGCAAACCAACTTCTGCCTCTCCATGATAATGCAAGGGCTCACACAAGTCTGCGCATCTGAGAACAGCTCACAAAACTTCATTGGGCTGTTCTTCCTCATCCACTCTACATGCCGGGTCTCTCACCTTTCAACTTCCATCTTCCATCTGTTTGGATCAATGAAGGATGTATTCTGCGGGATGCAGTACGTGGACGGTGCAGCAAGAGGTTCGCTCCAACGTCGACCAGCAGAGTAGTACCACCCAGGCATACTGGCCAGCTCCAGTAAAGTTTGTAAGGCTGTCGCACTGAGCGGAGGTTACGTTCAAAAAGAGGGTTTTGTAGCCAAAAGAGTGGAAAATAATATAGTGTGTTGAAGCCCTGGATAAAACCAACCTGCTTTAAGAATAAATGCTGTTGCATTATTTATTGAAAGTCCCTGATAGGTGATTGTTTTCTTTCCATGTGTTATGATAAAAGAAACTTGAAATTTTCGTTAAACTGTTTATACTTAAACAATATTATGAAAAGTATAGTTGCTACTCACCATATAGTGGAGGTGATGTGTCACAGATAAGCACAACAAAAATATTGTCACAAGATAAGCTTTTGGCCAACAAGGCCTTTATCAAAAATAGACCACACACACACACACACACACACACACACACGCACGCACACACACATGCGCACACAGACACTCAAGCAAACACAAATAGCATACACATGACCACAGTCTCTGGCAGCTGAAGCCAGACTACAAGCAGCAGCAGCACATGATGGGAAAGGCAACTGGGTAGGGGCAAGGAGGTGGCTGGGGCAGGGAAAGGGAGGGGTAGAGGGATAGCAGGGTAGGGGTGGAGGATGGTGACATGCTGCTGGGGAGCGTACAGGGACGAGGTGGAGAGAGGGTAGGGAAGCTAGGTGCAGTCGGGAGGTTAGACGGAGGGTGGGGGAGAGAGGGAAGGTAGCAGAACAGGATAGAAGTAAAAAGACTGGGTGCAGTGATGGAATAGAGGGGTGAGTGCAGGAATGGGAACAGGGTATGGGCTAGATGGATGAGGACAATGACTAATGATGGTTCAGGTCTGGAGGGTTACAGGAACATAGGATATATTGCAGGGAGAGTTCCCACCTGTGCAGTTCAGGAAAGCTGCTGTTGTTGGGAAGGATCCATATGGCACAGACTGTGAAACAGTCATTGAAATGAAGAATGTCTTGTTGGGTAGCATGCTCAGCAACAGGGTGGTTATATTGTTTCTTGGTCACAGTTTGTTGGTGGCCATTCATGTGGACAGACAGCCTGCTGGTTGCCATTCTCACATAGAATGCAGACAGTGGTTGCTGCTTAGCTTGTAGATCACTTGGCTGGTTGCACCTTTAATGGGACATGTGATGTTTTTGACTAGACTGGGGTAAGTGGTGGTGGAAGGACATATGGGACTAGATTTATTACTGGGATATACTCATAAGGTAAGGGGTTTGGAGTGGGGGTTGTGTAGGGATGGATGAGCATACTGTGTAGGTTTAGTAGATGTAGAATACCACTGTGGGAGGGGTGGGAAGGATATTGGGCAGGACATTCCTGGGTAGTACCGAGTTATGAGGGGAATACTCTATGGCAAGACTATGAGATTTTTGAGGTGGTGGGTGACTGGAAAGATAACGCAAGGGACATTTGTTTTTGTAGATGGCTGGGAGGATAACTACAGTCTGTAAAGGTTTCAGTGAGACCCTTAGTATATTTTGAGAGGGACCACTCATTACTGCAGATGTGATGGTCATTTGTGGCTAGGCTGTATGGAAGGAATTTCTTGGGATGGAATGGTGGTAGCTTTCGAAGTTGAGGTATTGCTGGTGGTTAGTAGGTTTGATGTGAACAGGGGTACTGATGTGACCATATTTGAGGTGGAGGTCAATATCTAGGAAGTGTGGTTGTTGGGTTGAGTAGGACCAGGTGAAGCAAATAGGGAGAAGGTGTTGACAGTCTGGAGAAATGTGGACAGGGTGTCCTCATCCTTGGTCCAGATCACAAAGATGTGATCACTGAATCTCAACCAAGTGAGGGGTTTAGGATTGTGGGTGTTAAGGAAGGATTCATCTAGATGGCCCATGAATAGGTTGGCATCGGATGGTAGCTATAAACCAGATTTGGTAGAAGTAATCACAGGTGAGGCTATAGTTGGTCACGGCGTCTGGGAAGGAGGTTGTTGATTTGGAATCCATCTGGAGTTGGGAAAGGTAGTGTTCAATAGCGGTAAGGCCATGGGTATTAGGGATGTTAATGTAAAGAGGGATGGCATCAATAGTAACGATTGCCACTCAGGGTATCCACGCAGTCTGATGCACTTTGCCACAGTTCACATGGCTTTCCCCTTCAGATGTTGGAGTCCTCCCTTGAGCATGGGTGTGTGTGTTGTCCTTAGTGTAAGTTAGCTTAAGTCAGATTAAGTAATGTGTAAGCCTAGGGACTGATGACCTCAGCAGTTTGGTTCCATAAGAACTTACCACAAATTCCAATTTCTAGTGACGAGCAGGGAACTGTGCGGTAAAGGAACAGGAACTGTGGAGAGTCGAAGGAGGAAATGGTTGGTATTTTTTATACAGGAGGGTAGGCTGAAAGCGTTGGCCTACAATAGCCGATATCCTCTCTGTGGGGCACAGTAACTGGCCACAATGGAGCATCCTGGGTGGTGGTTTGAGGACTTTAGGAAGCATCTAGAAGGTAGGAGTGAAGCGAGTGGTAGGGATGAGGAGAAATATGGTTTCTGGAGCGAGGTTTTTGGATGAGCCTAAGAATTTGAGGAAAGACTGGAGATACTGCTGGATTTCTGAAATAGGGTCATTGTAACAAAGTTTGTAGGTGGAAGTATCTGACATCTGTCGGCGTCCTTCTGCTATTGCGATTCAAAAATTATGCTTAAAATTCGGTTAAATCCTGGTACTGGTCCTGTAGGCATACCAACATTTGAGTCCTATGAGATATACTTGGAGACACGTGTGCTTTTACATGTTGTTAGGACGCTGTCTCCTTGCGGGTTACGCTACACATGTGACTGTAAAGCTTTGCTGATCAGCATAACAAAAAGGCAAAGGGCTGGTGAACTCTGTACGTATGAGGAAGTGATACTCCGAACAGCTAGTTCACTTCACACTTTGCTGCAGATGATTCCCGACACTTGTCAACTCATTTTGTGTTATCTACGAAGACTGATGAAGGTAGGAATATATCAAAATATTTTTGTTCTATCATATCAACCATAGTCCAACATTTATGGTTCAAAATGGTTCAAATGGCTGTGAGCGCTATGGGACTTAACATCTGAGGTCATCAGTCCCTTAGAACTTAGAACTACTAAAACCTAACTGACCTAAGGACATCACACACATCAATGCCCGAGGCAGGATTCGAACCTGCGATCGTAGCGGTCGCGCTTAGAAAATTTATGTTAATAATACATTTGACAAGGAATTATTAGCAAATCATGAACGGTGTGTATGCAATAAGTTTGCTTTTTCCTACTCATAACTATTTTTGACTGAACTAATGGGTGTGTGAAATGTAGCTATGACAGGTTTCTCAATTGAGACTGATAATGCACCAATAGAACCTCAGCTATTTCCTAGAGGAGAAGTAAGAGTTTGTATCTCTACCCAGAAAGTGTGTCGTTTATCATGTTCTGGAAGTTAAGAACCACAGAAGTTTGCAGTTGTTGCAGTTTCTCTGTGGCGTACTTTACCAGAATGTCAAGTGGAAGTTTTGATTGTTCCACAGGTGATACTGAAATGGAGATAAGTTAGTCCATTCATTGGCTTTTTTTCTTTACTTGGCTTTCATTACTTGTTTGTGGCCGTTTTAAAGCTCTTAAATTGTATGAGCATGGATGGTTATTGACAATGCTCGCCTGATGGTCGTCAAATAGGTCGACACACCGAAAAAATAAAATACCACCGATAATATTGCTATCGTTATTAACATATAACGTTCTTGTTAGGCAGCTGCTTCTGTGAATGTATCGAACCACTCGAGATCCAACAGCTCAAGCGGTATCTCGTCGAGCCAAAACCTAGGAAACTCTGATGAACTGGTGTATCTTGGCGCAGCAGAAGATTTACTACATACCAACTACCCGAGCCTCGTTTTTGACTTTCTGGAAATCTTACAGGAATAACCAGGAAACACCAGCCCATTTATTTCCCCATACATTTGGCCTCAACCAAACTTTCATTGTCATTGACTTCCAAAAGTTAATACCAGAGGTACTTTCACATGATTTGACACATTTGGGCGAGAGAAGTTGGTGAAGGATCATGGCCTACCCTGTCGCAAGCGATAGATATACGTTGTGAAACAAATATATTGAAGTGAAATAACTGAATTTATGGGGATGAAATCAAACAATATTGAGTCGCATGAAATGATAAGAGTTAAAATCGTCTTAAAAGCCAACTGTTGAAGCTACTGCCAGAAAAATGGCTGCAGTGCGTACGACGAAAGTTGTAGGAGAAATTAATAAATGCTTCGAATGAGCATTTACAACATAAGTAAGATATGTGTTTACTATGGTGATAATTATAACACAGCGCATACTGGTTAGTAGTCACAATCCTCTAGTTTGGAAGTAAGTCACAAGTCCGAAATTTCATCTCTTTATTTTGATGTTGTGATAGGAAGTCATATCCACACAAATTTCAGTGCCAAGATGGCTTTATTCCAGAAGCCTTTGTTTCCAGACACATGCAGTCAATGTTAGAACGGAATGTAAAAAAAGAAACAATAAAAAGAATGAAATCGCATAACAAATGTTTAGCGTTTTATTTTATCTGAGTAAATGTTCGATTTTTAATTAATTTATGTACCTGGATATAAAATAAAGACATCACGTCTACATTCTGCAGTGCACATTAGTCTTATTACAGTAATTCGTCTCCTAAACAAGCTTCAGCACTAAAATATCTATTCGTTGGAGATCATTTTTACACTCTGTGCATCGAGACACAGCAGAAGTTGGTAAATGGGAAGATTATCAAATCAGGCTACTACAAAGTAGACGGATCTCGTAGATAAGTATTTGTTCAAAAATGTTCAAATGTATGTGAAATGTTATGGGACTTAACTGCTAAGGTCATCAGTCCCTAAGCTTATACACTACTTAATCTAAATTATCCTAAGGACAAACACACACACACACCCATGCCCGAGGGAGGACTCGAACCTCCGCCGGGACCAGCCGCACAGTCCATGACTGCAGCGCCCTAGACCGCTCGGCTAATCCCGCGTGGCTAAGTATTCGTAGCCACACACAAAAAAAAACATTGTACCCATAGTCTGTATTTAAACACAACTTTCGCATCAACAAAATTTCACGCTCTAGCTACTTACAATTCCTCTATTAATAACCAACAAGGTAGAGATTGCCTGATGAGCTTGAAATATTTCATGGATCAAATATCAAATCATGCTCATTGTGTTTCAGATTTCAAAACTACCTTAAAGAAATACGTCACTTCACCCCATTTTCTGAGACAGCCATGACGACATTCTTTTCATTACCATGAATATGCGCAAGTATTGTTAAAACAGTTTTTTCGTACACTTGCAAAACGAAAGACTCATCTTAAACTTCATGACCAAAATTGCCTCATGCATTGTTTTGTATTTCGGTCTAACCATATAGACCACACATCAGTTCATCACTGAACCTAATGGTTTATTCCGAAATTCATCTGGGACAGCTGTTGTGAAAATGTAGGTGCCACCGAATCATGACATCAGCTACTAATTCAATTCTTGATAGCCTCATGAACGATGCACAGCAAGAAATGAAATGAAATCCATATTTCAAGCCACATGCATTCTCAGTTAACATACCTACCAAAAGAATTTGTGAGGTGTGATACTTGGCATAAAATTAGGACACTGTGAATTAAATGAGAGGTTTACTGTGAAAATGCATTGAACTACAAATTGTTTGGCAATGACATGCTCTCAGAATAGAGCAACTGTAGTTATAGCAATTTTTGTTAAGGGTGCTTGGTCTCAACATGATTGGATCGTTTCACCAAACATTGAAAGACGAGTGACAGCATGATTCAGAGACATGTGGCGTCTCCATTCCATCAGCATAGAACAGTGTGAGTTGTAAGTTGTCGATGTCTGTGTGCAGGAATCAGCCTGTGTCGTTATCAACTTGGAGGTGCTGCGTAAGGTAGTGACATCGACAAGGAGGACAGATGTCATGATGATGGCCTGGAGTGACTGGGCCGGTACATTGTCTGTCTTGTAGGGCCAGACTCGTGCATCGCCTGTCTCGTGGAGTCGGGTTGGTACATCGTCTGCCTCGTGGAGCTGGCTGGTACGTCATCTGCATCGTGGAGTTGGGCTAGAATGTCTGCTACCTGGAGTGGCCCTGTACGTCGTTTACCTCTTGGAGTAAGGCTGGTACATTGTCTGCCTTGTTGGGTAAGGCCAGTATGTCAGCCGGCCGAAGTGACCGTGCGGTTAAAGGCGCTGCAGTCTGGAACCGCAAGACCGCTACGGTCGCAGGTTCGAATCCTGCCTCGGGCATGGATGTTTGTGATGTCCTTAGGTTAGTTAGGTTTAACTAGTTCTAAGTTCTAGGGGACTAATGACCTCAGCAGTTGAGTCCCATAGTGCTCAGAGCCATTTGAACCATTTTGAACCAGTATGTCATCTGCCTTGTGTAGACGGGCCTGTACGTCGTTTGCCTCGTGAAGTCGGGCCTGTACGTCGTCTGCCTCGTGAAGTCCGGCCTATACGTCGTCTTCCTCGTGGGGTTGGGCTGGTATGTGTCTGCCATGTGGAGTCGGGCCTGTACGTCGTCTGCCTCGTGGAGTTGGGCTGGTATCTACATCTACATGACTACTCTGCAATTCACATTTAAGTGCTTGGCAAAGGGTTCATCGAACCACAATCATACTATCTCTCTACCATTCCACTCCCGAACAGCGCGCGGGAAAAACGAATACCTAAATCTTTCTGTTCGAGCTCTGATCTCTCTTATTTTAGTTTGATGATCATTCCTACCTATGTAGGTTGGGTTCAACAAAATATTTTCGCATTCAGAAGAGAAAGTTGGCGACTGAAATTTCGTAAATAGATCTCGCCGCGACGAAAAACGTCTTTGCTTTAATGACTTCCATCCCAACTCGCGTATCATATCTGCCACACTCTCTCCCCTATTACGTGATAATACAAAACGAGCTGCCCTTTTTTGCACCCTTTCGATATCCTCCGTCAGTCCCACCTGGTAAGGATCCCATACCGCGCAGCAATATTCTAACAGAGGACGAACGAGTGTAGTGTAAACTGTCTCTTTAGTGGACTTGTTGCATCTTCTAAGTGTCCTGCCAATCAAACGCAACCTTTGGCTCGCCTTCCCCACAATATTATCTATGTGGTCTTTCCAACTGAAGTTGTTCGTGATTTTAACACCCAGGTACTTAGTTGAACTGACAGCCTTGAGAATTGTACTATTTATCGAGTAATCGAATTCTAACGGATTACTTTTGGAATTCATATGGATCACCTCACACTTTTCGTTATTTAGCGTCAATTGCCACCTGCCACACCATACAGCAATCTTTTCTAAATCGCTTTGCAACTGATACTGGTCTTCGGATGACCTTACTAGACGATAAATTACAGCATCATCTGCGAACAACCTAAGAGAACTGCTCAGATTGTCACCCAGGTCATTTATATAGATCAGGAACAGCAGAGGTCCCAGGACGGTTCCCTGGGGAACACCTGATATCACTTCAGTTTTACTCGATGATTTGCCGTCTATTACTACGAGCTGCGACCTTCCTGACAGGAAATCACGAATCCAGTCGCACAACTGAGACGATACTCCATAGGTCCGCAGCTTGATTAGAAGTCGCTTGTGAGGAACGGTGTCAAAAGCCTTCCGGAAATCTAGAAATACGGAATCAACTTGAGATCCCCTGTCGATAGCGACCATTACTTCGTGCGAATTCGAGGTGATTCATAATGTTTGAATACAGTATATGCTCCAAAGCCCTACTGAAAACCGACGTCAATGATATAGGTCTGTAGTTCGATGGATTACTCCTACAACCCTTCTTAAACACTGGTGCGACCTGCGCAATTTTCCAATCTGTAGGTACAGATCTATCGGTGAGCGAGCGGTTGTATATGATTGCTAAGTAGGGAGCAATTGCATCAGCGTAATCTGAAAGGAACCTAATCGGTACACAATCTGGACCTGAAGACTTGCCCGTATCAAGCGATTTGAGTTGCTTCGCAACCCCTAAGGTATCTACTTCCAAGAAACCCATGCTAGCAGCTGTTCGTGTTTCAAATTCTGGAATATTCCATTCGTCTTCCCTGGTGAAGGAATTTCGGAAAACTGCGTTCAATAACTCCGCTTTAGCGGCACAGTCGTCGGTAACGGCACCATCGGCACTGCGCAGCGAAGGTATTGACTGCGTCTTGTCGCTTGTGTACTTTACATACGACCAGAATTTCTTCGGATTTTCTACAAAATTTCGAGACAATGTTTCGTTGTGGAACCTATTAAAGGCATCTCGCATTGAAGTCCGTGCCAAATTTCGCGCGTCTGTAAATTTTAGCCAATCTTCGGGATTTCGCGTTCTTCTGAACTTCGCATGCTTTTTCCGTTGCCTCTGCAACAGCGTTCGGACCTGTTTTGTGTACCATGGAGGATCAGTTCCATCTCTTACCAATTTATGAGGTATGAATCTCTCAATTGCTGTTGCTACTATATCTTTGAATTTGAGCCACATCTCGTCTACATTTGCATAGTCAGATCGGAAGGAATGGAGATTGTCTCTTAGGAAGGCTTCTAGTGACACTTTATCCGCCTTTTTAAATAAAATTATTTTGCGTTTGTTTCTGGTGGATTTGGAAGAAACGGTATTGAGCCTAGCTACAACGACCTTGTGATCACTAATCCCTGTATCAGTCATGATGCTCTCTATCAGCTCTGGATTGTTTGTGGCTAAGAGGTCAAGTGTATTTTCGCAACCATTTACAATTCGCGTGGTTTCGCGGACTAACTGCTCGAAATAATTTTCGGAGAAAGCATTTAGGACAATCTCGGAAGATGTTTTCTGCCTACCACCGATTTTGAACAAGTATTTATGCCAACACATCGAGGGAAGGTTGAAGTCCCCACCAACTATAACCGTATGAGTGGGGTTTTTATTTGTTACGGGACTCAAATTTTCTCTGAACTGTTCAGCAACTATATCATCGGAGTCTGGAGGTCGGTAGAAGGAGCCAATTATTAACTTAGTTCGGCTGTTAAGTATAACCTCCACCCATACCAATTCGCACGGAGTATCTACTTCGTCTTCACTACAAGATAAACCACTACTGGCAGATACAAACACTCCACCACCAATTCTGCCTGATCTATCTTTCTTGAACACCGTCTGAGACTTCGTAAAAATTTCTGCAGAACTTATTTCAGGCTTTAGCCAGCTTTCTGTACCTATAACGATTTCAGCTTCTGTGCTTTCTATTTGTTGTATAGCTAGAGAAGGCCGAAATGCACGCGTTAAACTCAAGCAGGCGGGCGTGAGGTCTGAAACAGGATACGGAATGAATGCTATAAAGAAAAGTACGTAGCTGCTGGAATACTTAACTTTAATCCATCATTTGAATACATTGTTCTTGACGGTACGTTATCAAGAATATAAACTGTAATGGCGCCTTGCTAGGTCGTAGCAATTGACTTAGCTGAAGGCTATGCTAACTATCGTCTCGGCGATTGAGAGCGTAATTCTCAGTGAACCTTTCCTAGCAACGTCGGCTGTACAACTGGGGCGAGTGCCAGGACGTCTCTCTAGACCTGCCGTGTGGCGGCGCTCGGTCTGCAATTACTGACAGTGGCGACACGCGGGTCCGACATGTACTAATGGACCGCGGCCGATTTAAAAGCTACCACCTAGCAAGTGTGGTGTCTGGCGGTGACACCACACTATTAGCGCTTGAAGCGCAATTTACAACTACAATTCCGACTGTTCCTTGATCCAAGCACGTCCTGTATTTGCCATGCACCCTTTGAGATTGCAACCCACCCCGTACTTTCCTGAGACCTTCTAACCTAAAAAAAACGCCCAGTCCACGCCACACAGCCTCCGCTACCCGTGTAGCCGCCAGCTGAGTGTAGTGAACTCATGACCTATTCAGCGGAACCCGAAACCCCACCACCCTATGGCGTAAGTCAAGGAATCTGCAGCCAACACGGTCGCAAAACCGTCTGAGTCTCTGATACAGACCCTCCACCCGGCTCCGCACCAAAGGTCCGCAGTCGGTTGTGTCAGTGATGCTGCAGATGGTGAGCTCTGTCTTCATCTCGTAAGCAAGACCGGCAGCCTTCACCAAATCAGATAGCCACTGGAATCCAGAGAGAATTTCCTCAGATCCAAAGTGACACACGTCATTAGTGCCGACATGTGCCACCACCTGCAGTTGGCTGCACCATGTGCTCTTCATGGCATCCGGAAGGACCCTTTCCACATCAGGAATGACTCCTTCCGGAATGCACACGGAGTGCACACTGGATTTCTTCCCCTCCTTAGCCGCCGTATCCCTAAGGGGCCCCATTACGCGACTTACATTGAAGCTCCAAACTACCAATAAGCCCACCCTCTGTGATTGCCCGGACCTAGAAGGCTGAGAATCATCGTCTGAAACAGGGCAGGCAGCTGCATCTGGCTCAGCCAGAGACAGTGCCTGAAACCTGTTTGTCAGACGCACCGGGGAGGTGTTCTGATCAGCCTCTGGGGACGTCTTTCACTGCCTGCCACGCCTTGGAACGACCTCCCTATCAACCACAGGCGAGGGCTCAGTCCCACTGCGGGCAGCAACCGGGGGAACCACAGCGGCGGACCGATCTGGGGACAGACGGGACGAGGTTGACATCTCCGTGATACCCAAGTCCGGCTCCCCACAGTGGTGCCCATTGGCAACAGCCTCAAGCTGCGCGACCGAAGTCAGCGCCGCTTGCAGCTGTAAGCGAAGGGATGCCAACTCAGCCCTCATCCGAACACAGTAATCACAGTCCCTGTTCATTCTAATCGATGTTGAACAACAGTTACTGAAACACGAGTCCGTGCCTAGATAACGCAACTGAAACACGTAAAGAATGAGTTAACTAACCTGTACAAATGCCTAACGACTGCGCTACAATCTGCCTGAATTTACGATTACAGTAATTAAAACTCGAAATTACACCTCCTATACGAAACTCACACGGAATTTAAGTAAGAATCTACGTAGTAAACACTAAAGCGCAATGCTGCAACTCTCAAATACTATAATACGCCCGAAATTTATGAATTAAACATTGCAAGTACCCAAAAACACGCAAAGAAATAAAGAATTAAACTATGTAACAAATAAGTAAGCTAGGGGTATACGACTTGCTGCTGCAGCTGCTTATCCAACGGCGGCAGGGAGCCCACCTTGGTGGTCTACCTTGTGGAGTCAGGCCTGTACGTCGTCTGCCTCGTGGGGTTGGGCTGGTATGTGTCTGCGTTGTGGAGTCGGGCCTGTACGTCGTCTGTCTCGTGGAGTTGGGCTGGTATGTGGTCTACCTTGTGGAGTCAGGCCTGTACGTCGTCTGCCTCGTGGAGTTGGGCTGGTATGTGGTCTGCCTTCTGGAGTCGGGCCTGTACGTCGTCTGCCTCGTGGGGTTGGGCTGGTATGTGACTGCCATGTGGAGTCTGCCTCATGGAGTTGGGCTGGTATGTGGTCTACCTTGTAAAGTCAGGCCTGTACGTCGTCTGCCTCGTGGGGTTGGGCTGGTATGTGTCTGCGTTGTGGAGTCGGGCCTGTACGTCGTCTGCCTCGTGGAGTTGGGCTGGTATGTGGTCTACCGTGTGGAGTCAGGCCTGTACGTCGTCTGCCTCGTGGGGTTGGGCTGGTATGTGTCTGCATTGTGGAGTCGGGCCTGTACGTCGTCTGCCTCGTGGAGTTGGGCTGGTATGTGGTCTACCTTGTGGAGTCAGGCCTGTACGTCGTCTGCCTCGTGGGGTTGGGCTGGTATGTGTCTGCGTTGTGGAGTCGGGCCTGTACGTCGTCTGCCTCGTGGGGTTGGGCTGGTATGTGTCTGCATTGTGGAGTCGGGCCTGTACGTTGTCTGCCTCGTGGAGTTGGGCTGGTATGTGGTCTACCTTGTGGAGTCAGGCCTGTACGTCGTCTGCCTCGTGGAGTTGGGCTGGTATGTGTCTGTGTTGTGGAGTTGGGCCTGTACGTCATCTGCCTCGTGGGGTTGGGCTGGTATGTGTCTGCCATGTGGAGTCGGGCCTGTACGTCGTCTGCCTCGTGGGGTTGGGCTGGCATGTGTCTGCGTTGTGGAGTCGGGCTTGTACGTCGTCTGCCTCGTGGAGTTGGGCTGGTATGTGGTCTACCTTGTGGAGTCAGGCCTGTACGTCGTCTGCCTCGTGGGGTTGGGCTGGTATGTGTCTGCGTTGTGGAGTCGGGCCTGTATGTCATCTGCCTCATGGAGTTGGGCTGGTATGTGGTCTACCTTGTGGAGTCAGGCCTGTACGTCGTCTGCCTCGTGGGGTTGGGCTGGTATGTGTCTGCGTTGTGGAGTCGGGCCTGTATGTCATCTGCCTCATGGAGTTGGGCTGGTATGTGGTCTACCTTGTGGAGTCAGGCCTGTACGTCGTCTGCCTCGTGGAGTTGGGCTGGTATGTGTCTGTGTTGTGGAGTCGGGCCTGTACGTCGTCTGCCTCGTGGAGTTGGGCTGGTATGTGGTCTGCCTTGTGGAGTCAGGCCTGTACGTCGTCTGCCTCATGGAGTTGGGCTGGTATGTGGTCTGCCTTGTGGACTCGGGCCTGTACGTCGTCTGCCTCGTGGAGTTGGGCTGGTATGTGGTCTGCCTTGTGGAGTCGGGCCTGTACGTCGTCTGCCTCGTGGGGTTGGGCTGGTATGTGGTCTGCCTTGTGGAGTCAGGCCTGTACGTCGTCTGCCTCGTGGAGTTGGGCTGGTATGTGGTCTGCCTTGTGGACTCGGGCCTGTACGTCGTCTGCCTCGTGGAGTTGGGCTGGTATGTGGTCTACCTTGTGGAGTCAGGCCTGTACGTCGTCTGCCTCGTGGGGTTGGGCTGGTATGTGGTCTGCCTTGTGGAGTCAGGCCTGTACGTCGTCTGCCTCGTGGAGTTGGGCTGGTATGTGGTCTGCCTTGTGGACTCGGGCTTGTACGTCGTCTGCCTCGTGGAGTTGGGCTGGTATGTGGTCTACCTTGTGGAGTCAGGCCTGTACGTCGTCTGCCTCGTGGGGTTGGGCTGGTATGTGTCTGCGTTGTGGAGTCGGGCCTGTATGTCATCTGCCTCATGGAGTTGGACTGGTATGTGGTCTACCTTGTGGAGTCAGGCCTGTACGTCGTCTGCCTCGTGGGGTTGGGCTGGTATGTGTCTGCGTTGTGGAGTCGGGCCTGTATGTCATCTGCCTCATGGAGTTGGGCTGGTATGTGGTCTACCTTGTGGAGTCAGGCCTGTACGTCGTCTGCCTCGTGGGGTTGGGCTGGTATGTGTCTGTGTTGTGGAGTCGGGCCTGTACGTCGTCTGCCTCGTGGAGTTGGGCTGGTATGTGGTCTGCCTTGTGGAGTCAGGCCTGTACGTCGTCTGCCTCGTGGAGTTGGGCTGGTATGTGGTCTGCCTTGTGGACTCGGGCCTGTACGTCGTCTGCCTCGTGGAGTTGGGCTGGTATGTGGTCTGCCTTGTGGAGTCGGGCCTGTACGTCGTCTGCCTCGTGGGGTTGGGCTGGTATGTGGTCTGCCTTGTGGAGTCAGGCCTGTACGTCGTCTGCCTCGTGGAGTTGGGCTGGTATGTGGTCTGCCTTGTGGACTCGGGCCTGTACGTCGTGTGCCTCGTGGAGTTGGGCTGGTATGTGGTCTGCCTTGTGGAGTCGGGCCTGTACGTCGTCTGCCTCGTGGAGAAGGGCCAGTATGTGGTCTGCCTTCTGGAGTCAAGCCAGTACAGCGTCTGCCTCGTGGGGCGAGGCCGTGACGTCATAATACAGCTGAAAGTAGACAGTAGAATTAAACTAACCTGTGGTGCAACATTAGTGCATGAATACATGTTTTTTTCCCTCAAGTGTATATATATATATATATATATATATATATATATATATATATATATATATATATATATATTGTTATTTTCTAAAATGCCCTGAATGAATGTCTTGTGTAGATGTAAATATCACTCGAATTAAAATCTGTAGACTGGTTTCTTATATTGTAGCAACATTTATTACTGAAACAATGTATCATATTCGAATCCTACTGCATGTTTTGTAAAAGTTTTGTTGTTGTTAGAATGCCTCGAGTACCAGTGTTCTGGTAATTTAAGCATATACAGGGTGAACCAGAACTCCACCACGAATCTTTCAGAGTTTGTTGAGAGATACTTTATGATTAGTTTGGTATAGGGGACTCACGGTCTTTGGTGGCTGGTTACAAAGTAATAGTGTAATTTTGATTTATATGGTTTGTGCCTACAGTCATTTTTGTTTCTCTGAAAGTAGATACACTACAGTGAACATGCGTGTAATTGGCAATAATCAAAAAGTACAACAAAGAATAAAGCAATAACTATCATATGCAAAAGTACTGTGATTTGGTTGTTCTCAGTGCAGGAACAACTCAGTATCATGCTGCTGTGCTGCTCGTCCGCTGCGTTCAGTGAACTCATACAGGAGGAGCAATTTTGGCTAACTCTTCATCAGAAATCATTAAACCTATCCACAGTATCGTTGTTAACGCACAGCTAACACTGCCAATAAACAAACCCCTAGAAGGAACCGAGCAGTAATGAATGCAGAGTTGAAAGCAACGAGTTAGAGGACATTACAGTTGTCAACAGCAGGTACCATGAAAGAATGGGAAAATGAAACAGCACGTACTGTAAACATTTGCGCTGTTGTGCTGTATTTTATCTGCAATACAAACACAAAGCTAATTGGTGGGAGACACCAAACGAAAAGCAATAACCCAGTAATGATCCAGTAATGCGTCACATTTGGCTGTGGATTCTTTATACCGAAATACTCCTGAGGCAGTCCCTGAACAGCCTATGACTGTTGTTGGTGGAGTTTTTCTTCACTCTGTACATTGGTGAAGGGCAAATTCAGCGTATTGATAACAGTTTTACCGTTTCCGAGTTTTGCTGACAATTTTTATGTTAAGTAAAAGTATGCTTACAATATCCTGAATGTTGCTGTTTTGTATTCTCAGTGTAATAGATTGAAATTACATACTTAATCCAGAACAACCGCTCACAAAAGATAGCAGAGCAATACAGGGTGAATCATCTAAAACTTGCACTGTAGACATTGCGGAATTGGAATGTGCTTTTGATGTGCGATTTGCACAGAATGGATTGGTAGTCGAGAGCCCGTGTTGTTAGCCGATAAAAAGGTTGTAATAATACTTACAAAGTGTGTTTTTTGTGCAAAGATACACGTTTTAGAAGGAATAATGGCTATTGACATTAACAAAGCAAAAGTAGGGTTAATTAGAATGTCGGTGGTGTTTGATGCAGGATTCTAATTTTAGCCTTTTACTAGATATCGTATTCTGAAAAGTTTCCACACCGGCACTTGTTTGTGCCATTCAACCTGCGTAATTGCTATGTACGATGTTGTTACGTTTCCGCCGGCCGCGGTCGCCGAGAGGTTCTAGGCGCTTCAGTCCGGAACCGCGTTGCTGCTACGGTCGAAGGTTCGAATCCAGCCTCGGGAATGAATGTGTGTGATGTCCTTAGGTTGGTTAGGTTTAAGTAGTTCTAAGTTTAGGGGACTGATGACCTCAGATGTTAAGTCCCATAGTACTTCGAGCCATTTTGTTACTTTTCCTTACAGTTTACTTGTGTGTTCCTTGAGTGCATTCTGACTTTCTTGTCAGTTTTTTGTGACAGTCGAAAGAGCAGGTCGATGGGATTTACCAGTACAGAAAAAGCGTACATGCTCATGGTGTATGGAGAGTGTAGGAAGAATGCAGTACGTTCCTGTGTGGAGTATGCGGCTAGATATCCTAAGAGACGTCCACCATCTCGGCAGTTATTTATCAACCTCTTCAACCAGGTGCCTGAAAGTGGTAGAGTAGCACCTGGACAGCATAACACAAGGAAACAAGTGACGGCAAAATAGGGGGAAGTTAATGTTTTTGCTGCCGTTGCATTTGATCTGCACGTTAGCTCCCGCAAAATTGCACGAGGAAGCGGCATGGGTCAGGCAAGTGTCTTATGTATTCTCTATCAACATATGTTCCATCCCTTTCACAACGCTAGCCACCAAGAGCTGCAGGGAAATGATTATGATAACCGTGTTAATTTCCGTACGTGTGCATTAAAACAGGATAGCCGGCCGGAGTGGCCGTGCGGTTCTAGGCGCTGCAGCCTGGAACCGAGCGACCGCTACGGTCGTAGGTTCGAATCCTGCCTCGGGCATGGATGTGTGTGATGTCCTTAGGTTAGTTAGGTTTAATTAGTTCTAAGTTCTAGGCGACTGATGACCTCAGAAGTTAAGACGCATAGTGCTCAGAGCCAAAACAGGATACTCCAGATGTATCATGTTTATTAATGAAGCCACATTCACAGATAATAGCCAGGTAAACCACCGAAAATGCACCTTTTGGTTGTTGAAAATCCGCCTTGGCTTCTTCAGGTGGAACGTCTGCGTTCATAGAGTGTAATCGTGTGGTGCGGGGTAATGAACCATCAGTTCATAACCAGTTTCTCATAGACGGAACACTGAACACGCACAAGTGTTGCAGCCTCCTAAAAGTCATCTTCCACGAATGCTAAAGACGTTCCTCTGCAGAATTGGCGGAACTTCTGTTACCAATATGATAGTTATCTAGCACATAGTGCACGAAGTACTACAGCATGTCTTCATGATTTGTCTGGACCTGTACCATGGAGGGCTCGTTCCCCGGATTTGACGCCTGTAGCCTTTACTGTAGGTCAAGCTGAAAGACGCTGTTTATGAGGTACCATCTACAGCCGACGATATGCATCGATGTATTACTGCAGCCTGCTCGGACATCTCCGCTGAAATGCTAGCACGTGTGCAGCAGTCGTTTCATACCAGACTGGAAGCGTGTATTGCCACTGTTGATGGTCGTTCTGAATATGCTGATGAATTCTCTCGTTACTGGTCAGAATCCACATAACTAGAATTAGAACAGAACAAGAACTAACTAGGATTCTGCAACACACGTAACTGACATTTTAGTTTTTCCTACTTTAAGTTTGTTAATGTCAGTACACATTGCTCCAAGTAAAAAGGGGTATATTTGCACAAAAATATACTTTCTAAGTATTATTAAAATCTATTGAGTGACTAACAGTACTAGCCCCTGACTACCAACCAATTCTGTGAAAATAGCACATGACTAGCACTTTTCATTTACGCAATATTTGCGGTGCAAAGTTTAGGTGATTCACGCTGTATATTACGGACAAGGTTGGGTATCTAGTAGTGTGAACGCTTTCAGATAAGCAACGCTATTATTTTCTGAATTCTTTTTTCACTCTTTAGGGAAGTGCTCACTGTTTCTAAACTTACTGATGGGTTAGTACTGTTTCCTGACCGATGTCTGTGGTCAGCACCCCGCATTTGGGCTGCTTCTCACTGACCTATCCAGTCATCCATATCGATGAATTCTCACAACTTCACTGCTGTCTACACACCTCTCAGACTTGCCAAACTTCGCATATCGCCTGTATCCCTTGGTGAACTAAAACCGTTGAAGGAAAGGATATCACAGAGCTAATAGGTGACATGTACTGCCTGAAGTGAACTTATGGTGACAGGTCATGTGTCGTGCCCGAAGAGGTCACACTGTAATAGCAGTGCCACGAATGATAAGGTCCAGAGTCTCATCTAGTGCGGCACAAAATATGTTGCCAGAGGAATTACGTAATACATCATTAATAAGATAACTGCTTTCAGTCTGCCTGTCCATCTCATGGTCTGTAGTTTCCACTAAACGACTTGTTACGGCAAATCGCATGCTTCCGTGAGCTCCAGTTATATGTGTGTTTTTCTTTTAGTGCAACGTAGATGTATCTATGTCTTCTTTGTTCACATTTAAAAAAACACTGACAATTCTGAGAAAATTTTTTTGTATTTTACATGCGTTCAGTTCCACTATTAATCGATAAATATCAGTGCAATTGTTGACAGGCTTACGTAGTTCATTACATTACCACTAACACTTATGGACAATTGGCTATTGCGGCGAACACGCCAGTCCTCGGCTAAGTAATTCAGAACACCGCCAAACGAAATCCTGTGTACGATATCGATGTAGGCATTTAATGTTACGAAATTCTGTACGTTGAATTGATCATAAATTCTCCACTGTAGAATATTTCAGGTAATCAGACTTCGTTAAGCATACTGTTCTCAATCCAGTCCTCGTGGGTAAGAGATTATGTTCTTGAGAAATGGCTGATGGTGGGAAACCGATCGTTGCTTTTTCGTCGTGGTCTAATGTAGGCCACCTTCCCTTTAAATTATTCTTATCCGTCTGCAAGTATAAGGTTTGTCCCATATCATAAGTTCACTACTAAATCTTCACCTCACAATCACAGATACTTTGCAGCCCAACAGAAGAACTGTGGTGTCACCGCCAGACACCACACTTGCTAGGTGGTAGCCTCTAAATCGGCAGTATACGTCGGACCCGCGTGTCGCCACTATCAGTGATTGCAGACCGAGCGCCGCCACACGGCAGGTCTAGACAGACTCCTTAGCACTCGCCCCAGTTGTACAACCGACTTTGCTAGCGATGGTTCACTGACTACTTACGCTCTCATTTGCAGAGACAACAGTTTAGCATAGCCTTCAGCTATGTCATTTGCTACGACCTAGCAAGGCGCCATATTCAGTTAATATGTCTTCTGAACAGATAATATTGTGACTCATGTACCGTCAAGAGCGACGTTCATCATTAATGGATTAAAGTTAAGTATGAAACCCATTACGTCCGGTTTCTAATTTCTAATTCCTTGTCATGTTCCAGACCTCACGTCAGTATAGTTCTTCCCTCCTCACGCCAGCCTGCGTGAGCTAAAACGCGTGCGTTTCGGCCTCCTCTAGTAAAACAGTGTTGGCGCTTCTACCCACTACAACAAGAACATTTCAAACTACTAGATGCTTGCGTGTACGTCACAGCATAGTTCTGTGCACAATCAGTTCTGAATGTGGGAAACTAAATGAAAAGACCAAGGATGCAGAGCATCATACTTAAATTAATGGAATCAGAAGAAGCGGGACTATGGGATATGAAACATAGCAGATACTGTGGATGCGCTGATTAGTAGCTCTACAGATGGCTGACCGTGGGATATAAGGAGATCGCACACTGCTTACTTTTATGCGTTCTCTCTAGTTTAGCTAAACCACCATGTTCCAATCAACAAATCAGAAACTGCACAATATTAATAGAAACTATTAAAGGAAATCTACAGAAAGATAACAATATAAAAACGTTGAAGTTCGATTATCTCAACTGAAATAACTGGGTTGGAATAATAGAACAAGGTGTGCGTCTGTCGTGCATTCAATACAATTTGTCATCGACTGGAAAACGCAAGCGGTGAGTTTGTTGTTCGGTGAACGATAGAATGGAAAATTCCTGTGTTATTCTTTTGCACAGCAAGTATCTCAGTCAATCAGCGTTCATAAAATAGTGGTGGTCTTTGATATCCCCATGTATCGGTCCTGGTTGGAAAACCAACCAATCCCAGAACCCCGAGCAACCACAATGTCGCATGGTTGATTTTCGAGCCTTAATTAGTCAATTTCGTTTATAAAATTCCTCATACCACATTTCAGCACGTATGGAACTATCCTACGTCGAATCTTAATGTAATCCAAAACACACTCAGCAAAATTCGTGTTTGACAAATGTTTTTTTATTAATTTTCGCACTGCAGTTAGAGGAACTTTTACAAAATAAATTTCTCTGATGGTATTACAAGAGATTAAAATTATCAGCGTAAAATGTGTGTACCTAACGTAGCATTTCTTTGGCTAGAAAGGAGCATAAAACGAATATATCTGTTGAAACGAAATCAGCATTATCATAAATACCTTATTAATAACATAAATACAGAATAACTATTAATGTTGGCATGAGACAATGAGACATATAAGGAGCAGGCTTATTGGAACGAGAGATGGAGTACAATAAGTAAATTGTTAATTATTTCACAAGTAATCTCCATAACTGTTACTGTGTTTGTCCCACTATGGTACTAGACGGTCAGTGCCTTCATGGAAAATTGTTTGCAGTTGCCTACGGAACCATGATGCCACACAGACGTGCACCTATTCGTCCGAAGCAAATCAACGGCCGCGAACGTCTTTGTTCAGGTCTCCAAAAATATGGAATTGTATGGGGAGAGACCGGGACTGTATGGGAAACGTGTAAGGACTTCCCAGTGAAACTAATTGAGCGTAGCCGAAAGACCCTTGGCAACGCGTGGCGGGCATTTTATTGACAGATTTTTATGAGTACGCTGCAGAAATTTCGTTGGGAAGCATTACACATCTTCCGTACAATCCAGACATTCCTCATGCCCGTATTTTTGGAGTCCTGAAAAAAGACAGTTGGTGCCGTCGACTTACTTCGGACGTAGAGGTGCAGGACAGGGTACAATCATGGTTCCGTAGGCAACAGCAGACTTTTTTCTATGAAAGCGCTGACCGTCTTGTATCACAGTAGGTAAATGTATCAACAGCTATGACTACTACTACTGAAGTAATACCCAGTGTACTTACTTTTTTTCCAACCGTCTCGTTTTCGTTTGACTGCCTCTTGCACCTAACCTACTCGAACGTGGACTAGCTGTAATATTTCTCTCTAGCAATTATTCCGTCTAATTCGGGGTCCGATTTATCAGGGTTTGGCAAACTGAATTTTACTATATTTCTTTGCTACCGGTTGTGCTTCCTGACGTCACAGTTGTCAAGGTAACCTAAGGGAGGGTAGTCGAGAGCACCAGCTGTCTGAGAATCGTGTAAAATTCGATTTATATTATAGTATTCTCTGAGGCGGCATTTGGGCATCTGCTCGGTATTCGACATACCGATCATGACAGCTTACATAAAATGCAAACGCAGGCTGGCTGGTGTACACAACCACGGCCGCTTATCCACCACGCTGATCAGATCCATGGTTAGCTCACTTCTTTGTCTTTACAACCCGACACGCAACGCGTTACGCTACACCAGCAAGTTATACACTGAAGCGCTAAGAAACTGGTATATGCATGAGTATTCAAATACAGAGATATGCAAACAGGCAGACTACGGCGCTGAGGTCGGCAACGCCTATGTAATACAACAAGCGTCTGTCGCAGTTGTCTGGTCGGTTACTGTTTCTACAGTGGCAGGTTACTAAGATTTTTAGTGAGTTTGAACGTGGTTTAACAGTCGGCGTACGAGCTATGGGACACAGCACCTTGAGGTAGCGAGGAAGTGGGGATTTTTTCATACGATCATTTCACGAGTGTACCGTGAATATCAGGAATCCTGTAAAACATCAAATCTTCAACATCGCTGTGACCGTAAAGAGGTCGTGCAGGAATGGCACCAACGACAACTGAAGAGAATCGTTCAATGTGACAGAAGTGCCCTCCCCAAATTGTTGCAGATTTCAATGCTGGGCCATCAAGTGTCAGTGTGCGAAGCAGCCAACGAAATATCACCGATAAGGGCTTTCGGAGCCGAAGGCCCCTCTCGTGTACCCTTGGTGACTGCACGACACAAAGCTTTACGCCTCCCCTGGGCCCGTAAAACAACAACATTGGACTGTTGATGAATGGAAACACGGTGCCTGGTCGGCCGAGTCTAGTTTAAGATTGTATCGAGCCGATGGACGTGTACAGGTATCCATGGACCCTGCATGTCAGTAGGAGACTTTTGAAGCTGGTGAAGGTTCCGTAATGGTGTGGAGCGTGTACAGTTGGAGTGATATGGGACCCGTTATACGTCTAGATACGACTGTGGCAGGTGACACGTACGTAATGATCCTGTCTGATCACCCTCATCCATTCATGACCATTGTGCATTCCGACGCAGTTGGGAAATTTCAGCAGGACAGTGTGACACCCCACACGTCCAAATTGCTATAGAGTGGCTCCAGGAACATTCTTATGAGTTTAAACACTTCCTTGGCCACCAAACTCCTCAGACATGGACATTATTAACCACATCTGGGATGCCTTGGAACGTGCTGTTCAGAAGAGATCTCCACCCCCAAGTACTCTTACGGATATACGGGCAGCCATGCAGGATTCATGGTGTCAGTTCCCTTGAGCACTACTTCAGGCGTTAGTCAGATCCATGCCACGTCATGTTGTGACATTTCTGCGTGCTTGCGGGGGCCCTACACGATATTAGGCAGGTGTACCAGTTTCTTTGGTTTTTCAGTGTATGAACTGTCATTCGACCCTGTAGCATGAGTTCACAAGATGTTGGCCATATAATCAAAAATTCGTGCAGGAAATCAGGTGAAGTTTAGAACTGCTCATGTCTTCTCATTACTCTGTAGATTTTCTACATACAATAGACTACAGAGATAAGGAATCGTGAACCACAAGTTGTTGTGATTCGATAATTCAAAAAATGGCTCTGAGCACTATGGGACTTAACCACTGAGGTCATCAGTCCCCTAGAACTTAGAACTACTTAAACCTAACTAACCTAAGGACATCACACACATCCATGCCCGAGGCAGGATTCGAACCTGCGACTGTAGCGGTCACGTGGTTCCAAACTGAAGCGCTTAGAACCGCACGGCCACACCGGCCGGCGATAATTCATTATTCGGTTTTTTTAATCAAAACTGTTTAAATGCTGACCAGTTACATTATTTATATTGTTAAATTTTGTTTATTAACTGCGTCTTCTAATTTTCAGAGCTGTTCAAACCTATCAACTGTGGATAAAGGCATCCCTGCTTTTTCAGCTCTAAGGAGTGTTGGATAATGCTGACTTTCTGTTAAAAGCGTAAACAAGCTTACTGTATCAGTATACGGTAAATATTAATGACTGCTGCAGAATGTCTTACATTTAGTAGAATTTTAGTCTGAAGAGGGGGTTAGATTTTTTTGGTTCTCGGGAAAGAGGGCTGTCTGAGAATGGTTTTGTCCAAAGAACGACCACTTAACTGTTTTGTAAAGGCTGATTTTGAATTTCGATGTATGTAATTCAAATATGTGTCTCAATGTAATCAATGTAGTTATGCTTGTAACCATTTCATATTAGCTCCAACGTTTGTACAACATAAAGTAAACGTGTCAGAACATAATGGCTGTACCACAAAAACCTAAGGTAAATTTCTTGTCAGACTTTATCCTGTTACACTTAGTCACTAGGAAGTTACGTGAAATGGTTTAAAAAGCTACAAAGGGTAATATGACCTATTGGAGACTGTTACAGAACAAGTATAGGTTCTTTGTGTAAACAAACGCTGTTGATAAACACTGTCCATCTCGACAATGGATGTCGCCTGGTGGCGTTGAAAGCATCTGAAGCGGTATGGAAAATATGTATATAAGGTGTCTGACTCTACTATACTCGCATGTACAGACGAAAGAGTGGTGTAGATGACAACGAAACAAGTAAATCAGGGCGGGTCAAGATCTCGGCTCGCGAACCGTGCCCTAGCACGGGCACCATAGCGCTCTGCTCAACCATACATTTCCCCCGTGCCATGGCACGCTGTCTGAACCCTTGGATGGAGGGGAGGGGGGGGGGGGGGGGAAGGGAAACCTCGAACCTGCTGCATTTAAATGGCAATGCAGTCGCACTGCACACGATTTGCTTTTATATTTCACATTTATCAACAAAATATTACACAAACAACGCAAATTTTCGGTATGCAGTCGCACTGCACACGATTTGCTTTTATATTTCACATTTATCAACAAAATATTACACAAACAACGCAAATTTTCGGTATTATTTAATTATTTCTGGGGCGCCGAAGACATAATATGTCGGCATATGGACAGACTCAGACAGTTTCACAGATTTTCGCCCTCACGTAACCGTGTATTATTTAATTTCATAATCGAAGAAAAGCCTTTCACACTTGTGTGTCGACCGAGATGTACCACTTTTGCAACTTCTTTATGGGGACGTGGAAACCCTACCTGAGGAAAGTAGATCAGTCTGTTACATCTGTACAGTCACAGGTGAGCTTTCAACTGAAACGGCAAAGTGTCTCTAAAACAGCTCGAAAACAGATTTAATATTAGAAGTGTTTTCAAAACGCATAGAAAACTATCCTTGTAATTCCTTCAAAACTACTACGAATTCTTAAAACTTAACGTTTTCTTTAACAGTATTGAGTTTAGGAAACACGACTGTGTTTGAGAGAATGTGTCCCTTCTACAACGCGATTTTCTTTTTAAACGCATCCTCATCAGATCGGAAAGAAGTTATTTCTCATGCTGCATTGTCTTACTGTAGACAGTGTGCAGTCGAGGTCACTTAAAATGTGAGGTCTATATTCCATTCCGCATGTTCCAATTTTAGTTCCTCCACTCCTATTTCCTTCGTAAATTCCATTCTTCGCTCAATTCCATCCAAAAGTGTTGCAACTGACAGTAAAATAATGCGTGAGACCACAGATGTTTTACTATTCTTACTACCAGTTTCGTCACGTGCTGCATGTTTGCAAATTTAGTACAAAGTGCTTCTTGACGTACTGAGCAGTGAATCCCGTGTGTCGATCGTTGTAATGTTTTGCGGTTTCATTGTCAACTAAATCTTTAAATTCTTTCTTCATGGCTTTGTAATATCGCTTCTTAGAAAATTTGCAGTAACGGTTACTTGTACGACTGCATAACAGATGTTCAGAATCTCATCCCTCCCTTCTGTCATTCCTGTTCATTTCTAAAGGCTTGAGATGACAGATCGCTAGAATGCCTCATTTCGTACAAGCATAAGCTAGACCCGTGAACGTCCATCTTACCATGAACAAATCGCGAAGTCTAAACAGCGCTGACTCCCCGGTTTTGGAGAACCGAAGAGAGTTGTGCCGACAAAAAAATAGTACACCGCAATAATAAATGAAAAGTTGCGCTGTGCCGAGTGCTTCCGGAAACGAACGAGCAAAGCCGAGACAGGCCGAGCGGTGGCCTGCACACGGCTAGCACACTTGGCCCGCGTCCCGGCGGGGTCAGGGATTTTCTCTGCCTCGTGATGGCTGGGTGTTGTGTGCTGTCCTTAGGTTAGTTAGGTTTAAGTAGTTCTAAGTTCTAGGGGACTGATGACCATAGATGTTAAGTCCCATAGTGCTCAGGGCCATTTTGAACAACTACATGCTCACAGTTCATGCGATGGTAAGCTACACTACGTCCGCTCCTCGATGCCTGTACACGTTCAGAAATATCAGGCGAGTTCTGAAAGCATTGAAAACCTTCCACGATGCGCTCCCATTGTTCAAAGACCCTAAGAACAGGGCTGGAATACACAAAATCTTTTACGTATCTCCACACAAAACAATGAACAGATTCAATTGGGGGACCTGAGAGGCTATTGGTGAGTCACGACTGATATCCTTGTTATCAAATATTCATCCTACGTATTCCCCAAAAGCCACAAGAAATTGTGCCGGAGTACCATCATGCATGTCCTTATACATAACCTTTCGCCATAAACACAGCTTTAGGCGTTAAAAGTGTTCTAAAACTGGCATTACTGCATTTGTGCTTACCTAATGAAACCATTGGTTTCTGGACTTATGTTCGTTATAATTATGTCCTTGTTTCCTTGTCTTCAACCCTCTCGTTTCTTTTTACCTATAATGGTCAAATACCTTTTACTATGACAAACGGAGAATAATTCGGGCAATGATACAAGCCACAATGGTGAAATCCTCTGACATTAGGCAAAGGCCACTTTATTGAAGAACAATGAAAGCACGACTTAGGCGAAAGGAATTTAAACGTCCACTCATCACAGAATGAGGAGGTCGGCGACTTGCCCGTTTTGAAAAGCAGGATAGGCGGCCATCTGCGGCTGACTGTGGCGTATCTGGTGATAGAGTGCAAAGGTTTCGGAGCGCACTATTCAGGACTCATTGTTGAAAATGAGGCTCCACAGCTAATGAACGCCATAAGTTCCCATGTTGACAAAATGATGTCACTCAGTTAAGATTGCAGTAGACTGGGCATCACCAGGATTCGGCCGTCGATCAATGGAAACGTGTCACCTGGTCGGACGAACTACGTTTCTTGTTACACCAGGTCGGTGGTACTATCCAGATAAGCCGTTATTCAGCTGATAGGCCGATCAGAAAATGCACTTTGGCATGGACACAGACCTGCGGAGACAGTAGTATGCTATGGGAGACATAGGTGTCCACGGGACTTGTGTCAAAAGTCCAGTGCGCTATGATACCTACAAGCTACGTGAAAGTTATTAAGGTCCGCCTACATCCCTTCACGATTAATGTCTTCCTCTACAGTAATGAAACATTCCAGCTGGATGTTCGGGTCACATAGGCAGAATCGTGCTACAGTGATTTCAGGAGCTTGATAGATAATTCATGTCGATATCTTAGCCATCGAATTCACCTTAACTGAAGCCAATGCAACATACATGGGACGCTACCCACCGCCACCTCTGTATCCATAATCCACCGGTCTATCGTCATAATACTTCTGCTCTTCGGCATGTGCAGAAATTAGTTACAAAAAATAAACGATAAAGTGAGAAAGAACTAAGAGCAGAGCTTATTTCTCACTTCATAGGATACTTACGTAGAAACACTGACGTCGAATATCATGCTCCCAGGACATCTGTACACGTCTGGAACGATCTTGCCTCCCTTTAGTACGCAGACGTAGTAGATGGCTGGGTTTTCCCGTACCACACCTGTCTCCCCCAGTTGACTGCAGGACATCATGGGGCCTTCTGTACACATACGGTCAGACGTCGTCAAGCTGTTGATGCGAAATAAAAATTAGTTTGTGGTCATTTGACTGATTACTTCAGGATCAAAATGGAAAATGTTTTAATACGATAATTTAGCTTACAATGAAGCACTTGGTTAATACCAAGATGAAATGTCATACACCAGCAGTAATTTACTTTTCTGTTTTGTCACCTTTGCTTCTCAGCAATTATCGATCTTAAAGTGTCTGTGAAATCTTATGGGACTTAACTGCTAAGGTCATCAGTCCCTAAGCTTACACACTACTTAACCTAAATTATCCTAAGGACAAACACACACACCCATGCCCGAGGGAGGACTCTAACCTCCGCCGGGACCAGCCGCACAGTCTATGACTGCAGCGCCTGAGACCGCTCGGCTAATCCTGCGCGGCAATTATCGATCTGTTGGTTACAATATTAAATTTAGGACAACAAAAAGAGGTACGAAATAATACCCGTTAATCCTGTAGTAAATATGCACAAACGACCAATAAAGATCTCCTCACACTAGAAGCTTCATTTATGCTGACTATATGGCTTTAATTGTTCGTAGTGTGGATTTTTTAGACCGCTGAAAGGTAATTTGCGCAGGTTCCCAAAACAAAATTTTTTAAAGAGTCCGAAAATCAATTACACTGACAGAAATAGAAGGTATTACATCACTACCATCTAGACTTAATGCTTCCATGCTGATACTCCACTATTTACATTCCTGTTGGATACGTTACTAATCATACAATGCCAATTCTGGAACAGATTTGATTTCTGACTTTTGACCTTCGCATCATGACATAATCATGCCCGTCCACTCACCCTTCATCCTATCTCAAGACCATCAAAAAATTCGAGATGGTAGAAATATCCCAAGTGTGGTAGTAAAAATTTAAAACCACCTCCCACTCGATGCCCCTTCCCCTATCCCTAAATAAGTTACTTCCAGCGAAATGTAGACTTGTTATGTTGCGAGAGCGTATTTGCTGCACTGTGACAATTGTTTAACGCGAGATATCAGTGTATATGTTAACATTTAACACTGTAGTAATTGTTTAAAATTTAAAGTCTTGTATTTACATGTGTCTTAGGATGACAGTCTTGAAAAGTGGAAGAAACCCGGTAAAACTGCAACAAATTGCCCCAAAGGTTTAAGTAGCACTGTGCCGGTATATGTATGCTATATCACTTTAGTATAAAAGTATCTGACGTCACCTTTGAGCCATAAATCATAGTAATTAAGATAAGGGTGATGTGAATATAGAGATGTACAAATTTTAATGGTGGGTAGTTAATTTTTAGTACTTTGCTCTGATCGGCTGAGGGATGGCGAAGATTGAGGGATGGGGGGAGAGGAGGGTGAACATGTTTTAATTTTCCACTAACAAAATTGGGTTCTTTCCGTCATCTTGAAATGTTTGATTAGCTGGAGGTATGGGGTGTGGAGAGGCATGATTATATCATGGACATGTCAAATTTCATTGACCCCATCCCTGAGTGTAGGTAACGCAAAGGTCAAAGGTCAAATGTGTTCCAGAATCGGCCCTTAGTAAAGAATTTCTTAAGTCAAGATCGCACAAATGGGTCTTTATTTACCAACAACCGGTTTCGAGAGACTTTGCCGCCATCTTCAGGTCTTCAAAAATCATCTGAGAGTGCTATGCATGTGGACATGGCTATATGCACGAGGCGATTCTTGTTTCTAAATGTCTTATTTATGACACACCTTTATGTTTTGTGCCAAATTTTATATACATGACAGCTTGGCGTGAGGTCCCACTCAAACTGAACAGATGTTATAACATTTTTGAAGAACTGAAGATGACAGCAAAATATGTCAAAACCGGTTGTTTGTACATAAAATTATATTTGTACCATATTGGCTTTAGAAAATTTTTACCAAGTAAAACAGATCCCTTCTTTTAATTCCTCAGCTTAAGAAAATTCCGTAGAATCAGCATTGTTTTCCTACTTGCATTGATTAAAATTTCATCCCTATGTTAGCTTATTTTCTTAATGTTTTGTATTTAAAATAAAAAAAAAGCAATTCGTACAGATGAAGAATGGCGTCAATACAGGAGGGCTATTTGGTATCCCTAAGTCACAGACTTTTCAGGTGGAGATTGCTGCACAGCATGTCTGAAACAGCTGGAAGTGCAGGTTATCGCCATCTTTCAGGCTTTGAAAGTGGAAGAGCCATTGGTGTGAGGGGCGTGGGGGCGTCATAGTGACAGACTGCACACACAGTTGGCTATAGCGAAATGATTGGGCAATTAGTCGTGATGACATGGACTTGAGAAAAAAGTGTAGGAAGAAGAGTAGGCCGTGGCACCTTCGAGGATATATCAGAGTATCATAGGATGTTCGATACGCTCTGAGGAATGCACAAATGACTACAGCTGAAATCTGGGCAGAAGTTGCAGGCACATTGCCAGCAGCAGCTGTCAGGAACAGATTACTGGAATCTGAGATCTCGATATGGCATGCGTCGTCTACCTATGACACCATACCACAGACCACAAAGTCTGGTTTGCCGTAGAGGCAGAGACAGATGCAGCACTGTGGTGTTCAGCGATGAATCTCGCTTCAGTTTGTGGTGGAGTGGTCGACGCCGACGTGTCCATATACGACCTGGTGAATAGTGATAGGCAGCACCGATTCTCTTGGTTCATCCCTATCATGCCTCTCAATTTATTATGTGAAATCTATTATATATGAGAGAGGAGTGATTTGGTAATTGTTTAAGGAAGGCTGAATGCTCTTCAGTATGGGGCAAGAATATTATTGTCTCTCCCTTCAAGTCCTTCGTATCAAATTTCATATTCAAACAGGATAATGGGAGGCCACACAGAGCAGTTCAAACAAAAAACGCATTCAGTAATGTATGGATCCTAACTAGTCTTCCCAGACGTAAGTAGCATGTCTGGGAATTTGATGGGAAACAGGTAATCGTCATGAACGGATACAGCACGTATTTTATTTATGGCAAGAAATTCCCCGATATGACATTCGGAGGCTGCTTGCTTCCACGTCACAATGAATGCAACACTGTATTCAGGCCCTTGGGCGTCAACTTCACATCGTTTTTAATGACACCACTTCCGACTGGAATGAATGTTTAATCATTTAATACCCCTTATGCGATGAACGTTTCCATAGTGTTTGATACGCGTTGGAGTGGTGCTTCATAGTATAAATACTCTCCGCTTTCATCAGTGTATGACATACACTGCTCGGCCAAAACATTATGACCACCGTCCACCATAAGACTGAAGGCCGCCTGGTGCCGTTGCGGCAAGGAAAATATATAAACTGGGCAGGTATGGGGATTCATTCTAGCGACGACTTGGCCTAAAATAACAAAGTCCACAGCCTTAAGCGATTATATGTTATGACCCTGC
The DNA here is from genome assembly GCF_021461385.2 of Schistocerca piceifrons. NCBI lineage: Eukaryota > Metazoa > Arthropoda > Insecta > Orthoptera > Acrididae > Schistocerca > Schistocerca piceifrons. The sequence goes on along the minus strand of NC_060141.1, from coordinate 546,688,397 downwards.
ACATGGCAACGAGTATTTCGGAAACTGCGGAGCTAGTCGACTTTTGGTGTGCTGCTGCCACGAAAGAGTGTTGAAGGACAATGAAAAACAGGAGGCGAACGTGTTGGACATCTACCCCACATCACAGAACTTCAAAGTTGGCTCTGTAAAGTAGGACTGACGGCAATCTTGGTAGATCTGACGAAAGAGTAGATTCCTGATACAGGAAGAATTGTTTTGGGGACTTCGCTCAGCAGACATCGTTGAATATGCGTAGACGACGCCTTCGTGTTTCCATGTTGGCCAAACGACATCGTAAATTAAGATGACATGAGGCAAGGATCACCAAGATTGGACCGTGGATTGCTGGAAACGTGTTGCCTGATCGGATGAAAGACGTTTCTTGTTTGACCATATACTGTAAGTAGTATGTCTATGTTCGTTCTGGAACACTTTGAAGACGTATATAAGCAGCCATTACGCGCACGCGACGGTACCGTACCCATCTGAGTCATCGCGCTCTGGCCGTTGCGCAAGGTCGGGGCAGCCATCCAGATGAGTTGGTTACATACACTCACACACTCACACACACACACACACACACACACACACACACACACACACACACAATGTTTACAATTACAGTATTCTTTGTGATCAAATATACTTTGGTTTGTTTCTTTAAAGGTCTTTAAAGGACACACACACACACACACACACACACACACACACACACACACACACAATGTTTACAATAACAGTTTTTTCTGTGATCAGTACACACACACACATACACACACATACGCACACATACAAGTATTAAAAGGGTCGGTTTAGGCTGGTTGAGGTGGAAAAAAAACACCTTGCATGTGTAGTTTTTCCAGTGTGTTGTGCAAGTGTAGGTTAGTTCCATTTGTGTACCACGGCATTAGGTCGATCGGTTAATCACTAACAAAGTCCGGTTTGATTTTCTCCTGAATTTGTTTGTTTTCCTGCCACGTTTCTTTGTTTTCCTCCCGAACAGATTGTAATTGCCTTTTCGATTCTTTCATTTTGTCGTCCATCATTAATTCCATTTCCCCTAATACCTGAGTAGAAACGTTATTATTAACAGTAGTGGTCCCCTTTTGTTGAGTAGCCAACGTCGTTGAACTAGGCTTGGGCAGATGTTTTCAATAAGCATCAAGTTAAAGAGAGATGCAAGCTGCGATTGCTGATGAGCTTCATCGTCCTGCCTGTTGAACGTATCCTAGGTGGGCAGGCAGTTATCACAAATGGATTTGGCAACCTCCATCAAGCATACTTAATTGATATGACTGCATATTCGAAATGGAATCCTGGATATAAATATTTATTAACGGTGGTCGATGTTTATTCCAAATACGCGTGGGTTGCTGCTCTGAAGACTAAAGGTGGTGCTGCAGTTGCAAACGCTCTTAAAAAAATTTACGCAGAAAGCAAGCGGGTTCCAGTACACTTACAAACCGATCTTGGGAAATAATTCTACAATACTAGTTTCAAAAAGTTAATGCAACACCTCAGAATTAATCATTAGTCCACTTTTTCAAATATGAAAGCTTCCGTAGTTGAACGTTTCAGCAGAACTCTCAAGAGTCTTATGTTCAGAAAATTTACTGCTCAGGGCTCCTACAAATTGATTAATACCGTACAAGGATTCGTAAAACAATATAATCACACGAAGCACAGGACAATTAAAATGCAGCCGGCGTAGGTGTATAATAAAATCAAAATGATCGATCCACGCCCTTCGAAACGTAAAACTGGCGATTATGTCAGTACTAACAAACAGAAGACAGTCTTTGACAAAGGATACGCTGCAAATTTTCAGAATATGTAAAGTGCAGTTTCTCAGGTGCAGATATTGGTGGTACGTCTTCCATTCCCAAAATTTGCGAGCTCGCAGGCGAGCTCTTGCTTGTTACCTTTTTGGTTTAGTTCCCATTACTGCAAGGGGTGAGGAATCTTGGCTGCTACATTTCGCTCCAGTTCTCCTTGCCGCCGCCACTCTTCTGGTAAAGTCGAAGGATAGCGACAGACTTGATCAATCGTGGTACACAGGACGTGGTACACAGAACGAACTATCTCCGTGGTATTTAAACCGAACTTTGTTAGTGGTTGACCGATTGACCTATTCCCGTGGTACACAAATGGAACTAACCTTCACTTGCACAACACACTGGAAAAACTACACATGCAAGGTGTTTTTTTCCACCTCAACCGGCCTAAACCGACTCTTTTAATACTAGAACTGATAATTCGTAAGAAAGGGAAGTTCACAACATTTCCTTATTAAATTATGCAAATTTTAATCTCTTGTACACACGCACAGAGAAAACTGTAATTCTTAACATTGTGCGTGTGTGTGTGTGTGTGTGTGTGTGTGTGTGTGTGTCCTTTAAAGAACTTTAAAGAAACAAATCAAAGTATATTTGATCACAAAGCAATATGTAATTGTTAACATTGTGTATGTGTGTGTGTGTGTGTGTGTGTGTGTGTGTGTGTGTGTGTACGTTGCCGACTCACCTGGACGGCTGCCCCGACCTTGCGCAACGGCCAGAGCGCGATGACTCAGATGGTTACGGTACCGTAGCGTACGCGTAATCGCTGCGTATATACGTCTTCAAAGTGTTACAGAACGAACATAGACATACTACTACTGTAATAATGTTAGTGACAGCTATAAACAAGCACTCCGCCACGGACGCAGGCCTAGGGAGGGTCAGTGTTATACGATGGAGACATTCATCTGGTCTTCCATGGCACCTGCGGTGGTGATCGAAGGTACCATCACACTTGTGGACAAGGACTTTACTACGCTCCACCTGAATCATATCATGTTTTATGTTTCCATGACGGCGATGGCATTTTACACCATCCCCTTCACAACGCTAGACTCGTGCTACAGTGGTTTGAGGAGTGTGTTAATAAACTCTGGTTGAGCTCTTGGTCACGAAACGTGACTGGTTTGAACCTGGTGGGACACATTTGGGACTCTGTGGGGCACCTGTTCCGCACCCGAACCACTGGCCTGTAACTTTCGAGAATTGCTTGACCTTTGTGTAGACGTCTGGTCCACATATCTCAGGAAACATACCAGCAATTACCGAATACATGCCACAGAGAATCGGTATGTGAACGCAAAGCTGCGCCGACTCACTATTAAGCAGGTGGACATAATAATTTAACCCATCATTGTTTGTATGAAATGAAACAAGTTGAAGCTAAGGACTGAGTCATAAAAAAACTGATACCTTTCTACGTCTAGGGGATCCGCAGAAAATGCCTGAATGGATAGATAAAGTATACACAAACTTGTTACACTGTCTTGCAGTGATTTTTGTAAACTAAATGGTATTTTACAACTGCGTTATGTTTAATGTTTACAGTTAGTATTTCTCGCTTTATATGGACTTTTGATCTGAAAATTATTCGACAATATGTTGGTAAGTACTTGAAGAGACAGGGAAACGAACAAATGTATATGAAACAGACTTAAATGAAAAACGTAATGAAAATCAAAAGAAGGTGGGTGAGATATGTAGCTGAGTGAATGGATGTCAGATAGACGAATTCCTGTCCAAGTCATCAAGAGAGAACAGTAGACCAGGAGGACGTAATGGAAGACGGATATATGATAACCACAGACATACGGGAGCAGCATGAAAAAACAGTAATTTGACCTTTAACAACCAGTGAATGTCAAATGACTGAAGACGACAATGACGATGACGATGACGACGACGACGACGACGATGATGACCATGACTACGATGACCATGACGACGATGACCCAAGATGAAGATGACCATGACAACGACACCAATGACAATGATGACGACGACGATGACTGTGACTATGATGATGACGCCGACGACGATTTTGACCATGACTATGACTATCACAACGATGACGACGACGATGTCGACGATGCCCATGACGACGATGATGTAAAAGACGACGATGACCATGGCGATGACGACGATGTCCCTGACTGTGGCAACGACGAGGATGACGATGCCCATGACAAAGACGACGATGACGACGACGATGACCATGATGATGACCATGACAATGGTGATGGTAATGGTGGGTAACTTTATGTACAAACATAATTTTCCCATAAACTGAATTTCTCCTAAATACGTCGTATGTCATACGACATTATAGGCAAAGGCACCAGGGTGGCAACTCTGATGTTAGGTCCTAAAATGAATCCGAAACACCACATGTGTTGATAAAAATATATTATACAATGACAACGTAGATGTATATCAGGTTTGCTTTAACTAAACGCTGTAACGGTCGTGAGATTGGACGTTGTGGGTCGATGTTAGACAAGATCGGCTGTATGGCTACAAAGACGCCATTATCATTACCGCACTGATTTTGAACTAGGTCGTGTAACAGGACTACGAGAAGCTGGACGTTTCTTCTCCGATATTGCGGATGGATTTGGCAGGAATGTAGCCACAGTACGTGATCGCCTGCAGCGACCGTCACAAGAATGAACTTTCACAAGAAGACCAGGCTGAAGACGGCCACATGGCACTACCGAGAGAGAAGGCCATCGTGTTCGGCATACGGCTCTGGAACATAGTACAGCGTCTGCAGCTGCAATTTGTGCAGCGGTTGGCATCACAGTAACACAGCGAATTGTTACAAATCGGTTACTTCAAGGATAGCTCAGAGCCAGACGCCCTGTAGCGTGCATTCCACCGACCCAAAACCACCGCCATTTACGACTTCAGTGGTGTCAAGCGAGGACTCTTTGGAGGGCAGAGTGGAGGTCTGTTATGTTTTCTGATGAGATGTGGTTCTGTCTCTGTGCCAGTGATGCCCATGTGTTGGTTAGTAGAAGGCCATTTGAGGACCCGCTCTCAGCCTGTCTGCGTTCTAGACATGCTGGATCTACTCTCGAGGTTAAGGTCTGGGGTGCGATTTCGTACGACAGCAGGAGCACTCTCGTGGTAATTCCACGAATCCAGACTGCAAAATTGTACGTCAGTCTGGCGATCCGACCTGTTGTGATGTCGCCATTCATGAACAGCGTTACAGAGGATGTTTTCCAACAGGATAAGGCTAGCTCAACATTATTTACAGAGTCTACACCGGTGTCAGTAAGAGGCATGAACGTTCGTTGTTCTTTATTGAGGAATTAACGCAAGTACGCAAAGGCGGGGTAGATGATATGGTGAATGGGGACGATTTTAATTGTACACGGTCTCCCAAGGACCAAACACCTCACTATTCACCTTGCCCAGAACGCGGCGCTGTCTTTCTCGAGGTCGGTTTGGTGGGAACTTGGAACATCATCTGTGTTAATAGACAGGGTTTCACGCACTTCACGGGACATTCGTCCAGCAGAACTGAACGGATATATACTTCCCGCTCTCTCAGGAATGCGGTCAAGGGAACTGGGTTGTGACCAGCAGCATTTACTGACCACACTGCTTACATCTGTCCAATCCATGTACCCTATAACCATGGAAAGAAAGCGCAGACACAGGACTGTGATCGATGAGATGAAGACGGAAGTTGGCGCCCGTCACGTCAGGCAGAGAGACATAAGCAATGCATACTTTATCCATTATTGTAACCTGTAGGTGAAGAAGAGATCTGATCCAGATATCAACACCAGGAGCGGATAGGTTACACCTGGAGTTTTATAGGACGTTCCAGAAGCCGTTGGTATCCTTTTGGACTACTATATGTCAAGAGCTCATGATGTCAGAGGTGCAGCTTCCGGTTGCCTTTGCGGAAGGTGGCATCGTCCCAATCCGTAAACCTTGCGGAGGATCACGAATTACAGACTACCGACAACTGACTTTGTTGAACTGTGATACGAAAATCTTCAAACGCCTACTGGCAGCTCGAAGTCGGTGTACGACGTCTCGTGTTGTGTCCTGTCAGTGGATCAGACAGCGGCGGGTGGGACGCATTATATCCACGCCGCTCTGTACCGCTACAGGGACGTGACTGCTTTCGCTAAGTTGCTCTGTATACCGAGAGCTCTGGCTGTGACAGACTTTAGTCGAGCATTTGATCGCTTCAGTCATGTGTACTTAACTGCTGTGCTTCAGAATATGCAATACCCGCGAACTTTCATCGAGGTGGTGTTCTGTCTCCTACGTGGCGCAACATTGAAAGTGCTTCTCAACGGTACACTGTCGAACACCTTGCAGATTCGCCGATCTGCTAGACAGGACTGTCCCTTATCGACAGTGCTGTATGCTTTAGGATTAGAACCTTTGTTGTGCTGTCTACGATGCCGCCTTACATGATTGTCTCTTGGTGGCGTCTTTCTCAGATTCACTGCGTATTCAGATGATCTGTTGTTAACTCTTCGTGACGAATGTAATGTCCGTATAGCCTTGGATTGGTTTTCCACTTATGGGAAGCTTCGGGGAGACATATAAAAATACAAAAATCGCTGGCCTTAAATATTTGCGCTGGGATGACACATGCAGGCATTGCCTCACTTAGACTGTGCGGTAAAATCAGCTGCCTTGGTATCGACTTCACGGACGACAACTCACGCACGACGACTCTTAATTATCGGAGCCTCTTGCAACATATCTGTGCTGGACTTGTCACTCATCGCCTTCGTGCTTTGCACCTTCATTAACAGACCGAAATTATTAACGTCCGCATGTAGAACAAATGTTACCGACGCCTAAACAGATAGCTCGGAGCCTCATGAAGAGCGCGGCGGACTTGGCGTTGCTAATGTTCGTGATCGAGCAGTGTCTCTATACGTTGGTATGCACCTCAAGCGCTGACGGCGATGCCTGGCTACCGTCACGGGATTACTGAGGGTGGCTCTGGCACCGTCTTTCGTCGACCCTCCGGTGGCACGTACTGCGACACCGGTGCTATTTTCCTACTTTGGGAGGTTTTATATGGACTACAGCTGTTCTCCATGTCTATCGCTTACCAACGAGAAGAGACGTCTATCGCACTCTATTTCGCCGCGGGTCGCCTAGTGTTGTCGATCTGACATATCGCACCGTGCATTGGAAGGTAGTACTGCGTACTGTCAAGGCGGTAAGGCAAGATTCAGAGGTACTTTCGACCTGGTACCTGACGGCGAACAGGAAAAAGATAACTTTAAGAAGTCTCCATACGATCCATATTTCCGATTGCCCTGGTGAACTGCAACGTCCAGGATACAGACGAACACTGGCTTCATTGTGGGCCGGCCGAAGAGATCTTGTATTTTGTGCTCCAAATTCTGGCTCTCTTTTTGCGGATGTCACCCGCTTATATCGATTCACGCACTCTCCTCTACCTGGCCTCTGTCATGCGGATGAGAGGTCAGGCAATTCACTATTTGGAGGTGGTATCATATTGACTCATAGATTTGGAACTGGTTAAACGATCGTCATTGTGCTATTGTGAAGAACCCTAAGTACAGTCAATACTTTTCGAACTTCTTGAAAAGCATCTTCTACGATCGCCCCTTAGCTGCATTATTCATTGCAAGACATAAATTCAATACATTCACGGTACCTATGCGACATTACGAGAAGACATGCCATGAAGACAGGGCGGCAGTGTCCGTGGAGTATAGCATTGTGTTTGTTTTCTTTTTTTTACAGAAACAAGTCACGGGAAAGGCGGAATTATTTCTTGTCGATAAATAAATGCTCTCCTGTGGCCATTTACCTCTTCCATATGTTCCTGTTTGGCGACGGAGATATCGTAGCCATGCCACGTAAAATGATGGCTCCCCACTTTGCCGACCGGAGTAGCCGTGCGGTTCTAGGCGCTACAGTCTGGAGCCGAGCGCCCGCTACGGTCGCAGGTTCGAACCCTGCCTCGGGCATGAATGTGTGTGATGTCCTTAGGTTAGTTGGGTTTAATTAGTTCTAAGTTCTAGGCTCAGAAGTTAGGTCGCATAGTGCTCAGAACCATTTGAACCTCCCCACTTTGCCAAGGGATCATTCCCTCTTTCCTTTTCTTTTTTTTTTAACTGAGCAGAAGACCCTAGTTCGAATCCCGTCTTTGCTACAAATTTCAAGTCATTGTTCTACCTGTATATAGTACCATTGGCAAAGCTGAGACTTAATACTTATGTGGAGCCCATAACATAATATGAATAAATGTATCACCTATGCCTGAGATGCAGGGAGGATTATCCCAATTCTGATCAATAGTAAGGTGCTATTCCAGTGTCGGAGAGCCTCTGCAGTACTGATACGAGTTACGTGTGGGAACTTCAAGATGGGGTGAGGCGTGAATTGGAGTTTGTGTTAAGGCGGGAGACGTATCAGGGTAATCTACACAGCTGTGTTAGCCACAGTGCCAGGGCGGTGCGGTTGTTAGCGCTCTTACGTAGTGAACGGGACACTCAGGATCGAATTCCGGGCGTGGTACAAATTCTAATTTATTGCTTCGACCTGTATTCATCGTCGTTTCTGCTTTGCCTGCAAACACTTACGACATGATACAGAAAAGAATTTACTTTGAACTACTTATTAGCGTGTCCCTTACTTTCCGACATCAATATTTCCAAGCTCTTGTCCTCCATCATTCTTTGAGTCAATCTAAAACCGATCTATACAAAATGCTGTTACGACAGAAGCACTATAACCAATGCCAACTTGAGCGTAAACTCTAATGAAGTACATGATCTTTCACACTGTTTGCAGATGTCGCGCTGATGTCACCTCGTGTTATCAGTATGTAAATGTGCAGTGCAGTCAGTTGTTTATTTGTTCTCGATTGTGTCACACATATCTTCTAGCTGCTGTCTTGCAAGGGAATGGTTTTATCCATGTCGAAATCTCCCCTGAAATTTTTTGCACAGGAAGAACACAACGAGAGAAACACAAGGTGAAAATATTAACTGTCAAGCCACACTGTAGGTATTTTCAAAAAAATTTTTGAAAATTTCCAAATTCGTAGCTTACTAGATGGCTGGAGAAACGCACACCCCTACCATTGTCGTCGCAGCAGCGAATGTGCAATGCGCTAGGCATATAGTCCTGAGTGAGTGTAGATAAGTTAACAGGTGACACAGCAAAACCCGACCAAATAAATCGAATTTCAGTTTCCATTGATAGTTCCTCTAACAAATTGTTCACATTTACTATTTTCACGAATTTACAATTCATTCAATATTCATAGCAATTAGTAGCTGCCCTTGTGGTATCACTAAATGTTAATGGAGATAGAACTGAATTAATTTTCTTTGTGTTTTTTTTCTTATATGTTTGCTAATAACATCTGTCTTAGTGCTGGTTCCAGAATTCAATTAAAGTTTTGAACATTGCAAAAATGATATATGAAGGACGTAATATGTAATCGAAATCACCTACTTCTATTGAAGTCATACATATGTGTTATTCATTAGTTAATTTCTTGGACATTCACTCGAATGCTCTCGACATTTCATTGGACATTGTAGGAACGTTAGAAGAAAGAGAAAATAACTCTGACGATTCCGTGAATTTTGATTTCCATTCAGGAAGTTATATGGAAAAGGAGGGTGCAAAATTATGAAGTTTACTTTAGCTAAATGTGTAGATGAGATATGATTAATAGGTAATACTATAAATTCATTACTGACGGGAAGATAAAATTTCTTGTTATCCCCTAAAATGCTGTGTATCAAGCCGGTCAGTCAGATTTCGTGCAGGAAATCCATACACACTTCACTTAATAAACTGCACTTTAACATTTTGAGCAAAATTAGAGTTCCTTGTGCACTCGACGAATCCCATTACACCTTAGTATGCAACTAGGTATCAGTGGATTACTATTTCCCGAGCTTCATATCTATCTTCAGGAACTTCAAGGCAAATATTAAAAGAAATGACTGTGTAGCTGCAAAAATATTGTAAGCGACGTAACAAAATTTAGAAAAATGTGAGAGAATAAGTTCCAGTATTACATCCGATACTTCTTACCAGCTGCAGAGAGTAATTCATTGCTTTTGTTGGACCCTTGGCCTGGACACGACGACACGTATTTCTTTAGGAAGAATACGAAAAGACTATTAATGTAATTCAGATTCCACTCGGAACTGATAGTTGATTCAACCTCTCGATAAAAAAAGCTTTCACCAGACTAAAGCGTTTTTCAGAAAATTGTCGTAAAATATAATTTTCGATAGCTCTTTGTCATTTCAGAATTATCAGTGGAACAGTGTTGTTAAGATTCAGTCATTTCTGCATTGTCAGTTTGCAGTACCACATTTTAAGAATTTGGTCAACTGTGCCTGGTATGCAGCATAATACGGAGATCAAAGGCCATGACCGTTACTTACTCCATTCCAGATCTATCTAAGTAAAACTAGTAATTACTGTGAAGTGCCTCAATGCATTTTCATTCTATCAGGCGTGCCTCGTGTTTTCGTCAACCAATAGACACATTGCATTTCTGTGACGACTGCAGGAAATAAAAAAGGAATTGTTTCATTGTTAGTAAAATATACATCATTAAAATTTTATCATGAGAGTTGTGCTACTGAAATTGTTTTAAAATATTTTATGTCCCGATCGATTAATGTCGTCTGTAATGTAACATCATACACTGCCTTGATTTTCTTTCCTCTGCTAGTGACTTGTGTAACAATTACATCTGCAACAACTTAGCTGTCGATATAAACAGCAAGTTGTTAAACAAATTAAATGATTTCAGTCACTTTTGGTATAGTGCAAGTGCTTAAAATTCACATATGTGAACTTCGGACTTCATATTAGGTGGTGCCACGTTCCCTTGTTAAGCTTGCGTCCGCTCGTTCTCGCATTCTCCTTGCTAGGCAGGAAGGGCTGTACAAATTGCTATCATAACCGATTCGTTTTAGGGCAAAATAAATGTAACTTCAACTTAAAAAAATACTTTCAATGCACCTTAGCAGATAAATTTTTGACAGTTCATTTCTTTTGCTGTATTCTTTCTGTGTAAAAAATTTCAGGGTAGGTTTCGACATGTCGGACTACATAATTCTCTTGTAAGACGGTAGGGCTAAGTAAAGTGTGCTTTTAACAGGAGATGCAAAACACGAAATAATAGGACGCAAATTACCGTCGAATAGACAAGTGCTGGAAGTTTTATTTTATTATATCGGAGACGTCCGAAGCTCGTGGTCTCGCGGTAGCGTTCCCGCTTCCTGAGCCCGGGGTCGCCGGTTCGATTCCTGCCGCGGCGAGGGATTTTCACCTGCCTCGAGATGACTGAGTGTTGTTGTGTTATCTTCATCATCATTAATTCCCATTACGGTCGGAGAAAGGCAACGGCAAACCACCTCCATTAGGACGTTGTCTAGTACAGCGGTGCGGGTCTCCCGCATCGTTCACCTACGCTCTGTCAAGAAGCATGGGACCTCATTTCCATTTTTCCATATAGGAGAAGTAAAATTAACCGTTTACTCCGATTAAAATTGCTTACTGACTGAGAGATAGCAGTGGTGGGGAGCAGAGTTTCTGGCTCACACACAACATGCCACGTGCTCGCGCAAATGATAGTAACGTGCGCGCACCAAGAAAGAAGCAAGCTATGTACTGCTGACTGTTGCCAACGTCTTAGTGGGTAGTGGGAGGACCTCTGTTGGCGGTCGCAGCTTCTGTAGCTATGGAATTAGGTCCAGATACCGTAAACAGAGGTTAAAGATGACTAACAGGAGTAAGACGACCATTTACTACCACACGTCGCAAAATAATAAATTATCTATTAAGCGGAGAAGTTGTAAGAGCTGAGTGGAACAGAATTTTTGGTACCACTCTATGCCACTAACAGATGCACGTAAGTTACATTTGAATCACTTTCAATATCTTCTGTTTAATCACTGTCAGAATTAATGTCATAATAAGTTTCCTATGTTATTTTCCACAGCACATTCATTTCCCCATGGATTCACGATTACTTCCTTCGGGTGTCTTACAAAATTGTGCCAGTATAATGAGGAAGTTTAGTTTGCAGTATACTTTTTCAGTCTTTCCACTTGTGCCAGGGCACATTTTTTGTTCTTCACTTCCACGTAACACTTAAGTTGAGCCCATGTGAGTTCAGTGGAATTGAAACTGCAGTTATACGATGACAATCTGAGGACCTTACAGTTTTTTTGCCAGTTCATCCGTAACATATAGAGGTACAGGTGGTTCAGCCTGAGCCACATGATCCAGTAAGTCACCCTTACAACAGTTATCTGGTATGGGAATGTTTTTTACTGTAGACATTCCATAATGTTTCACTTTCTGTGTGCTACTGTAGATGCCTTTTGAAGGATAGTCGATTGGTTACTATTACTCAGGTATGATCAAGCTTTTGACTGCTCTTTGATATCAACAAGAGCTACAAAACGATTCATAGATTCCAATTCTGTACGTGTATGACTGAGATAACCTTCACTGCATTCTCATACATCTATAGACAACTAAAGCCAAGGAATAATAATTTATTCAAATTCTCAACTCTTTACGTCCATGGATGTAGAAGTAAGACAATAACACAGCTTATTGGATTGATAGCAGTATTATACAAACTATAATGAGCGCTATTAATTTTATGACCGTGTTACTGCGAAAGCGTAGTTTCCTTATACAAAAATGACAATAATATTTAAAAAAGTTTTAGTGCGTATTTCAACTCGTAACATTTCGTTGGCTCAAAACTTCTCTGAGTAATGGCACCACGTCATAATGTAAAAAACTATGCAGGAGGAACTAACATTTCCGCCACAGTTACAGTGGTCTTCCATCATGACACGGTACCATACTGAGAAAACTTTTATGTCAAGTTACCCTGTCTGCGGAAGCTTACACAATTGTATAACAACATTTCCATAACCATATAAGTGCTTTCTTCCATGCTAACGTAAAGTAGTCACATTTTTCACTGCAAGCATCTCGAGGTAAGTGTTGTAGGTTTCTTAATTGCAGACACCATAAAACTGCGATTACGAAAGGCAACCTGTGTTGTCAGAATATAAGATGCGAAGGAAACCAAGTTTTTAAACAAAAGGGTATTTATGACTGTGTGATAAAAGTTGTGAGTGTGAAAGTTTTCTTTCAGCTGTTTTTATGCAGAAACTAAAAGGTTTACCGAAGACTAACCTAGGCAGCAGAAATAACGTTGCCCTATTTGCGTAAAAATATTTTTATAGTTTCGAACGTGAAAATCACTGCGTTTAGTGCTCTTCTTTGCCATCTCTCCAGCGTTTGCGGCCTGCATCGCCTGCCCACCTCCCAAACCCAGGAGGCAGGTCTGCGTCTTCTACACACAGAAAAGGCAACACGGTGAGCACGTAGAGCCGAGAAACAGCTGCAGCTGACTATTTTACGGCCTCGCGATTCGATTTACTGAAAAGTCAGTCGCAAAGTAATTTTAATCAGAGCGTAATGAAGTTGTTATTCTTTGAGGTTTGCGAGGGAATTTTACTCTGGGATAAAGGAAGAATTCAGACAAGAGCTACTCAGCATCGTTCACAAAAGGTATTAACTTGCATTCACAGTAGAAAAAGCTGCAAAAAGGAAAGTGTCAAGATGTAAGTGCTGTGACGAGAAGATTATAAAAACCATGACAAATTTTTTTTTATATCTCACATGCCAGTGCTCTATGGACAATTGAGTTGAAAGAATACAGGATGATTTTACTTTTGCAGAAGGTGCCAGAGAGAAAAGACTACCTTGCAGGTGTCTTGGAAGTAGAGAGCATAGGGTGAAGAAGAGAAAAATAGAGAAGAAAAAAGGCAAGAGAAGCAAAAGTGCACAGCAACCACTTCTACATCGTTTGCTGCACTTCCTTCTTCATCATCCGAAGAACCAGATAAGGCGTTTTCCCTTGCAGATGAAATTGATGTTGATAATGCTGAGTTTTAGAATATGCTTCTTAGAGTAGTTCATTTGAGAATGGTGTGGGTTGAGGTACCAAAAATTTTATTACTGAAAAGTTAATAGCTACCTTGGATAGATGCCTGCTGAGTGTAAGATATTCTATGTACATTCTTCAGGCGACAGCAAAGGCACATGGTCCCAATAATGAATAGCTCCGTATTAATAAACCATATATCCGTAGAATCTGACAAAGGAGAGAAGAGAATGGTCTGAAACAATAAAATCAGCTTTCAAGAACGATAAACCTGCAGTTCTTACAGTTCATTTGGATGGTAAACGGTTGCCAGCATTAAACGTCAGGAACCCAAAATAAGGAAGACTTTCAACCATTCTTACATTACCAACAAGCTTTTGGTTCTTTTGTATGCCCTACAGGTGAATTAAAATCTCCCATGAGAAAAATATTGTCTTTGGCATTTATCGTTTCCATTAATTTTTCAATGACGCTATAAATATTTTCTGTTTATTCATCTTTACTGTTTCCAGTTAGTAAATCTACCTCAACTATTATATCCACAGGGAGAGCCTTTAACTATGCCAGTAATATCCTATCAATCACATGATAGGTGTTAATTACACCATGGATCCATTTGTTTGTTAATACAATAGCTACTCCATTAGTCCCGACTGTTAATTTCCACTACGTTTTATTTTGAAATCTTCTCATATAAAGTAACCATTTACAGTCCATCTTGTCTCACAGTCCAAAAAGTCAAGCTGATATTATTTGATACTCTTTTTCATCTCGTCTTCCAGTGTACCTAATTGATTAAATTTAATTTTTATTTCTTTTTCTGGTCCTCCTGTTCCGCCTCTGAGAGGGTTTAGTGCAAGACGGCCTCAGGATCTGAAACCCGAAGACAATAGTATAACATACATTACTAAATTTAACCAGAATTCCTACACATGGGCTATCCAAATGAGTCTTTAATGCTGTAGTAGTTTTCTGTTGCTTTCCACATATCCATGCTGTTGGCTTTTGTGGCACATCTGGCTCCGTGCACAGTTTCCCATCCCAAGGGCAAGAGGTTCCTTATCTCTAACCGCTCATTTGCCCTCCACACATACTTTGTGCACATTACTGAGGTTGACTTCTTATTGTAGGGTACATTCGATCCCCACCTAAGTCAGCCGCCTGAAGAGTAAACTGCTCCCAATCACTAGGTGTAGTTTGAATTTTATCCTTCATTGAGGATGTGACCACTCCAGTACTTTCCGGGAGCCGTCGTTGATTATACCTGCATAGTACGATCCTAATTTATCGCTAAGGTAAGATTTGTATTGCTTTGAGTGGGTAATAACTTTCATTTTAATTTTAATCCAAAGAAAATATCTCCCCTTCGTCAGCATAAGGAGACGGCAACCATACAGGTAACCAAAGCAAGAAGGCCTTGGCTCAGATGGATATCACATAGCAATAGCAATTCGACCCTTTGTTATCTGGATGACTAGGGGAAAAAGGAAATTAAAGCCAAGTCTGGATTAGTTAGCCACCGATCTAGGTGCTGCAGCTTATTAGAATATTGCATTGAAATTAATGACACTGATTTGGTACTGAAACCTCCGTACTGACTTTTGCTACTGTGAGTGTAAATATCAAAACAGCTTACTAATTACATATTGGATAATGGAGTAAGTCGTAATTAAAAATTGCCTTATTTACAACTTTTATTTTTAGTGCCAAAATGTCAAATGATGAGGGTAGGCATGTGAAAGATCACAGACAGTGAAACAAGAAAATTGTCATCACTACCCTTATCTCATTTATATTTCAGTTTTGGATACTTTAAGGCCCTGGATATTAACTAACTGTAAAAATAAATACCGTTAGGGAAATCTGACAGCTCACCATCTTTACAACTGATGGGAACATTTATGTGTGGAATAATCCTATTTGCATTATCAGTGGGAACTGCAGCACTCTCTCAATTAACTGTCCAACTATTTTCAGATATTAAGATTTCTTATGTGTATCATTATTTATACGATTTAATCGGTAGTAAGACTATAGAGAAACATGATCAGTTCTTATGAGAAATTTTTACTCATCTTTGTGATAAAAGTTGTATGGTGAACGGAGTCATCATGATCTATGATGCAGTTTTTGGAAAGAATTACAAGAGACCCACAGCGAATACATTCAGTCCTTGAATTTCCACTTCCTGAATATAGTAAAGGTATAGCCTGATTGGTTGGGATGGGAAATTTATTTAGAAAATTTATTCTTGGGTAGGTCCCTAAAGCTGCACTATTAAATTATTTGCATAAGAAAGGTTATAAATTTGAGTGAGACGAAGCACAGAATGCAGCTTTTACATGTTTGAAGAATGAGTTAAGTAGCTGCAGTACTAGCTTCGCCAGATTTTAATTAATATTTTATACTTCTAACAGTTTCATTATTGAGACTAGGAGAAATACTACTGCAAGTGTGCTTGAAGACCCCTTAACCACTTGCAAAATAATAATTAGGTTTATGAAGATGATGCATTGGTAGTGCTGTTTGGACTGGTTCAAATGGCTCTGAGCACTATGGGACTTAATAGCGGAGGTCATCAGTGCGCTAGAACTTAGAACTTCTTAAACCTAACTAACCTAAGGACATCACACACATACATGCCCGAGGCAGGATTCGAACTTACGACCGTAGCGGCCGCGCGGTTCCAGACTGAAGGGCCTAGAACCGCTCGGTCACTCCGGCCGGCTGCTTGGACTGAAGAAATATCAATACAGACATAGAAAAATGGTAACTTTCTAAATGTCATATCAGCTATATACAGCACTCTGGAACAAGGAACTTGAGCTGTAAACACTCTCGCCATTTAGCAGTCATGGAACAGACTGATGAAATGACTATTTTGCAAGTGGTTAAAGGGTCTTCAAGCACACTTGCAGTAGTATTTCTCCCAGTCCCAATAATGAAACTGTTAGAAGTATAAAATATTAATTAAAATCTGGCGAAGCTAGTACTGCAGCTACTTAATTCATTCTTGAAACCTGTAAAAGCTGCAATGTCTCATTCTATTAAGCAAGACGTCTTATGGTCTAATGCACAATACGATAAGCCAAAAATTGCGCCTTGAGAACAGATGCCGTATATTTTAATCTGCATCCGAAATCCAATAATAGAGGGGAGGGGCCATTTCGGTATCTGAAACTAGAAATAAAACAACGGAACGCTTAATATGGCGAAATATGTACGCAGACATTATTCTTAGAGTTGAAAAATGCAAAAATATGCTCACATCTCGAAATTTTATGTTTCTGGTATCTAATTTCGTAGAAAATGCATCTGATATAATGTGCATCGATTTTGTATAACTACTCGCTAGATTAAGAAATTATAGTTGCTACTTATAGCCTGTTTTCAGGCATTTTCACGTCTCACTTGGTTTTATCAAACTGGAGTTGCTGCTTATAGGGCGGTTATGAATAGGCTAAAAACCATATTTGTGATGCGTGAGCCTGTGAGGAAGTTGGCGACGCATGAGACATGACACATGTAACGTATTTACAAAAATCCCTAGGTATGGGCATCCATAGCACTAAAACTCCATATTACCCAATCCAGTCATGTACAAAAAGAGCAAATACGAATCTGTGCTCAGCATTAATAGCACATTATAACAGGGATAAATTTGTTCGTACCACTTCCTTCTGTGGTTGATGATGAGAATCATAGCTCCAATTAGTAACATTTGGTCATTAATTGACCTGTCCCCATAGTGTCTCCCCCAACCAACTGTTTGGTCGATGGATAAAGCAAAAGACACTAAACAGGTACTTCTTACGGAGCTGCAGTGTTACAAGTGGTGACAAATCCTTATATAGTAGGCGATGAAATAATGGTAAAGAATTTTGGACCTATTAGTAGTGCTGCTGATAAAATAAGGAAAAACTTTTACCTTGCTTTCGCAGACCATAGGGCTCAGTGCGTCTTTCAATCCAAATGACGTTGTGGCTTTTCGATCCTGATCAAAAGCGGAGATACTTCAGAGTTTTCTCATGGTAAGTCAGTAAGTGTTCATATGACATAGTTATTGTTGTTGTTGTGGTCTTCAGTCCTGAGACTAGTTTGATGCAGCAAGTGAATGTAGAGAACGAACTTAGGAAAGAACTCGATCATATTATAAAATACGCAAAAACGCTTGAAAACTTGGTAATAAGTGTGAGAAATTCCTCAAAATCTAGCCTACAAGTGTTCTCAAATACCAGTCAAATAAGCAGCACACGACCAAAAACAAAAACAGCGGAACTTACTTTAAAATTAAGTAATAGTTTTAGTGAGCTTGAAAATAGCACAGAGGAGAAAGAACAATCAAATTGTACCATCATCCACACGGACAGTTCAGTGATCAACGCTAAATTGCGCTCACAAAGCAAAACAAATCGGCCTGCTATTTGTAAATAAAACAAAAAACACACATTGGAAAATAGACATGAAATCCTTATTCTAGCAGACAGCCATGGAAGAGGTGTAGCCGAAATTATGAGTTCTAAGAAAACAGGATTCAAGGTAACTGGCCTAATCAAACCAGGAGCGCCACCATGTGAAGTTTTAAATAGCTGTAATCAATCTATGACGAATGGCAGCACATGTGTGATAATTGGAGGCGCCAACGATGTATACCACAATGAAACTAGACGTGCTACAGTTTTAAAGCAAGTAATTTGTAAAATGCCTGAAGTGAAATTTTTTGTTGTCAGTGTCCCTCATAGGTATGATCTCATGGAAAACTCTTGCGTGAATACTGAGATTATTACCGCCAACAGACTTTTCGCTAAGATATGTCGAGGTTATCCTAATGCTACATATGTTGGGATAAATAGTGATTGCAGAGAGCATTTTACAGAGCATGGACTTCACAGAAACATGAAAGGGAAGGAAGCCATGAGCGCTGAAATATCGAATGCTATTAAAGACTCTAAAGTAGAACGAAACACTATTACACTGTCTGAAAACGGCCTTATTAAAGTATCAACATTAGCGGAAATAGGAAGAGCTGATGTCCCACAATCATTGGTAGCAACAGAAGATTCTTTGACGTTAGAAGAAGTAAAAAAATCTGAAGTGTCGTCCAGTACAGCAGCCACATCAGCCAAATTGTCAGTAGTGTCGAAATCATCAAAAACAGCTGAACCATTATCATCAGCAGCAGATGTACCACCCTCCCCAGCAGGTTCAAAATCAAGTCCAGAATCTGTGACTAGTCCATCAATCAGAAGAACAGAGGCAAGAACAGTGGTACAAAATGCCACTCAGATATCATCAGCAGAAGAAAAATCAACACCATCGGAGCTTCATTTATCAACTTCATACGCAGCTTCAACGTCCACAGTAACGTCAGTGCCAACTGTAGTTCAAGATTTAAACGAAAATACAGTTTCAGCAAAAGTTCCAGTATCAATTGGAACATCACTTCCAGTATCAATTGGAACATCACTTACAAAACCAGACTCAGCATCAAAACTGGCAGCATCTCCAACATCCACTGAATCATCAGCTTCAGAAACACCTCCAGCATCCACTGAAACAGCAGCTACAACTACAGATACAAGAAGTATGGTGGCACATCCAGGGGTAAGAAATACAAGGAGCAGGAAACGTGTAATTCTTAAGGATTTTTGTTACCCAGCCTAGGCAAGGAACAGCCGGTAACATTGGGAAACATGAGTACAAACTCCTCTCAATCTAATTTCAATAATTTAAAAATAATGAGCCTTAACATACAATGCGTTAAAAATAAAATATTAGAACTTGAGATTGCAGCCAGTGAAGCTAGTATAGATTGTATTTGCATTCAAGAACATTGGTGCATGAGTTATGAACTAGAAAATATTTGCATTTCCCCATACAAATTAGTAAGCCATTTTTGCAGGAAGGAAACAAAACATGGCGGTGTTTGCATTTATGTAAAACCTGGAGTAAAGGTTAAAAATATAACTTGAATGAAGAAAAACATTTTGAGGCTGCAGCAATACAGTTGAATATGCAAAAGAGTAAATTAATGATAATGTCAGTGTACATATCACCATGTGGTGATCCTGAAATTTTTAGAAATAAGTTAGAGGCATTGCTCAAAATATTACATCATAAAAAATTAACAATAATTATAAGTGGAGATTTAATGTCAACTTATTGACTGAAGGTGCATCCAAAGATCAGTTCCTGAATCTTTTACATAGCTTCAACTTGTATCCACATATATCTAACCCTAAAAGAATAACAAACTCTTCAAAAAGTCTCATAGATAATATCTTCACAAATATAGATGCCATAGATATAGATGTAATAAATGTTGACCTAGGAATATCTGATCACAATGCACTTATCCTTAAATTTCCCATAGCCCCTGTGACCAAAAATAGTTCATACCAAATGTACAAAAGAACCTTCTCCACAAATAGTTGCAGTCACTTCATAAATACACTGACTAACCAATCATGGGCAGAAGTACTGTTCCAAACTAGCACAAACACTGCATATAATGTTTTTTCTTCCATTTTTAAGTTGAATTTTGAAATGTGTTTTCCTAAGAAACTTGTCAAAACAAACACATATGGGCATACACGTGCTAACTCCTGGATCACAACAGGTATTAGAAATTCCTCCAGGACCATGAAAATGCTTAACTATAGACTGAAAAGTTGGACTGACCCCAAGTAATTACAAAAGCAAAATTACTAAGTAATGATAAATTAATAAGAAAATCAGGCAATGAATCAAAAACTATTTGGGAAATTGTGAAAAGGGAAACAGGTAAGGGCCTCAAGGATCAGGAAATAGTACTCAAAAATAGTGAAAATATTGAATTAAAAGATGAAACTCTGGCAAAATACATTAATAATTAATTTTTAAGTGTACCAGTGTCATTAAGTAAAAACTTTACTAAACATGAGAAATTAACAGCCCCAAAAGTAGAGAGTAGTATGTTGTTAACTCCCACAAATGATAATGAAATATTAAAGGTGATAAAGAGTCTAAAATCAAAAATGTCTGCAGGTGTGGATGAAGTGCCTGTGTCAATAATAAAAAAAGTTGCCCAACAAATTATAAAGCCCCTGGTACATATTGCCAATTTGTCTTTCAGCGAAGGTGTGTTTCCTGAGAGGTTGAAAATCTCTAAGGTTAGACCTCTGTTTAAAAAAGGAGATCCATACAAGGTAGAAAATTATAGACCAATATCGATTCTCCAATCATTTTCAAAAATTCTAGAGAAATTAATGAAAACCAGACTCATAAATTACAAAGATGCTCACAAACTTCTAAACTGCAATCAACATAGCTTTCGCTCAGGCCACAGCACAGAATCAGCTATCCATGCCTATACCAGAGAGATTGTCAGGAGTCTCGACACTAAAAAATGTGTAGTGGGAATTAACTTAGATTTATCTAAAGCTTTTGCTACAGCAAATCACAAAATTCTGTTAAACAAGATGGAGGCAATAGGTGTAAGGGGAGTTGTGAAGCAGAGGTTTGAATCTTACCTTCAAGATAGAACTCAGGTGGTAGAAATCATCGCAGAGCATAAGAATCAGAAAATCAAGTGCGTCTCAGATGCAAAGAAATTGGAAATAGGTGTCCCACAGGGCAGTGTTCTCGGTCCCTTATTATTCTTGCTTTATATAAATGACATAAAACATCCTAATATTTCTACCAAAATAATGTTGTTCACAGATGACACTAGCATAATTATAAGTGATGATAAAAAATCATTTACCACCACAACTGATATAGTCTATATTCAACATTGGTTTAATGCTAATGAGTTAACACTTAATCTAAGTAAAACAAATTATATACAGTATGGCAAAGCAACTCAAGATATGGACCTCCAGTTAAAACTAATGGATAAGAAGATAGAGAGTGTACAATCCACAAAGTTTTTGGGCACGCACATTGATCAAAACTTAAGCTGGAAAGACCATCTCAAGTACTTATCCCACAGGTTCAATTCGGCATGTTTTGCATTGAGGATATTATCTAGAGTATGCAGTACAGACTGTACTAGACTAGTGTATTTTGCTTACTTTTAGTCCATCGTGTCTTATGGCATAGTGTTCTGGGGTAAAACTAAATCAAGCCTAACAGATGTCTTCAAATTTGAGAAAAGAGCTGTACAAATCATAACACATAACTCTCCAAGAACTCATTGTAGGCCCCTTTTCAAAGAACTGCAAATACTCACAATACCATCACTGTATATTTTTAAAAGCATTCTGTGTACAAGAACACATATGAAAAATTTATGTACAAATGAGGACTGCCATAATTATAATACTAGAACTCATAAGAATTTGTATGTAGAAAAGGTAAGGACAACACAAACCCAAAAGCATGTAAGTTATTTTGGAATAAAACTCTACAATGCTCTGTCAGTGTACATGAAGGCAATAATAGATGAAGTAAAATTTAAGACTGAACTTAAAAATTGCCTTTTAAGCAAAACTTTCTATGACATAGATGAGTACTTTGATTGTGTGTAAATTTATTGCCAAAAATTTTAATTTGTATGTGTAAACTTGTACTTTTAAAAAACGCCTTGAAAGTGATATTCTATTATTATGTCTGCAGTACTTGTACTAGTATGATAACTTTGTTGTGACAATTCCTACATCATGTAAATGATATACAGGAAGATAATAAAATGAAATGAAATGAAATGCAAATGAAATCTGCTTAGTGTATTCATCTTTTGGTCTCCCTCTACGATTTTTACCCGCCACACTGCCCTCCAGTACTAAATTGGTGATCCCTTGATGCCTCAAAACATGTCCTACCAAACGGTCCCTTCTTCTGGTCAAGTTGTGCCACAAACTCCTCTTCTCCCCAATTCTATTCAATACCTCCTCATTAGTTATGTGATCTATCCATCTAATCTTCAGCATTCTTCTATAGCACCACATTTCGAAAGCTTCTATTCTCTTCTTGTCTAAACTATTTATCATTTATGTTTCACTTCCATACATGGCTACACTCCGTACAAATACTTTCAGAAACGACTTCCTGACACTTAAATCAATACTCGATGTTAACAAATTTCTCTTCTTCAGAAACGCTTTCCATGCCATTGCCAGTCCACATTTTATATCCTCTCTACTTCGGCCATCATCAATTATTTTGCTTCCCAAATAGCAAAACTCCTTTACTACTTTAAGTGTCTCATTTCCTAATCTAATTCCCGCAGCATCGCCCGACTTAATTTGACTACATTCCATTATCCTCGTTTTGCTTTTGTTGGTGTTCATCTTATACCCTCCTTTCAAGACACTGTCCATTCCGTTCAACTGTTCTTCTAAGTCCTTTGCTGTCTCTGACAGAATTACAATGTCATCGACGAACCTCGAAGTTTTTATTTCTTCTCCATGGATTTTAATACCTACTCCGAACTTTTCTTTTGTTTCCTTTACTGCTTGCTCAATATACAGATAGAATAACATTGGGGAGAGGCTACAACCCTGTCTCACTCCCTTCCCAACCACTGCATCCCTTTCATGTCCCTCTACTCTTATAACTGCCATCTGGTTTCTGTACAAATTGTAAATAGCCTTTCACTCCCTGTATTTTACCCCTGCCACCTTCAGAATTTGAAAGAGAGTATTCCAGTCAACATTGCCAAAAGCTTTCTCTAAGTCTACAAATGCTAGAAACATAGGTTTGCCTTTCCTTAATCTTTCTTCTAAGATATGTCGTAGGGTCAGTATTGCCTCACGTGTTCCAACATTTCTACAAAATCCAAACTGATCTTCCCCGAGGTCGGCTTCTACCAGTTTTTCCATTCGTCTGTAAAGAATTCGCGTTAGTATTTTGCAGCCGTGACTTATGAAACTGATAGTTTGGTAATTTTCACATCTGTCAACACCTGTTTTCTTTGGGATTGGAATTATTATATTCTTCTTGAAGTCTGAGGGTATTTCGCCTGTCTCATACATCTTGCTCACGAGATGGTAGAATTTTGTCAGTACTGGCTCTCCCAAGGCTGTCAGTGGTTCTAATGGAATGTTGTCTACTCCCGGGGCCTTGTTTCGACTTAGGTCTTTCAGTGCTCTGTGAAACTCTTCACGCAGTATCATATCTCCCATTTCATATTCATCTACCTCCTCTTCCATTTCCATAATATTGTCCACAAGTACATCGCCCCTGTATAGACCCTCTGTATACTCCTTCCACCTTTCTGCTTTCCCTTCTTTGCTTGGAACTGGGTTTCCATTTGAGCTCTTGATATTCAAACAAGTGGCTCTCTTTTCTCCAAAGGTCTCTTCAATCTTCCTGTAGGCAGTATCTATCTTACCCCTAGTGAGATAAGCCTCTACATCCTTACATTTGTCCTCTAGCCATCCCTGCTTAGCCATTTTGCACTTCCTGTCGAGCTCATTTTGAGACGTTTGTATTCGTTTTGCCTGCTTCACTTGCTGCATTTTTGTATTTTCTCCTTTCATCAATTAAATTCAGTATCTCTTCTGTTACCCAAGGATTTCTACTAGCCCTCGTCTTTTTACCTACTTGATCCTCTGCTGCCTTCACTGTTTCATTTCTCAAAGCTACCCATTCCTCTTCTACTGTATTTCTTTCCCTCATTCCTGTCAATTGTTCCCTTATGCTCTCCCTGAAACTCTGTACAACCTCTGGTTCTTTCAGTTTATCCAGGTCCATCCCCATAGTGATAGTATGCTTAAATTTCAACTTGTATGCAGTCTTGTACTACTGGGGTAGTCAGATGGTGAAGTGGGGGGGGGGGGGGGGAGGAGGGAGTACTTGCCGCAAGCGAGACATTCTTTATCACCAGCTATGATTACAAGCGAAATCGTTTTTTAAGTAGCAGCTGCGGTGGTGCGTTTGAGCACCGTATAGACGATGCTTGGTTATGAGCCTGTTTGATCTCTTTGTATGAAAGCCGAGGAGAGTCAGTGGAGCAGCAGGCGAGGTTGTTTTCTGTTGCGGTCCAAATGGTAACGTTCTCCTTACGGAGGAAGGGGGCAGTTCGGCAAGTGATTAGAATCTAAAAACACTTAAAGTGCCATTGTATGCCAACGGAAAAGTGGCTGTATATTCTCGTAACACTGGTAATCTACCGTTTGGTTGCATCGGTTATCATCAGCTGTCCTGCAACACGTGTGTAGTGCGATGTGTAGTGCCGTGCGCTGCGGATGTACTACACGAAGTATCTACTAAGAGAACGTTTTGTAAAAAATTATTTGCTTCTTTTGATTAGACTTTGTTTGGGACCTGCTGTTGGATTACGGTTATCTGGAACCTTTTGTAAACCCTCGTCGCCTGTTTTGTAAAGGCCTCGTCGCTACTGTTGTGGAAGTAGAGTTGCCACAGTTGATAAGGTAGGCCGAGATTGTGAGTTTGTGAAACGGTTTCTGGCGCAGTACACCGCTGAGACAATTTCTTTTTGCCACTATTGAACAGCCATGCCCCAGCGTCATGTAACACAATAGCAGAACGAAGGTTCTACAACACTCCAACAAATTAAGTAATGAAGTCACACAAATGGGTTAAATTTTGTGTCTTGACGAGTAAAAAGTCTGCAACACATCTTGTAACATAACAGAAAAGGCCCCTATTGGCTAAGCGCAAATGATCGTAGTTACACTTCACAGTGCATAGCAAATGCAATTTACAACTGTCCGTTCACATTTAAGAGTACACTAAACGACGTTCCCTCTCTAAGTCAGCCCTGGACGATGATCTATAATCAAGGAGATGGGAGTTGCTCTTCTGTCTTCCGAACAGGTTTCTGTCCGTTGTCGTCCGGTCATTCTCGGATTGTACTCGGTCGACAACTGGCCGAGGCGAAGTCGATATCTTCATCCCCAGCACCACTCGCGGCGCTGGTCGAAGTCGCGCCAGTGGCGGGTCTCTATGGCATTGGCACCAGCTAGCGTCTCTGCGCCGGCGGTACTTTTGCCCTGGCTGTGTCTTGTTCAGACGACACCGCGGAACCTACAGTCTGATCTCTTGGATCACCTAAGGTTGTCTTCGTGGCTGCCACCATCAAATTCACAGCCCAGCATGTCCATAAAAGTTAATATGCGTTCGTGAAATAGATATAGACCATTAATCATATTCATTTACTTTTTTTGTAACAGCTTTACAGTTACCAGTCACTGTTTATTTATATCCACAGCGTGTTTCGAAAGTTAAACCTCCATCATCGGGTTGATTTAAATGTGTTAGTACGACGTGTGTGTTGTTTTATGACATTAGGGTAATCTGTGGCACTGTCTGAGGGAGAAATGAAGACTCGTTTCAGAACATGTCTTTGGGGAAATTTTTGACTAAAAACTAAACGTATACCTAAACATGAAAATAAAACAACTAAAACAGAATACATCCAGTGGCCACAGGCTCCTTTCTCTGTCGTAACGAATCACATGTAAACTGTCACACTTTGTGAAGAATGATGGTGTCTAGAAACAACAAATTGCAAAGAATTTACAGCAAAACAAAATTATCTCAGAATGCAAAGAATGTATGAAAGAACAACACTGTTATTTGAAAATAATTATTAAAGGAGTGTGGAGACCTTTGGTTGAGGTGATGGATACATACATTACAATAAATATTTCAAGTTGTACACACATCCTTTCCTGTCGGGTTTATACAACTTAGATATTGTACTCTTTTATATAATCTGCTAATATGTAGCAAATTTTAAGTACAATAATTATCTTGCTAACCTAACATCATACACAAATAAAAAATTTGGTTGGGATTCAGAGACACAGGATGAATGTAGTTTGCGAGAACATTGCTCTTGGAGTACAGCGGTTTTTTTATTACTTAAAAACGAACGTGAAAGAGCCACAACCGGAAGAAACTTCTTTTTTTTACTAGGTTATCGGTTTCGGTCTGTTGTAGACCATCTTGAGATATCACACCTTGATGGTAGATGGTGGTTGTGAACAGAGCAAGTGCCACGACTCCATGAACGCTAACTGCTCATGAGCAGATATCAGTGTTCTAGATGTCAGTGTGTTAGGTTTGTGCATAAGTTCGTAGCGTTTTTCGATAAATTTAATAAACACAACAGATATACATAACACAGACTTTCCTTCGCTGTTACGAATGTCTGCCAACGCTTGGGTAAGTTTTTGATACAGAGACTGTAGAAATCACATGTATAAAGGCGAAGAACTCTTCGAGTCATGTTCGGAGCACATTTTCATCCGGAAAGGAAGTTTCTTGAAGGCTGTTCGATAGAGAGCGGTAAAAGTAAAAATCTGAGGGCACAATATCAGGTGGATAAGTTGGGCTGGAATGACTTTCCGAATCAACTACTATAAAGTGTTTTTTGTCAGTCTCCTGGAATGCCGGCGGGCGTTATCGTGGAATAGCATCACTTCACAAAGCCCTCCTGGTCGTTGTTGTTGGGCTGCATCTGCAAGACGTCACAGTTGTTGATAACACCATAACATCTGAAAAGTGAGTCTTTACAAGATAGTGATGGGCCAATTTGGGATCGCGTCGAACAGAGTTAACCGAGCAGCGACGAAAGTTAAACTTAGAGCAGTCAATGCCGTTCACTCCTTAACAAGTGTCAGTAGTGATGGTTACATCTCGGCGAATGGATTCGCACTATACCACACCTTCGTTGTTACGCCATATGCATAACATTAATATCTGTGGGTGCGCGCAAGTCTTTGTGTGGCGAGGTGCTGCTTTGTTCGGGCTCAACCGTTCCTTTCTTTTCTTTATATTAGCATAAAGACACCATTTCTCGTCACCAGTAACGGTACAGGATAGGAATGGTTGGTGTTGTTGACGAGCCAATTGACTACGAGCAACCAGAGATGCACATATGGCCATCCCCGGTTTTTTCCCATTTTGGCTTAGAGCCATTGCTTGAAAATGTAAGGCAATGGCGTAACGATCACAGTTCATCACAATTGCCAGTTCTCGAGTACACTGACGTGGATTATCTACATCTACATTTATACTCCTAAAGCCACCCAACGGTGTGTGGCGGAGGGCACTTTACGTGCCACTGTCATTACCTCCCTTTCCTGTTCCACTCGCTTGTGGTTCGCGGGAAGAACGACTGTCGGAAAGCCTCCGTGCGCGCTCGAATCTCTCGAATTTTACATTCGTGATCTCCTCGGGAGGTATAAGTGGGAAGCAATATATTCGATACCTCATCCAGAAACGCACCCTCTCTAAACCCGGACAGCAAGCTACACCGCGATGCAGAGCGCCTCTCTTGCAGAGTCTGCCACTTCAGTTTGCTAAGCATCTCCGTAACACTATCACGCTTACCAAATAACCCTTTGACGAAACGCTCCGCTCTTCTTTGGATCTTCTCTATCTCCTCTGTCAACCCGACCTGGTACGGATCCCACACTGATGAGCAATACTCAAGTATAGGTCGGACGAGTGTTTTGTAAGCCACCTCCTTTGTTGATGGGCTATATTCTCTAAGGTCTCTCCCAATGAATCTCAACCTGGCACCCGCCTTACCAACAATTAATTTTATATGATCATTCCACTTCAAATCGTTCCGCACGCATACTCCCAGATATTTTTCAGAAGTAACTGCTACCAGTGTTTGTTCCGCTATCATATTATCATACAATAAAGGATACTTCTTTCTATGTATTCGCAATACATTACATTTGTCTATGTTGAGGGTCAGTTGCCACTCCCTGCACCAAGTGCCTTTACGCTGCAGATCTTCCTGCATTTCGCTGCAATTTTCTAATGCTGCAACTTCTCTGTGTACTACAGCATCATCCGCGAAAAGCCACATGGAACTTCCGACACTATCTACTAGGTCATTTATATATACTGTGAAAAGCAATGGTCCCATAACACTCCCCTGTGGCACGCCAGAGGTTACTTTAACGTCTGTAGACGTCTCTCCATCGAGAACAACATGCTGTGTTCTGTTTGCTAAAAACTCTTCAATCCAGCCACACAACTGGTCTGATATTCCGTAGGCTCTTACTTTGTTTATCAGGCGACAGTGCGAAACTGTATCGAACGCCTTCCGGAAGTCAAGGAAAATGGCATCTACCTGGGAGCCTGTATCTAATATTTTCTGGGTCTCATGAACAAATAAAGCGAGTTGGGTCTCACACGATCACTGTTTCCGGAATCCATGTTGATTCCTACAGAGTAGATTCTGGGTTTCCAGAAATGACATAATACGCGAGCAAAAAATATGTTCTAAAATTCTACAAGAGATCGATGTCAGAGACATAGGTCTATAGTTTTGCGCATCTGCTCGACGACTCTTCTTGAAGACTCGGATTACTTGTGCTCTTTTCCAGTCATTTGGAACCTTCCGTTCCTCTAGAGACTTGCGATACACGGCTGTTAGAAGGGGGGCAAGTTCTTTCGCGTACTCTGTGTAGAATCGAGTTGGTATCCCGTCAGGTCTGGTGGACTTTCCTCTGTTGAGTGATTTCAGTTCCTTTTCTATTCCTTGCACACTTATTCTGATGTCGGCCACTTTTTGGTTTGTTCGAGGATTTAGAGAAGGAACTGCAGTGCGGTCTTCCTCTGTGGAACAGCTTTGGAAAAAGGTGTTTAGTATTTCAGATTTACGCGTGTCATCCTCTGTTTCAATGCCATCATCATCCCAGAGTGTCTGGATATGCTGTTTCGATCCACTTACTGATTTAACGTAAGACCAGAACTTCCTAGGATTTTCTGTCAAGTCGGTACATAGAATTTTACTTTCGAATTCACTGAACGCTTCACGCATAGCCCTCCTTACGCTAACTTTGACATCGTTTAGCTTCTGTTTGTCTGAGAGGTTTTGGCTGCGTTTAAACTTGCAGTGAAGGTCTCCTTGCTTTCGCAGTAGTTTCCTTACTTTGTTGTTGAACCACGGTGGCTATTTTCCGTCCCTCACAGTTTTACTCGGCACGTACCTGTCTAAAACGCATTTTACGATTGCCTTGAACTTTTTCCATAAACACTCAACATTGTCAGTGTCGGAACAGAAATTTTCGCTTTGATCTGTTAGGTAGTCTGAAATCTGCCTTCTATTACTCTTGCTAAACAGATAAACCTTCCTCCCTTTTTTTATATTCATATTGTGGATTAATGTTATTAAACAGTCTTCATCAAATCCCAAAAGTCTTCCTGAACGTGGAGAGTCACTAATGTTAAAGCTAGCCTCCTTAAAACGAAAAATCAATTTTCGTGCCATGCTGCGTTCAATGGCATTATCCCCATACAGGGTGCAAATGCTTCTGGCTGTCTTTGCTGCTGCCACCTCTCTGCTGAACGCAAACAGAGGAATATGTTGGAAATGTTCCGATTTTCCACTTGGCACTCCATTTTGTAGCGTCCACTCACTGTCCCCAAATGACAAAATGATAAGATGTAAACTCAAATACCAATGGTGAACTAGAAATAAAAAATTACCATCGATGAATAAACCCCTATCAGCCGGCATAGCAACATGCAAAACATAATGCTATATATTTATGCACCAGTTTAATAGAACAGCTATCCCGCCGTTGTGTTTAAAGGTCTCAGAAGCAGAAGCTCTCAGTAATATTTTGGAAGGAATTCGTTATCAAGATTGTTCGTCTTTGTTGTTTAGTGATAAATCCGGCTCCTTCGTTAACCACAAAGATATTGTCACAAGAACAGATAGCATTCGCTTCAATAACGGGAAACGTTATGCTAGTGAACATGTCACAAATGTATCTTTAACACTCATTTCGTTCATAAACAATAATGAAGTGCAATTCGACATGTTAGAAATTGTTATCGCTGTAATAAACCCGGATATTTTCTTTGTGTCAAGAAAGGACGAGTACGGCGATGCGGGTCTGCATGTGGCGAGATAACCACTGAAAATATGGGGAAAAATGAGATGTTTCAGAGCTGTCTTGAGCTATGTTGGCAAATAGATCTTTTTTTAATTTCAGCCTGGCAAGTTATAAAGATAATATTATGATAATAGCATCCAATGTGTTAATAACGTTCAAGGTAATTCAGTTCAATTTAATGCCGCTCAATTGAAAGAAAGGAGGTCGAAGAAGTTTCAGAAGCTCTCAACAGTTTGCAGATGTGTTTATAGTGAGGTTGGGGCTTACTGATACGGTAAGTTGACTGATGATATAACTGTTCACCTAGTGTCGTATCGTTTATCGCTTCCAAAAGTTAATTAAGCCTGAATGTCGACAATATATTGGCTGCTAAGGCCATTACGCCACCGACCTCGCCCTATGCTTGACCCATGTCTCTGTTGCCAAAGGGAAAAGGCGCTGATTGTAGGCTAGTGGTAGATTATCCTACTGCCACTCAAAAGTTTATCTCGCAGTCAGTTTCTTTAGCTGACTTAGAGAATTGTTTCGCTTAGTTTGCTGGAGTGCGTTATTTTACTGTGTTAGACCTTAACTAGCTTACCACCAGGTGCCATTAGCGGAAGAATTGAAACCACCAAAGCATTCAGTGCCAATTGTAATTTATTTGAATCCAATCGTGTTTTATCCACAGGTGTAGTGGTTCTTTCGCGTTTATTGGACTCGATTTTGGGCAAGCTTGTGTATATTTATAATTACCTTAATGATAGAGTGATATCTAGTAAAACCTTTAAGGAATATTTATGCCATTTAATCCAAGTTTTGGTTCGTTGACGAGAAGTAAGCATAAGCGATGTAAGACTGATCTGGCACATCTTGAAATCTCATGTTTAGGGCATTTATTTTCTACCACTGGGGCGAGAACTGATCAAGGGCAAACAAAAGATACTCAGAATTTTCATCCTCCTAAAAATCAGGAAGATAACGCTCGATTTATTGCTAAGATAATTTTGTTAGATAATTCATAACTAATTTCACCCAGGTAGCTTCACCCTTGAATCAATTGCACCATAGGGGTAAAGTTTTTCGGCGAAATAATAGTCACCAAGCTGCCTTTGATGCAGTTAAGCTGACACTTAGTGGTACTGCTGTTTTGGCTATTGCTGATTTTAAACGTCTAGGTCCAGATTGAAGCAGTACTCCTCCAGGAGCATGACGGACGGTAAGAGAGACCGGTTGCGTAAACTTTTAGAGCTAGCTCTGTGGCTGGATTAGAATGTTCTGCTCTAGAGTTAGATACGCTAGCGGTGCTATTCGCCTAGTAGAAAATTTATTTTAACTTGAACAAGCCGACAACCAGCTCTTAAGTCGTGTGCTTGGAAGACCTCATAAGACTGACTGGATTGCACTTCGTGCTCTCCGAATTTCTGCCGTTCACATTTCAGTAAAGCATATACAGGTATTAGATAATCAGATTGTGAAAGCTTTGAGTCATATGACTGAAGTAGATCGTAGTGACCCAGAGGCATTCCAGGGTACCGAAAGTGAGGCGTGGGTTTAGATGGTGTTAATAAAAATGCTTTCAGTGTTCAGTAATTTAATGGAGAAGAATGGAGAAGAGTCAGGATCCAGGTATAGGCAGTTTTAGACAGACGCTTGCTTCTCACTGGTCAACAACTTCACTGTTACCAGCGTAATAAATTTCTCCTTTGTTATATCATCAATTATAACGAAAAATTAAGAAATTGTTTCCACAAGGAAAATATCGCTTTTTTCCATATTTTCGTGAATAACTACTTGAAGGGCATTGCGCTATATATAAAACCTAACGAAAATCAGAGAGCTTCTCACTTGGCTAACATTAAATGAGGATGTAGGGAGGTTGGTTAGTGAATGTGAGGCCTGTAAGATCACTAAGCGTAATCCTAATTCTCATCATGGTCTTCTTTATTCGTCCCTCGAAAAGAAGCCCATGGGAAAGGTTTTTGTGGGTTATTTGGGTCCCCTTCCTAGTACCAAAAACGGTAACAGTGGGAAGGGCAACCTATCTGGCATGTTCCTTTCGTTTAGTATGAGATCAACACTCTACTTAGAGGATAATGAAGTGACAGCATATGATAATATTGTTTATAAAAGCAAACGGGGCGGCAGTGACTGCACATACTGACTTCTAACTTAAAATCTTAAGTCTTTTAAGATGGTGGTGGTCTTCTTTCCTTTTACCCGTGCGAGTGTGTGGGACCAGACTAGTACGGTGGAGCTGGGACAGCCAAGCAGTGATTGATGGTAGGAAAAAAGTTGCTTGTTGCTTTTGGCGTCTGCACTTGCAGGCAACCTCAGGTATTGTCTCCATGAAAGTCGCCTCGCTAGGTGAGCTCCAGAAGGTCGGAGCTATTGTGAGTCTATGAGCCATAGAGGCTCAGTGGTTGAGAAGAGGCCAGGTATGAAACTTGATCAGCTCGAGGTCGACATCATTTTTCCGTGTTCTGAAGAGTGAATTCAGCTGAAGAAACACGGCTTGCAGCAAAATAAGAGGCGAGCCTTGGGCAGAGTTTCTTACTTTCAGAAGACATCTGATGAGAGGCTAGTTGCTGGGTGCGAAACCACGAGATGTTAAAAATGTTTGTGACGTCACGATGACAGTGTAGAAGCAGTAGTATTTTCAGAAAGAATGGCGAGCGGGACAGTCATCGTCGATTTAACATGACACACTTTCTTGGCGGTGTTTTTTTGCAAGGAGAACTAACGAGTTTGGACAGTTTAGTGTTCTTGTTCAGCGACTGCTGGTCGTGTCCTGTTTGATGAGAAGAAAAGAACGGGCTGTACGATTCAGCTAGTATATTTGGAGTTGCTTGTGGAACGGAGAAGAGAGCGCATTGAAAAATTGATCTAGAGAGGAGGAGGCTCAAATCTGGTGTACATGTTAACAGACGATCGGGCTCCGGAGCTCATGCTGGCGAAAGCACGACACCTGCTCTGTACTGCAGAGACACTGAAATGATGACATCTTTCTGCAAGTCTCATGCTGAATATCTACGTTGAGCATTATTAACAGCACTGGCATCGTTGTACAACTCTTGGTCCACATTTTCTCTGATTATTGCGGTTATTACTTCTGGAGATGCATGTGTTCCTCAGTCTGTAAGGTCAACAGTTATTGTACTCGTTGGAATAAAAGTTTGTTAATATTTTTAGAATGCCGGTTGCGTCTAAAGGGCACTTTATCACTAACCTTCAAGTAATGCTGAAAAGCAGCTGGATTATTCAATATAACTCACCTAGCACAAATTCTGTAAT
This sequence comes from Schistocerca piceifrons, assembly GCF_021461385.2. NCBI lineage: Eukaryota > Metazoa > Arthropoda > Insecta > Orthoptera > Acrididae > Schistocerca > Schistocerca piceifrons. The sequence continues at coordinate 546,654,495 of NC_060141.1, read as the reverse complement.
ATCAGTTGAAAGTCTTGCGTAGTCAGATGCATTTAATGTGTGTTTTTAGTTGAATAAATTAACGTGTGCATTTAAAACTAGTTTCTGTGAACACCTTCCATTAATGCTAAATTTAATACTATGCATTTACCCACTTTAGGATTCGCAGCTGGGGTCAAAAATTCTTTGCGTTAATCTTGCCTTGTGCGCAATAATTTCAATTTGGGTCTTCAAGGCAAGTTCAGCTCCTGTTTAATTCCTGTGTCGGGGTAAATATTTTACGTATGCATGAGATTTTGTAACTGATACATTCTTGTTAATTCGTTCTCTCGTTCTCTGCAGCTAATACCTAATAAAGAGATGAACAACCAGATTACCTGTTCAACATTTGACTAAGGCTTTTTCTATTTCTTGGCCCCCTAAGGATCTTCGTGACATCTATCCCCCAAGCCACGACCCCAACCCGTTCAGTTTTTGCGTCTAGTGTGTTTAGAAAGTTCTACTTTGGGAATGCCATATCTGATATTATCACCATTCACTATCACCGGCACCTTCCTACGCAGAATGGGATAACCATAATCTAAAATCTGCACTGATTATTTTGCAAGCTCACTCTGAAACCCTGAAACTTGTTGAGCCGTGCGTGGCTCGTGTTCCCGCCAGCATGTATTTTACACCCTGTTTTTAACGTACTTCCACCTCACTACGTTAATTTTAATTACTGCTGTCACTGAGTTGCTGCTTTGCCTGACTGTGAGCAACGTTAGCAGCGCGTATCGATATGTCCACTCTCGTAGTATCTTCGCTCGACTGCTATTACTTCCCGGTCGCTGTCTGTCGTATGGGAGTTCGGGTTGCGAGTTTGCGTTGCGAGTTAGGATCTGCCAGTCAGTTGGAACGTGTCTGGAGTGCAGTCCGGACCTGCCAGTTGGGGGTTACAATGCGGCACTAGCGCAGTCAGGTTGGAGCAGCAGTGAGGTCTGCGTCGACATGGCTCGCTTGACCATTGCCGCCACGCATCACTTGAGTCGGGCCGCGGTCTTGGTGGATCGCCGTCGGTCGTCCTACCGGACGACGCGTTTTGGCTCCCCGATCGTTTATGAGTCGGCTGTGTGTGTGTGTGTGTGTGTGTGTGTGTGTGTGTGTGTGTGTGTGTGTGTGTGCGCGCGCGCGCGCATCGACTCCCGATTTGCCTTCGTGCGTTATTAGTTACTGTTGTGTATTGTTCAGGTCTTCGTGAAAGAGTTTGTCAGCCTGTGTGTGTAGTTGGCGTTAGTTCCACTGACGATTATTTTAAATGTTGTCGGCGTAGTGGCTCTGAGAGGTCAGTCGTCTCATCGGGAGAAGTGTAACTGGTTCTCTGAGCACTTCTGGGCCCCCTTGAATCACCATCTTGTGGAACTTGGGTCAGTCCTTTCCTGGTTCAGGGATGTTGTTTAGCCAGTGGGCGTGTTCCCTCTGCATGTTTGGGTCCGAGCCAGTATTTCCGCCGTCGTGTGTCTGGAAGTGAGTGGGAAGCGCACCAGCAGTGCACTCGCGACGGAGTGGCAGTCGCGGGCGGACCAGCAGGCAGTCGGTCGGTTGCTGCGCTCCAGGGAAGATGTCTCCGGGCGGTGCAGTCGCTGGGTCCGTTGCCGGTCCCTGCACAGTGTCGGAGCGTGTGTGGAGCTGTCCGATCGCTACGAGCTTCGTGGTTCACCGATCCAGTACGTCAAAGTTGAGTAGTGGTTTTAACTACCCAAGCGACGTCCATTCATGTTGTGTGCTTCGTAACTTTTATGTGTTTGAGTTCTCATGTACCCATTGGTCGCAAGCAAGTCGTTGTGTCGGTCGGTCCATGGCTGTTCCCTGGTTGGGTTCCGACCGGTCAAGTATAGTGGGCTCACCACCTGCCTCTCCTAAGTGAACGAGGGCAGACCGACCTCCCTGGAGGCTTCTAAGTGCCACCGGTGTTTAATTATCTGTTGTCAGCTACTTTGAATTTAAGGATTATGATTATTTGTTTTAATTTTCTTAAAAAAATTTGTAAAATTAAACTTTATGTTTATCTTTCAAGCTTAAACATTGCGGCCCTCTGCCTTTAAAAGATTATGGCAATATATTTTAAGATATGAAATTTAATTGTGGCCCTGAGCCTTAGCCATTTCTATTCCACTTTGCATATGTTTGCCTTTTTAAATTATTTTATTGCTATCTTAATTGGATTTTATCTTGTTGATTTGCTAAGATTTCTTGTTTGGAGGCCTTCAGCCGTGAAAGAGTTGCATTCGGTAAAAGCCCGCCTATGTGCCGCTTTGGTGGTTATAAAGATTATTAAATTACAATAAATGACAGAAGGAGAAACTGACCTCAACGTTTGGCCCTTTCCACAATCCTACTACCTGTTCCTCCCAGCGGGTATAGCGGGCGTATCTCTTGCCAAATTTGATCTTTAATTCTGCTTTTCATGAAACTTATAAAAGAACTCTGGCCATTCTAATGTTTGTTTAACCCTCATCTGTATCAAACCTACAGTCTGTTAATGGTGTCTTTCCAAAGTAGATCGATCCCGAAGTCATCATAAGGAATTGGAGGTGAGCTGAAAATATTTAGCTTGCAGATCAGAGAAAGACGGTACAATAGCTTTAGGCTTCCTGCCATGTAAACGTTTGAGACATATTAAAAATTTTGGAGCTCAAAGCCAGAAGGATAAGAATTTCCATAAAGTATTGCACGTTTCGCTGAACCTAACAACGTTAAGATCTTGACCCCAGTTAGCCTGTTGCTTAAGATTTCATGATAGCCAGGTTAAACTTGGTCGTTATAAAGCATCATTTTAAGGCAGTGGTAACTCCTCTACCGATTTTTGTTTTCAAAATGGCGAGAGATACAGCCATGTATCAGCTAGTGTCGATAGTCTTTCGTCTGTGGTGTCTTTGACTCAGTAAACGAGTAAAGAGTGCTGTCGCGTCTCCCTAAGGTGCGTAACCATCCTGCTTTTTGAGCGCTCTGTCGCTGTTGGCGCAGTTCGCCCTGTTGCGGTCCTCGTTCAGAGCCTTCGAGTCTTCATGCTGCAGCTGACCAGTGTACACAGGTGCACGCTGAGTCACTACAGACTGTTCACGGTAGCGCTTTGCAGGAGACACACTCGGTTTATTGCATTTGAGGAGACGTGCTACTGTTTGAAGATTCCTGAAGGTGACAGAACAACGTTACTTATGGCTAAGGAACTACTTGTGGGCGACTTCGTCCGCACAGCCAGTGGAGCATCAGAGACAGTTTGACGATAAGCTTCTTAAATCACGCTTTTCAACTGTTTGGTGTTCCTCAGCGAGTGCCTTGAGAATGTACAGAACCTTAGCTACTACTTCTTAAATTGACCAGCTTCATTAGTTTCTTTAGTGCGGTGGCAGTACGGTGTAACTCTTTGATGTTATTAATACAATTCGTGAAGTTGCAAATAACTGTGGTGACAAAACTCATAGGATGCATCCAAATATCGTGTCGTACCTCCTTTCACCTGGCGCAGTGCAGCAGCTCGACCTGGCGTGGACTCATAAAGTCGCTGGATGTCCCCTGCAGAAATACTGAGCAATGCTGCCACTATAGCCGTCCATAATTGCGAAAGTGTTACGCTGACGGATTTTGTTTATGAACTGACCTCTCGATTATGCCTCATAAATGTGCGATAGAATTCATGTTGGGCGATCTGGGTGTCAAAATCACTCGCTCGAAATGTCCAGAATGTTCTTCAAATCAATCGCGAACAATTGTGGCCTGGTGACATGGCATAATGTTATCTATAGAAATTCCAGCGTGGTTTGGGGACATGAACTCCACGAATGGCTGCATATGGCCTCCAGGTAACCAAATATAACCATTTAGTCAATAATCGACTCAGTTGACTCAGAGGATCCAGTCCATTCCATGTAAACACAGCCCACATAATTATACAGCCATCATCAGCTTGTAGACAATTTGCATCCATGGCTTCATGGGGCGTCCGCCACCCTCGAGCCGTACCAACAGTTCTAACGAACTGAAATCGGTACTCATCTGACCAGACCATGGTTTTCCAGTCGTCTAGGGTCCAATCGATACGATCGGGAGCTCAGGAGAGCCATCCTGCAGGCGATGTCGTGCTGTTCGTATCGCCTGTTGCCATTACCCATTAACGTCAAATTTCGCCACACTGTCCCAACGGGTACGTTCGTCGTACGTCCTACATTGATTTCTCTGTTACGTCACGCAGTGTTGCTCGTCTGTTAACACTGACAACTCTACGCAAACGCCACTATTCTCGGTTGTACATGAAGGCTGTCGGCCATTGCGTTGTCCGTGGTGAAAGGTAATGACTAGAATGTGGTATACTCGGGGCACTCTTGTCACTGTGGACCGTGAATTATTGAATTCCCTAACGATTTCCGATATGGAATGGTCCATGTGTCTAGCTCCAACTATCATTCCGCGTTCAGTGTCTGTTAAATCCCATCGTGCGGCCATGATCACGTTGGAAGCCATTTTGCATGAATTGTTGTTGTTGTTGTTGTGGTCTTCAGTCCTGAGACTGGTTTGATGCAGCTCTCCACGCTACTCTATCCTGTGCAAGCTTCTTCATCTCCCAGTACGTACTGCAGCCTACATCCCTCTAAATCTGCTTAGTGTATTCATCTCTTGGTCTCCCTATACGATTTTTACCCTCCACGCTGCCCTCCAATACTAAATTGGTGATCCCTTGATGCCTCAGAACATGTCCTACCAACCGGTCCCTTCTTCTAGTCAAGTTGTGCCACAAACTCCTCTTCTCCCCAATCCTATTTCTTGGTCTGGTACTTCCAGTCTAGGCTCCTCTTTCTCATCCTTTCAAAGCCACCACTCTGCGCAGTATTGATTGCCATCCGTCCATACGAGTGAACCAGATGTACATATCAGAAAGCGATATTCCGACGACTTTTTCGCTTAAGACTTTCCATCAGACAGTTCTTGACAATTGTCATGTGATTTTGTGGTGTCTAGAGGACTGCATGTATGTATGAACACGTGGAAAGGCTGCAGTAGGATTTACATTAGTTTAATATTACCAAATTTATTCCGATACAAGTCATAAGTAACTGGTAGCAATTCGTGGAAATGTGTTCGAAATGAAATGTTTGTTTTACCTATTGAGTCCTATTGCTAACGGAGCAAACGGATGTGTAAAATGTAGGCATGCAGTGATTGGCTCTCAGTAATTATCCTAGAGGAGAAGTAAGAATTTGTATCACTGCTAAGAAAAGTGTGATTTCTTATTCTTTAGCAGTTAACGACCACACACGCTGGCAGCTATCTTGGTTTCTCTACGAAGTGTTATCAGAAAATTGATAGTTTTGATTTTTCCACAGATGACATCGGTTGTTCCTTTTGTGCAGCAATTTGCTTCTAACACTAGTTGGCTTCGCTTATGCTCGTTTATTAGTTCTTGAGTTGTATGAGCAGGAATGGTTACTCACTATGCTTGGCTGATGAACGTCAAATGGGTCGACACGCTGAAAAAATTGAAATCCACCTGTAATATTGTCACCCCTATTAAAAGATTTTTCTTCTGTTAAGCAGATGCAACCATCACCATAAACGTAAATGCATCCTTGCGGCACCCTCCAGACGAGCGATCGATCAGGTCAAGGGCCCAGCATCGACCGAGAAGGACCCGTGTGTGGGGAAATTCATATGAACTGTCGTGGTTTGGCTCACACACAAGATGATCTAACCTCATTTTTTTTTTAAATTTTTGAAAGTCTAACGGGGCTAGGCAGGACACGCTGATCCATTTATTTCCCAACGTTTGGCGAATTTTGATGGGCGCGAGGCCATTTCGCCTTCTGGAACGCTCGGCTGTGGGCCCTCTAAGCACTGCTCCAAGAATGAATCAAACTTCGTTACTGATGTTTTCACCCTTGATATGCGAAATTTACTACCAGAGCTTCTTCCTAGTGGAATAGCAGAATGAGAAACGACGTAGACTTACTGCAATGCATAGAATATCATTTATGATGGCGTTACATCTGACGCAAAGTGTGTTCCTTTTTAAGTTATTTTTGTTTGCTTTTGTGAATACCTCACGGTGCTGAGATTTCAATCCTGTTGGGTATTTTGGTATTGTGAAAGGAACACATCCCCTGACAACTTTCAGCACCAAGTCGTCTTCAGTCGAGAAAACATAACGTTTCGAGATACAAGAGTATCTAGGTTACTATTGGTCACAATTAATGCAGGGCTTTCCACCATTCGCCTTAATGACGGCTTGAACTCTGCTGGGGACACTCGCAATGAGATGACTCAATGTCTACGGAGGAATGACTGCTCATTCTTCCTCAAGAGAGAAAACATGAGAACATAGTGATGTTGCGTACAGGCATCTAGAACGAAGCTGACGTTCTACCTCATCCCCAAGGTGCCTTTAGGCAGGTCGGTCCATGTCACTAATACTATTGTCAACAAACTATTGCCTCACAGAAGCAGCTTTTACAGGCTGCATCACTAAGCTGATAGATACATCGTCTCCTAATAGTTCCTTTGCAATACACAATTCTGCAAAATGTTCATATCCTCTCGCATTTAGCGTTCTCTTATCCTCTTGAGTTCTACCATTACAAAAATATGTTTACTTCCTCTAATATTTCTGAAACATGTTGCAGCAGGTAACGACAACTTGCGGAAGCCGAGAATAGTATGTCTTTGGCACAACATGGGTTCCGTATGCAGTTACGTCACCAGCTCCGTGTGTTGCGTACGCCACGTGATAAGCGAAGGAGTTAAGCGCAATACGAGGACCACATTACAATCAAGAAAAACATCCACACACCGCAACACCAGCACCTTATCCTTACCTAACTGTCGGCACTGCGCATGACGGCACATAAAGTTCTTCAGGAATTAGCTTGATTCGAAACATTCCATCAACTCGCCAAAGCGTATAGTATGATGCCACTCTAAGTAACTCTTTTTCCAGTCAGCCACTGTCTGGTCGTTTCGCTATTCACACAACTGCCAGCATTGCTTAGAATTGGCCACATGAACGAATGGCTCATGAAGAGCTCCTCGACCGCTGTACCCCATTATTTCTACTCCATAATCACAGTCACTGTGCTAGCTGAACTGCTGGTAGCCCTTTGGAAATCGAGAGTGAGTTCTTCCGTGGATTCCATCAAATTTTTTCAGCCACCCTCTGCAATCCTCGATGGTCTCTGCCCAGTCCTTTGCTGCGGTTGGTTCTTTGAGTTTCCACTTCAGTCACACCACCGAAGATGCTTTAGAAGGGTTTTGTCGTTCATGATGGATTTTTTTCTCAGGTGACAAACAATAGTCCATGATCGATGTAAGTGAGCTCTCCTGATCGCTCCATTCTGCTGTTGCAGCGTCTCTGCTGCCAACAAAGTACCCTGCCTCCTTTCACACTGGCAGGTCCTACACTCGTAATATCTAGTGGTCAGTTCCGCATTGTATAGTGGTACCCAGTTCCTTTTGATCAGTCTACTTTCGATCAATGTTAACACGAAACTTTCACTAGAACCATTAACAGAAAAACTCAAATGGGTGACTGTCACATGTCTAAGAATGATGAGTAATTAACGTTTTATTTTATGTGATGCGGTACACGATTTTTATTTATTTATGCACCTCAGGATAGAGGACTATAGCGTATACACTCTGTAGTGCACATTTGCCTTCTAAGTCTCATACAAATGCTGCAATGATGAATCCAATCTAAGAATAAAAAAAATTATTTTAAACATAAAACACAATGAATCAATAAATAAGGCTGTAATGAAATAAGGCCATTATGAACAAATACGATGTAACTCACGCATTACATATGTCAAAACCAGAATCTTATGCCTACAATATTTCCATATAGTAGGCGATAAACTGCACAACAATGTCGTTATTAGCCAAGCCACTACAAAAACATTCAACGGGAAACACCTATTTAATGCCTGAATAGCTGAAACATTTTATGAATCCTAAAGTGACAAATCATTCTGATTGAAAATAAGATTTCGAATTGTACAGCCAGTGGCGCAGCTTCAGGCAGCTTTGGCTGCCACTGGACCCCAAGTTGTGGATGGTCGGCTTGTGGTAGGTTCCCAGGTTTTGGATGGCTGGCCTGTAGTTGGGCCCCAAGTTGTGGATGACTGGCCTGTAGTTGGTCCCCAGGTTGTGGATGGTCGTCCTGTTGTAGGGCCCCAGATTGTAGATGGTTGTCCTGTAGTTGGGCCCCAGGTAGTGGATAGCTGACCTGTTGTTGGGCCCCAGGTTGTGGATGGTTGTCCTGTTGTAGGGCCCCAGGTGGTGGATGGCTGGACTGTTGTTGGGCCCCAAGTTGTGGATAGTCGGCCTGTAGTTGGACCCCAGGTTGAGGATGGCTGACCAGATGTTGGGCCCCAAGTTGAGGATGGCTGGCTTGTAGTTGGACCCCAGGTAGTGGATGGCTGGCCTGTTGTTGGACCCTCGGTGGTGGAAGGCTGGCCTGTTGTTGGGCCCCAGGTTGAGGATGGCTGACCAGATGTTGGCTGCCAAGTTGAGGATGGCTGGCTTGTAGTTGGGCCCCAGGTAGTGGATGGATGGCCTGTTGTTGGACCCCAGGTTGTGGATGGTCGTCCTGTTGTAGGGCCCCAGGTGGTGGATGGCCAGACTGTTGTTGGGCCCCAAGTTGTGGATGGTCGGCCTGTAGTTGGACCCCAGGTTGTGGAAGGCTGGCCTGTAGTTGAGGCCCAAGTTGTAGATGGCTGACCTGTAGTTGGGCCCCTGGTTGTGGATGGCTGGCCAGATGTTGGCCCCCATGTTGTGGATGGCTGGCCTGTAGTTGGGCCCCAGGTTGTGGATGGTTGGCCAGTTGTTGGGCCCCAGGTTGTGGATGGTTGTCCTGTTGTAGAGCCCCAGGTTGTAGATGGTTGTCCTGTAGTTGGGCCCCCGGTTATGGATGGCTGGCCTGTTGTTGGGCCCCAGGTTGAGGATGGCTGACCAGATGTTGGGTGCCAAGTTGATGATGGCTGGCTTATAGTTGGGCCCCAGGTAGTGGATGGCTGGCCTGATGTTGGACCCCAGGTTGTGGATGGTCGTCCTGTTGTAGGGCCCCAGGTGGTGGATGGCCAGACTGTTGTTGGGCCCCAAGTTGTGGATGGTCGGCCTGTAGTTGGACCCCAGGTTGTGGAAGGCTGGCCTGTAGTTGGGGCCCAAGTTGTAGATGGCCAGCCTGTAGTTGGGCCCCAGGTTGTGGGTGGCTGACCAGTTGTTGGGCCCCAGGTTGTGGACAGTCGTTCTGTTGTAGGGCTCCAGGTTGTAGATGGTTGTCCTGGGGTTGGGCCCCAGGTTGTGGATGGCTGGCCTGTTGTTGGGCCGCAGGTTGAGGATGGCTGACCAGATGTTGGCCGCCAAGTTGAGGATGGCTGGCTTGTAGTTGGGCCCCAGGTAGTGGATGGATGGCCTGTTGTTGGACCCCAGGTTGTGGATGGTCGTCTTGTTGTAGGGCCCCAGGTGGTGGATGGCCAGACTGTTGTTGGGCCCCAAGTTGTGGATGGTCGGCCTGTAGTTGGACCCCAGGTTGTGGAAGGCTGGCCTGTAGTTGGGGCCCAAGTTGTAGATGGCTGACCTGTAGTTGGGCCCCTGGTTGTGGATGGCTGGCCAGATGTTGGGCCCCAAGTTGTGGATGGCTGGCCTGTAGTTGAGCCCCAGGTTGTGGATGGTTGTCCAGTTGTTGGGCCCCAGGTTGTGGATGGTTGTCCTGTTGTAGGGCCCCAGGTTGTAGATGGTTGTCCTGTAGTTGGGCCCCAGGTTATGGATGGCTGGCCTGTTGTTGGGCCCCAGGTTGAGGATGGCTGACCAGATGTTGGGTGCCAAGTTGATGATGGCTGGCTTATAGTTGGGCCCCAGGTAGTGGATGGCTGGCCTGATGTTGGACCCCAGGTTGTGGATGGTCGTCCTGTTGTAGGGCCCCAGGTGGTGGATGGCCAGACTGTTGTTGGGCCCCAAGTTGTGGATGGTCGGCCTGTAGTTGGACCCCAGGTTGTGGAAGGCTGGCCTGTAGTTGGGGCCCAAGTTGTAGATGGCCAGCCTGTAGTTGGGCCCCAGGTTGTGGGTGGCTGACCAGTTGTTGGGCCCCAGGTTGTGGACAGTCGTTCTGTTGTAGGGCTCCAGGTTGTAGATGGTTGTCCTGGGGTTGGGCCCCAGGTTGTGGATGGCTGGCCTGTTGTTGGGCCCCAGGTTGAGGATGGCTGACCAGATGTTGGCCGCCAAGTTGAGGATGGCTGGCTTGTAGTTGGGCCCCAGGTAGTGGATGGATGGCCTGTTGTTGGACCCCAGGTTGTGGATGGTCGTCCTGTTGTAGGGCCCCAGGTGGTGGATGGCCAGACTGTTGTTGGGCCCCAAGTTGTGGATGGTCGGCCTGTAGTTGGACCCCAGGTTGTGGAAGGCTGGCCTGTAGTTGGGGCCCAAGTTGTAGATGGCTGACCTGTAGTTGGGCCCCTGGTTGTGGATGGCTGGCCAGATGTTGGGCCCCAAGTTGTGGATGGCTGGCCTGTAGTTGAGCCCCAGGTTGTGGATGGTTGTCCAGTTGTTGGGCCCCAGGTTGTGGATGGTTGTCCTGTTGTAGGGCCCCAGGTTGTAGATGGTTGTCCTGTAGTTGGGCCCCAGGTTATGGATGGCTGGCCTGTTGTTGGGCCCCAGGTTGAGGATGGCTGACCAGATGTTGGGTGCCAAGTTGATGATGGCTGGCTTATAGTTGGGCCCCAGGTAGTGGATGGCTGGCCTGATGTTGGACCCCTGGTTGTGGATGGTCGTCCTGTTGTAGGGCCCCTGGTGGAGGATGGCCAGACTGTTGTTGGGCCCCAAGTTGTTGATGGTTGGGCTGTAGTTGGGCCCCAGGTTGTGGAAGGCTGGCCTGTAGTTGGGCCCCAAGTTGTGGATTGCTGGCCTGGTGTTGGGCCCCATGTCGTGGATGGCCGTGCTGTTGTTGGGCTCCAGGTCGTGGACGGCTGTTCTGTCGTTGGACCCCACATTGTAGATGGCTGGTCCTTCACTATGCAGCTGCCAGTAAGAAAGAGAATTTAAACAAAATTCTTTATGTTCTCAGGTTCGTATGTTTACTTTAACTTTTAAATACTCTGTACAAGAGAGTTGTGTAGAGTGTGTTAACACTTGAACTAAGATTCTGCACCATTAGGTCTTCACCATGGCCAAACGACAAATATTTTATATATACTACTTTGTGATTGGCAAAGTTATTTCCTTTTTAGTTGAATGCTTAATAACTTTTTTTTTGATGATGTGTTAATTTAGGCGTAAAAGTATTGTTTCAGTGCATAGTCAATATGTTTTTTTCTTTTTGTCACTTTGTCATAGGTTCTTAACTTCCTTCACATTAAGGAATAATTGAATTTAGGGTATCCCGAATGATACTATGTACTACCACATACCTACCTGGAATTTGAGTGATATTAGTATACTTAATGGAACAGTGTTCTAAGAACACACTGCAAAGCAATAGACTAGGTTCAGTGGTGTCCAGCTAGTATGGCAAATACTAGCTCATCATTAGAATATTATTTTGACTCTACAGCTGAGCGTTCACCCTTTTGAAACATAGCTGCTCATTAGTACTGTTGCCTGACTGGAATTCGTAGCTGGGGCTTTACCCTTCAGGGTTAACGGTGTTAATAAAACACCTATCCAGTAATACACTCTGACCCACACAAACATACAAAAGAAACAAAAGAAATCGCAATACCAAGAATGAATTGTGCGGTATACACTAGAATTGACAGACATATTTTTGTTTTTCGCATTTGGAAGACGATGCCTGTTCATATTTAGCGCTAGTCGCCTAAGAGTGGCGCTAGTGGCTCCATTATAAGCATGCAAATCTTGTTTGTTTTAAAAACACGCTGCAACGGTCTTGAGCCTCGGTTACCTTTGAGACTGGGCTTGGTGAGTTGAAGTTAGTCTGGAATGCCTTTAAGGCGACGAAGACACGTCACTAAGTTTGAAAGAGTTCGTGTGTTAGGGTTACGAAAGCTGGATGTTCCTCCTGCGATATTACAGAAAGACCCGACAGCAATGTTGCCAATGCTGCCAGTGGTGGTCACGAGGATGTATAGTCGCAAAAAGGTCGGAGCTGAACGGCTACGTGGCACAACCGAGAGGGAGGATCATCGTATTCGGAGTATGTCTCTGTCACATCGTAGTGCATCTGCAGCAGCAATTTGTGCAGCAGTTGGCACCACAGTGACACAAAAAATGTTACAAATCGGTTACTTCAAGGACAGTTTCGAGCCAGACACCCTGCAGTTACATTCCTCCGACCCCGAACCAACGCCATTTACGACTTCATTGGTGTGAGGCATGCAGGCAGTTCGCTTCATCATGTTGTATAAAGGCATGGTTTACATATTATAACAGTGTTACTTCCCGAGGTAATTTTTTATGCTTTTGACAGAACCTGTATTCTTTTTAAGTCACATTTGATCTTACCATTTGAGACTTCTCTTTTATTACGATTATCGGCTTGATTGGAAAATTGCACAGGTCACACCAGTGTTTAAGAAGGGTAGTAGGCGTAATCCATCGAACTACAGACCAATATCATTGACGTCGGTTTGCAGTAGGGTTTCGGAGCATGTACTGTATTCAAACATTATGAATCACCTATAAGGGAACGATTTATTGATACGTAATCAGCATGGATTCAGAATACATCGTTTTTGTGCAACGCAGCTGGCTCTTTACTCGCACGAAGTAATGGCCGCTATCGACAGGGAATCTCAAGTTGATTCCGTATTTCTAGATTTCCGGAAAGCTTTTGACACCGTTCCTCACAAGCGACTTCTAATCAAGCTGCGACTGGATTCGTGATTTCCTGTCAGGAAGGTCGCAGCTCGTAGTAATAGACGGCAAACCATCGAGTAAAACTAAAGTGATATCAGGTGTTCCCCAGGGAAGCGTCCTGGGACCTCTGCTGTTCCTGGTCTATATAAATGACCTGGGTGACAATCTGAGCAGTTCTCTTAGGTTGTTCGCAGATGATGCTGTAATTTACCATATAGTAAGATCATCCGAAGACCAGTATCAGTTGAAAAGCGATTTAGAAAAGATTGCTGTATGGTGTGACAGGTGGCAGTTGACTCTAAATAACGCAAAGTGGGAGGTGATCCACGTGAGTTCCAAAAGAAATCCGTTGGAATTCGATTACTCGATAAATAGTACAATTCTCGAGGCTGTCAATTCAACTAAGAACCTGGGTGTTAAAATTACGAACAACTTCTGTTGGAAAGACCACATAGATAATATTGTGGGAAAGGCGAGCCAAAGGTTGCGTTTCATTGGCCGGACACTTAGAAGATGCAACAAGTCCACTAAAGAGACAGCTTACACTACACTCGTTCGTCCTCTGTTAGAGTATTGCTGCGCGGTATGGGATCTTTACCAGGTGGGATTGACGGAGGACATCGAAAGGGTGTAAAAAAGGGCACCTCGTTTTGTATTATCACGTAATAGGGGAGAGTGTGTGGCAGATATGATACGCGAGTTGGGATGGAAGTCATTAAAGCAAAGACGTTTTTCGGCTCGGCGAGATCTATTTACGAAAATTCAGTCACCAACTTTCTCTTCCGAATGCGAAAATATTTTGTTGAGCCCAACCTACATAGGTGTGAATGATCATCAAAATAAAATAAGAGAAATCAGAGCTCGAACAGAAAGGTTTAGGTGTTCGTTTTTCCCGCGCGCTGCTCGGGAGTGGAATGGTAGAGAGATAGTATGATTGTGGTTCGATGAACACTCTGTCAAGCACTTAAATGTGAATTGCAGAGTAGTCTTGTAGATGTAGATGAGGTGTGTTACCATATTCCTTTAAACCTTTATGGCCATTGCTGATAGTCTTGCGTACGAGGCAATGCCGTTCTTGTTTTAGGTACTAGTTGTCACTATCAGCGTTGTTCCGTATTTTAGCGTTATACATGCACTTGGTCCATTCCTGCTGGGCGTAATTTCATGCGTGTGACTATTCATTTCATGAGACGATTATTTCCCCGTAGTATGATTGTGTTAAATCTTATATTTCATACTACGGGAGCTGGTACACTCTTTAGTTACCTCCCTTCCCTCCCCGTTCCTAAACACAATTTTCGACGTGCAACTTCATGTTGTAGGGTTAAAGAATTTTTATGTGGTTGTGTTGTTTTAGAATTTTTGTATGTGGTGATTATGTTTGTACTGGGTTTTGTAATTTTCCTAGATTGCCTGCGGTGCCTTTCAATACATGCGAATCGCGTCCCAAATGAAGAACTAGTAAATCCATTTTTATTCCTACCGCGGTTGAACTCTCTCTACATAATTCAACTAGCAAAATTCTTCTTATACACATTGGGTAGGAGGTTACAGTTAGATCCATCGACAATTTCGTGACATATGACATGGAGAGAGATTTCTTGGATTATCTGTTTTGAGACAAGCCCTAATACGTGGCGTAGCAGAGAAAATATATGTTTATAGGCCAATAGCATACATGGTAATATACTTGACGGAGAGTTTCAAAATTTGAACTTGGTCACTGAGAGTGTAGGAGCAGACTTTTGTAACACACTAGCGTAACGTTTCAAGTGGCCGTTAGTAAATTCAGGAAGTCGAAAATATGCGATTTTACATTGCTGTATTTCTGTAACTGTTACTGAATAGTTACTGGGTTTCAACAGCGGTATGTGGGCTACAGGTAGCCTGTAGAAAAGCAGCACCTGGAAAGCTGTTCGTGAATGCCAGCAAAACAGGTCGAATCACAGACTGATGTACAAATGTGCAGTCAGGGAGCATGCGATGCGAAATCGCGCCCTAGACCTTAACCCCAACTGTGGGGTCAATGTGTCTTGCACGCAGACAGATTGATTGCAAGTCCTCAGTTGGCCTGCTTTTAACCAACGCACAGTTATCACTGGTACCGGTACCACTGAAGTAGTAAACAGCGATGGTTTGGGGTCAGTGTAATACACGTTACAAGTCTACTGGCTCGGAACAATCCTTTAAGTAACCGATATGTAACAGTTCGTTGTGTCACTGTGGTGCCAACTGCTGCTGCAGATGCAGTACGATGCGACTGAGCTGTACGCCGAGCGCGATGGTCTTCCCTCTCGGTAGCACCACGTGGCTGTCCGCATTCTCGTGACCGACATTGCCTGCAGTCGTGTAAGTGGCTACATTCCTGCCAAGTTGTACTGCAGTATCGCAGAAGGAACATCCAGCTTCTGATAGCCCTCTTACACTATCTCATATAAACTCAGTGAGGTGCTGATAATGGCGTCCTTGTCGCCTTAAAGGCATTCTTCACTAACATCAACTCACCACGTCCGATCTCAAAGGTGACTAATACTAACGACCGTTACAGCGTGTATTTAAAGCAAACCAGATTTGCATCCTAATAGTTGCACTACTAGCTCTACTCTCACGCGGCTTACACGAAATTTGAACAGACGCCACCTCTCAGATTGAGAAACCCGCCTATCAATTTTCTTTTGTGTTGCACAATTCCTTCTTGGTGTTGCGATTTTTTCTGTCTCCTAGATTTCGGTTCAGTATCAGGAAACAAAAGATACACAATCATCAATCCACATGCACCCACAAATTATCACAACATAAAGAAACCACAAGAAGCTGAAAAGTTTTGCTAAGACATGGAAGAAATAACAAATAAGATAACAGAAAGGCATGTTAAAATTATATTAGGAGACTTCAGTGCTCAACTAGTCAAGGAGAGCACACAACAAACCAATAATACTGTGGAACGTCTCATAATTTACTGTCAAAATTTTAAATTAAAAATTATGTCAACGCAATTTCAAGAGCGAAAACGAAAACTCACAAACGATTAACGCACAAAACAACATGGGAAGAATTTCAAATAGATTATGTAGCCATAACACATATGAGCGAAATTATCAATGTGCGAAAACGAAAAGGATTCTTCGAGTCCGACCATCATTTACTGCAAGTGAAAATAATATCAAGAAACAGAAAGACAACACAGAAAAAATTATAAGGTCGGACCCGGAATACTTAAAGATAAACAAAGGATATAAAATGTAGACTGGCAGTGGCAAGGAAAGCGTTTCTGAAGAAGAAAAATTTGTTAACATCGAGTAAGGATTTAAATGTCAGGAAGTCGTTTCTGAAAGTATTTGTATGGAGTGTAGCCATGTATGGAAGTGAAACGTGGACGATAAATAGCTTAGACAGGAAGAGAATAGAAGCTTTCGAAGTGTGGTGCTACAGAAGAATGCTGAAGATTAGATGGGTAGATCACGTAATTAATGAGGAGGTATTGAATAGAATTGGGGAGAAGAGGAGCTTGTGGCACAACTTGACTAGAAGAAGGGATCGGTCTGGTAGGACATGTTCCGAGACATAGAGGGATCACCAATGTAGTATTGGAGGGCAGCGTGGAGGGTAAAAAGCAGATTCAAAAGGATGTAGGCTGAAGTAGGTACTGGGAGATGAAGAAGCTTGCACAGGATAGAGTAGCATGGAGAGCTGCATCAAACCGGTCTCAGGACTGAAGACCGCAACAACAACAACAACAACAACAACAACAACAACAAACAAAGACAAAATTATTGAAGGAATTAATCGAAGTTCAACAGAAAATTGGGCAGACCTCGCGACTCGCGAAGATAATTGAGAATGCGATGCGTTGGGATCAACTTCCTAGGAAACGAAAACATCGATGGTGGAACACAAATGGTTCAAATGGCTCTGAGCACTATGAGACTCAACTTCTAAGGTCATTAGTCCCCTAGAACTTAGAACTACTTAAACCTAACTAACCTAAGGACATCACACACATCCATGCCGTAGCGGTCTCGCGATTCCAGACTGCAGCGCCTAGAACCGTACGGCCACTTCGGCCGGCGGTGGAACACAGCTTGTTGTCAGGCCATGTAACGTAGACTCCAGGCATGGAAGATGTTAAGCAGTAACAGAAGAAAATAGACATGGCAAGATTTCCACAAAGTCCAGAAACAATCCTGGAAAGATATTAGAAGGGTGAAGAGGAAATAAGACAAAAATAGACTAAAGGAAATCAAGGAAGACGTCAAGAGAAATAACACAAGAAATTTATACAGAATTTTCGGGGAAAATATAAAAGATTATCAGCCTCCAAGTATTTGCTTCAAAAGAACGGACGTATCTCAAGAAACAAATATTAAAGAGAACTGCAACATTCTTAAAAATTATTTCGATAAACTGCTCAATTGCAAGAAACGTAAAGGGAAACTGCACTTCAGGAAAACGGTACCAAACCCAGATTCAATGGCGCTTTCAACAACAGAGGTAGAAGAGACTATAAAACGACTAAAAACGACAGATTCCCAGCAGAAGACGCAATTATCTACTTGAACCGGAGACTCAAAGAGCAAACCATTGCAAATAAAATCGATGAAAGCCTTACAGAAATACGGAATACAGAGAAAATTTCGAATTCCGCAGAAATGGAAATGTGTGTTGATTCACCCATTCTACAAAAAGGGCAAAAAAACAGACCCTAATCACTACAGAGGTTTCTCATTATTACCGGTCACCTACAAAATTCCTGCCAAGGCATTACTCAACAGACTAGAATCACAAGCTGGTACAAAGAAACGTGAATACCAAGCCGGCTTCAGAAAAGCAAGATCCTGTATTGAACAGATTTGGAAACTGGTAACATTCCTGAAGGCTAAACGGACGAGGAACAGTGAAGTCACATTCGTGGACTTTAAGTACACCTACGACTCCATAGACAGGTAGATTATCTATGATACAATAGAAGAATGTGGAATAGACAGAAAAACTAGGACACTCATACAACAGACACTTACAGATACTACATTCAAAATTAAATTTATGGGAGAGATCTGAGACCCATTCGAGATACACACACAGGGGTCTGAAAACGAGATGGTCTCTTACCGATTTTATTCAACATTGTCTTCGACGAAATTATCAAACAATGGGATGAAAATGTAAAAGGGATTCAGTTAGGAAAAACGTGTGCAAACAAGACAATCATAAAACGCCTGGCATTTGCAGATGACCTGATAATACTCAGCATCAATAGACAAGATGCACTGGAATACTTACCTGAAGGCTCTGCGAAAACAGGTCTACATATATCGCATGAGAAAACGCAATACATGAAACAATAAACAACAACAAACAAGCCACGCACGCAAAATACGGAGAGGTTAAGAGAGTGGAATAACTCAAATATCTTGCAGAATCTATACAAAAAAGACATCCAGCATATAAAGAATAGAAAAACTTCAGAAAGCGCACAGACTGACATGGACGCACTACAGTCAAAGAAATATTTCAAGATAGGCTAAAATGAGGTAATATAGTACAGTTATACTACCAGAAGCACTCTATGCATCAAAGCCGACCACAGTGCGAGCACCAGGCATCGCAGAGACAGAAAAAGTAGAACGTAAAATCTTCAGAAAATTTTTTGGACCTGTACACAGAGATGCTATATGGATGAAGAAGCCAAAGAAATATATGAGCACACAAACAGGCTCGCAGACATGATCAGAAAACGCCAACTAACATTCAAAGGACACAAACATAGAATAAACAAAAACAGACTCACAAAGAGGATTTTTGATTTATTGATGTAGTAAACAATTCAAAAAAATAAAAGCACCAATTGGTTTCAAGAAATAGAAGATCTAAAACAAGCAACGAGTAGGGATCTGTATTGAAATGATAAATGAAAGAGACAAATTCAGAAACAAAATTATGGACACAAAATTAGAACCAAAAGAAAGGAAGAAAATAGGCGGAGTATGGACAGAGAAAAGGAAAGAGAAAAACAATCAAACAATGAAGAGGTTTTGGGAAGAAAAAAAGGAAAAGCAAACAAGAAATAAATGAATAATCATGTAACATATATATGCTTGATTTGCAAAAAAAGACACAAAGAGACACTGAAAACATCCTCACAAGTTACCTAAAAAATATGCATGAGTATTTCACCAAATGGAGACTAATACCAAATCCCACCAAGACTGAAGTCAGCTGCTTTCATTTGAACAAAAAAAATGGCTCTGACCACTATGGGACTTAACATCTATGGTCATCAGTCCCCTAGAACTTAGAACTACTTAAACCTAACTAACCTAAGGACATCACACAACACCCAGTCATTGAATGGCAGTCAACTGCGATATCAGCCATATCCAAGGTACCTGGGGTCACTTTAGAGAGGACATTATCCTTCAAAAGACACCTGGAAATGTGTCCAATAAAATAAGCTCACGGAACAACCTCATTCAGAGGCTCTGCAGCACTAACTGGGGAGCAGCAGCAGACACACTACGAACCTCTGCACTCGCCTTAGTGTACTCTGCAGCCGAGTACTGTGCACCAGCGTGGTTAACCAGCAAGCATGTAAACAAGGTGGACACCCAGATCAACGCTGCTATGAGAGCCATAACTGGATGCATAAAGACTACTCACTATTTTGGCTTCCAACACTTAATCATATAGCTCCACCCAACGTACGAAGATAGGAAGCTCTGATGAAGGAATACACAAAAATAATGAATAACTCCCTACTTCCTATCCATGAAGATGTCCCAACTTTGGAAAGAACACGGCTGCGCTCCAGAAATCCCCCTTTAAGACTGGCCCAACAACTGTCAGCTGCCAACTTCAGCATGGATAATAAATGGCACGAGAGCTGGAGTGATAGCGCCTCTCCTGACAACCGTTAACTTATCTGTCCATCAGAGAAAGCTAAGGGCTTTGAACTTCCACGACAGCTATGGAAAAGACTAAACAGAATCCGAACAGGACATGGACTGTGTGCACACAATCTACACAAGTGGGGAAAGCTTCCCAGCCCTAGCTGTGACTGTGGGGCACCTAATCAAACAATACAGCACATCGCCCAGGACTGTGAATTAAGAGCCTACCAGGGTAGTCGGGCTGACTTCTTCAACGCCACACCGCCCTGCCTCGAATGGATCGCCAATTTGGACGTCAGAATTTGAAGACTTGTGTAACGCAAAATATCTGCTGTGATGTTACTTTTTATTGTGTTTACGCATTATACTTTATCTGAATATGTATCCTTCACCTGTATATTCTATAGTGTATTTTATCATATAATTTCATAATGTAATAAGTGTAAACCATGTGTGTAGCGCCATACGCTAAATAGATAAATAAATTTAAAAAAATAAAAGAAAAAATAGAGGTTCCGGTACTGCGATCTTCCTCTGGATTTTTTCAAATACAGACTTCTTAAAACGCTATTTTAACGCTTTTTTTGTCAGAGGTCCGTACGGCGTACCGGCGCATACTGTTACAAATCAAGCACTATACAGGGTGCAAAGTTTAAGTTGACAAACCAGAATAACTCGAAAAATAAGCTTTACACGAAAAAATGTGTAGAATCCAAAGTTGATTATTTTCGAGGGGGACATCTGTTGGGGCTAAAATTAGCCTGCCACCACAGCCCCCTGGGGGTGGGGCAGGAGGCAACTTTAAAACTTCAAATTGGAACCCCCAATTTTTATTACAGAATCAGATTCTACATAAAAGCTACATACATATTGTCTTAAACATTTGTTTTGGTTCTTGGTAGTTGTCGCTGTAATTCAAGAAAATCCATGTTCTCATTTTTGCGTGGAAAATGGTTACGGATAGATAAAAAATACTTATTTACTTCGTAAATTTTGATTCGCTGAAACTAAAACTCTCCCTCCCTCCCCATAGGGTGAGGTTTGAGAGAGAGGAATTAGTGTTTTACAAGCAAACTTCTCCGAAACTGCGGAAAAAATTAGTATTTGGGTCAATATTTGTAGAACTCTAATTCCTCTCTCTCAAACCCCACCCTACGGGGAGAGAGGAAGAGTTTAAGTTTTAGCAAATTTACGAAGTAAATAAGTATTTTTTATTTATCCGTAATCATTTTTGACACAAAAATGAGAACATGGATTTTCTTGAATTACAGCGACAAGTACCAAGAACCAAAACAAATGTTTTAGACAAAATGTACATAGTTTTTATGTAGAATCTGATTCTGCAATAAAAATGGGGGTTCCAATTTGAAATTTTAAAGTTGCCTCCCGCCCCACCCCCAGGGGGCTGGGGTGGCGGGCTAATTTTAGCACCAACAGATGTCCCCCTCGAAAGTAACCAACTTTGGATTCTACACATTTTTTCGTGCGAGGTTTATTTTTCGAGATATTCTGGTTTGTCAACTTAAAATTTACACACTGTATATCAGTAAAAGTTACAGATCACTCTTTTATTTCGAAATTCATGGTACAGAAAAAAAAGGTGGAAGCATACTTATATATTGGTTTGCGATGTGCGCGGATCAACAAATGATGAAAATTAAAACATATGCGAGACGGCAAAATCGCCTCCAGTGGGCAATTTTTCGCTACACTCCTGAGTAGCTTCGAAACGTCATTAAACGTCCTCTTATTCGGATGGTGGCCGGAATCTGTCGTGACATACTATCGATGAGTTGCAGTCCAGATTGTCCCGCCCTTCCATGACGATTCTGAAACATGTCGTGCACAGTAGGCCTACGTGACCGTTGTCGACTTCCGAAAACAGTTCGCTTCCATCGATCCCACAAATGTTCGACTGCGTTCACGTCCACGGAGAGGACAGGACACCCCATTCTGCGGATCCTAGCACGGCGGAGGATCGAGTTCACGAGAAATGTACTATGAGAACTCGTATTGTCGTACATCAAGATGAACCTAACAGCAAAATATTGGCGATACAGCCCCACTATTTGTTGCAGAATCTCGACCATTTGCCGTGAGATGGGCCTCAACAACCACGAAAGAAGTATGGGGGCCCCTTGTAATGCCACAGCATAACACCACCACCACACCACCACAACTATCACCAGGTTTTCACATATCTGGGACACAGTTCTGGAGACGTTCGATATAATCAGGTTCTCTCCAAACACGTTGTCTGCCATTATCAGTATACAAATAAATCCGTTTCATCCGTAAACAACACCCGGCACCGATTCTGGGGCGTTCATTCTGCATAATTTCTTCCCCATCTGTTATGGAATCCATGGTGTGGTGAACGACGAAGCGCTTGTCACGGTCATCGGGAGTGGAGATTCGCATAATGCTTTCTTTTTCTAGTAGTTTGGGGTGATACATGACGTCCTGGGGCCTCTTCGAACGCTGAATTGAGTTCTAGTGAGCTAAGGCCATGAGTCATCTGACTTAAAAATCGTAGATGTCAACCACTGAGTGCTCCTCTCGAAAGTGGAGAGTCCGTGCGGGATAAGTCTTCAACACTACCTGTCCGTTGGGACCGATTCCATATACGCACCACATCACTATGTCTTCGGCGCACACGTCGAGCAGTTTCCCAGTTTGACAAGCTTTCTGCACCTAACGTTATGATGCAGAGCCGATCGTTGTTCATGAGTGCCCTTCGTGACATGATGAATGTTCACTCTACTGTTCCATAGACGTCTCTGGCGGGTCCCTACGAATGCTTTATTTTTAAATTAAACGCTGAAATCCATTAGAGTGCGGTGTCCTACCGGTGGGTAATAGTATTTGTATCTGTGTGTATGTTCACAACTGACGTCAAGGGTGACCTCCCGATCGGTACCGGCACAGAGACAATGCAATACATCTGTACGACATATTAGTGTGATTGAATACTTTTATTGATTAATCGAAAGTAATGTACGAAGATGAGGAACATTATTAGATTTATGTGATATATTTTTGCCAGATGAGAAGGCAGAAATCACGTACAGTACTTCAAGCAGAAAGTGATGATTTCTGGAAGAATTTAAGTATATTTCACGCGAGAGAACAACTGGTTTTAATTATTCTGAACGGTGTATAGGACATCTGTGCCACTCAGTGGCGAGTTAATGAATACTATAGATGAAAGATAGATTCGAAGATTATCGCAGTCGCCATCTCTGCTCTACGTATCCCATTATCTTTTCATTCCCACCCCGTAGAAAGTCGAACCTGTGAACAATCTGATATTAATATTATTAGTCAACGAAGCAACAACATAAACAGCACAATGCTGTTACACCGATCTTTGTTTGGCTGTTTCTGAAACAGCTTTGATACCCATCTGGGGCGCCATTGGATACAAAATGGATTATTTCAGAGCCGGAAACAGTAAAACTTCTTTATAAAATTGCACAGACCGCATATCAGCACGTCAAGAGCTATCATACTGCACCATGGCCTCGCTTGACGTACGAGAACATTCCACTGACAGACTTAAATGGAGACGATATTGCAGTACCTGTATTATTCCGAATTACGATGCGAAGTTCCTTCGGACGTGCATGCATGTGCCTTGTGACACAGTTGAACTAATCACTGTGTGGCTCCGCGATATTTCTTTTATCAATGATGTAAAAGCAGATGTTTACTGTCTTCTTCTTGTTCACCATGGTCTTTGTCAGGTGGATGAAACATTAGCTTAAATTGGTATTTGCCCAAAAAGGATAGTTGTTTCATTTTATATGCATGTTATTCCTTTTGATATGGCTAAAAATTCGTAATGTGTGTTTGTTATGAAGTTTGGTAATAAACACGAATAATAATGGGCCAATATTTCATTTCAGTACACAATGAAGACCTTTTTACCGAGATTTTTAATGATTTTTGAAAGAAGCAATACTTCGAAATAACTTGTTAGGGCCAAGCTCTTCATCACTTAATTACGTAGCTCGAACGTTTTGACTATTACACCTGACTCTCAGAAGGTACAACTGATGCAGATCAATGTGGCTGCCAGAAGGCAGCCGCGAGGGATTAGCCGAGCGGACTAGGTCGTTGCAGTCATGGACTGTGCGGCTGGTCCCAGCGGAGGTTCGAGTCCTCCCTCGGGCGTGGGTGTCATGGGTGTTTGTGTTTGTCCTTACGATAATTTAGGTTAAGTAGTGTGTAAGCTTAGGGACTGATGACCTTAGCAGTTAAGTCCCATAAGATTTCACACACATTTGAACTTTTTTTTTTTTTTTTTTTTTTTTTTTTGAGCCAGAAGGCAAGTCCAGCTCAGGGGTGTCTTTCACCCTGAGTCAATAACATCACTGAAGTTCTGACCACAGTGCACCCCTCTGGCACCACCAATGCTCAGACCGACAGAGCATGCTTGATGTGAATAAAGGCTACCTGTTGAACTTAGGACGCTTCACCAACTCCTTGGGGATGTTGCCCACTGCCTAGTTCCACAAGTGATGTAATTTGTTGCATTTGCCAAAGACCATATTGGATTTCTGTGTTTTGTCTATTATGAACGTTGCAATTGCTAATTAGGCGCACTTATTCAACGTAAATTATTTGAGTTGACTAGTTTAACTTCTCTCTTTGTTATAGAAGCCTGATAATACTGTGTGCACTGATTTTCCGTGCTATCAGAGGATTGTTTTGTAATTGCAAGCTGCCTGTGGTAGGTTTGTCCTCTCCTGAGCAGCTGATGGGATGATGCAAACCATAGTATTCTGGCTATGGTTCTGTAATGTTTAATTGAGGTGGGTGTCCTCACACTCGAATCTTCCAGCCTTAAGCTTCTGCGGGTATTTTTTGCTTTGTTCTTACTTAATGTTATTGTAAAAAATTGCCAAGGATCAGTAGTTGTTTGTTCCTGACAGCACCTTCTCCTTAGATTGGAAGTTATGCGATTTTCATATCTCCTGAAATGTACTACTAAAAAAGTGGCTAAAGCTGAACTTATGCAGTTGCCTATTGGCATTTGTTAACAAAAAAACTTCTGGTTGATATTTTAGAATTTCCCTTAATAACTTAATATTACAGGCAAGGACCTGCCGAGATTTCTTTTCATCTTGTAATGTCTTATATTGTTTGAAATACAAGGAGTTGAATGAAATTATTCTCTTTTAAAACATAAATGTAGGTTAATAGTCGCCATTTGATTGTATCTATGCTGGCATAAACTGGCGCCAGCACACCATGGGGCAGAGAGGTTGTGAGAGGATCGATAGAGGCCAACGACAGACTCGCAGGAAACGTACCACCAACGCCCTCTCGGCCGCCACTATTTAGATCGCCACAGCGGACCGGAGGGCCAGTCTGTCTCACCAAGTGAGTACGAGTGTTTCATCAAGTGAATCAACGAGACATCAGTCGCAGCCCAGTCACTTGCATTCGCAGACAGAACCTAGTGACCAGAATACTGTACATAGCGCAGTTTGTACTTCACCAGCAGTGGGGCTAACGAGGTCTGCTACGGAGAGCTTGTACTGGAATGACTATCTTGAGCTAAGCAGATTTCTTATTCTTATGAATAAGGAAGCCAGTTAATAAATGCGTGCATTTTTTGTTGTTGTAGAAGGACAACATCCTCTCCTTACTTCTCTTGATGCAAGCCTACAGAGACAACGAGACAACAAAAGATGGCGACGAGTATACTTCAGAAGAAGATTTTGCTTGCTTCTCTTGTGTTTAAGATTTCAGGGATGCTCGTTGTCGTATTCTTGTATTAACTAATCAAATTTTTCTTTTCGGAGGCTTTGCTTATTATTTTGCTATAACATATTGCTGTAAACCATGACCACCCCGCCCCCTCCCCCTCCCCCCTTACCATCGCGCCTCAGACTCAGACGGCCAATGTGATGGATCTAACACAAAATTTTCAGTTTCAGAACCTAAAAATTGGTGCTTTGCTGACGACTGTAGAACAATTTCTGGATGCACAAGCGACGTCGGTCGCACAACAAGAGCCAACCGACCGACAAGTCCAACACGTGCCGCCGACCAGCATACCAACGGTCTGGTAATGTAGCGACACAGAAGAGGAATGGCTCGAATACCTATCACAGTTCCAAGCACATTGTGAAGTTCATCTAGTTCAAGGTACAGTGGAGCTACAATATCTTCTTTCGATTGCGGGATCCCTCGTGTTCAGGTTAATACAAAAACCTTTCCCAACTGCGTTTCCCGACCAACTTAACTATGAGCAACTAATAATCGCTGCATTAACTGAGTACTATGACCAGCAAGTCCAAGTAGCTGCAGCCAGGTATCTGTTCTTTCGCTTGCAGAAACAGCCGGAACAGACGTACCGTCAGTGGTACACAGAATTATCGGGCATGACTATGAAGTGTAAATTTAAATGTAGTTGTGGCAACTTTACAGTGACTTGATGATTAGGGATGCAATAGCATCCAGTGTCGCAGATTGTCGGTACGGGAACAGAACTTAAGTACTCTAATCCATAACTTCCTCAAGTGTTGCAAGTATTACAGCAATTTTATTCGGGTGCCATAGCGGCCGATAAGTTTGACCAGGCCCCGATTTGTCGGGTCGAGTCACCCCTTGCTCGCGACCGCCCCAAGCAGCCACAATAGCGAGCACGTACACAGCCGCGCGGGCAGCCACGTAGACAGGTAGACAGGCCTGTAAATTTAGTGAAGTCTTGCCCTATATGTTTTGTTTACCATAAAAGGCAGGATTGCCCATCACGTAATCAATGTGTTACACCTGTGGGGAAAAAAGCTGTGTTCAAGCAGTTTGTTTGCAACAGCACAAAAACGGCAGTTCTGCATAAAAAAAAAAGGCTCATGCATATACAGTGAAAGTTGTGTTTTCCAGATTCTGACGAAAGTAAGGTTAAGGTTGTGCGTCATTCTCGCCCTAGGTCTGTGCAACGACGTTCAAACAAACTATTTGTCTCATTACGAGCTGCTGGCCGTCGTGTGAACTTGCGTGAACATGCGTGTCAGTAACTTTCCTTAATAGTGTCACGTAAGAACAGACAGGCTCCTTTCTAAATCTAGCAAGCACCTTACTGCTTACAACGTCCATGAAATTCCAGTGCATGGAGAGTTTAGTTTGCCTGCCACTTACAAATATCATACTAGGACAGTGAATTTTACTGTCAAGAGACAGTGAGAACATTTTCGGTTTTGATTGGCCTTCGCTTCCAAGACAATGTACTTTCCATATCGGCTTGTGATCCAAAGAATTTTCTGAACTATTTTTGGAAGGAATGTGAAAAGTTAATAATTTTGTAGAACATGTTACATTGAAAGACAATGCACAGCCTAAGTTTATCCGGGTCCGCTCCGTTCCAATTGCTTTAAGAGACAAACTAGCCAGTGAATTGAAAGAATTGCAAGATAATGGTGTTAATTTCTCCCTTTCAAGCTAGTTAGTCGGTAAGTCCTCTCATTTTGTTGCATGAGCCTTCTGGTTGCATACGCATTTGTGTTGACTTTAAGCCTACAGTCAACCCACAGACAGTAGTTGACAGTTATCTGTTATCTCGCCCTGAAGATTCGGTCAAATGGCTCTGAGCACTATGGGACTTAACTTCTAAGGTCATCAGTCCCCTAGAACTTAGAACTACTTAAACCTAACTAACCTAAGGACATCACACACATCCATGCCCGAGGCAGGATTCGAACCTGCGACCGTAGCAGTCGCGCGGTTCCAGACTGTAGCGCCTTTAACCGCTTGGCCACTCCGGCCGGCTCGCCCTGAAGAATTCATAGACAGTCTTGGTGCAGGACGTTACTTTTCTAAGACAGATCTGTGTGATACTTACTTGCAAATTCCATTGGGTGAAGAATTACAGAAAGTGTTTGTTGTAAATACACACTTAGGACTGCTCAAGTATTTTCCTTTCCTTTTCGGCAGTGTTTCCGCACCCGCCATTTTTTTTTACTTGGAATAGCTGACTGCAAAAGTGCCATTTTGTTCAACAACCTTGACTATATTGTCGCCTCAGGTCGTACGCCAAAGGGAAGAGTTGGTTGCTTTCGTAATATCAGTATGAAACTATGTACAGACCTACGGCAAAGCATGGCGGTCCAAACGCCCTATCTCGCCATCCAATTGGCCTAGACTCTAATTTTGATGCATCTGCCTCATTTTGTTGCCAAACCGATGCGCAGGGCTCTGAATTGTTGGTATATTTTCCCTTGTACTACAGAAAAACAGCACAGGCTACGGAAGCAGAGCCAGATCTCAAGATTTTGTTGCATTATATTCTTACGTCTTGGCTTCGTTCATTGAACAGTATCCAGAACTCAGTTGCGCGGCGATATTTTGCACATCGGCATAACCTTTCAGTTCAGTGGGGTGCGATTCTAGATCAAAATGACAGTGGGCAGTCGCGTGTGCTTATTACCAAAATATTGCAACAGGATGTGTTGCGATTGCTCCACCAACGACTCTGAGGAATTGTTAGCGCTGAACAGTTTGCGCGCTGGCACCGCACTTGACAAGACAAGGACGCCCACGTTGAACAGATGATGTCACAGTGTCGCGCCTGCGCAGAAAACCAATCCGCTCTGCCACAAACATTCTCGCTTGGCCTGAGACTCAATCGCCATAGCAGCGAGTGCACATTGACTTTGCAGGACCATTTTGGAACACTCGTTGGCTCATAGTGGTGGACTCTTTTAGCAAGTTACCATTTGCGGTGCCTGTGAACTCTAAGACATCACGTAGCACCATTCAAGCGTTGTCGCCCACAATTTGCATAGAAGGTTTGCTACAATACTAGTGTCGGAGATGGACCGCAGTTCACTTCACGTGATTTTGAACAGTTCTGTGAAGGAAATGGCATTCGTCATCTAACAAGTGCTCCATTTCACTCACTGTTCAATGGAGAAGCAGAATGCTTCATGCGCCGTGTGAAGCGACAGATGGCCAAGCGCTGCACCACCCACACATGGGAACAGGCGCTGCAACTCGTTCTCGCCCCCTACCGCTCCCAGCCACGGCGAAACATCTGCACAGCCGCCGCCATCAGACGCCGCTACACTTGCTACACCCACCGCAGCATCTGAAGCCGCCAGTGGTCCCCAAGTATGCCTTTGCGCCAAGCAATTTGTTCTTCCCAGGGTTTACAGCAACCGCGGGCGCCGGGAAAGAGTCGTGTTCCAGGAACGCATTGGCTCTTATATATACTTAATTGCAGGTTCCGATGGTTTGAAGTACTGCCACCAGAACCAAATTCGTGCATGTCATTTGCCCTGGATTCTGCTGCTTTTCTTCCCCCCAGATCCACGGGCTCATGGGACCACGCAGCCCTTGATGCCAGCTGCTGGTGCCAATGGGGCACCCCGAGAGAAGCGGATGGAAGTTGCGCCCTCCTCCCCACCGTCTCCACTCACTGACCCCATGGACTTTGACCCGCCACCGCCGTCGCCATCATCACCCCAGCACACCCCCTCAGGCCTGGACGTGTGCCCTGGCAGCATTGTTCGGGAGGATGTTCCTGTTGCCTTGCAAGCCAGGTGGTTCAAAAATGGTTCAAATGGCTCTGAGCACTACGGGACTTAACATCTGTGGTCATCAGTCCCCTAGAACTACTTAAACCTAACTAACCTAAGGACATCACACGCATCCATGCCCGACGCAGGATTCGAACCTGTGAAGCCAGGTGGTGGGGCACAGTTGGGAGTACGCAGTCCTCCACAGTTACAGCTCCTGGCCTATCTTGTGCTGGCGTAGATTGGCACCAGCATACCATGCAGCATAGACGTTGCGAGAAGATCGATAGAAGCCAATGACAGACTCGCAGGAAGCGCTCCATCAACGCCCTCAACGCCACCACTATTTAGATCGCCGCCGCACAGGAGGGCCAGTCTGTCGCATTGAGTGAGTTCGAGTCTGTCACTGAGTGAGTCATCGAGACATCAGTCGCAACCCAGTCACTTTCCTTCGCAGACAGAACTAGCAACCAGAATAGTGTACATAATGGACTTTTTACATCACCAGCAGTGAGGCTAACGTGGTCCATTACAGAGAGCTTGTACCACAAGGACTATCTTGACTTAAATAGAGTTCTTATTCTTATGAATAAAGAATCCAGTTGATAAATGCATGCAGTTTGCGTTATAGAAAGAGGATACGTCCTCTCTTTGCTTCTCTTAGTACAAGCCTACAGAGACAACGAGACGACATAAAAGTATCGTTCTGTTTTACATTAATGTTACTTCTACTGCGACTTCTGATTATTAAGGATTATTATATTTACTAATTAACTGAGTTGAAGTTTTATCAGTGTATATATTTGGGTACCAACAAACGAAAACTTTTACTGTAATAAAGTTTGCGTTAATAAGTCTAAGGTGTTGAGTGAATGTTGAGCAGCTGTCCACTGAAGGAAACGTTTTACCTAGCCAGCCTAATCAGTTGGTGTAAAATCTTAACAGAGAGCGGTTACAGTATTGGCTACAAAGTCCGTACAACACCCAGTAAATGCTCCAGTGCACAGCAGATATGAGACAAATTCTAAAGTCAAGATTCGTATTAGTATGAAACATGTGACAATCATTGGCAAGATGTGTGTAAACGTTTTCCGAGCACTTTAGAAAGACTGTGACCTGTTATTGAAGAGTTACAGAACGAGTAATAGTTGTTTATTTAGATACAGTGATGATCCTAAACATTATGACCACTGCACATAGCGAGACTGAACGTTGCCTGGTGGCGTTTTGGACACGTGAAAGGGTAAGCAAAGAATGTAAGTGGGGCGGAGATGGATCGGGAAGAACTGTAGCAACGTTATAGGCCGTAGTGTAGAAACACACTGACGTAAACGACTTTGGCAAAGGGTAGATTATTAAAGGACGTAAATGTACGAGTTAGTGGTAAGGCGTCGGAGATGCATCCCTCATCACAGAGCATGGGGGTTGGAGACTGGCCCTTTCTGTAAAGCGGGGATCTGTGCCAGATCTAACGCGAGACTACAATGATGGTGTGGGCGCAGGCTGTTTCGGAGCACGCTATTCGTCTCAATTTTAGAATATTAGTCTCTGCAGCTTACGAAAACAAGTGTTCCTATGTTGAACAAATGACATTTGCAGGGCGCGGGATAGTAGACTAGATAGTGGATCAATGGAAAATGACACCTAGTCGTATGAATAATATTTCTTGTTATACCACACTAATGGACGTGTCCAGATACGGCGTCATCCTGGCGAGCGTCTGCTCGGAACATGTATTGTGGCAAGATGTGGGCAGTGTTGTGCTACAGGAAATCAAAGGCATCTTGACAGCTATAGACTAAGTGAATATTGTTGCAGTTCATCTGCATTCCTACATGCTTGATGTCTTCCTCGACGGTGGTGGCTTCTACCAACAGGATCATAATGTCAAACCAGGAAAGTGATAGTCTTTTGAGGAACATGGCAGTTGACTTGTGTTGAAATTTTCGCCATCAAAATTGGCTGATCTGAGCCCAGTGTAACACATATGGGCCGCTATATGGCGCCAGCTCGGCACCCACAAGCCTACAATTCATGGGAACTGCATGACATGTGGGCACACATCTGGTGTTACATTCCTGCGGAAGTCTATCATGGACTTGTCGAATACATGCCACGCGTGCTGCACTGGTTTCTAGCCGCGCGGGATTAGCTGAGCGGGCTGGGCGCAGCAGTCGTGGACTGTGCGGCTGGTCCCGGAGGAGGTTAGAGTCCTCCCTCGGGCATGGGTGTGTGTGTTTGTCCTTAGGATAATTTAGGTTAAGTACTGTGTAATCTTAGGGACTGATGACCTTAGCAGTTAAGTCCCATAAGATTTCACACACATTTGAACATTTTGAACTGGTTTCTAAAGGAGGATTAACACGACATTAAGCGAGCAGTTATCTTAAGGCTCAGCAGTGTGTTTAAAATATAGTTATGAAAACTAGACTATGAAAGCCAAAGAACTAAGAGTAGACTATTGTTCTGAACTAATATTGTACAGTACTTACCTAGAAACAGTGAGGTCAAACGTCATGCTGCCCGGACATCTGAACATGTCTGGAACAATCTTGCCTCCCCTCCGCAGACAGAAGTAGTAGACGGCTGCGTTTTCCTGTACTATGCCCATCTGCCCCACCTGACTGCAGGTAGGGATGGGTCCTTCTGTACACACACGGTGCGAAGTCGTCAAGCTGACGATGTGAAATAAAAATTAGTTTGTGGATACCTGAATGCTTAATTTATGAACAAAGAGAAAAATGTTAAAAAACATACATTTTAGCTTAGAAACCAACGTAACACGTTGCAGACCAGCACTCATTTACTTCTCTTTTGTTAGATATAATTCTCAGCATCTATTCATCTGCTGATTACCATACTAAACTAAGGACAGATGGCAAGTAATAACCTCCTACGTCAGTGTCCTTTCGTCGATCGTATTGTGCTTGTTTACGGATGACCAGTCAAGATCGCGGCATATTACGAGCTTCATTTATGCTGATTACATGGCTTTAGTTGTTCATTGCGAAGACTTTTTAGGCTACAGAAAGGCTATTTATAACGCAAGGCATGGTTTGTAATCAAAATTCTGCAAGGACACTGATGAGCGCATTTCTTCTTTGAGAAACTAGTAAAGAAGCTATTAGAAGACTGAGTGAGATGGGAGATTGGGAGCGTCTACAGCACTGTCTAATTCCTCAGCAACTGGCAGTCGGCTTGGATTTGCCTCTTGTCTATGAGCAACGTGCCGATTGTGGATGGATTGTCTCATCATGCAGTTAATAACCCCCCAAAGTCTCTTCTTCAGTGAATACACAGCACATCGCAAACTGTAACAGACACTTCAGCTCTTGTTTTCAGTTTGCCTAAGAGACAGACTGCATATTGACATAATCCTTAACAGAACTTGGAAGATGGTGATCGCGAGTATGAAACCGTATTCCACTACAAAATTTTACTGCATTGAGGATAGATGATGAGACATAACGATGGAAAACAGCTCCAAAGTAGGGTACTGTATTGTAGGTCTCCGCTTCGAAGCACAAGTCCAGAAAAGATTTTCTGCATACCTTCACTTTTCAGGTATGTATTAAGTACCCCACATACGTAAATGTTTTATCTGCCCTGACCATTACATACTTCAAGACTTATTCAACCCATGGAAGTGGAGACTGCTGGTGCCTGTTTTGTGGGAACTCTCTTTGAGCTACGGCTGTGTCGTGATATTTGTTTTCCTCCTCTTCTCTTTTACGAGGGGCGTTCAGTAAATAATACAAGGTATTTCTTCCCTTGGTTAACTTCGGCTGCAAAAATACGGAGGGCCTATGGGGCATCGTGGAATGTTTCCGCTTCAGTCGCTATAGTTTCATGAAGTTCCGATAGGTGGTTGGCGCTCTACGTAGCCTTCAAAATGGCGTCTGTAACAGAGGTACGTTTCAAGCAAAGAGCTGTCATTGAGTTTCTTTTGGCGGGAAAACAGAGCAGGCTGGCCGGAGTGGCCGAGCGGTTCTAGGGGCTTCAGAATCCTGCCTCGGGCATGGATGTGTGTGATGTCCTTAGGTTAGTTAGGTTTAAGTAATTCTGAGTTCTAGGGGACTGATGATCTTCAATGTTAAGTCCTATAGCGCTCAGAGCCATTCGAAACCAGAGCATCACAGACATCCATAGGCTCTTGCAGAATGTCTACGGAGACCTGGTAGTGAACAAAAGCACGGTGAGTCGTTGGGCGAGGCGTCTGTCATCGCTGCAACAAGGTCGTGCAAACCTGTCCGAATTCCCGCGTGACGCTCTTCCGCACACACACTCAAGAAAAAGAAGAAGAAACGACTTCAGCGTGTTCGTCCCCACAAAAAATTCAAACGAACTTCTTCGCCATGACAACGCAAGGCCTCACACAAGTCTGCGCACCTGTGAGGAGCTCACAGAACTTCACTGTTCTTTCTCATCCAACCTGCAACCCGGATTTCGCACGTTCCGACTTCCATCTCTTTGACCCAATGAAGGATGCACTGCGCGGGAAGCAATTCGTCGATGATGGGGAGGTTATTGACGCAGCAAGACGTTGGATCCGACGTCGACCAGCGGATTGGTAGCATGCAGGAATACAGGCCCTCCCAGTAAGATGAAGTTAGGTCGTCGCATTTAATGGAGATTACGTTGAAAAAAAGGTTTTGTAGACACAAGAATGGGGAATAATATTGTACATTGGAATACTGGATAAAACAAACCCGATTTCAGAAACAAAATGTTTCATTACTTGTTGAACGCCCCTTGTATAAATTACCTATACAGCTAATAGCTTCTCACGTTGAATACTTACCAGTATTTTTTCTTTTACTGATAATTTAGAGTACTGCGCTGTGCGAAGCGGTACTTTTGAAGCACCCGCCGTCAGGTTCGAGCTTTTGGCTATATTTCCAGGGTGCTCTTCATAAGAAGAGTTGCTCTGTGCACAATCTTTGAAGCCAGCGCATTTCGGGCTAGGCTGGAGGCAAGGAGCAAAGAGCGCAGCCACAGTTTGCGCTGGCCAGAAGCCAAGATGGGTCAGTTAGTAGCTGGTGCGCCGTGGAGGCGGACAGTCTGTGGAGCTAACGGTGGACCCGGGCCGTGGGTTAACTGCTTTGGACATTGCCTACCTTTGGGGGAGGAGGGTGCGGTTGCTGTCTCTTTCCAGTGACCAGAGAAGACGCAATTACCAGCCACACACGGTGAAGAGTGTTTTTGATACTACTGCATAGACAGGGAAGTGGAGGTGTACTTTAGTGCCCTGCAGTGTTTCTCAGGCAATTGTTAAGTGATCAGATTCAGAGAAATGTAAGGTGAAGTGATTAATAAGTCTTGAGTACAATACTGAACGGCGTGGCAGTGAAGGCAGAGTAGTGTGCTTGTAGTGTTCCATTATATGCTGTGGGCGCGTGTTACTGTTGTACAAAAAATATCTCTCTATGAATCGTGTTTTTAATCACGCTGAGGACGTACGCAATATTGTACATATCTACAAGTTGCTAAAATATTTGCAGTTGCTCTTTGTAGCGTAGGTAGCTTGATAGCTCCGTTGCCTGTAGCATTGCAGGGAGCATCTGATGAATGTCCTTGGTAATGGACGTATTGTGGTTCATTCATTTATTGTACTATACTGAGTTATCCACCTGACTGCAATGTTCTACAGGAAGAATGTGTGTAGATTCTGTTTGCTGTTCTGTTGTTCTTCTTTGGTGCCCGCTCTGTGTAAAGTGGCTGAAACAATCAGAGTTGCGTTTATGATATTTCTTGAAGATTTCCTTTCTTTATTGTGTTATTAAGCTTCCTCGCAGATTAAATCTGTGTGCCTGGCCGAGACTCGAACTTGGGACTTTTGCCTTTAGTGGGCAAGTGCTCTACAACTGAGCTACCGAAGCATGACTCACGACCCGTCCACACAGCTTTAATTCTGCCAGTACCTCGTCTCCTACCTTCCAAACTTCACAGAAGCTCTTCTGCAAACCTTTCAGAACTTTCTCTGGAACAACTCTTCCTGGAAGAAAGGATATTGCGGAGACATGGGTTAGTCACAGCCTGGGGGATGTTTCCAGAATGAAGCTGTGAGGACGGGTCGTGATGCGTGCTTGGGTAGCTTGGGTGGTAGAACATTTGCTGGCAAACGACAAAGGTCCTGATTTCGAGTCTCGGCCCAGCACAAAGTTTTAATCTGCCAGGAAGTTTCATATCAGCGCACACTCCGCTGCAGAGTGAAAATATTTCAATCAATTCTGTTATTGTCTGATGCCCTTTGTATACAATAACTCTGGATGTCATACCATTGCATTCGTACTATTTCGGAATATTCACTTTGGAGAAATGTTTCTCATAAATAAATGTTTTTCTAAAATAAATCCACGCCCACACAACCTCCACTGCAAACCCTACCAGCCCCCCTCCCCCTACACTACAATACAGTCTAAGTTCCCCACAAATTCTTTATCGCTAAATTCTGACAGCACCTCAGCATCAAAGTGCTATTCCAGAACATGGAGAGGGCAGAAATTCTATTCTTGTGTAAGGGGGAATTTAAAGTAGACTGGGGCGACAGTGAGAGTTTGGATCGAGGAGGAAGGCGTGCCATGTTATCTGTGCAGTTATGCAAACTGCTGTGCCAAGGTGGCTTATTGCGTAGAGCAACTGCGTAGTGAGCAGGAGGCCTGGGTTCGATTCCGAGTCTTGGTACAAATTTTCACTCGAGGCTTCAGTCGATATACATAAAATAAAATTTATATGAGGCCTATAAAGTCTCTGAATTTCTGTCATTTCACTGCCATAGGATTTTTTTGAGGTTGTACTGAGGATCTTGGCTTTCACTAAGGCTCGTTCTAAGATTCTTTTTCTTTTTTCATGTTATATTTACTATGATTAACACTATCGGATTTATTTTAGAAAATGTATGTATATACTCGTATATCTCTGAAATATTTGGCTTGAGTATATTTTTTGTCGTTCCTTGATAAATTTTTATTATATAACCTTGTTTATTGCCATGTTTTAATAGGACTGTCTTTTTAATGTTGTAGTACAGCAAGCTCTCAAGTTTGCAAGGCGGACTGTAGATCCAGTATTATTGACGGAGACCAGCTCCTGATTGCATTTAATTTAATTTATTTATTTGTCCTGATCTGATTATGGTCATCAGGCTCTCTCTTACATTGGACCGGGATTTCCACATGCAGTTTTACATTAGTTACCTAAGAAAGTAACAATGCTGGTTTGACAACCAGTTTTAAAATGATCTGAGAGTGTGCAGCGGCTGTGCGACTAACATTATACTGACTATGGACTAACAGAGTTGATACTGGAATTACCTGTAATACTGCAACTGCAGGTACTAATACTGGTATACTAAAAATAATAAGAAGAAAAGTAGTAATAATGAAAATAATTGGTTCATTTTTTTTCTGACAAAAAGAAAGAATGTGGTTCATCTGGCATAAATTTTCGTGGCGTAGTCCTTTCACACCCAGGTTGTACAACATATCTCAAAAGTTCAAAATATACATCAGAAAGACAGACTGTGAATAAAGAAAGTAATAACAGACCAGGAGTAAGGCCAGATGAGGAGTGTAAAGAAATTCGAAGTATGAAGAAACGACATGATCCTAGAGCTGATAATGTTTCAGTGGATATACCAAAACCAGAGAAAATATTTTACAAAAGGAGTTTGTAAAATTATTTACAGAAAGTCGACAGAATAGAAGAACTCTCTAAACCTAGAGCAATGCTGCAAGAATTTCTACATCA
The DNA here is from genome assembly GCF_021461385.2 of Schistocerca piceifrons. NCBI lineage: Eukaryota > Metazoa > Arthropoda > Insecta > Orthoptera > Acrididae > Schistocerca > Schistocerca piceifrons. The sequence continues at coordinate 546,617,516 of NC_060141.1, read as the reverse complement.
CAAGAAGGAATCATATGAGACATAAACGCTATAGTATAGACCCAGCAGGTTCCTCTCCAGAATTCATTACATATCCACTAACGTCATCACCATCTACACAGGATGAACTTTGATTTTAATCAAGTAAAATAACAAACTGAGCTTCGATTTTGATCATGCACAATAGAACGGTTCCAAGTCATGATGGAGAGTATAGAACAGAGCAAAAATTATGAATTACCACTCTGCCTTTGATTCACATATTTTGTTAAAAGTTTACCTTTGTTTCTACCGAATCTATTATTATGCTTCTCCCATCTACTGTAATAATAGTGCATTTTTTAGTACTGGACAATTCCCGCCATAAGGCCATTTTAAATTGGCAATTGACATGCATGGAGACGAGCCATCATGTTGTCCAGCAAACCGTGTAAGACAGACCAACACGAAGCTTACCACATAGTCATCCGCACAACTGACACAAAAACAGTCGGAAAATAGTGCATAAACATGAACATAGCACGATGCGAGTCACCTGCAGTAAAATTTTCGTATCAGCGACAATAGAGTAACGGGAAGTAACATCAGCAGTTCAGTGAATTTCCACGTTTAGTTCTCATTCGCGCCAACACAAAGACTGCCACATGAACACACTTGTGCTACATCGATGAATTTGTTTTCCGTGAGTGACCTGAGCTCGAATCCCAGTACTACAAAAACGTTATTCTCGTTCTTTGCTGCTAGTTATAAATCGGTCTTCTGCCAGTTGTACGTTTGACTACTCGTTGTAAGTTCCATGTCTCCCAGTCCTATCTGAATGGCTTGGTCTTATTATACACAGTAAACAGAAGACTATTATTTCTAACATCAGAAAGACTGATAGCAATCATTTTATAATTTGTTAAATTCTATGCGGTGGGCGTTGAAATGCTTCGCCAATTTCAACTTGCATGATGATTACGATGAGGAGAACGGTTGGGGAAGACAGCAACAGCAGCAAGAACAAGACCACGTCGGAATGGGGCAACGACATATTCTCTAAGGGTGTCCATAAATGTTCACCCTGATTTCAAGTTTCCTCATTCCACACTTTCTCCACAAGGAGCCCTGGGTGAACTACATAGTAAACATGCACCCCCCCCCCCCCCCCACACACACCAAGAAAGCTCAGTGTGGTATGTGGCTAGCAAAAATCAAAGCACTGATTATTGTGCAGCTGAAGTTGGTGCCCAGTTGTGGAAAGAATACACCAGATGTCAAATTAATCAGAACATGGGTGGAAACCTACTTAGTAACGAAGTCGGTTCCGAAGCGGTCCAGGAGCGACAAAAAAAAAAATGGTTCAAATGGCTCTGAGCACTATGGGACTCAACTGCTGAGGTCATTAGTCCCCTAGAACTTAGAACTAGTTAAACCTAACTAACCTAAGGACATCACAAACATCCATGCCCGAGGCAGGATTCGAACCTGCGACCGTAGCGGTCTTGCGGTTCCAGACTGCAGCGCCTTTAACCGCACTGCCACTTCGGCCGGCCAGGAGCGACAGACCGTCTGTTTCGGAGGAGTCTGCGCAGGCAGTCAAACAGCATTCTTTCGACAACAAGGAACACTCCGCCCGTTCGCATCTGATGAAAAATGTTTAAAATGCCAATCGAGCCACCACTGAACCAAAAACTTCACATTTAATCAAAGGCCCCGTGGCAGTTGTGGGCTACGTGGAAATCTTTACGGACCACTTGCACCCCCTTCATGCTAGATGCTTTCCGTGGTGGTGATGACGTCTTCCAGCATTCTGGCTGGATAACTGTTACAAGCTGAATCATTCTACAGTGGTTTGAGGTGCGAGGTAGCGACCTTGACCATCAAATGAGCTAGACTGAACCCATTGGCAGACGTCTTTGACGCTAGTGGACACCAGAAACGCGCCCGAAAGCCGCCGGCCCGTAATGTATGGAAATTACTTGAGTCGTTGATTCCAAGCCACACGGAATCACTGTACTGCGCTCCATAGTTAGAACAACACACTAATAAGAAGGTGAAGTAATATTTTGGCTCCGCACAGTATGTATAAAAGGGAATTAGACAATTTAAAAACTCAGTCATACATCCAGTTCACATATTATACAAATAATTTGTTTCCCATTGTGTGTGTTTCTGGATTTGACGTACGACAGTCCATTCGGAAACATGGTACCAATTTTTTGGCGAGACGAGGAAACGAGTAAATGGTTAAGAGAATAGACTGGAGTGAATGGTGTTAATGAAATTCGTTGGAAGGTAGGTGGGGTACGTAGCTAGATGAATGGATGCAGATAGAAGAAACGTAATTCTCTGCAGCATACCAGGAGATAAAAATCTGACAGAAGGACATAGTTGGAGTGGACAGATGACTCCCAAACATCCTGGAGAAACATGAAAAATGATTAGGGCTTTATCCAGCAGCGAATGTGAAATTGCGGGTGATGGCGATGTTGATGATGGTGTTGATAGTGATGATAGTTGTGGTAGTAATAGTGGATATATGGTGGTGATAATGGTGGGTCTCTATTGGCCTAATCACACTCCTTCACCCTCAGTTTAATTCTTCCTAAATGTATCATGACATCACAGTCAATGGCGGCAGAGAGACCGTTTCAATGCTGCGTTTGATAGTAGACCCTAGGCTTTCGAAAAATCAAGACAGCTTCCTAGTATTTGTCGAAAGATAAAATACTTTCGAAAACGTAAAGTTGTGCATGATGTTTGAAATTATAAAAGAAAATAGATATGAACTACAGGGAAAGACTGGTAATACTGTATATAACATGTCCGAGAACTGATAGAGACTCATGAGAGAACCAAGATAACAGAGTTAATTTCACTCCCCTACCGTTGAACTTATACATCGAAGATGCAATAACGGAACAAGAAGGGAATCTAAGCTTTCGAGATGTGTAACGGAAAGACACTGAAATTTAAGTGGATTGATAAGAATAGAGGAGGTCCTTCGCAGAATCAAAGAAGAAAGGAAAGTGTGCGTAATATGCAGTCCTAAAGCATCAACTGCACACCGACCAGCGCACCGCCGTGAAACGGCATCAAGGAGGCGATGACCCGTGTGCCAATGGAGAAAGCGGTCAGCGCCACATCTCCAGGAAGACAGAGTTCAGCGCCCCCTGTCAACGATGATTTAACCAGCTGCCCATCGCTGTTAGACCAGTTCGGTCTCAGTCTTCGAGAGCATCGGTACTGATAGCAAGATACTACCTAGCTTGCATTCTGCGAGTAGTAATAGTGGCTAAAGTACTTGCAAGTAAGATATACAGAAAGCCACTTCATAAAAAGTTATGTTTATTTCCTTTTGAGAAGTAAAACGTTATATTAAGCAACACGTGATATGTACAGATCATTTTAAATTCCTGCTTCCGGCCATCTTAACTTCCCTCCTTCCTTGTCTGTGTCCGTATTGACTCGCACAGTGGCCGATACAACACATAACACTTATTAGAACAGATGAGAGGATGTTAGGACATGCGTTAACGCGTGAGGGAATAACTTCCAACATCCTAGAGAATGCCGTGGAGAACAAAAATTGTAGCTCAAATCAGAGATTGGAAAATCACCAACAAGCAATATAGAACGCTGTGTCTGTTACTTTGAGATAATATTGTTACAAGAGAGAAAGTCGTGGAGGATCGCATCACATCCGTCAGAAGTTTGGAAGAAGTTGCACCAGGAAATAAAAATATGTGATATATATGTGGTATATGTGAATATTGAATGTCTGCTGCTGGCAATTGGAAACATTCACTCGTTTTCCTCTTTTTCTTATGGCCTTTTTATCGGGTACAGTAAATGCAGAAGTTTATGTTACTGTGGACAATATTTTGTAACTGAATTAATCATAATTAATCTTCGTGAGGCTTAGTTTAATATATTTGACCATTCCAGTCCGTGCTATACTACGTATAAACAATCTTCTTACTATCCCACAGATGTTAGTTGCCCTCGCAAAGTTTGGTCAACTCTTAATCGCACCTGAACCAACTGTGGGAGACGCGCCTACTCTTTACACAGATGGGGTAAACTTCCTTCGGCCGCTTGCGACTGTGGCGCTGAAAGACAGACGGTCAAACACATCGTGCAGGAATGCCCACTAAGGGCATATGAGGGTGACCCATAGGATTTCCTAATGGCGACCCAAGAGGCAATCGACTATATATTACCTAAGCTTGACGTTTGTTTGTGATTGCTCTTCTGTGAGTGTAAATTTACAATTGGTGGTGTCCTTATATACAAATTGTTATTTATTGTTCTGTTTATACATGTGTGATTTTTTTTTTAAATCGTGTAGTTTCTGTGATTTTTTTACTGTGATGTTATGATCCATACGCCAAATAAATAAATAAATAATCCCACAGATACAATCCTGACGTCTTTATTCTCTTTCCACATACCTCACTTATATCTCCCTTAACTGTTTGCAATACCGCTATCTGTTGTTTACCTTCCTCTGTTTAGTACAGTACCAAATCCGTAGTGGATGCAACTTTATGGCAAAAACTTTTTTATGTCAGTTTACATAGATATTTAGCCGAATCCCATCAATGTGGTTTCACTTAGACAGATTCAGTGATTCATAAATTGATTTAGTTAAATTTGTTTATGGAAACGGACAGCGAAATGCAAACCACAAACAACAGCTTTGGTATCTTACCTGCAGTCTGACGTGAGAGGATTATAGGCCGAACTGCCCGTGCACGAACCAGCTGCAGCCTTTCCGTTCACCGCGTCACAGACGTAGAACTTTTGGCAGTCGTACGGGTCTGGGAAGGTCCCGATGCTGCGGCACGTAAAGCTGATGTCCTCGCCAGACTGACGACAGTCTGACCCGTCTGCCGACACGCAGGATGCTGCCGCCAGGGAAGGACGGTGCCCACCTCGTCCATCGCCCAGAAAGACAATCACCTGTCAAACAGAGGATTCTTTAATAAAACTCCCTGCTGCGATTCACTAATCTACCTGTTCCTTAATTACCATGTAGTGCCAGGAAATACTCTACTGGCCATTAAAATTGCTACACCAAGAAGAAATGCAGATGATAAACGGGTATTCATTGGACAAATATATTATACTAGAACTGACATGTGATTACATTTTCATGCAATTTGGGTGCATAGATCCTGAGAAATCAGTACCCAGAACAACCACATCTGGCCGTAATAACGGCCTTAATACGCCTGGGCATTGAGTCAAACAGAGCTTGGATGGTGTGTACAGTACAGCTGCCCATGCAGCTTCAACACGATACCACAGTTCATCAAAAGTAGTGACTGGCGTATTGTGACGAGCCAGTTGCTCGGCCATCATTGACCAGACGTTTTCAATTGGTGAGAGTTCTGGAGAATGTGCTGCAGTCGAACATTTTCTGTATCCAGAAAGGCCCGTACACGAACTGTAACATGCGGTCGTGCATTATCCTGCTGAAATGTAGGGTTTCGCAGGGATCGAATGAAGGGTAGAGTCACGGGTCGTAACACATCTGAAATGTAACGTCCACTGCTCAAAGTGCCGTCAATGAAAACAAGAGGTGACCGAGACGTCGAACCAACGGCACCCCATACCACCACGCCGGGTGATACGCCAGTATGTGATGACGAATACACGCTACCAATGTACATTCACCACAATGTCGCCAAACACGGATGCGACCATCATGATGTTGTAAACAGAAACTCGATTCATCCGAAAAAATGTCGTTTTGCCATTCGTGCACCCAGGTTCGTCGTTGAGTACACCATCGCAGGGGCTCCTGTCTGTGATGCAGCGTCAAGGGGAAACGCAGCCATGGTCTCCGAGCTGATAGTCCATGCTGCTGAAAACGTCGTCGAACTATTCGTGCAGATGGTTGTTGTCTTGCAAACGTCCCCATTGTTGACGCAGGGATCGAGGCGTGGCTGCACGATCCGTTACAGCCATGCGGATAAGATGCCTGTCATCTCGACTGCTAGTGATACGACGCCGTTGAGATCCAGCACGGCGTTCCGTATTACCCTGCTGAACCCACCGATTCCATATTCTGGAAACATTGGATCTCGACTAAAATGAGCAGCAGTGTCGCGATACGATAAACCACAATTGCGATAGGCTACAATCCTACCTTTATCAAAGTTGGAAACGTGATGGTACGCATTTCTCCTCCTTACACGGTGCACCACAACAACATTTCACCAGGCAACGTCGGTCAACTGCTGCTTGTGTATGAGAAATCGGTTGTAAACTTTCCTCATGTCAGCACGTTGCAGGTGTCGCCACCGGCGCCAACCTTGTGTGAATTCTCTGAAAAGCTAATCATTTGCATATCACAGCATCTTCTTCCTCGGTTACATTTCGCGTCTGTAGCACGTCATCTTCGTGGTGTAGCAATTTTAATGGACAGTAGTGTAAAAATTATGTCCCGCCTGTCCGTAGCGAACCTGAAAGCATTACTACGGAATGTCCGCAGGGTGTAACGGGTATAAGCGCAGGTAATTCTGTTAGTGAGCCAGGTCGGTGTGCTGAACAAAATTACGCCTTAGCTCTTTGTAACTTTTCTGTGATGTATACTGCGAGGTGGGGTCTCTAAGACCCCTTTGTTTAAAGCGATATTTAAGGTTCCTGTCATTTGCAATTTTTAATGTAAGTTGTATAATATTTATTTTTATATAAATCAACAGCCAGCATTCTGAAAAATTATAGCATCCCTATAGCAAGTACATTTTCACATAAAACTAAATGTCAGTGCAGAAAACATCAGGTCGTAAAGTGTGTTACGGGTTTGTGGAAGAACTGTTTTATTCACACAAAAAACAACCAATTCTGAATATGTTAAGATACCACGTATAAAGATATCTGCACTTTTATCAGTTATACCCTCTATTTTGACGTCATCATAATATTGAACTCACAAAATCCAATCTGACTCCACACTTAAAATGCTAGAAACCATTTAAAGTGATAACTAGCTGCATTCTACTTCTGTAGAACTTCAAAAATTATCAAAATCCTCCAACATTCACCTTTCCTAAAAGAAATAACTTACTTCAGGGTATCCAACAAGTTTTACGACTGCGCTTAGTGGCAGACAACGTGAAGCACGTTATCTTGCACGACGCTCATCTTGAGTCTCTCACGTACGTTTGGATACGACCTGGAGCAATGTGAAAGGAACCATTTCTTTCCACATTAAATATATACAGTGTAGCGGATTTCTATGGTTTCCATGCTACATGTGGGAAAGTGTTAATCGATGAAAATACATAATCTATTTTTTTTAAATATCAGACTGATTTCATAAGTGGTATTCAACTCCTAAAATAGACGCGTCATATTACGCACTTCCTGAAACCTAGAAAAGTAGAAGATAACTGCTTAGCGACCCACTATTGGAATCAGTGGTGTCATATAAATACTGTGGAGTAATATTTAGCTGCCGATTTCAGTTGGTACGATTACAGAAAAACAAGTGATGGCTTCTATTTATGAAACTGCAGCGTGTCTAGCAAAGTCATCTAGAATACTGCAGACGTATGTAAGTCTGCCATTGGACGTGAGTGTATATAAAGAAGCACATCACATGAGACCTCAGGATATACATAACCCAAAACGTTCCAAAGTTGATTTGATTCCCGCCTTATAAGCGACGTCAGCTCACTATCATGGCAGCTTGAACTAACAACAGTAAACAACAAAGTGCTTTGATTAGTCAGTTGTGAGCAGGTAGTTTTACGTAGAGGACGTGAGGTCAGTGTGTCACCGTTGTTCTGTCGCAAAACGCAATGGGGCGATATCTCTCGATCAGGTGTTCAAGCGCTCTCCAGAATGTTCTGAAAAAACGAAAAGTGTGTGCCAAGATTATCCCGCGCACCTTCGCTCCCAAACAAATACAATGACCCGTGGACGCTTACCACGACTTGATTGAAAAGCCGAACGCGGACAATTATTTTCTAGAAAAAGTCATCACCGGTGATGAGACTTTGTATGATCAATACGAACCTACCACAATACGAAATACTGCAGAAATGCACAATAAGGGTCAAGACTTTGAAGACATAACCAACATTGAGGCCAATATTACCCCCGCTGAACAACATACCAAATAAGAAATTTATCACAGTTTGAAACGGTTGTATCAACTTTCTGTGCATTGTACGCAAGTGAGAATAAGCTATGTGGAACAAGTGGAGCAGTCAAACGACCATCTTCATTTTCGCTATTTTTATTAATTCGGTCTCGAAACTTTCGAATTTACGGTGTGTCACTGACAGGTAGGCGTAACAAAAACTCTGCAAAATGTCTCAAAATATCTGCTTCTGTCGACGTAATTTGTATTGTTTTGTAACTACTTAAATTTGAGTATGAAACTATAGCGCCGCGTAATTCGTTGTATGGGTTCCTTTATGTATCTACTCTGACTGCCACATTCACATACATAAGTGGTAAGTTTGTATTGTTACTTGCACAGACTATTTCGAGGCCAAAAGTGCGTAATATGTTATTAATTAGTGACGATTTGGACATGCTCATTTTACACATACCTCAACTTCAGTAAACTATACTTTCCTTATTAATTTATCATGATAAGTTGTAAGATATTAGTATTAGTGTAGTGCATATTTTATAGCCATTTTTATTAGTTTACTGAACAAAACAGGTAAAGGTAATACCTTTCCTCATATTATCTAAAAAGAGTCTGCGCTCCGGCATACGTTCGATTTCACTCCTGTAGTAATCTAATGACTCGGAGTTGACAATGTAATCGAGGGAGTTGTCATGTTATAGAAACACCTAATGCGTTCTTCTCGGTAGTTTTTTCATTGTAATACGAGTGTAAGACATCTCATGTGTTGGCAGAAAATGCTCTCTGCTATTGACACATCCCTGGAAAGAAATTCGTAATACAAAGCGCCTTATTGTGCCTCCAGATGCATAACATATACTAAATAATCAAAAGTATCGGGACACCTAGCTGAAAACGACATACAAGTTCTTGGCGCCCTCCATCGGTAATGCTGGAACTCAATAAGGTGTTGGCCCACCTTTAGCCTTGATGACTGCTTCCACTCTCGCAGGCATACGTTCAGTCAGGTGCTGGGAGGTTTCTTGCGGAATGGGAGACCATTCTCCACGGAGTGCCGCACTGAGAAGAGGTATCGATGTCGGCGTTCCAAAACATCCCAAAGGTGTTCTATAGGATTCAGGTCAGGACTATGTGTACGCCAGTCCATTACACGGATGTTATTCTAGTGTAACCACTCCGCCACAGGCCGTGCAATATGAACAGGTGCTCGATCGTGTTGAAAGATGCAATCGCCGTCCCCGTATTGCTCTTCAACAGTGGGAAGCAAGAAGGTGCTTAAAATATCAATGTAGGCCTGTGCTGTGATAGTGCCACGCAGAACAACAAGAGGTGCAGGCCCCCTCCATGAAAAACACGACCACACCATAACACCACCGCCTCCGAATTTTACTGATTGCACTACACACGCTGGCAGATTACGTTCACCGGGCATTCGCCATACCCACACCCTGCCATCTGATCGCCACATTGTGTACCGTGATTCATTGCTCCACACAACTCTATTCCACTGTTTGATCGCCCAATGTTTACGCTCATAACATCAAGCGAGGAGACGTTTGGCACTTAGCGGCGTGATATGTGGCTTATGAGCAGCCGCTCGACCATGAAATCCGTTTTCTCACCTCCCACCTAAATGCCATAGTACTTGAAGTGGATCCTGATGCAGTTTCGAATTTCTGCGTGATGGTCCGGATAGATGTCTGACTGTTACACGTTACGACCCTCTTCAACTGTCGGTGGTCTCAGTCAGTCAACAGACGAGGTCGGCCTGTACGCTTTTGTGCTGTACGTGTCCCTTCACGTTTCCATTTCATTATCAGATCGGAAACAGTGGACCTAGGGATGTGTAGGAGTGTGGAAATCTCGCGTACAGACGTATGACGCAAGTGACACCCAGTCACCTGACCACGTTCGAAGTCCGTGAGTTCCGCGAAGCACCCCATTCTGCTCTCTCACGATGTCTAATTACTACTGAGGTCGCTGGTATGGAATACCTGGCAGTAGTTGGCAGCACAACGCACCTAATATAACATACGTATGTTTTTGGGGGTGTCCGGACACTTTTGATCACATAGTGTATTTTGTGGACACATCTGTATTTTTTGTGTATTTTCTTGTTTAAGTGAAATTATTTTGTCTAGTCATTAACAGCTGTTCTGCCTATGAAGCACATTATTTGTGACGACAAATAAGGAAAAAAATGGCTTATGTACGTAAAACACAAAATCCTAGACTTGGAAATTTACAGTTTTTGAGGAACGTGTGGAATGACAATATTTTCTACGTAAATTAATACTCGTGTTTTATCTTTTCTGAACATTTAATGCTGTTGGTGTTTTACTGTTACGTGCTACTGTTACTGTTTACGTGCTTATAATACTCTTTGTATTTATGAACAGGTTTTTCAGTGCAAAAGCGGAGGAGCCTTTTATTGTATGCACGGAAATAACAAGTTCGAGTGAAGCTTGCTTGGCCACCGTTCCGTCCATCTCACGGATATAGCAACGGATTGCAGTAATTATTCAGAACCCGGTTGTTATTAAATTTTCGAAGCTCGATTTGTTAGTGCGAACAATATTGAAGCACTTGAGATATTCAAAAGTTCTTGCGGTTGCAAAAAAAACCAAGTAAATTATTCCACTAAAACGTAATGTTTCGGGCAAGCTTAGAAATTTAATTTAGCCTAAACGTAAATTTCACTCTCAGGCTTTTGAGAGTTAATTCTCTGGTCTTTGCTTGAGATGTTCCTTGTTTACCGTCATTCATTAATTTCTTTCTGTAGTTCAATTCCCCATATAGTCTTCCTGGTTTATGTTTTCCGCGATTTCCTTAAATCGATTGTTACATAGAGCCATTGCCCAATGAATTCCAACCAGCGCTTCTCCTTCACCTGTTATAACATCGTCGTCGATGGGACGATTCAGCATATTCTGCCTCCTTTCTTCCCCCCCCCCCCCCCCAACCCAACATTGCGCACTGTATGAAAGTGTGGCACAAACGTCAAATTGTCGCAGTTCGTCATATCTGCGAATTGTGAGGCGCACTGATTTTAATTATAGTGATAAACTGTAAAACAGTCATTCAGGAAAGCTCGTTGGTCATCCTGAATATAGCAAATGATTCACGTCAAAAACAGCCTAACTAACGTGAGAACTACTTTCTGATATGACTTCTTCGATGTCCCTCATCCCATACACGGCACAAATGTTTCGAGCCGCCTTCACTGGCTTCATCACTGCACGTGTTAGAACTTTTAGCATTTTGGATACGTTTTGAACACTTAATTAATGCTTCTCATAATTGTCAAAGGTGCAACATTCGATGAGCAGCCATTAGAAACTCAAATAAAAAGATTACGATTGATAAATACTTTAATAGCAACCTGAGTGATAACGCACGTACACACACACACACACACACACACACACACACACACACACACAAAAGAAATGGTATTGAATGTATGTACCAACGTACTACTTTCACGTAAATTTTGCCCACGATGGTAGTTTATGTATTTCAATATTCCTCACATCATATGCTGATTGAGTAATAGCCAGAATCGGTATGTCGAGGATATTTCGCGCTAAAATCCAGACTGCAGTTTTAAATAATATGCAATACAAAAAAACTTTATGCTTGCCAATGCGAGTGAAGAACAATAGGACATGGAAACTTTCAGTTACTTTTTTTGCCTGTTTAGGAGCCAGCTAATCCTTCCTGTTATTGAGTCACAGAACGACATAAACGTAAATTTCTATTCATCCTCCTCGGGGGACGTTTTGCTTACGAGTCTTCGATGAAATAGCTTGTGAAAATTGTTGGTTGAAGTAGCTGGTTCCTTTGAAAAGTGGCTCATTTCTTTCGACACGTTTCCGAGATCTGAAACAGCTTCCGCTCGATGCACCAAGGTCCTCACAACAGAACGTTTCTGTTTTGGGACGTGAAATTAAACACCTTTCAGCTATCTAGTTCCCAACTTTATCTTACTTGGAAACCCGTTCCAGCGTTTTATTACGCCATCTTCAGGCTATTGAGCGACGTGTAGGAAGCTTCTACCACGAGTATAACCAAAACAGGGGACAGCAATACTGGCAGTAGTAGAGTTTTGCTATACCGATCACTTCAACCATCTTCTGCCGCCAGCCACCAACATGACGCAAGGTGTACATAATGAACTTTGCGAGCTTTGCAACCATCATATTGAAGTCCTGCCAACTGACAAGGGCAGTGCAGTCGTTATAATGGAACGATGCGACTGTAATGCAAAGATTTCGAAGAGGAGGCGTACCAAAAATTTTCACGTGACGCAATATCCACAATAATGAGGAAGACTTTCTCCGGCAGTCTTCGGTGGAATGGAGTATTATTCGAAATTTCCTCCCTCAGGCAATTCGACCAATTACATTTTACGCCTACCAAAAATTCATAAGATGGACATATCGATAAGTCAACCGCGAGCACCATTGGACTCCCCCCTTACTCCAGACGCTGGTCGCGTGCGCACCGTATCAAGGACATGACCAGCTTCACCAGCTGAACTCGTAATCTAGTGGTTAGCTTTACTGCTTCTAGATCGAGGGGTCCCAGGTTCAGTTCCCAGTCTGGTAGAAGATTTTCTTTACTTGTGGACTGGGTGTTTGTGTTGTCTTAATGTTCTCACCTCATCTTCGACACAAAGGTGCAAACGTCGCCGAAATCGCCTCAAGCAGAAACACATTCACCTGGTGGGCGAACAATCTCGGATGGGAAACTTCCTGGCAGATTAAAACTGTGTGCCCGACCGAGACTCGAACTCGGGACCTTTGCCTTTCGCAGGCAAGTGCTCTACCAACTGAGCTACCCAAGCACGACTCAAGCCACGTCCTCACAGCTTTACTTCTGCCAGTACCTCGTCTCCTACCTTCCAAACTTTACAGAAGCTCTCCTGCGAACCAGGGTGAAAATATCATTCTGTAATCTCGGATGGGGTCTCCCGGTCAATAACGACATACAATCAGTTTGATTTGAATCAGCTGAATTAAATGCCTTCGTCTTGGAGAAGGGACTTTGATCTCACATTTCATGTGTGTTCCCATCAAATCTCTGCTATCCCAATAATTTGACAGTACTTTTGTGTATTTATTTAATCATAACTGTACATCATTGTATTTTTTGTATGGCGAAGTGTATTTTAACCAGACAGTGTCGATATGAGAATCCTGTTAGTGTCAGTTATAGCCAATCTACACTCATGGGGAAAAAATTGTAACACGAAGAAGGAGTTGTGCAAAAAAGGTGCAAATGGCTCTAAGCAGTATGGGACTTAACATCTGAGGTCATTAGTCCCCTAGACTTAGAACTACTTAAACCTAACTAACCTAAGTACATCACACACATCCATGCCCGAGGCAGGATTCGAACCTGCGAACTTAGCAGCAGCTCGGATCCGGACTGAAGCGCCTAGAACCGCTCGTCCACAGCGGCCGGCTAAGGAATTGTATGCGTTCTACACCTGAAAGATGCTATCTCTTTCAATATCGTACCAGTCGCACGAGACTGGCTCCAGTAGCACCACTATGAAGATGCAAATCAGATTTGCTTCAGGCACACGCTATAACGGTCAGGAGCGTTAGTTACCTTAGAGATCTCAAGTGATGAGCTGATGTAAGTCAAGAATGACTTTAAGACGACAAAGACGCCATTATCATCCCCATAATGAGTTTGAACGAGGTCGCGTAATAGGACCTCGAGAAGGTGGGTGTTGTTCCACGATACTGCGTAAATAATTGTCACGAATGTAACCACTGTACATGACTGCTGGCACCGGTGGTCACGAGAATGTAAGAAGACCGGGCACTGGACAGCCAAGTGACACTACTGAGAGGTAAGACCATCGTGTTCGACGTATGGCTCTGGCGCATCGTACTCCAGCTGCAGCAGCAATATGAGCAGCAGTTGGTACCACAGTGACACAACGAACTGTTACAGATCGGTAACTTCAAGGACACATCTGAGCCAAACGCCCTGTATCGTGCATTCCATCGATCCCAAACCACCGTCCTTTCTGATTTGAATGGTGTCAAGAGTGAGCTCATTGGAGGGCGGGATGGAGAGCTGTTGTGGTTCCTGAAGAAAGCTGGTTCGGCTTCGGTGCCAGTGGTGGCCCGGTGTCAGTTAGAAGGAGGTCAGTGGGGGGACCTGCAAGCACCCGGCTTCATGCTGGACGAACTGGACCCACACGTGGAATTATGATCTGACGTGCGATTTCGTGTGGTCAGTAGAAGCACTCTCGTGGTTATTCCATGCACCCTGACTACAAATTAGTACGTCAGGCTGGTGATTCGACCTGTTGTGCTGCCATTCATAAACAGCATTCAGGGGGTGTTTTGCTACAGGATATATCTCGCTCACGTACGCTGTTGTAGTTCAACATGCTCTGCAGGGTGTCGACATGTCGCCTGGTCTGCTCGATCAACAGGCCTGTCTCCAGTCGAGCACATATGGAACATCATGGGACGACAACTACTGCGTCATCCACAACCAGCATCAACCGTCACTGTGTTGACCGACAATGTGCAACAGGTAGAAACTCCATACCACAAACTGACATCCGGCACTTGCACCATACAATGCATGCACATTTGCGTGTTTGCATTCAACATTCCGCATTCGGGAGGACGACGGTTCAATCCCGCTTCCGGCCATCCTGATTTAGGTTTCCCGTGATTTCCCTAAATCGCTCCAGGCAAATTCCGGGATGGTTCCCTTGAAAGGGCACGCCCGACTTCCTTCCCCGCCCTTCCCTGATCCGACGAAACGGATGACCTCTTAGTTTGGTTTCTTCCCACAAAAAACAACCCAACAACAACAACATTCAAGATTCTGGCGGTTACTCTGGGTATTAGTGTACCAACATTCTACATTTGCAATGGCTTACCTCGCGCTTACGTTAACTCGTGATCTTGCAGTGTTAAGCCTTAAATATGTTATCTAGACAGACATATTCCCGAAATTCCATTACTCTACATTGCGTTTCATTCCATCAGTGTACTTATGGCGAACTTTGTGGCCATCACCACGCTCCTGCAAAGCCTACTTGCTTTTATCGTTACGTTGGTTGCGAAGCAGGGGGATATAACCAGCGTGATTGAATTTCTTGTAACTTCGTTCATTACGAAGATACGAGTATAAACAGTAGTACCTCCATGGTAGATAAATAACATTTGCTTCACAGATGTTTATTTTGTTTCTTGACAAAATGTTATTGTGCGTGTGATTGAAAATCGGATATATGAATTGTATAATTGGATATCATTATATAAGTTGGATATATGAATTGCGTATTCATCTATGTTTGTAATAATGTAAAGCAGTTTGATATGCGAATGGCCCACATCAGAAAGGCCAGGTGGAGAATGCTATGTAACATCCGAATCATCAGTGTGCTACAAATAATGTACAAGTTTATTATTTCCAGTTTCGAAAAACCAGAGAGAATCACTATCACACAAAATGCTCGCAGTTCTTCATTACAAGTCCACGTTGTAATAATAAACCAATTTTCGCTTACCACAAAGATAATCCTCGCAGCTAGCAGTAGACCCATTTTGATCGGATGGTCTTAGTCCCCCGAGGCCGCAGTATATATACATTCGTGTCCTCGAGTTTATCGGAATAACTTCTGATAACAAGCAGGCGATGATTCCACAGGTATCAAGATCGTTATCGGAAAATTTGATTAATGTAAACGTCAGACGTCAATTACGCGTAAAGCTGCATAGTTTCGTGAAATACGGGGACCGAGTAACACATTGCGTATTACTTGGAAAAACTTGCAAAACAATGTAAAGCTTCCATCGATCAGAAGGTTGGTATGAGTACCACAGTGATTCACTAGGCATGGTCTGATTGGAGGTGCCTCTTGCGACATTGAATCCGACTTAGCCAGTCAGTTGAAGGGGTTATACAATTTAACGTTGACTCCGAACCATGGCGCAAATGATAATTTTTTACATTAATAAACATTCCTAGATTGTTTTCGTAATCAGTACATTATATTTACATTTTATTTATGTAACGGATTTCGCCCCCATCCCTCCCCCCCCCCCCCCTCAACTCGCTTTTGGATACTAGTGCCTATGTGCTGCATTTATGTAATGGATCCCCATCCCCACCACTTCCTCTCCACTTCTCGAATAAACGTTTTTATTCCTCTACACTTTCCTGTATTCCCACCCACTGCAGTTATAAACCGTTGTGCTTACTTATACGTACATTACAGTTACCTATTATGTTGACCCACCACGTTTGTATGATGTGAGATATTATTGGCTTAGGTGGTAGTTTTGTAAGCATCATTATTTTACAGTACATTCAGGTTTTACTTATGTAACGGTTCCTCCCTCCTACCCTCCCCCTATCTCTCCCTACCTCCTGTCCTCCCCTTTTCGCTAATTACGATACTGGGTGTCATTCTTTTTATTTGTATCCACGGAAGTCATGAGATGCTGTGTTCTCTCAGTTGATAAAATTTTCCGTGATAAATCACGATAATTAGGTTACCCTACCCTTCTACTAGATGACCTACACTTATTATCTTTACCCTCCACATATTATTAGCACATACTGTATTTCTGTAATGGATCCCCCTCCCCTTTTTTCTACAGTTTTGATGTAGTCTGCTACTCCCTATATTTACAACCGCTGCACTTAGTTGTTCTGCTTCAGTGCAGTTGCTTTTTGTCATAGTCAGTGCGTGAGAATCACTGGTGTCGGTTTGTGTCTACTAATCCTCATATATGGACAAGCAGATAACACCAGTTTCTTCTTAATTTTCCTCTTTCGTGCTGTGTGCAACACAGACTCGGCCTGTTCTCATGCCGCTGTCGTCTTCGGCTAGTAAGTCTATGACTATATCTCAGCTCTTGCCTATGGTCTACAGGCCTTATTCAGGTATCTTGAAGTGTTACAGATGAGCACCGTATAGTCTACTTTATTAGATTATTCTTGGAATAGTTAGTCCGCTATTCCCGTATATGACCATAAGTTTGTGATGAGATTCCGCTATATGGCCGTTTTACACGGTTAATGTCTTAAGTACTTAATATGTCAAACCAATATTGATATTACCTTCGTTCTTGGTATATTTTGTTGAGCCTTATGACGTTAGGTGCCTTGTTAGCACTTTATGTGTCACATAGTATTTAACCAATACCCCCAATGCCCCCGTCCCGATTTTATTTCTTGTTGCTTTACCTGATCAGAACCCATCTCCTTTTGTGAACTGTAGATTCGGTATACTCATATGTGTTTTCATTAATGCATATTAATGTGGATTTTCAAATTGCAGAGGTCATACATTATTATGTTCCAATAGACTTTACACTTTAGTAATTTTGGTCATGCCTACATGATCGACCTATATATCATTACAGAGCACAGTGACAAGTTTGATGAATGATTCTTTTTCGAGTAATTATTCCTCTTTTATCAATCTTGTCTTCGTACAAGCATCTATATGCTTATGATTGGTTTTGTCTCAATGTTTGCTTAGGTATTTTGTTGTTTCATTTTAGCATCGCCGGCCGAAGTGGCCGTGCAGTTAAAGGCGCTGCAGTCTGGAACCGCAAGACCGCTACGGTCGCAGGTTCGAATCCTGCCTCGGGCATGGATGTTTGTGATGTCCTTAGGTTAGTTAGGTTTAACTAGTTCTAAGTTCTAGGGGACTAATGACCTCAGCAGTTGAGTCCCATAGTGCTCAGAGCCATTTGAACCATTTTAGCATCTATACTGTATATGGACATGCATTTTAATTTTTAGTGCTGGTTACGACATAGACCAGTTGTACATGTGTACGTAGCTCATTTCACTATATTATGTTTGTTATTATATTTCATGTACGATAATGGACAATATTAGTGGATATTTGTTTGCTTGATATTAACGACCTATTTTTTAATCATGCTGTTCATATAAAGTGATTTCCATTGTTTTAGCTTTCCAGATACATAGGTTTACATGAGTGGTACTGTAATGGGTCTCAATCGTATATAGATACTCAATTCTGTTTTCACGTTACATTCTCTGTACCATGATTGAGTTTTACTATATCTCACAGTGTGCACAGCAGTACTGACATAGCCGGCCGGAGTGGCCAAGCGGTTAAAGGCGCTACAGTCTGGAACCGCGCGACTGCTACGGTCGCAGGTTCGAATCCTGCCTCGGGCATGGATGTGTGTGATGTCCTTAGGTTAGTTAGGTTTAAGTAGTTCTAAGTTCTAGGGGACTGATGACCTTAGAAGTTAAGTCCCATAGTGCTCAGAGCCATTTGAACCATTTGAACCAGTACTGACAGAGTACGCATGATGATACACCCCAATCTGAACTTTTAAAGCGTGCAATATGTTATGGAAAACTGAAGATTTTTTTTTACTTTGAAACTGTCATTAATGTTTAGGAACGAAATACAAATTTACATGGACAAGAAAGTGATGCTACTGACTACTTACTAAGTGGGACAAAGCCGTTTCCGGGACAAATAATTTATTCAAACTAGCGTCTGAATATTCGCCACCCCCCTATGGTATCAATTCCCCTCCAACCCCTGGATATGGCGGGAAATTTTGACGGGAAAAGGTCAATTGGTCAATCTCCACTAACCTAACTTCCCCCTCCCCCACCCCCTCCCCCTCTTGTATGGCGTTACCCTCGGAAGTAGCGGGAAATGGTGAGTCACGGTCCTGCTGCCGGAGAGGGAAGTTAGTTTAGTCTACTTTATTTATTTTTGGTGGGAATCGGTATATCTTTACTGAAGAAGAAGGCAGGCTATTTTATTTGTATATTTATAGCTCAACCGAGTTACCTCCAGTAACCTAACTCGGAGATGTGAGTGTTCGCCTCGATGTGCAGGGTCTGACTGAGCTAGTTTGCACAACGTCCACCATAGGGCATTGTTGGCCTTTCCCACCACCCCGCCCCCTGCTTCTATGATACCACGCACACTCGACCGTCACCCTTTCCCTGAAAATGGCGGGAAACGCCAGTCTCTGTCCAACTTCCAGAGAGGATGGTTAGGTTAGTGTACTTTATTTATTTCTTTTGGGAAACTGAAGGAAAGATGGCTCCTAATTACTTATTGATATGTATAGTGCAACACAACAAGTGCCTAAAATCGCAATACGGCACACACTGTACAAGGTCGAAAGATCAGAGCGATTGTCAGTTAAGGTTGGAGTTCTGCAGTAATGAAGTTAGTTTAAATGTGAAGGAGTATTGGGAGCCAGGAATTGTGTATGTGTTGCGCAGCTCAGTGCTACGGTACTGTGACGCAAGTGGGTCGGCAGAGCGCCGAGCTAAGCAACATGAAAGACAATGCTGGTCATCGACCAGCGGAGGACGTGACAAGAAACAGCTCGCCAACACCCTGGGTGTCAACATCGACGGCAGTAATTGGGACAGTTACGCCAGCCGAGCTACACTAGAATATTCCACCGATCTACTGGTGAGAAAGAACCGAAGGCATCAGTGGCAGCCAGCTCGTCATCATCGACCATGGTGAGGCACTGGAGTGACACAGAGCCTGGGTCACTGGCACCGCCACCAGTTCGGTGCATGCACTGCCATCAGAGTCGTTGTAATAGTCTCTGCTGTAATGCAAGTCGTCGCCTAGGAAGCGCCAGAGTGCCACTGTAGTCATCACCATCACTATCCTCGGACTCCAAGAGCAGGCAACCATCTGGCATGGGAGTCATCGTCTGGGGTATGTTGTGTTATCAGCGCTGTCGCCATTGTCCTGGGACGCTGCCTCCACAACTGACCTGTCCCCCTGCCGTCACCGGCACGCCCTCAGCCCTGATCACAGTAGAGGCCTGCAGTTCATGGTTCCAGCCACCACGTTACGACGCAGCAAGGCCGTGGCGGTGCAGCTCAGGCGTCGGATTCCAGTGCAGCTAAAGTTGCAGCAGTGGATACACATGTGAGCATCCACCGTCCACCCTAGTCGCCGCGATAATGTTAAGAGCGGAAACAAACCTTGCCCAGAGGGCCATCAACCCCCATCAGACAATGTATTGCAGTTGATCAATAAATGTTGTTATTCCATCATCAGGAGCCATATGTGGACACACCTAACACCATGACATGAGGAGTAACACCGCTATATTTCTCCAAATCGTTTGAAGAATGGAACATCTCACCAGGTTACCATTATTCTCGCCGACTCTCATCCGGAGTCGCACAGAAAAGCGGTTCACCGATGACAGCAATGCGATACCACGCATCAGAATTCCATGTTTGTCGGTCACGGCGCCAGTCCAGAGGCAGCCGTTTGTGTAGTTGCGTCAACGGTAGCCTAAGCTTGCAATGGTAATTCCATAGTCCGCCTGCTGTTAGCCTCCGACTAATGGTACGGGGTGACACAAGATGTTTCAGGCAGTCAGTTAGCTGTTCTCGGATTGCAAGTGCAGATATGAAAAAGTTACTGAGTCTTTGTGAACAATAAAGCGATCCTCACGTTTTGTGGTCAGACGTGGTCGACCAGAACCTATCGACAAGTATGTCTCCCCTCAAGTTGCCATGTTGTCCAACACTGGACCACTGTCACTTCCAAATACACTACAAGTCTGGAGCTTGCAAAATTGGACCAGCCGGCCAATTGAACCCCGCTTCAAACTCTGTCAAGTGCTTGCTGATCTCTGTTCGACGAGTACACGCCATCTCCTCCTCCACAGCTATCACTGAACATCCGATGCTGTTCACGCCCATTGCATGAGGTGACAAAAGTCATGAGATAGCGATGGCGTTAGTAACGCGAACTCAAGGTATAGAAGGACAGTGCATTGGCGGAACTGTCGTTTGTACTTAGGTAACACATGAGAAAAGGTTTCCGACGTGGTTATGGCCACACGACTGCAATTAACAGTTTTTGAATGAGGAATAGTAGTTGGAGCTAGATGCATGGAACATTCTGCTCCGGAAATTGTTACGGAATTCAGTACTCTGAGATCCCCAGTGTCAA
Organism: Schistocerca piceifrons; assembly: GCF_021461385.2. Classification (NCBI taxonomy): domain Eukaryota; kingdom Metazoa; phylum Arthropoda; class Insecta; order Orthoptera; family Acrididae; genus Schistocerca; species Schistocerca piceifrons. The sequence continues at coordinate 546,596,442 of NC_060141.1, read as the reverse complement.
CTGTGTGCCGAGTATACCAAATTTCAGGCATTACCTCTCACCACATAGAACGCGACAGACAAACCCTGTGCCGGCCGCTGTGGCCGAGCGGTTCTAGGCGGTTCAATCTGGAACCCCGCAACCGCTACGGTCGCAGGTTCGAATCCTGCCTCGGGCATGGATGTCTGTGATGTCCTTAGGTTAGATAGGTTTAAGTTGTTCTAAGTTCTAGGAGACTGATGAGCTCAGATATTAAGTCCCATAGTGCTCAAAGCCTTTTGAACCATCAGACAAACCCAGTGTCCGTCGACCTACGCTTACCGACGAAAGCAGCGGTGTTTGCCAAGAATTGTCACTGCTAACAGAGAAGTAAAACAGCTTGAAACAACAGCAGAAATCAATGTTGGACGTACAAAGAAATCATCCGTTACGACAGTGCGGCAAAATTTGGCGTCAATGGGCTGTTCCAGCAGTACCTTTGTTAACAGCACGACATCGCCTGCAGCGCATCTCCTGGGGTCGTGACCCTATCGGTTGGACCCCAGACGACTGAAAAACCGTGGCCTGGTCAGACGAGTCCCGAATGCAGTTGGTAAAAGCTGATTGTAGGGTTCGTGCGTGCTGCAGATCCTACGCAGCCATGGACCCAAATTGACAACAGGTCGCTGTGCAAGGTCGTGGCGGATCCATAACTGTGTGGGCTGTGTTTACATGGAATGGACTGAGTCCTCTTGTCCGACTGAACCGTTCATTGACAAGAAATGGTTATGTTCGGCTACTTGGACACCATTCATGTATTTCATTTTTATGGATGATAATGCGGCATGTCACTGGGCAAGAACTGTTCAGGATTGCTATGAAGAACCTTCTGGACGATTCTAGAGAATAACTTGTCCAGCCAGACATTAATCTCATCGAACGTTTATGGGACATAATCGAGAGGTCAGTCGATGCACAAATTCCTGCACCGGCAACCCTTTCGCAATTATGGACAGCTATAGAGGCTGCATGTCTCAATATTTAAGCAGGGGTCTTCAAACGAATTATTGAGTGCACGCCATGTCGAGTTCCTGCAATACACTGGGCAAAAGGAGATCCGACACGATAATGCGAGGTATCCCATGAGCTCAGCGAACATACCTCGTAACACCAAACACCACTACTGCACTCTGGTGACCATTCTGCCTATCTGAGAGAATTTTAACATTTAGACAACTGTGGGTGGTGTGCACACGTACTAAGTTACGCTGACATTCGACGATGTTTACCGGGAGCATCACTTTTTTTGCCAGTCATTGTGTGCTCTATATCTCCCTTCACTACACTACTCAACAATTCAACACAAGAATGGTTTCCTCATATCCCTCAAAATCAGACAAAAAATCAACACAACGCAGTGAACAACGACGAGTGGACACCTATGACACAGAAAATCCAAACGAAGCAAAACACAATCGAAATAGCTCTTCAAAGCACACACACAACCACACAACATGTCGGTACCATGTTTTTAATCGTGGCTGCTGCGAGGCAAACGGAACTGGCAGGCGGACTTTGACAGTAGTGGTGTAGTGCAGGTGACTTGCCGGACGATGGTCGGGCTGCCGGCGGCACGGCAGAATGCTCACTGGAGTCGGTTGGGAGCGTCTCCTTGGTGGCGACGTGGGTGCGGCAGGTGATGGCTGTCTTGCTGCTGCGGCCAGAGATGCACGTCCAGCGTTAGCGGCAGTGGCGCGCAGAAGATTTCAAGGTCACTGCCGAGGTCTCTCTTACGGCGTCTCTGAGTGAATCGAGTCCCGCACTTAGCTGTGTCCATTGATGTCTCGAAGCCAAGTTCTCCCACAGTTCTGGAGAGATCTCTCTTTGCGCGTAGCCATGCACTTCATAAGCCACATCAAGTTTTTTTTCTGACCAATCAAAGTGTTTCAACAACACTTTATTGACCATTACGCACTGCCCAGATAGATTTAAAAAAATACTTTCATAATATAATACTTTCATAAGACATTTCATCCCCTATTTCAAAGCTTTATTGTTGTTGTGGTCCTGAGACTGGTTTGATGCAGTTCTCCATGCTACTCTTTCCTGTGCAAGCTTCTTCATCTCCCAGTACATACTGCAACCTACATCCTTCTGAATCTGCTTAGTGTATTCATCTCTTGGTCTCTCTCTACGATTTTTACCCTCCACGCTGCCCTCCAATACTAAATTGGTGATCCCTTGATGCCTCAGAACATGTCCTACCAACCGATCCCTTCTTCTAGTCCACCTGTACCACAAACTCCTCTTCTTCCCAATTCTATTCAATACCACCTCATTAGCTATGTGACCTACCCATCTAATCTTCAACATTCTTCTGTAGCATCACTTTCGAAAGCTTCTACTCTCTTCTTGTCCAAACTATTTATCGTCCATGTTTCACTTCCATACATGGCTACATTCCTTACAAATACTTTCAGAAACGACTTCCTTACACTTAAATCTATACTCGATGTTAACAAATTTCTCTTCTTCAGAAACGCTTTCCTTGCCATTGCCAGTCTACATTTTACATCGTCTCTACTTCGACCATCATCAGTTATTTTGCTCCCCAAATAGCAAAACTCCTTTACTACTTTAAGTGTCTCATTTCCTAATCTAATACCCTCAGCATCACCCGATTTAATTCGACTACATTCCATTAGTTTCGTTTTGCTTTTGTTGATCATCTTATATCTTCCTTTCAAGACACTGTCCATTTCGTTCAAGTGCTCTTCTAAGTCCTTTGTTGCCTCTAACAGAATTACAATGTCATCGACGTAACTCAAAGATTATATGTCTCCTCCATGGATTTTAATTCCTATTCCGAATTTTTCTTTCGTTTCCTTTGCTGCTTACTCAATATACAGATTGAATAACATCGGGGATAGGCTACAAACCTGTCTCACTCCTTTCCCAACCACTGCTTCCCTTACATGCCCCTCGACTCTTATAACTGCCATCTGGTTTCTGTACAAATTGCAATTAGCCTTTCGCTCCCTGTATTTTACTCCTGCCACCTTCAGAATTTGAAACAGAGTATTCCAGTCAACATTGTCAAAAGCTTTCTCTAAGTCTACAAATGCTAGAAACGTAGGTTTGCCTTTCCTTAATCTATCTTCTAAGATAAGTCGTAGGGTCAGTATTGCCCCACGTGTTCCAATATTTCTGCGGAATCCAAAGTGATTTTCCACGAGGTCGGTTTCTACCAGTTTTTCCATTCGTGTGTACAAAATTTGCGTTAGTATTTTGCAGCCGTGACTTATTAAACTGATAGTTTGGTAATTTTCACATCTGTCAACGCCTGCTTTCTTTGGGATTGGAATTATTATATTCTTCTTGAAGTCTGAGAGTATTTCGCCTGTCTCATACATCTTGCTCACCAGATGGTAGAGTTCTGTCAGTACTGGCTCTCCCAAGGCTGTCAGTAGTTCTAATGGAATGTTGTCTATTCCTGGGACCTTGTTTCGACTCAGGTCTTCCAGTGCTCTGTCAAACACTTCACGCAGTATCATATCTACCATTTCATCTTCATCTACATCCTCTTCCATTTTCATAATATTTTCCTCAAGTACATCGCCCTTGTATAGACACTCTATATACTTCATCCATCTTTCTGCTTTCCCTTCTTTGCTTAGAACTGGGTTTCCATCTGAGCTCTTGATATTCATACAAGTGGTTCTCTTCTCTCCAAAGGTCTCTTTAAATTTCCTGCCGGCAGTATCTATCTTACCCCTAGTGTGATAAGCCTCTATATCCTTACATTAGTCCTCTAACCATCCCTGCTTAGTCATTTTGCGCTTCATGTCGATTTCATTTTTGAGACGTTTATATTCCTTTTTGCGTGCTTCATTTACTGAATTTTTGTATTTTCCCCTTTCATCAGTTAAATTCATTATTCCTTCTGTTACCCAATGATTACTACTAGCCCTCGTCTTTTTACCTACTTGATCCTCTGCTGCCTTCACTACTTTTTCCCTCAAAGCTACCCATTCTTCTTCTACTGTATTTCTTTCCCCCATTCCTGTCAATTTTTCCCTTATGCTCTCCGTGAAACTCTGTACAACCTCTGGTTTAATCAGTTTATCCCGGTCCCATCTTCTTAAATTCCCACCTTTTTGCAGTTTCTTCAGTTGTAATCTACAGTTCATAACCAATAAATTGTGGTCAGAGTCAACATCTGCCCCTGGAAATGTCATACAATTTAAAATCTGGTTCCTAAATCTCTGTTTTACCATTACATATCTATCTGATACCTTCTAGTATCTCAGGGGTCCTCCCATGTATACAACCTTCTTTCATGATTCTTGAACCAAGTGTTAGCTATGATTAAGTTATGCTCTCTGCAAAATTCTCCCAGGCGGCTTCCTTTTTCATTTCGTATCCTCAATCCATATTCACCTACTACGTTTCCTTCCCTCCCTTTTCCTACTATCGAATTCCAGTCACCCATGACTATTGAATCCTCGTCTCCCTTCACTATCTGAATAATTACTTTTATCTCATCATACATTTCATCATTTTCTTCGTCATCTGCAGAGCTAGTTGGCATATAAACTTGTACTACTCTAGTAAGCGTGGACTTCGGGTCTACCTTGGCCACAGTAATGCGTTCATTATGCTGTTTGTAGTATCTTACCCACACTCCTATTTTTTTAATTCATTATTAAACCTACTCCTACATTACCCCTATTTGATTTTGTATTTATAGCCCTGTATTCACCTGACCAAAAGTCTTGTTCCTCCTGCCACCGAATTTCACTAATTCCCACTATATCTAACTGTAACCTATCCATTTCCATTTTTAAATTTTCTAACCCACCTGCCCGATTAAAGGATCTGACATTCCACGCTCCGATCCGTAGAATGCCAGTTTTCTGATAACGACATCCTCTTGAGCAGTCCCCGCCCGGAGATCCGAATGGGGGACTATTTTACCTCCGGAATATTTTACCCAGGAGGACGCCATCTACATTTAAACATACAGTAAAGCTGCATGTCCTCGGGAAAAAATACGGCTGTAGTTTCCCCTTGCTTTCAGCCGTTCGCAGTACGAGCACAGCAAGGCCGTTTTGGTTAGTGTTACGAGGGCAGATCAGTCAATCATCCAGACTGTTGCCCCTGCAACTACTGAAAAGGCTGCTGCCCCTCTTCAGGAACCACACGTTTGTCTGGCCTCTCAACAGATACCCCTCTATTGTGGTTGCACCTACGGTACGGCTATCTGTATCGCTGAGGCACGCAAGCCTCCCCACCATCGGTAAGGTCCTTGCTTCATTGGGATGGGGTTCAACGCCTTACCGGTTGCATTTCCAAGAACATAGAAAAACAAATTTTTTTGTTTGTAACTGAGAAGTCAAATAACAATTTTCATAGATATATCTATAAGAATTCTTTAGTTGTTTTTTAATAACGATTTATTAAAAAAAACAAAAAATGGAAAACACCACTATTTCACATTGCACCCCCATATGGATGAAATTTCTAAAAATGCCGAAACATGTACTTCTTTATTTCTGCCCGAGAAACCAAATACCAATTTCCGTAAATCTAGCTTCAAAATTGCCTTAATAGTGACATTTTTTCAAAAAACTTTCATCCTGTATTTCATCCCCTTAGCGGGGGAATTCGAAAAAGCCCTATTTAAACGATGCCTACAGCATATCAACATCCTCTCCAAATTTCAGGTTTCTGTCCTAAATGATTTCACCTCGCGGGGTAGCCGCGTTGTCTGAGGCGCCTTTCCACGGTTTGCGCGGCTCCCCCCATCGAAGGTTCGAGTCTTCCCTCGCGCATGAGTGTGTGTTAAGTTAAGTTAGATTAAGTGGTGTGTAAGCCTTGGGACCGATGACCTCAGCAGTTTGGTCCCATAGGTACTTACCACCACCACCTCCTTAGTGATTTTGGCTGGGCTATTAATGAATCAGTCAGGACATTGCCTAATATGTACACTCATCATGCTAAACAGTATGACCACCTACCTAACAGTCAGTATGTCCACCTTTGGCACGGATAACAGCGGCGATGCGTTGTGGCACGTAAGCAATGAGGCCTTGGTAGGTCGCCTGTCGAAGTTGGCACCACATGTGCACACACTTGTCATTTAATCCCCGTGAATTACGGGGCGGGGGCGATGAGTTTTGATGCCACGTTCAATCACATCCCAGGTGCGATCGATCTGGTTCAGATCTGGCGAGCTGGGAGGCAGCACATCAGCTAAGACTCACCACTGTGTTCCTTGAAACACACCGTCACACTTCTGGCCTTGTGACATAGTGTACTATCATGTTGAAAAATGTCACTGCTGTCGGGAAATATGATTGGCCTGAAGGGGTGTACGTGGTCTCCAACCAGTGTACTATTCTCCTGGGCCAGCAGGGCGCCTTACACGAGCTCCACTGTCCTCATGGATGCCGACAGCCAGTTTGTTTCGTCGCACAGTACGGAAGTCAAGGAGCTGTTCCCTGGATCCGCGCCCTCGCGTCGGTATGATGAAGAAGGTATTGGGATTCACCAGACCATGCAACACTCTGCCATGGCGCCAACGTCCAGTGCCGATGATCTCGTGCCCATTTCAGTCGTAATTGCAGATGTGGTGGCACATGCAATGGACGTCGTCTGTGGAGGCCCACCGCTAGGGGTGTTCGGTGTACCGTGTGTTCACACACGCTTGTACTCCGCCCAGCATTAATGTCTGATGCTAGTTCATCCACAGTTCGCCACCTGTCCTGTTTTACCAGTCTACCCAGCCTAGAGTGGTTCTAGGCGCTACAGTCTGGAACCGCGCGATCGCTACAGTAGCAGGTTCGAATCATGCCTCGGGCATGGGTGTGTGTTATGTCCTTAGGTTAGTCGGGTTTAAGTAGTTCTAGGGAACTGATGACCTCAGAAGTTAAGTCCCATAGTGCTCAGAGCCATTTTAACCATTACCCAGCCTACGACGTCCGACATCTATAATGAGAGGTGACCCCCCAATCGCATGACGTCTGGACGTGGTTTCACATTGGTTTCGCCATGCGTTGAAAACACTCACCACAGCACTCCTTGAACACCCAAAAAGTTGTGCAGTTTGAAACACGTATGGTGAGGCATGATAAAATCTTTGACCAGAGAGCCATTTATCGTAGTTAGTCTGCGCTTGACCGCGCGAGTGTTGCGAGCAGTACTCTGTCAGTAGTCTCCGTGCAGTGCAGTCGGTCTGTAGTCGTCGTACAGTTCAGTCTGTCAGTAGTAGTCGTGCACTACAGTTGCGAGCAGTCTGTCAGTGGGCAGTCTGTGAGCAGTACAGTATGTCGGTAGTAGCAGCCCAGTGCAGTTGTGTGTGAGGAGTCGGCGGGCGTCGACATGGCACTCTGATCAAGAGTCAGGACGAGGTATATTATTTTTTAAACAAGGTAATGAATCAGCAATTCCCTTGCCTAATAATGTAAATTAATTGTAACTAATTTGTGCAATAATCGCCCCAATAATAATTTTGATTTCAAAGCAATTTTTACAAAAGAACCTTTTTATTGAACCAACGATCTCCTTCCATTTCATTTAAAGAAAAGTTTCAGTTAAATTTCAGTAAAAAAAAAAAAAAAATATTATTTGCAATGCATTTCCTCCAAGCCGTGGCCAACAATAAGAGCAGAAATTTGACATGCAGTTTCAATGAGGTAAGAAATTAATTCTGATTTTTTTTGCACAGGGCCAAAGACCGATATTTCGGTTTAATTGAATTTTCATTGTCACTGAAGTTTCATTAGCACTGAATTATCTTTTATTATCTTTTTTTTTTGTGGGAGCTTACATGAGAGTCAGATTGCGAATTTCACATTTTTATTGTCTTTGTCAGTACATTTCATTGCAGGGAGGTTACGCTTGGGTCCCATTTCTATTAAATATTGTTTTTTCTTTTAAAATTTTTGTGGGGAGGTTACACTTGGCGACCCTGCCAGGATCGTATTTAGTTGAGAATCTTTTGAACAACAGTCAGATATCTGCTCTTATTTGCTTAGATATAATTAGGATTTGGCGCAACGCTTATACTAATCTTGTGACTTTCTCTCTACAGGTCAACGGCAATTCGTTGCTCTGTTGTATTTGTTTGTTGCCTTTTTGCATTTGTGCTTATTTGTTTTGTGAATATTTGTGACTATTGTATAAATGCCGCGAAAGACTGTGAATAGTGTATCGCGAGGTATTATGAATGAAATCACCGACTCAAACAACTTTACCGATAGGACTTGTGACACGCAGTGTAATGATGACAATCCTGCGTTCAGTGAGAATCAGTGCATTCCAACCACTAATGGTGACTTTTGTCTTAATGATGAACAAACGAACTCGGTTATGTCCTCTGTTGATTTGACGACAATTGATGACGCGGGGAGCTCTATTGTAATGAGCGCTGCCCAGCATAACACACCCGATTTGGAAAATTCAAGTAACGTACAGACAAATTTGTCTAATGAAAATGAACAGGATACACAAAGTACGACGGATTTATTTAATTGCGAAATAGTGAGTGACAGTGTACGTCCGACTGATAATCCTTTTTGTAAATTACAGAATGACCAAATGGTCACACAAAACGAAACAATTCCAGTTCCACCATTAATTAGCACAGAGAATAGAAATGCTAATTTTGGCTCAGATCAAATTATGGCACTATTGCTGCAACGAGTTAACCAAATAAATGAAAAACTTGACAATAATGACGAAAATCTCAAACAACTTAGTGAACAGGTCAAACAAGATAACGAAAAACTCAAACAACACTTAAATGAAAAATTTGACGACAATTCCAGACAGTTAAATGAAAAATTAGACGACAATTCGAGACAGTTAAATGAAAAATTAGACGACAATTCCAGACACCTTAGTGAACAAATTAGAGCCGTTGCCGCGCAGTGCCATGACACTAAGGAACAGTTGCGCGTGGAAATTGAGGCTTGTTCAAAAAAAAGTAGCGAAGAAATTAGGTCTGTTGCTCAGGAACTAAGGGAAATGCAAACAGCCGCAACAGAAACACTTAGAGACGAAATTAACGGAGTCGCTAAACAATGCTCTGAAAAAGCTACACAATTACGCGATGAGTTTAAAACAATGACGGTAGAACTTTCGCGCACAATGGACGCAAAGATAGACGCGAAATTCGAACAACAGAACACTCAGATTGACGAACGCTTTAATCTCCACATACAAAACAGTGATACGCCTTTCCGCAAATTTATTCAGGATCAAAATAAAGTCAAACGTCAAGTCATGGAAACAACCACTGCACAAAGACAAGAAGACAAACGTAAAATGTTCGCGAAAGCGAAGACGTATGTAGACAATAATATTACTACAGTGTCCGACAAAATTAATACCATAGAACAGTTGAACGCGGAATTACGTGATGAAATTTCTGATCTTAAATCAAAAACAGATACACACACAGTAAATATTCAAACAGTGACAGACGGATTCGAACAATTAGAACTAACACAGGATTGCGATGTCATCAAAGCTGATGTTAAAAAACTGAGCGAAACTACACGTAAGTTGCAAAAACAGATTAATGCGTCCGATTCTAAAACCGATGATCAGGCAAAAATACTGACTGAAAAATATGATGAATTAGCCAGTCGTATTGATGCTATTGAAAGTAATAATGATAATAAATCAGACGATACTGCACCGATTTCATTTAACCAAACACCTGAATTTCAAAATTTACAGCAGACAATCAATGAGATCGATTCGTCTAATAACACGTTGCGTAGAAAATTGTCGAGTTTACAACAAGAAGTAACAGAGATGAAAAACATTTCAGTTAATAACATACCACAACAGACGCCACTTTATGAACATTTGTCAGACTCACGCAGCGCGTGTAATTTGGGTAATGTACAGAGAGTACGGGACTTAGATTCCGAACAACCACAGTTCAATAGATTCTCTTACAATTCTGAACCTGTTCCATCACACAGAGACGATAATTTTGATTACAAACATTTTCTGTCAGTGAGAAAGTTTAAAGTGTTTAAAAACGACAGAACACAGATTCACCCACTGGATTGGATACAACAGTTTAGCTTTGCTGTTCCACCGACTTGGCCCGTTACGCATAAACTTGAATTTATTTGCAGCTTTTTGGAAGGCGAACCGGCAACTCGTATGAGGCCGATCGCGAGACAATGTTATTCAGTAGAAGAGTTTCAGAATGCCTTTCTATCTGCGTATTGGTCGAAGACGACACAGCGCGGAATTAAAGATCAGTTAATTAGTTTGCCAAATTACGAGAACTCAAATTTTCCCAGTGTCACGCAATTTTTTGAGAATATGGTCCAACAAAACCAGTACCTAAGTGAACCGTACAGTGAATCTGCACTTATTCAATTATGCATCTCTAAATTGCCACGGTCATTAAGAGTGTCACTTCTGACGGGTCAACAAAAAGAAAATATTTCGGCGTTCAGGGATCTGTTGCAGCTTTTAGAAGTGCAGCAATCTGATTATTCTTTTGTAAACAAAAACTTTTCGTATGATAACCAAGGTCAACAAACTTACAGTAATTATGATCAGGGACGTAATTTCAATAGAAAAGGTAACAGACGCTTTAGGAACGACAACTACCAAAATTTTAATAACAACCAAAATTCTAATTATCAATACCGTCAAAATTTTCAGCAACAGGAACCACACTTTAGTAACAATAGAGGTGTTTCACAACAACAACATCAAAACCAGCCGGTTAGCATACCTAACCAACAATGGAATGCACAAGGTCAACCAGGCTTTAATGTTCCGCCGCGTGCACGTATAGTCCCAGATCCAACAAATAGTAACGCACGGCAGCAAGGAAACAACTACGTACAGAGAAGACAGTATTTCATTTCCTATCGTAATGCACCGTATAGGAATGACTATTACGACAGACGTAAAAATAATGAGGACAATTTTCAGCGTACATCTAACAACAGTCGATCATACCAACAGCAAAATTATACACAAGAACCTATTCTCATGAATGAACCCGACAGTAGGTACCATCCAGAGCGTAACACGTCTGGAAGAAGTAATAGAACTGTTCAAATAGTAGAAATGCCACAACATCCAGCTGAAAATAGTAACACATCATATAGAATCTGACTAGATACTGTACAGATCGCATATTCCAATAATACAAGCACTACTTTAGACACGCAAAATGTAGTTCACGAAAATGTAATTACTTTTGACGACATACGAGACACTCTTTTACAGGAAAGACCTGTTGTTCAGAAAACCGTTTCACATCCTGTCATAGAAATTAAAATTGGTTCATCGAAATTCTCAGCAGTAATTGATTCCGGCTCACCTATGTCAGTTATAAATGAGGAAACTTTTAACGAGTGTAACAAAGAGAATACCTATCCCACATTACCATTAGGCAAAACGAAAGTGAAAGGAGCAGTATCGAGTAAAGGAGTAGACGTTAAATTACAGACGCATTTATCATTTTGTATTGCAGGTCACACTTTTCACTCTAATTTTTGGATTGTTCCTTTATTGACAACAGACGTTATTTTAGGAACGAATTTTCTGGTACAACACGACGCAATTATTGATTTTCAGAATTCTTATTTAATGTTGAAGGATGAAAATATACAATTTGCTATAGAATTTCAGCACTCATTATCTGCGGAAGAACAAACAATTGACGAAGCTGACTACGACGTAATACAGATGATTTCTGATAAGGTTAAAGAGAGCAGTGCAAATACAGACGACGAACGCACGCAGTTACACAAAATTCTTTTACAGCAAGCTCCAGTTTTTGACAATATTCCTGGTACTATGTCCGGCTTTATGTATGAATTTCAGGTCAAACAGCACGACACATTTAAAGCAAAGCACTATCCCATTCCATATATTCACAGAGAACAGGTTAAGAAAGAATTGCAGGATATGCTTGACCAAGGAATTATTGAACCGGCAGTTAGTCCGTACATAAACCCGCTACATATTGTTAAGAAAAAAGATAGCTCACTTCGCCTTGTACTTGATTCACGTCACATTAATGACATTATTATTAATGAAACAGATCGACCCCAGACACTAGAGGAACTTCTACAGAAATTTCATGGTACGGCTATTTATTCTACATTAGATTTGAAATCGGGATTTTGGCAAATTCAACTTCATCCGAATTGCAGAAAATATACAGCTTTTCTTTGTTTTGGCGACTGTTATCAATTTTGCAAATTACCATTTGGTTTAACTATTTCTTCAGCAGCTTTTATTCGCGGTTTGAACACAATACTTCCGACAGAACTTAAGGACAGAATTACGACGTATGTAGACGACATTCTTATCGCAGAAGCTAACTGGTCTGAACACAATCTGATTCTTGAACAACTGTTACAAACTTTCCATGCACAAGGACTCACAGTTAATCTTAGTAAATCGCACTTTGGCAAAACTTCTATAAAATTTCTTGGACACGTAATTTCAGCAGAAGGCATTGCGCCTGATCCGGAAAAACTTCAAGCTCTACGTGACATTACTGTTCCTACGACGAAGAGGCAATTACGCAGTTTTTTGGGTTTAATTAACTTTTTTCGTAAATTTATTCATCATTCTGCTTTAGACACACCCAGATTATGCCAATTAACAGGTAAAAACAGTATTTGGCCTTGGGATAAGCAAGCACATTCTGAATTCATGAACCTGAAACATGCTCTGTTGAATGCACCACTTTTATCGCACCCAGACCTTGCCAGAAATTTTTCTATTGCCACCGACAGTTCCAACACCGCTTTAGGCGTACACATTTTCCAGGAAATTGAAGAAGATAGTTCAACAGTAATTAAAAACATCGCATTTGCAAGCCGCATTCTGTCACCTGCTGAACGAAATTACTCCGTTACATAATTGGAAACATTATGTGTTGTATGGGCTTTCACGAGATTTCGGCCTTTTCTTTATGGCAGACATACCACCGTTTACACAGACCACAGAGCGATACAATTTTTATTTTCGGCTAAATTCACTCACGACAGATTAAGTAGATGGAAACTTTATTTACAGGAATTTAATTTTACAATAGTTCACATTCCCGGCACACAAAATGTTATAGGAGACGCACTATCGCGTTCTCTGAGCAACAATCAGCAAGACGTAGCAACCAACTTCTGCAAAGCAAATTTCAGTGTCATGTACATTCAACAAGTAGCATTTGAAAATTTTATTTCGTCGTCATTACAGGACATAGCACAAGAACAAAATAAAGACAACGTGTGGAAAGAAATTAAACACCTTTGGCAAGATAGGAATAATGTTACGATTAGAAACCATTACACGGTACGCAATGACATTCTGTTTCGACGCTCTCATCCTGACAGCAACAATTGGTTATTATGCATTCCTGACAAACTGGTTAACAAATTAATCTGGTACACTCATTTAAGCTACGCACATTACGGAGCACGAAAATGTTTTCTTATACTGAGACAGAACTGTTATTTTACCAACATGGAGAAACGTATACGACGAGTTTTAGCGTCTTGTAAAATTTGCCAGAAAGCTAAATCAGACACCACTTCACATATTCCTCCTTTATATCCCATTGTACCTGTTAAATTAAGACACATGGCCGCTGTAAACATTTTTGGTCCTATTCCGAGAACTAACAGAGGTTTTTGCTACATCTTTGTCGCTGTTGAGCTCACTTCAAAATTTGTTACTTTCACTCCGTTACGCAAAGCTACTGCTAAAGCCGTTTCGAAAGCATTTGTAAAACATTTTCTATTTCATGTAGGGCATGTGTTGAAGGTAATTTCTGACAATGGATCACAATTTCGTTCTGCTATATGGACACGCATGTTACGAGCTAGAAACATTTCTCCGATTTATATATCCAAGTACCATGCTTCTTCGAACCCCTGTGAAAGATTAATGAAAGAAATTGGTAAGCTGTGCCGAATATACTGCCACAAAAGACATATTGATTGGGATACACACATACTCTCATTCCAAGATGTAATTAATTCCATTCCAAATGAATCCACTATGCTATCTCCGTCTGTTATACTGAAAAACGTTGAACCACCAAACAAAATTAAAGAATTAGTAAATTTCCCTAAATGTCGTCGCCTACGACACCATGAAATAATTTACATTGCGCTGAACAACATCAAACGTGCCGCAGAGCGCCGGAGAAGACAGCAAAAACAGGTTTGTACACGCCGCGACTTTCACATTGGACAGAAGATATTAGTACGTACACACTATTTATCCAGCAGAATAAAAGGTAAGTGCAGTAAATTTGAACTTCTATACGCAGGTCCATATCGGATTCGCAGCATCCCTCACCCCAATGTTGTACACGTCGAAACTTTGAGAACCAGAAAATCGAAAGGCAACCACCATTGGTCAAATATTAAACCCTTTATTGAATGAAGACACTGTATGATTCAACACACTATGATGCCATTTACTAATGCAATTATATTCACATCACTAATTATTGATGATTATCGTATTTTTCTTGGCAAGTGCCCGGCAAGGTAAGGTTAGCAGGTCGCTTTTCTTGTCGTTACACATTAGACCGTGCACATTTTCCATTTCTTTTGTGTGTATGATTGTATTCCAGTTTTGTTTGTATGCCCTGTGAAATAGCTAAGATATAACACACACCAGTTGACTTTGACATTTTTGTTGCCCTATGACATCTCAAGATCGTGACTGTTTTACATTTTTTTTTTTTTTTTTTGCTGCTGCATTGTATTATTCTGTGTACATTTTTGCATCTGAACACAGTCAATGTCTTTGACATATTACGTTTTCTGTCACGTTATGCTGTATGGTTAATTATGTTACCATAAACCAGTCATTATTTAGTGGGTATATGATTTAAATGAAAGACATTAATCTTTGTTCATCAATTTCAGAAAGAAATGATTCGTGTAAGAAATAAATTCAACAGAAATGGGAATTTCACCTACGGAATAAACGAAAGAAGATGCAATAACTTTATGAGGAAGAGTAAATGGATCAGGATTAACAAGCATTAACAAGAATATACTATACTCATCGTAGAATAGCAGTCTTAACTAATTTTTTCTTTCCGAATACAAGGTGATTGATGCAGGCTGTCAGACAGAACTACACATCTTAGTTTTAGTGATGAAATATGCTAGAGATAAGGAATAGTTGTATAATGAGTAATGAAGTGATTTTTTTTGCAGATGATAATGAATGCTGATGAATAATGATGAAGGATATGCTACTATGAATAATGAAGTTTTTCTTTACAGGTGATGATAATAATGAAGTTATGATAATATGGATAATGAAGTGATTGATAATGAAGTTTTTTCTTTACAGATGAGGATAATGTTGAAGTTATGTATTTATGCTATGTAGTTATTTAAGTATTTGTTGCAGTTTGCTTTGACAGCAGGTGTTATATTGCATAGTAGGATGACGGAAAGTTTTGGAAAGGACAGGTATGGAACACATTTTTATACACATTTCACTACCTGTTAATTCGAAGTTCACTACTTTTCAGCATAGTATGCGTTTCTTCTTTCAGCTCAATAATCCATTTTGTATTTTTTCCAGGAGAAGCTTTTCATGATACTTACTAAACCTGTTACTTATTATACCTGTTCTAGTAGTTGCATTTTTATTTTTTTTACTCATTTGTGTGTATCATTTATAAATGTGATCACATATACTGCCTTGTTACATAACCTTGCTACAGCTGACTCATGACGAATGACGTTACCTATCCTCATTTGCAGCAATAGGTCAAAAGCAAATATTGTTATGCCTCAGCAATTAATTATCGATCCCAACGCAATGCATTGCTAACAAAAAAAATGTATTCCCAGTCTCAAATAATGATACCAGTTTAAAAGAGTTCTGAGTAATGCTGATCAGCTCTGAATAGTATGTCACTTCAGTAATGACTTCTTAATGATACAAAAAGAAAAATGCTTTGTAACTGGCTAATAACTGCCACTGTTTATTGTAATGAGACTACTTATAATGCCCATGATTATTAATGCTATGACTGTAATTAACTGATTTTTAATAATGACTTCTTAATCATCTGAATAACACTGAATGATGAACAATGTTTTATACTATTCAATACTTGCTGGCCACTGAGTGCCAATAATTAATATAACTAAATGAATTATGACTTTTCATATTTTGCTAACTGGCCACTGAGTGCCAATAATTAATGTCACTAAATGAATTACGTTATTAATTATGCCATTAATTAGCTCCTGTTTTCAATGATGATTTTTCATGTTCTATAACTGGCCACTGAGTGCCAATAATTAATGTCACTAAATGAATTATGTTATTAATTATGCCATTAATTAGCTCTTGTTTTCAATGTTGACTTTTCATGTTTTGGTAAATGGCCAATGAGTGCCAATAATTTGTATCCCTCAATGTATTATGTTAATGCTAGGCCAATAATTGACTCTCCTTTTCAATTAAGACTTCTGATGAACATTATTCTGTCATACTAAATATGCTTTGTAACTGGCCAAGGACTGCCACTGTTTATTGTAATACGATTACCCATGATGCCAATAATTTAATTTTATGAACATTGTTCTGTAATACTACATACTTGGTACAGAAATGTTCAATAACTGGGCTATGAATGCCGCAAACTACTACTGTAATTCTCAATGAAACTGTCCTTCACCTTACGAGCTAACTACCCTGAATTACTGCAATGTCCATTTGTCCTGTCCATCTTCATGATCATGGAGCACTATATTTGGTTTTTGCACTGATTCTACGTTGGTGTGCCTTGTAAGAGCGTGGTGTTGACACGACATGCTGTCCACCACCGTGAGCGATGAAGACGTTATTATGGTCCCACTGTTTGGTGTACCTAGTGTACTGCCAAAATGAGAACATGGAACATTACTACGACAGTTCAGTGTCTTGGCTACGCTGATAAATTCTTATTGGAAAAGAACTTCAAATTGTGTCCCTTGGTGTTGTACTTCTGTGGAAAGATATGGACTTTCAGAACAGCTGTGTGCAATCTAAAGTGCTACAACCATGATGCAATCCTTCCCTTTCCTATCCTAATAGTGAAAATCATTTTTTTGCTAACATCATTTATGTTCATGGGTTATACATTTTTTTCGATTTGCTGAACTCCAGTGCGAGTACACTTATGTCACTTGTCGACATGATTTTTTTTGCCATTATGTTTATTTGTTGTGAAAATGCTAAAGACATTTTTTCGATTTGTTCTGAAGTACAGTATATGTGCACTCTTGTCTTTTATATTGTATATACATTTTTATTTTGATGATATGTTCTGAACTACATGTGCATGTGCACTTATGTTATGTGTTAATATGTTTTCTACTGAACTTTAGTGCCTGTGCACTTTTCTCATTTTTTAATATGATTTGTACTCATTCTGTATGTTCAATTCTTCAGTGCGTATGCACTTATGTCATTTGTTACTCATTGTATATACATTTCGTCATTTGCTGATATGTCCTCAACTGCAGTGCATGTGCACTCATGTCACTTGTCAACATGATTTTCTGCCATTCTGTTTATTTGTTCTGAAAATGCTGAAGAATTTTTTCAGTGCGTGTGCACTTTGTTATCAGTCAAATAATTTGTGTATACAGTTTTCTGATTTGCTACTATGTTTTGTACTCACATTTTGTCTTTGTCTGATATATTTTGTACTCGGTGCGTGTGCACCACATTTAATTTATGTACTACATTTGAATATTCTGTAAATTGTAAAAATTGATTAATTAAAAAAAAATTTCTTGCGATGGCAAGTCCAAATGACTCACCATCGCTGCCAAATTTTTGGCCCCCCAGTGGAGAGTTATGAAACACGTATGTAACGTAGCAGCGATGGTGAGGCATGATAAAATCTTTGACCAGAGGGCCATTTATCGTAGTTAGTCTGCGCTTGACCGCGCGAGTGTTGTGAGCAGTACTCTGTCAGTAGTCGTCGTGCAGTGCAGTCGGTCTGTAGTCGTCGTACAGTTCAGTCTGTCAGTAGTAGTCGTGCAGAACAGTTGCGAGCAGTCTGTCAATGGGCAGTCTGTGAGCAGTACAGTATGTCGGTAGTAGCAGCCCAGTGCAGTTGTGTGTGAGGAGTCGGCGGGCGTCGACATGGCACTCTGATCAAGATTCAGGACGAGGTATATTATTTTTTAAACAAGGTAATGAATCAGCAATGCCCTTACTTAATAATGTAAATTAATTGTAACTAATTTGTGCAATAATCGCCCCAATAATAATTTTGATTTCAAAGCAATTTTTACAAAAGAACCTTTTTATTGAACCAACGATCTCCTTCCATTTCCTTTAAAGAAAAGTTTCAGTTAAATTTCAAAAAAAAAAAAAATATTATTTGCAATGCATTTCCTCCAAGCCGTGGCCAACAATAAGAGCAGAAATTTGACATGCAGTTTCAATGAGGTAAGAAATTAATTCTGATTTTTTTGCACAGGGCCAAAGACCGATATTTCGGTTTAATTGAATTTTCATTGTCACTGAAGTTTCATTAGCACTGAATTATCTTTTATTATTTTTTTTTGTGGGAGCTTACACGAGAGTCAGATTGCGAATTTCACATTTTTATTGTCTTTGTCAGTACATTTCATTGCAGGGAGGTTACGCTTGGGTCCCATTTCTATTAAATATTGTTTTTTCTTTTAAAATTTTCGTGGGGAGGTTACAAGTTTCCGAAATGTTCGTGCCGAGCCTCTGGGCCGTCACAATCTGCCGTCGTCAGACTGAGATAGCTCGCGCGCCTTCCTCATTCCACACACGTTCACTGATACTACGTGCACCGTTCGTATGTCTGACTAGCATCATCAGTGTGTTTAGGATTGATTTAGTTCAAACTAAATACACAAGAGAAAGGACAAAATTACATTCAAACATGGGAGTGCATAGGAACACAAACCAGATCGGAGACTTTTGAATTCACAACTCTTTATTACAATCATTTACATCAAGTAATGTCTGTAACCGAAAGACACTGTTAGTTACAAAGGCTGTCACAGACGAGTGACAACACGCCTCCAGGCCCCACATTATGCCAACAGCGACTGCCTGCCGTATCGTGAACATTCTGATTACAGTTTGGTACGGAAAACAAGAAACGAACATACATGTAACATCAAACAAAATGATTAGACAATCCCACAACCCACTCCGAGCTCGGGGTTGTACAACATAATGGCTATAACTATAATTAATAAAATATTTCCACAAAAGAAAAAATGTAAAACCCATCTGTAAATAAAACATTCTCAGCGTCAGTCAACGGCGCCGCAAAATTACTCCGTAGTTATTTTACTTCAAAAACGCAATACGCTCTACCAGTAGCCGTCCATTAACAAACTGTTAGTGAACCGTTGCTGTGATAGCCTAATAGCCCAACCATTCCAAAGTTTTACAGACTTGCACCTGCTCACCCACATAATGCCGAAGCAAAGCTCAGTTCTGTTCAACCACATAATTCAACTTTCCATCAGCGGACAACGTCTTCCCAATGTAACAGCTACTGAAGGCGCTGAACATTCTAATTTTGCGAGCCACATAAATGTCGCCGTCTAATACGGGAACAAAGGCCAGCTGAACCCGTGCCAGTGAGGAACTTCCATCAGGCCAAGCGCCGTCTCTCCGTATAACCCAGTACACGACGTCTTAATAACACTTGACGACACTGCTGTTTACTTCAAGTTTTAAAGTATACTTTTCAGCATTACACTAGCTCATACCTACCATAAATTCAGCTTCGACGAAGCACTTCAATCCACTCGTTGGTAAACACCACATTCCCTTGCCCGTCCATAACTATAGCCACTGATCTTTTTCTTCTTTTTTTATTATTATTTCATTTCCGACAACTTGAACAGCTGGCAGCGGACAAAAACCGCTCTTCAGCTAAAGGTTAAAAAAACTGTATTTAAAGATGGATAAGATATACAAAAGGTGACAATAACACACGATTTTGTAATCCAGTACATAGATGGACGATATAGACAATGTTTACATAAAAATAAGTAGCAATAAACGAGTATTTTGTAAAATACGCTTAGATGTAAAATATTCATTATTTTTAGACTCGTTTGACGTTTTAATTTTATAGTTAAAATACAGTCACTGATGAGTGTTAAGATGCCATGCTGTACTGACAATGCTGCGTGACACATGGAAAAAATTGCCATGATGAAGATGGAATGATGAATATGACTAAGGGACCCTGAAGAACCGCAGGTAGCGACTAGAAGGTAGCAAGATGGAAGAAGGGGAAAGGCGAAAATGGAGGGTGGTGTGAGGTGGAGTGTCATGATTAGGGTTGAAAAGAGGGATATATCTCGGGACGAAGTTCATTGGTGGGGAGTGGGAGTTGACTGAAATTCCAGTAGAAGAGGATGAGTAAGGCATGGAGGTGTAAGGCATGGAGGTGATGGAGAGCGAAATATGGATGTAGTGGCGCAACAGGGTACCTGGATTGGTAATTAGTGCCTGGAAAATGAGGTGCTGGGAATGGATGCTGCGATTAATGTATTGGATCCAAAGGTGCTCTAGAAAGACAAGAAGATATGGGAAGTGGATGAGTTGGTACAGGATGCCAGTTGGGGAAGGTAGGCATATATATATAAGACGAGATAGAGCGCATGTCTTTCCAGGATTTCAAGTGTCTTATATAATTTAGGCGAGGCACAAATCAAGGTATCGGTGGTGTAAGTTAGGATAGGGTGGATGGGAGATTTACTGGAGAGGATAATGGTAGAAGGATGCAGACACCAGGTGCGGCCTGTCATTGGTTTTAGTAGTTCCAGTCGGTTTCAAGCTTTGTGTTGGATATTCAGGAGATGTACGTTCTACACTAGTTTTCTGTTGAGACATAGTTCTAAACATTACTTTACTGCGTTAGCCAGAGAGGTTGGTTGCTTGTAGATGGAGATGTGCAAATCTGGGCGAGGGAATCGCCGAGTGGTGCTACCAAGGAGATTGTCTTCCAAGCAGACCTCGTAAAAAATCAGAAACACAGGTGGAGAGTAAATAGTTTAAAAATTGCACTGCTAAAATATTTTTTTACTCTGTTATCTCTTCCTAGATTATATAATTTTAGAAACTCGTTTCTTCACCAAATTATTGAGTGTACAATTACTTTACATGAAGAATTAAAGCAAAACGTATATCACGAATTCAGGAAAATTTAAGAGCAGAGAACAGAATCGAACTGGATGCTGAATTTAGCCAGAATCAAAGAAGCTGAACTCGCTTAAAAATATAATTTTACTGCAGATGTAGTTGGAACAACGGTGGTTAGGCCTCCTCGAAGATAACTTAGTCCTCTCCAGTCTCAACACATCTGGAAAATGAGAATTTTTAATCAGGGAAAAATAATGATACAAAAGAGATGTGAAAGTATCTAGATGTGAAATTATTTTGGCTTTATGTGTTTTGCAAATTTCACTAGATCTTTTTTGTAATGATAATAATAAATTGCATTGGACAATCATTGTTAATGTCTATTTAATTCCTAATACTGGTTAACACACTACAAATAGTTGGAATGAATAGATTAGCTATAAAAGTAGCTTCGTATTTAGCCCACCTCAAATACTACATCGTGTTGCTTACTTGCAATAACCAATATGAATGCCAACGAAGTCTTACAGATAATATTACAGCATGACAATTCTGACAGGAAACCCTTAAATATATCGTGGAGCCAAGTGCAGTTTGCACTTCACATCGCTGTGGAGAAGGATATGTGAGCTACAGGCAATCTCATTTTAAGTATCCGTGGAGCAATTGCGCAGGGAACACCGCTCATCCGTCAAAAATAAAGTAGCAGAACAATGAAATTTAGAAGGTTTATTGATGGAGACTGAATTTTTTCAATTCGAGGCGTCAAGAGCCAGTGCCCTAGGACCATGCGGAATAAAAAGGGATTGTATAATTAGGTGAGCCTTCAATTGCTCTCCAAAAGAAACCGATTGCACGCGAAGTATATGTAATTCACAGAGTATGGAATCAGTGCTCGTTTTCACTAACGGCAATTTGTTCAGATCGTAAGAAACCAGTTATCTTCAAGGTAATATGTTGGAATGTTCGACCAACAAGGACTACGAATTTCTGCACAAGCTCTGGAATTCGATGAAGATCATTTCACAGATTGCGTGATTGTGGAATTTCCATCGAAAGATTTAAGGGGATATCTACCAAAATAATTATAAGGTAATGAAACAAACATCTTTTTTCGTTCTTTAGTGACTGGAATTTGTGCGAAATGATTCACGTTTCGAGAGTTACGATGCTGAGAAAATGTGCAAGACGAATGCTGGAAGATCAAATAATCTAAAAACTAAAACTAGACTGCGAGGATTGAGCCAGAATTGCAGAGAGAAAAGAAGGCAGACTTATTGGGCAGCTTCAATGCTTAGAGTCGTCCAGATCGCAAAAGAATATTAAATTTATGCCAATGGCAATTGTATGAAGCCCTGTGTGAAACCCGGGGTTACACAGTAACAGTAATATGTAACCTTATAGATAATTTTATAGTTGATGGCTTGACAACATCAGAGCCTTTTTATGAAATTCTTGACATTTTTACAAGAAATCCTCTTTTCCGGTTGGCGTTGGATATACGACCCAAATTAGATTAGAAAAAATAAAGTATCCATTCAACAATAGTGTGGCTTGTCGCAGTTTTCGTCCTCCCTGTTGTAATGGTTGACTTGTAAAGGCGAGTTATTATCGTGGGAAGGTAAGGGAACAGTGAAAATTTAGAGTTTGAATAAGTGGTCTATAGCTCGTCGTGCTGGTCACCATCTCTTCCCCATACACAATTGCCTCTGATGAAATCGCCATTCGAGTACGACAAAAGAAAACGTACCTCTTAAGACTGAGGTCGAAGATGGTGTCCTCGGGGCATCCGTACACTTCAGGGACGAGTTCGTCTCCGTGCATCCTGCACACGTAGTACATGGCTGGATTCTCTTCGACGATGCCCATTTGGCCCGATTGACCACAAGATGTGATGGGTCCTTCAGTACAGAAGCGATCCGATATTTTCAGGCTGATTAAATGAAAAGAGAAAAATTTTATATTAACACTTTCGATATAATATTGACATTAGGCGACCTTTTGCCTTGGACAGAATGGAAAGGTCTATAAATTCTTTTTAAAGGTACAAGTTCATATACACTGAAGGAAAAACTGTAACGCCAAAAAGAAATAACAAAATAAAAATAATCGTAGAGTAATGAAATTTCGGGAATATATTTCTCCAGGTAAGATTCTCAAGTGATTAACATAGAAAGATTGCAGGTTAATGTAATAGAAGTTAAACCACTGCAAATTTGGAATGCTGGTACATTAATAATTGGAGAACCACCAAAATATTGAATACAGGCATACTTACGGGCATGCATTGTGTTGTACAGATGTCTGATAAAAGTTTGTAGGCTAGAGTTCCATGTCTGTTGCACTTGGTCGGTCAATACAAGGGCAGTTAATGTTGTTTGTGGATGACTGTGGAGTTGTCGTCCGATGATAGCATATATGTGCTAGATTAAAGACAGATCTGGTGGTCGAGCAGGCCACTCACAACTCTTTGGAGCATGTTGGGCTACAACTGCGGTGTATGAGATAGTGTTATCCTGTTGGAAAACACCACCTGGTATGATGTTCATAAAAAGCAGCACAACAGGTCGAACCACCATACTGACGCACAAATTTGCTGTGAGGTTGGATGGGATATCCACGAGAGTGCTCCTGCTGTCATACGAAATTGCTCCAGACACCATTGCTCCAGGTGTAGGTCCAGTTGTCTGGCACACAGACACTTTGGCTGAAGGTCCTCAACTGGCCTCCAGATAACCAACACGCGGCCGTCACTGGTACCGAGGCAGAACCAGCTTTCATCAGAAAACACAACAGACTTCCACCCTGACCTCCAGTGAACTCTCGATTGACACTACTGAAATCGTTAATTGCGGTGGTTTGGGGTCAAAAAAATGGTTCAAATGGCTCTGAGCACTATGGGACTTAACATCTGAGGTCATCAGTCCCCTAGAACATAGAACTACTTAAACCTAACCAACCTAAGGACATCACACACATCCATACCCGAGGCAGGATTCGAACCTGCGACCGTAGCAGTCGCGCTGTTCCGGACTGAGCGCCTAGAACCGCTAGACCACCGCGACCGGCGGTTTGGGGTCAATGGAATGCACGCTACAGGGCGTCCGGCTGGGAGCTGTCCTTGAAGTAACTGATTTACTTTTGTAAACAGTTTGTTGTGTCTCTGTGGTGCCGACTGCTGCTCCAATCGCTGCCGCAGATGCAATATGATGCTCCAGAGCCATACGTCGAACATGTCTTCTCTCTCGGTAGTGCCACATGGCCGTCCAGATCCCGGTCTTCTTACAACCGTACATTCTAGTGACCGCCGCCGCCAGCAACCATGTACAGTGGCCACATTTCTGCCAAGTCTTTCACCAATACCACAGAAGGAACATTCCGCTTCTCATAGCCTCATTTCCCGACCTTGCTCAACCTCAGCGAGTTTTTGTTACTGCTGTCCTCGTCACATTAAGAGCATTCTTCACTAACATCACTTCACCACGTCCTATCTCAAAGGTAGCTAACGCTCACCGTCATTACAGCGTGTATTTGACGCAAACTCGATTTGCATGCCCATAGTGGCTCTACTAGCGCCACTCTCATGCGACTGGTGCGAAATTTGGATACATATATTTCAGACATAGAACCATGCCTAACAACTTTTGATTACGGCGCCCAACTCCTTCATAGTGTCGCGACTTTGTTCTCTGTCTGCGTATGATAAGTTGTAACAGCAGTACAGTTAACAGGAATAACTTCTGTTGTTTAGAATATAGGTGCACAGCACCGTGACGTTTGCCATCCGTATGTGAGAGTAGATGGCTGCGGCAAGTACACATTCTTAACTGATCAATATAATTTCTGAAATTAATGGGAACGTGAGAGGGTCACACTATTTTTTTATCTTATGTTATTCACATGATTTTGTGGTAGACCAACGCAACTAGCGTTTGAAGTTGTAAGGGTTTTCTTTTCTCTCAACAACTTGCTTAACTTTCAAGCCTGAAAGTGTTCATGAGGTAAGTTTAAATTTGAAAAGACGTCAGTTACGAGTGGCACCTTTGGAGCAACTTTTGATTCGTGTATGTCCACTACACTTGCCTAAAATGTGAAGATACATCTGACGAATCACATTTCCTGAGTCAGGTTTTTGCACATAACTTGATGTATGTTTGCGACATACCTTTAATCAGTTTCTTCCCATAATTAACACCATATTTATTTAAGGCCTTATAGAAATCATAGGATAACACAAGGGATATTGAATTTAAATGATGAAAGGAGAAAATATAAAAATGAAGCAAATGAAGCAGGTGAAAATGAATAAAAACGCTTAAAAATGAGAGTGACGGGAAATACAAAATGGCTAAAGACCAAATATAAGGATTAAGAAGAATTTTCCACTAAGCGAAAGATAGATACCGCTTTCAGGAAAATTAAAGAGACCTTTGGGGAAAAGAGAAGCGCCTGCATGAATATCAAGATCTCAGATGGAAAACCAGTCGTAAGGTAGAAAGGGAAAGCTGAAAGGTGGAAGGAGTTGTTGAGGGTCTACACAAGGGAGAAGACCATAAAGACAATATTGTGGAAAGGGAAATGGATGTAGATGAGGATGAGATGGTACATATGATACTGCAAGAAGAATTTGACAGAGCTGTAAGAAAGTCGATACAAGGCCCCAGGAGAAGACGATATTCCATCAGAACTATTGATAGCCTTGGGAGAGCCAGCCATGAGAAAACTCTTCCTTCTGGTGGGCAAGATATGTGAGGCAGGCGAAATGCCCTCAGACTTCAAGAAGGATGTAATAATTCCAGTTTCGAGGAAATCAATTACCGAACTATCAGTTTAAGAAGTCGTGGTTATAAAATAACAACGCAAACTCTTTGCAGAAAAATGGAAAAACTGGTAGGAGCCGATCTCGGAGAAGATCAGTTTGGATTCTGGACAAATGGGGGAACACGCGAAGCAAGACTGACTCTACGACTTATCTTAGAAGACAGATTAAGGAAGGAGAATCCTGTGTTTATAGCATTTCTAGATTTGGAGAAAGGTTTTGACAATGTTGACTGGAGTACTCTCTTTGAAATTCTGAAGGTAGCTGGGGTAAAATACAGGGAACAAAAGACTATTCACAACTTGAACAAAAACCAGACTACAGTTAGAAGAGTCGAAGGGCATGAAGGGGAAGGAGTGGTTGAGGAGGGTGTGAGACAGGGTTGTAACCGATCCCCGATGTATTTCAGATCTGTTCATTGAACGAGCAGTGAAGGAAACCAAAGAAACATTTGAAGCAGAAATTAAAGCTCGAGGAAAAGAAATAAAAACTTTGAGTTTTGCCAATTATATTGTAATTCTGCGAGAGACAGCAAAGGACTTGGAAGAACAGTAGGACAGTAGGAAATCATCTTGAAAGAAGGATATAAGATGAACATCAACAGAAGCAAAACAAGGGTAATGGAATGTAGTCAGATCAAGTCAGTTGATTAGCAAACAAGACTTTGAAAGTAGTAGATGAATTTTGTTATCTGCATAGAAAAATAACAGAGGATGGTGTAAGTAGAGAGGATACAAAATGTAGACCGATAAAGGCAAGAAAAGAATTTCTGAAGAATAGAAATTTGTTAACACAGAATATACATTTAATTGTCAGGACGTCTTTCCTGGAAGTACTTGTCTGGAGTGTAGCCACATATGGAAATGAAACATGGGCGATAGGCAGTCTAGACAATGATGGAATAGAAGCTTTTGAAATGTGGTGCAACAGAAGACTGTTGAATGTTAGCTGGGTACATCTTGTCAATAATGAGGAGGTACTGAACAGAGTTGAGGAGAAAAGAAATTTGTGGCACAACTTGACCATAAGAAGGAATCAGTTAACAGGACAAATTCTGAGACATCAAGGGATCACTAAATTAGGATAAGAGGTAAGTGATGGGGAGGGGAGGGGGTAAAAATCTTGGAGGGAAACCAAGAGATGAATACATTAAGTAGATTGAGAAGGATGTACGTTGCAGTAGTTATTCGGAGATGAAAAGGTGTGCACGATATAGAGTAGCATGCAGAGCTGTATGAAACAGGTTTTCAGACTGAAGACCACAACGAGAACATCATTAACTTTGTTGTGCACTTAGATGTGTATGCGGTCATTTCTACTTGGTATAAAGTTAATGCTCATATTTCATTAAGTTATCAACCTCTTGAACCTCTCTCATTTGGAAAAGTCGTCTGTGCACAGTTTTCGCGAAACTGGAAACATATGAATGTCACTTGTGTTGTAACTGCTTCTGCCACTGTATGCATCAGGATGACCAAATGTAGCAGGAAGACACCAAATGTAGTGGGTGGGTGACAGGTGGTGCCGTATTAAAACTCTCGGGAGAACTTTCTAAATGATTTATTTGTTTCCAATACAGTGCTCCGTTCACCTCGGTCTGCGTCACAGGGCCCCGCAATGCTGAGGAAGCACCCTAGCGGCCTGTGCAATGCAACACTGTGTCATGTCGACCTTGAAAGCCAGCTGCACAGTTCCGATTACATCAGGATGGCTGCGCCAGCAGCTGACTTAGTGGCCACTGCCATTGTTGTTTCTGCGCTGCTCCACCGGGAGCTGTAGGCCGGCCCTGCTGCTGCTTCTTCACTCACTGGCAAAGCTGAGAATACAGTGGCAACGACCATCTGTGATCTGGCATCTGCATCTGCGGACGTCGCCTCAGAAGTCTTCAGCATGTGTTGGGAGCCTAGACAACTGCCCGCAGTAGTGAGCCGAAGTGTGGCACGCCCTGGCTGGCTGCAGACCCCTCAGAGGGGCGAACCAACGACCTACCGTGGACTGGGACACTGCCGCCCCATGTGTTGCTGCATGTAGCCTGGTGGTGCGACATACCCCGCCGTCCAGAAGAGCTGCAGCACTTGAATGAATCTCATTAGAAAATGGCACCTATTTATACTCGGCTGCGTGCCTCTATTTCGCTAATGCACTGCTTTGCATCACATACGCATAACAAATAGGTTGGCCAGTGGCCCTCTTCTGCCTGTGACTTGCGCCATGGAAACTGCTGTGTATGCCCTCTCTGGCTGTTCTATGCCCCCGTGGCCTCTATTTTCCTTCACAACTGCTGGTATGCGTAACTTACTGCAATCTGGCCTACACCTGCCTGTAACTCATGATCCGAATATCGCCCAAAACTAACTGTCCCTGTCCTAAACGGTGGTGCAGCTACATTATTCCCCACTTCGGAAAGACCCAGTCCCCAGGTCGACCCTTAACTAGCTCTTAAATTCTTTGGGTCGGCACCTATGGCATATTTCCTTACTATTAGAAAACTTTAATGTCGTCTACACCCCTTGAAACCATGACATGAAACCAAACGTAAAAATTCCTTACTGGACGACCACTGCTCGATCAACCCCTTACCTACTCGACTCACGCCCTTGGTATCCAATCCACTGTTACTTGGACTACCCTTGGTTCCCTCTTGGAATTAGTTCTCTGCCTGATCAGAAAGAAAACCAACACATAATGAAGTTAAGGCTGCAATGACACTTGGCACAGAGGTGCTCAAAATGATCGTTATTTGCCATTGCCTTTCCTATACTGCACGACATGTTGAACAAGCTGCTTGGCTAATATGTGCCACTCTTACTCTAAAGTTTACATAACATAAACTGGTATAATAAACACGACTTTCCTGATCCAGTGCTGTCGATAACAAAAAAATTTAAACAGGAAATCGTATGACGCATTTATTTCTCCAGAACTGCGTTTGATTTCTCCTCCAACAACACTCCACATACGTCTGATGCTACACTTCCCTTTTCAGTGACCTGAGGACAGCGATCACCATCACTCTTCCTCCCTCTTCAGAAAGGCTATTGCCTCTAGCAGGCTCAAAATACTCGGAAACACATATAAAATAAAATGCCTATCTAATCTATGCAAACCCAATGATACATAACCAGAAAAGCAACAAAAACTACAAATACCCTACTACTTTCTAAATCTAAAGTATACGGTACTTTGTGTTGTACTCTATCTTCCTTGTTTTCTCCATGCTTAGCACCTCTCTTCCCTCTCTTTTTCTTCCTCTTTCCTTCCTGTGACACGCCTGCAATCACATCCGGGCAACCCTTAAATGGCTGTAACCACCCAATATGTACTATCGTCGTTCTACTTGGCAGCTGAAGCTTAACATTAACGGGAGATGTGGTTTCAACAACTTGGTATGGCCCTTGATATCTTATGAGGAACTTCTTCCTCTTCCCTTTTTACGTATAGGGGCTGGACAGCATTAGCCATTGCCCCTGCGGTAAACTTTCTTCCTACTTTACTGCGTCTTCCTGCCTTTCCAAAGCCTGTGTATCTGCCTTTTTTACCCGTTTCCAAACATCCCGAATTGTCCTTCCGAATTGACGTACAGATTCACCGGTCCTTCTTTTCTGTAGCTTCACTAGATCAAACAGTGCAGGCATTTTTCGCCTGTACACCACCTCATATGGAGAAAAACTGGCTTTGTATGGACTTTTGCATGCTTCAAATACTCGTCCCACTGATGGTGATGAGAATCCACACAAAAACTCAGCATCTTCCGAATTCTTCTGTGTACCCGTTCTGTCCTTCTGTAGCCCTTGGATGCAACGCGCTCGTCCTCAACTTCTTTACATTTAACAATTTACACAGTTCCTTCATTAAATCCGACATGAAGTTGGTCCCTTGGTCAGTAATTATTGTCTCTGGTACACCAAACTTCAAAATCTAGTTCTTTACTAACGCTTGCGCGACCATCGCTGCCTGCTGATTTGGCATAAACACCACCTCCACATACCTCTAAAAATGGCCTATTATTGTCAGAACGAATCTGTTCCCCGATGGTGTTCGCCTAAAAGGTCCTAAGACATCAGTCCACAGTAAAGAAAATAGACATGTCGCTTCCGGTAATCGTTGTAGCTGTATCTGTTTCTGTCTCAAATCTGCTTTCTGCGCGCATGGTATACCATTCCTGACATACTAATCCACATCTCCTTTCCTAACTCTCCACCTATACCTCTGACACAGCATTGCACGAGAGCTCTTCTTGGTGGTGTCTGCACCGCTAATGACGATTCCGGCCACCGTGCTTTAGAATTTTTCACTGACAGATTTGAAAGTCAACATTATCAAGTGCTCTACCACTGTAACTGTCTTTTCAAGAGCTATCGAAGGCAGTTACAACGGTTCAATTTATAAAAAGTAGTTCCTTCAATATCTACTTTGATAAAAGCGCTAAAAACATTAATCAGACAAGAAAACGTGCCCCTCGATGCTCTAACATTTGCCCAAAACCGCGTTTCGATATGTGTAACCATTCACGAAATGGAAGGGGTGTTAAGTCTGTACATACTGACGTGCACCTTACAGGCATGGTCTCCATCTTACAACCGTATTTAGGATCAGTTTCCCCTTTCCCTTCACAAATTTTGTATGTGCTGTCCACCAGTCCCACACACACACACACACACACACACACGCAAAACACACATACAGACCACGATTTAATTCGTCCCACACTTTTGTAGTCGCGTCTGGAGTTACTGGATATACTGCCGTTGTTATGCAGTTGTCACAATTCAGCCAAAGTTCTTGTAATGGGGGCAACACAGACGGAGTCCCTCATAATTCCACTCCCCCCTCCTCCCCCCTCCCCAAAAAAAGTGGGAGAGAGAGAGAAAGAAAGATATGTGTCATATACCGTGAAGCCAGGGAACCTTTGAGATCAATGGAGCGATGCGAGATCCGCATGTCCTTCAAGATGTGCGATGCCAGACTGTCAACGAAAATCACACCGCACAGTTGTAACTGGATTCCACCGGCTGAAATGGTTTATGTTGCTGTGCTATCGATATCTCTACTCGACGGACGAGTGTGCATGCAATCTACTGTAGCTGCAATAGGTAGACCCCTACCTGTAACGAAATGAATCGTCAAATTACAGCCGGTGCAAACGTATACGTTAGTTTCAGTGCGTAAGTTGAAATGTTATTAATTTCGTTTCTTCATTCGTGTAGCAGTAATGGACTGAATCTTTTTTTAACAAATTGTATTTTGTAGCTGTTGAATACCAAATAGTTTCTAGCTAAACTTCAAAAACCGGACGTCTCTTTTAAACACGTACCCAACTGGTACGACTTCGGTGAAAATACCCCAAGAATATTCTCCATTTTTCACAAAATTTTGACTCACAAAAGAAACGTAACGCCATCCGACTGCTGTTTGATTGCTATAGTCAGAAGCAGGAGAGAACTTAGTATCGCCACGAGTATTCAAATGATTATAATATTACAACCAACAAACACTCTTTTCCTGATGAGATCTACAACAACTACCTTTGTGCCCTTTCTTGTAGAGAGGTAATGTCCACTGAGAATGCAACACCCCACTCTGTATGGTCTAACACCTACTTACAATGAACAATAAACAAGTACGGTAATCACTCCGAACATTCAGGATCAGTAGGATTTCTCGAAGGTCTCAGCAACACAGAGCTACATTACGCTTGCTGTAAAGTGCATGTAAGGAATTTAAAAATATTTCTGCTGATGAAGGCTTATCTGAAAAACAGTTTTACTGACGGCAGAACGTGTCTAGTGTATTGTGCTCAACTCATTTACCAATCTAACCAAGAATACATAAGTACAAGGGAACTTTCCAGCAAAACGTTAATTTTCATAAATGATTGTGGAATCAAACAACTGAAATTAATTAAAAGTATTTTCTTTCTGTCATTCAATAAAGAAGTGACAAAGGGCAGTAGCAAGGCTACATTTTTCCTCTTACAGACTACGTGGAGAGCGGTTCCACTAATCATTTGAGTTCTTGTAGTAACAATCAATAAGTACGAGGGTAGCGGGTGCCATGTGTGACATTCATGGAACAAATAAAATACTGGTATTGATCCTTGAACATGGAACTACGACTATCGCTTTGAACAAGTGATTTATCTTTGATCACAAATACGGTACATCTACAAAGCTGAAAACTCTGCGAATGAAATATTACGCTAATCCATGCTTGCAAACCAAAATCTAACCGTGTACTCCTGTAGGTTTGCAATAGAAATGAAGCATCAGACGGTCGTCGAAATGTACATGCTGCGTCTTTGTGGTTCATCTCGCCCAAATGCAACCTGTGTGTGCTCTGTCTGCTCGCCTACTCTGGCACGCTGCTCAGACTCTGCCATGATACCCAACGAAAGTATGGATGTGCCTTCGCTCTTCATCAAAAGACTGTGGCATTG
The DNA here is from genome assembly GCF_021461385.2 of Schistocerca piceifrons. NCBI lineage: Eukaryota > Metazoa > Arthropoda > Insecta > Orthoptera > Acrididae > Schistocerca > Schistocerca piceifrons. The sequence continues at coordinate 546,564,046 of NC_060141.1, read as the reverse complement.
GTAACAAACGAATCACGTGCATAATGTGTCTTTGCACATCGTCAGCGATTAAGATAAATGATTTGAGAGACGTTTCCTAATGAACAGCTTTGAAAGCAAACTGTTCTGATATCCTTTTCACGAAACACAATCTCATTAAACATTAGGGGGTCTGTACGTTTATGTTAATGTTCATAACTCATAGTACTCAAAGAGAAAACAAATGACATTTGGAAATGTGCAAATAATGATGTCTAGGTACCAATTTTTTTTTTTTTGGGGGGGGGGGCGTTAAAGGGACCAGACTAATCGATTTGTTTTTGTTTCAAGTACACTCCTGGAAATGGAAAAAAGAACACATTGACACCGGTGTGTCAGACCCACCATACTTGCTCCGGACACTGCGAGAGGGCTGTACAAGCAATGATCACACGCACGGCACAGCGGACACACCAGGAACCGCGGTGGTGGCCGTCGAATGGCGCTAGCTGCGCAGCATTTGTGCACCGCCGCCGTCAGTGTCAGCCAGTTTGCCGTGGCATACGGAGCTCCATCGCAGTCTTTAACACTGGTAGCATGCCGCGACAGCGTGGACGTGAACCGTATGTGCAGTTGACGGACTTTGAGCGAGGGCGTATAGTGGGCATGCGGGAGGCCGGGTGGACGTACCGCCGAATTGCTCAACACGTGGGGCGTGAGGTCTCCACAGTACATCGATGTTGTCGCCAGTGGTCGGCGGAAGGTGCACGTGCCCGTCGACCTGGGACCGGACCGCAGCGACGCACGGATGCACGCCAAGACCGTAGGATCCTACGCAGTGCCGTAGGGGACCGCACCGCCACTTCCCAGCAAATTAGGAACACTGTTGCTCCTGGGGTATCGGTGAGGACCATTCGCAACCGTCTCCATGAAGCTGGGCTACGGTCCCGCACACCGTTAGGCCGTCTTCCGCTCACGCCCCAACATCGTGCAGCCCGCCTCCAGTGGTGTCGCAACAGGCGTGAATGGAGGGACGAATGGAGACGTGTCGTCTTCAGCGATGAGAGTCGCTTCTGCCTTGGTGCCAATGATGGTCGTATGCGTGTTTGGCGCCGTGCAGGTGAGCGCCACAATCAGGACTGCATACGACCGAGGCACACAGGGCCGACACCCGGCATCATGGTGTGGGGAGCGATCTCCTACACTGGCCGTACACCACTGGTGATCGTCGAGGGGACACTGAATAGGGCACGGTACATCCAAACCGTCATCGAACCCATCGTTCTACCATTCCTAGACCGGCAAGGGAACTTGCTGTTCCAACAGGACAATGCACGTCCGCATGTATCCCGTACCACCCAACGTGCTCTAGAAGGTGTAAGTCAACTACCCTGGCCAGCAAGATCTCCGGATCTGTCCCTCATTGAGCATGTTTGGGACTGGATGAAGCGTCGTCTCACGCAGTCTGCACGTACAGCACGAATGCTGGTCCAGCTGAGGCGCCAGGTGGAAATGGCATGGCAAGCCGTTCCACAGGACTACATCCAGCATCTCTACGATCGTCTCCATGGGAGAATAGCAGCCTGCATTGCTGCGAAAGGTGGATATACACTGTACTAGTGCCGACATTGTGCATGCTCTGTTGCCTGTGTCAATGTGCCTGTGGTTCTGTCAGTGTGATCATGTGATGTATCTGACCCCAGGAATGTATTAATAAAGTTTCCCCTTCCTGGGACAATGAATTCACGGTGTTCTTATTTCCATTTCCAGGAGTGTATATGATATTTGTCCTGTGACAAAAAGGATGTTTCCAAATAATATTTTCGAATCTAAAATACTGTTTCAGATGCATACTGAAATTTTACCGAAGAAGAACGTGAAGCTATTCTAAATGAGTACTTGAGGAATACCAAGAAAAACGACAAAAGAAGCATACAGCGGACAGAAGATGCGATAAAGCAGTTTGAGAAGTGCAAAGTGTACGTTGCAAACATAGCTCTTTTAATATTCCCGAATGCAAACAATGACCTTGTATTATTTGAAGACGCTAAAGATTCTGCAGCCAGTGCAGTGTTACAACAGACAGATAAAGGCGTATGGAAAGCAACTGGTTTCTGCTCCAAGAAGTTCTCGCCGGCCCTGAAGAGATTTTCAACGGATGACAGGAAACTTCTCAGTACGTACATGGAAATAAAGTATTCTGAGTACCTCCTTGAAGGAGATTGAACAACAAAGCGATAAGGTAGCCTCTATGTAATTGCGTCATCTACAGTTCATATCACAATTTACGACAGATATGAGACACATTTATCGAAAAGAAAATAATGTGGCTGACAGCCTATTAATATTGGAAGATTATGGGAAGATAGCAGATGCTTAAGTGGTGAAGAGCTCGAGAAATTTCGCTCTATACCTCATACCTCACTGAAGTTTAAACCGCATGAAACTCCTGATGGAAGATTTTATGGTGCGATGTATCAACAAGTTACATTCATCTTTACACTTCTCAGCAAATTAACGTACTCCGTTTCTCAGCATTATCAAAATAAGACACACGCCAGTATTAAGCCTTCTGTGAAATTATTCGAACGCAGATCTATTTGGTCAAACATCAAACAAGATATTCAAACTGTGCAAAAATATGCACAGGATGCCAAAAGAACAAAGTGACTAGAGATACTGAATCCGCTATTGGCCTGTTTACAAGGACAGACGAACGATTTAAGGTGGCACACATCGATCTGATTGACCCATTGCCTGTTTCAGGTGAGCTCATAAAGAGTTTGACATGCATCGATAGGTTCAATAACTGGACGGAAGTCATTTCACTACGTGATGTTGGAGCAAAAACCGTGGCACGAGCGTTTTATAACTCCTGGATCACTAGAATTGGAGCACCAAACCAAATAGCGACAGACCAACGAGCACTGTTCCAGTCAGAGCTGTTCTGTGCATCAGTCAAGATCTGTCACCCTAAATTAACTCAACCAACGGCGTATCATACACAATCAAATAGGAAAATAGGGAGATTCCATCGAATACTGAAAGGAGTCATCAGGGCACATGGTAAAAATAAATGGATTGACATCATTCCTACAATTACGCTGGAATTGGGTTGCTGTTCAAGCGAAGAAAATAACTTAACAGCTGCTGAGATGCTACACGGCACAACTCTAACATTGCGTAATGATTTCTTTGGCTGAAGAAATCAACCAACTAGTTGCAAAACAAGAATTTATTAGCCCTTGACTTACCTTTCGACATTTATAAAAATATCTTCTTCAGAAATATACAATCGGATACAAAAATTAGTTTTATTAACGTAACAAAGTTTTCTAGATCTACATCTACATTTATATTCCTCAAGCCACCCAACGGTGTGTGGTGGAGGGCACTTTACGTGCCACTGTCATTACCTCCCTTTTCTGTTCCAGCCACGTATGGTTCGCGGGAAGAACGACTGTCGGAAAGCCTCCGTGCGCGCTCGAATCTCTCTAATTTTACATTCGTGATCTCCTCGGGAGGTATAAATAGGGGGAAGCAATAGATTCGATACGTCATCCAGAAACGCACCCTCTCGAAACCTGGATAAAAAGCTACACCGCGATGCAGAGCGCGTCTCTTGCAGAGTCTGCCACTTGAGTTTGCTAAACATCTCGGTAACGCTATCACGCTTAACAAATAACCCTGTGACGAAACGCGCCGCTCTTCTTTGGATGTTCTCTATCTCCTCCGTCAACCCGATCCGGTACGGATCCCACGCTGATGAGCAATACTCAATTATAGGTCGAATGAGTGTTTTGAAAGCCACCTCCTTTGTTGATGGACTACATTTTCTAAGGACTCTCCCAATGAATCTCAACCTGGTACCCGTCTTACCAACAACTATTTTATATGATCATTCCACTTCAAATCGTTCCGTACGCATACTCCCAGATATTTTACAGAAGTAACTGCCACCAGTGTTTGTTCCACTATCATATAATCATACAATAAAGGATCCTTCTTTCTTTGTATTCGCAATACATTACATTTGTAGCATTTTAATAGTAGAAAACTACTTGTGAGGTAAACGTATTCATTTGTTACATGACATGGTGGTAAATAACATTAGCTGAAGCCGAGAGGCTCTTGTCATATATAAAATTGATATAAAAATCTGAAACAGTGCAGTCAGATTACATTCAGCTAACATCAGAATAAATGCCTAAATGTATTCGCCCACTGGTAAAGACTTTTGTCAACATCAAATTATAACAGGAGTCAAAGGATAAAATATTTGAATAAGTATACACCACGCCAGAGACAAAGGCTAACTGATCGAATATACTGGCTCAAGCGACCAGGAAAAATTGGGCTGCAGAGGGCGCTAAATACATGCGCGCAAGAACTACACCTTGCTTGTATTAAATAATAGCGTTTCACCTTAAAGTAAGAATGAAATTTACTCTACAAGGCTGCTAAAAATTCAATAAATTTACTGGTATGTATTACTATACAAGTTCCAATTATATTTGTTAACAGAGTAATGCTGTACGTAAATTCAGCGTGCGGATGCTAGAGTTCTGTCTGCAAAAGACCACTATGACAAATGCATGGGGAAAGAAGAGCAAATAAACTGGAAAGAAATAATTCCGCTCAACACTATGGAACTTAAGCGATAAGGAAAATTCGAAAGCTGTGGATGCTATATATATATGCGCGTAAGCACTGCGTCTGCTGGTGTTAAGTAACATAATTTTACATTAAAGCAATATGTCAAACTCTTATAGAAGACCAGCAATAAATGTCATAATTTTAGAGGTACATTAAATATAAAATTATTTGTAAATTATTTATGCCTCGGTGTGATACTGCACGTAGATTTAGTGTGCAGGAAATAACAATTCTACTACAAGAAATTACTTCTGTTACAAAAAGTGTGGAGGAAAGAATGAAATGGATAAAGTTACATCACAACATAAAAATGAGAACCTTCTATTTAACTGAACCAATAGCATTTTTGGAATATCAGTTGTAGGAGCATGTGTTCATAAGGCCACGAGAAATGAAACCCAGTGATATGTAATGTCAGTAGCTCAACAGTAGAGCAGAAATTCTTCAAGGAGGGCGGCATTTCACTGATGTTAGCGGAGATCGGTAAACACGGATTATGTGACGGTGAGCAGCGGTTTAAATCCAACAAGGAAATGCTTACTCGCGAGTTTCAACTGACCGTGCAAAATCTTACCGTCTCTCTTAGCAAGATGTTTGTAAATTTCATGTTCTTCTAATAAATCCAATTTCCAGCCTTTTATTTCCTTACGCAAAATTACGGTTTCTTCTAATTCCCTCGGAGAATGGTCTGAAATGTTCACAAATGAAGAATTATGTACATTTCCCCCTTTCATGCTTCTCAAGAACCAGCATCCGACCCGTCCGATTGTAAATAGTCCAGGGAGTGCTCACAAGTTAGCTAGGCATTTACAAGGCAAGCTCAAGGACTCTTTTCCTCTTGATAGTATTTTTTCCGTTAAAAATAGGCAAGATATGATTAGTAAAATGAAAATACCGTAATGTAACATGTGAGTACGCTTACCTCACAAATATCTTTCTGTTGTTAATACCTCCCTATGTTTGTAAAAACAATTTACGTAATCGGTTATGTGCATTTTTAGGTCCCACTCCCTGTGAACAAGATATTTTTAGAAATTTCTAAACCCACGTCAAGGACTAATATACCTTTATTTTGCAACTGGTTGGCTGATTTTTTTTCCAACCTTTTCAGATTTGGACAGTTGCTGATTCGCAGCCATGTTTAAGATTTTGAAATATGTGCCTGGCCAGATAGCAAAGGTTGTCACCAAGTATATAGACATTAGTTTCAAAATTTTAAAAACAGGTATGGCCATTGAGAACGATATGTTGAATATAGAAACTTACTATTTATGTCTTGTTTTAATCAAAGCTAAATGGTGTTATCAGGAACGGTATCAACGATTGGTTGTATAATCGTGAATATGAAACTGAATTTAGACACGAAAAGAAATTGTCAAAACTAAAGAACGGGATTCCAATAAATAGTATTAAAGTTACATTAAATAACAGAGCACAGTAGCAATTTTTAAAGAGTATTAAAGTAAACTCAAATTAACATTTCGGAGGAAGAAGGGCTAAAGTTACAAAAAGGTTTAGAATATAAAGTAGCGCCTAGTCTTTGTAACTCTACAGTAACAGATGATTTTGTGGTTGACATTCAAGTTGGTATAGACCGTGCTAAAGTAGATAAGGTCCAACAAGTTAGGATAGCTCACGAATGAAACATTATAGAAAAAGATACGACAGCTATGAGTAGCAGTTGCACTAAAGAAACGAAAGCGATCAATAACATTAATCGTAAATTGAAAAATAATAAAGCTTTAATAACTAAAGCCGAAAAGGCAATACAATTGTCGTTCCCTACAAAAATGAATATGTAGACAAAACCTTACAATTTTTTGAGGAAAATGGAATCTCTGAAATTAGTATAGATCCCACCGCTAACCTGCAAAAAGAAATTCGGAACGTTTAAATAATACTGTAAGCCTGTAGGGAAATTCCGGGAAAAAATGGTTAGTGAACATGTATCCAAAACCTCCCGTTTTAAGAAGCCAGTTCAAGCTTCACAATAACCACCATCCGATCTGCTCGATCGTAAACAGTATAGGGATTGCTCACCACAAGTTAGCTAGGCATTTACAAGGTAAACTCAAAGAATATTTTACTTTAGACAGTAATTTTTCCGTTACAAATAGGCAAGATCTGATTCGTAAAATGAAAATGCTCAAACGCCCTCCTCATACTCCCTTTAATATTACAAGCATGTACACGAACGTTCCGATCGACGTGGCACCTGAAATCATTGAAAAGAACCTGTTACTGCATAAAACGTTAACTGATATGCAAATTACAGAGCTGATGATGTTGTTGAAAGTAGTGCTCAAGCTTGGGCAGTCCCTTATCTGGCATCCTGGCTGACATTTTAATTAACTTCGTTGAAGGTGGCTTCTTCAAAACTAAGTGAGAATGAGTAAATGACTTAATTTTTGAATTTAATGTAACTGACCTAGAGTCAGATTTATTATTTAACACGTTCAACGAGAAAGTTAAATTTACAAAAGAAATACAAAATGAGAACTGGGACCTAAATTTCCTTAATCTGAAATTATGCATACAGAATGGCAGTGTTACTTTCGCTATTCATCGTAAGACAACCTACTGTGATAATATTATTCCACCACATTCTTCCCACCCACAGTTTCATAAAGCTCCGTATTTTCGTTAAGCAATAAATCGTGAACAGCGTAACTTCCCCCATCCAATTTTCAGAAAGAAATTAATCTGATTAAGACTGTTGCTAGCAATAAGGATTGTAGACAAAACGTAGTCGACCGAATACTTAGCAACGAAAGGACAAATAAAAATGTTTCAACACTAGATGACAACAAACTGAAGAGTAATGAAGAGGTAAATAGCAAGTTCATTTCGATTCCATCTTTAGGTAATTCTTCCAACAAGATTGGCAGTCTTCTGCCTGGAAAACACGGTTGTAAAGTTATCTTATGAACGAACAATTGTCTGAACAAAAATTTAGTATCCTTTCAGAAACTCAGGCGTCTATAAAATCGCCTGTAAAGATTGGTTAGCTGTTATATAGGGCAGACTGTTACAGCTATTAAAGCCAGATATAAGGAGCACTTGTTGGCTAAGAAAGGAGGGAATGTGCATAATTTTTCATTTGCTGAACATTCATTTATTTCAGACGACTCTTCGAGGGAATTAGAAGAATCCGTAATTTTACGTAAGGAAGTAAAAGGCTGGAAATTGGATTTATTAGAAGAACATGAAATTTATAAACATCTTGCTAAGAACATTTTGAACAATCAATTGCAACTCGCAAGTAAGCACTTCCTTGATGAATTTAAACCGCTGCTCACCGTCACATAATCTGTGTGTACCGAAATCTGCAAACAGCAATGAATGCGACGCTTTCCTAAAAGTGTTTCTCCTCTACTGTTGAGCTACTGACATTACATTTCTCTAGGTATAATTTTTCTTGGCCTAATGAACACGTGCTCCTACAGTTGATATTCCAAAATGGTATTGGTTCAGATAAGTAGAAGGTTCTCATTTTTTGTTGAGATTTAACTTAATCCTTTTATGTTGTCCTCCACCGTTTTTGTAACAGATTTAATTTTTTGTAATAGAGTTGTTATTTCCTGCACACTAAATTTACGTGTAGTATCACTTTCCTACATAAATTTTTTGCAGATAACTTCATATTTAAGGTACCTCCTCTAAAACTATTGCATTTATTATTGGCCTTCTATAAGAGATTAACATATTGCTTTAATGTAAAATTATGTTACTAAACGCCAGCAGACGCAGTGCTTACGCGTAAAATTATGTTACTAAACACCAGCAGACGCAGTGCTTACGCGCATCTACATAGCGCCCACTGCTTTCGAATTTTTCCTATCGGTTAAGCTTCTATAGTGTTAAGCGGAACTTTACCTTTTTAGTGACGCTGTTTTATCCCATATTTGCTCTTCTTTTCCCCTGTATTTGTAATAGCGGTCTTTTGTAAATAGAACTCTAGCTTCTGCACGTTGAATTTATGTACAGCATTACTCTGTCAGCAAATGTGTTAGGAAATTTTATACATAATGTATACCAGTAAATTTATTGAATTTTTAATAGTCTTGTAGAGGAAATTTCGTTCTTACTTTAATGTAATATGCTATTATTTAACACAAGCAAGGCGTTGTTCTTACGCACATGTATGCAGCGCCCTCTGCAAGCCAATGTTTCCTGGTCGCTTGAGCCTGTACACTGGAACAGTTAACCTTTGTCTCTAGCATGGTCTATACTTTAATTATGCAGATATTTTATCCTTTGACTCCTATTATAATTTTATGTAGACAAGAGCCTTTAACAGTGGGCGAATACATTTAGGCATTTATCCTGAGGAACGCTGAGTGTAACCTGGCTGCCGTCTTAAGCAATGGAATGTGATGTTTCCATTTTTTATATCATTTTATATGTGAGAAGAGGCTCTCGGCCACATCTCCGGCGGTACACCGCAAGGTTGCCGCCCTTCGATAGTGCAATTCCCGCGCTTATCGAAGTGCTAGGTGTTCCAGGTGCCAGCCAGCCAGTCAGCCAGCCAGCCAGCCAGCCCAGCAGAGCCGCTGCGGTCCAGTAGCAGCAGCAGCAGCCGTCCCGTTCCCGGCCTGCAGCAGCGGTCCCGGCCAGCCAGCCAGCCAGCCAGCCGGCCAGTCCTCCTCCTGTGACAGCAGCAGCAGCAGCAGCAGCCCCGGCCCCGTCCGCGGCAGCAGCAGCTGCGGCGTTCCTGCCGCCCGCCGTCGCCGTCGCCGTCGCCGTCCGACCCTGGTCGTCCGACCCTGGTCTTCATCTTCGTCTGCGTCTTCGTCTGTTCCCCGTTTTGTGTCCTTTCCTTTTCGTGCTGTGCGTTTTTTCTCCCTGTCGTCATGTCCGCCCCCACCACCACCGCCACCACTACCACCACCGCCATTGTCTATACCTCACCTTCCGCCGCCTCCACTACTATAACTTGGTGTGCTCAGTCACACCCCCCTCCTTCCATCCCACCTCTCCTCACTCTCCCTTCGCCCTCGCTGTTTGTCGCCCCCTCTCCCCTGTCTTACTCTCGCTCCTCTCGTTCTGATCCTTTCCCCCCACTCCCCCAGCCTGTCACTGCAGCTCCGGCTAGGGTGGTGGCCCGTCGGGCCACTGTCCACGTCCAGCTCTCCCCGTCGCCTTCGCCATCACCGCCGCCACCGTCATCATCGTCACCGTCACCATCGCCTTCACCGTCACCATCTCCGGCGCCGACTGCTGCGTCCGCGCCGGGACCTGTCCCTTCCCACCACCTCCCCATCGCTCCCGTCCCTCATGTCACCACCCGCCCTTCTGCCGCCGTCAAACGCCCTAGTGGCACCCCCACCTCCTCCGCTCCCAAAAAGGCCCCGCCCCGACCTCCATCCCCCCCCAGGGTGCCATGGATGTCTCCCCACCTGGCCCTGCTCCCACCTCCTCCACCTCCTCCCTCCCCAGTTTATACAAATATCTCCTGTCCCATCCCGATCCTTCCTTTCTCGAGGCCCGGAACCTCTCCCTCCTCCTCCGCCAACATTTCCCTGGTGCCCCCATCTCTCTCCTTACCCCCAGACGGGACTCTGTTCTCATCTCCTCCCCCAGCCCAACCCTCCATACTGACATCCTCTCCCGTCTCCCCATCACCCGTTTTGGTCCCAACGCCTCCGTTACCCCTGCTCCTTCTCCATCTCCTACCCGCCAACCCCAACCCCCGCGTCGCCCACCGACCCTCACTGCCGTGATCACGCGGCTCAGTCCGTCGATCACGGAGGAGGAGGTGTTGGCGGAGCTCAAGGCCCATCCCACACTGGAGGTGCGAGCGGTCCGCCGCATTTTCAAATCGGCCGGCCCCACCCGCCTTATGCGGGTTTTCTCTGAGGACGCCCCCTCCATTGACCGTCTCCTGAAGGAGGGTGCCCTCCTCTTCCACCAGTGGTACAAGGTCGACCCCTCCCGTTCCCCTCCTCAATCCCTGCGCTGCCAGAGGTGTCTGCGCTATAATGCGCACCCCACAGCTGAGTGCCGCGAGGCCCCCACCTGCCCGTATTGTCGGCAAGCACACTTCCTCCGGCAGTGCCCTAATCTCCAATCCCTTCCTTCCTGCAATACCTGCAATCTCCCCCATCCCACCTACTCCCAAAAGTGTAAAGCCCGACCCCCTCCAACCACTCCTGAACTCACCGTTCCTGTCCGTCCCCTGGACGCCCCAACCCCTCCTGGCAATTCCCTTCGTCCCCCCCCCCCCCCCACCGCTGAGGACATCATCAGGTTCCTTACCATCGTCCTCCAGAATGTTCATCCCTTTCAGCGCCCCCACACCCTCCAGCAGATCTCCCTTGCCGCCCGTTCCATATTCCAACTCAAGATGTACGTCACCTACTCCAACAACCAGGCCCATTTCACCTTCTCCCGCCTTGACACCCTCGTCTAAATCCCTATCATGGCGCGACAGCAATGTATCCTTTTCAACAACATCCGCTCCCTACCCGCCAACAGGAACCTCTTCCTGCACACCCTTGCCACCCACCGCGTGGATGCCTTCCTTCTTAATGAAACCTTCCTCCAACCCCACCACACCATTCACGCTTCGCCCTACCTCCTCCACCGCTCTGATAATCCCCTCCCAATTGCGCGTGGCGGAGTTGCAATTGGTCACCACCGCCAGATCCCCGTTCGGCTCCAACCTCTCCTTCCCGACCCCACCGAACACCTGATCCTTAGTCTCTTCTTCCCTGGCCTTACCGTTACCTGCGCCACCATCTATGTCCGCCCCAACGCTCCTATTCCCTTCGACTTCCTCTCCCATGTCGATCGTACCTTTTCCTCCTACGTGATCGCCGCCGACCTCAACATCCATAGTCGTTCCGCTGCCCAGTTACGGTGGTGGCATCGGTTCATCTCCACCCTTCAAGGCGACCTGGTCCCCATCCCCCAGCATACCCGTCCTGAATCCAACTCCACTCCTGATGTTATCCTCTCCTCCCCCAACCTCCTTGGCCGCATAACGGTGGATGTCCTGGAGCCTATTGGTAGCGACCATCTCCCTGTCCTCCTCACTGTTTCAGACGGTCGTCGCCCTCGCCCTGACCCTCGTACTGACCCTCCCCCTAAGTTTGTCCACGACTATTCACGTGCCGACTGGAATGCCTACCGGGCTACCCTTTCCACCCAGGTCGATAGCCACCCCTTCCCCTACCACCACCCTGACGATGTCACCCATGCCGCCTCCTTTCTCCAGCAGACCTTGTCTGAGGCCGTGGAGGCCCACGTCCTTACTGTCGCCATCCACCCCCACCGTCCTACCTTACCCCCGCAGGCTGTTCTCCTCCTCCGTGAATCCCGTCGTCTCTACCGTGCCTTCCTCCGCACGCGTGACCCGGACACACTACGACGCCACCGGCAACTCCAGCGACACATTCGTAATTTGCTCGCGGCTAAGAAACGCCGGGACTGGCGACAGACATGCACCCGTTTAAATGCTACCCTGCCAATCAACTCGTCCAAGTTCTGGTCGGCCTTCCGTCGCCTTACCGGAACTAAACCCTCCCCCTATTATCCTCTTCTCCATGATGATCACCCTTTCCCTGACACCCTTAGTAAGGCCAATCACTTTGCCTCCTACCTCTCCGATGTCTTTTCCATCCCCGATGATCCCCAGTTTGATTACTCCCTCTTCCCGGATGTCCGCGATCGAACTGACACCTCCGTCCCTCCCCTCGCCCCGGGTTTCCAGTACTTGGACAACATTGCACACACAGAACTCAATGCCCCTATCACTACACAGGATCTCATTGCTACATTCCGCACAAAACGCAACACCGCTCCTGGTCACGATCGTGTCACCTACCGTCACCTTCGTGAAGCTCCTGTCTCTTTCCTCTCCACCCTGGCCAGGCTCTACAATGTAGTCCTGTCCACCGGCTACTACCCCGACCTGTGGAAAACCTCCCGTATCCTCATGTTCCTTAAACCTGGCAAACCGCCGTCCGCCGTCTCCTCCTACCGTCCCATCTGCCTTACCTCGGTCTTCAGCAAGGTCCTGGAATCTATCCTCACCCGACGCATCCACCAGCATCTCCGCCAGCACCGCCTCCTTCCTGTTACCCAGTGTGGCTTTCGGCCGTCCTTCTCTTCCGACGACCTTCTCCTTCACCTCACTCATCTCCTTTCTGAACAGCTTAATTCCCGTCGCTCCGCAATCTTCCTCTCCCTGGACCTCGAACGTGCATATGACCGCGTATGGCATTCCGGTCTCCTCTTCAAGCTCCAAACCTTCGCCCTTCCTATTAACTACGTCCGTCTGATCGGCTCCTTTCTCTCCCGCCGTCCTTCCTATGTCACCCTCCATAACACGGATTCCTACACCTTTTTCCCCTCCGCCGGTGTGCCCCAAGGCTCCGTCCTCTCCCCCCTCCTGTATCTTTTGTACACGGCGGACATGCCGCCGCCGTCACCCCCCATCCACCTTCTCCAGTTTGCCAATGACACCGCCTTCCTTGCCCTTGCCCCCACCCTGCAACGCTCCCAACGCCTTCTCCAATCCCATCTTGACTGGTTCACCGCTTGGTGCAACCAGTGGTTGCTCAAGGTCAATCCTTCCAAAACCCAGGCGATCATTGTAGGCAAAACCACCCCTTCCTTCCGCCTCCTTGATTTCTATCTCACCGTCTATGGCCGTCCCATCGCCCTCACTCCCACCCTTAAGTACCTTGGCGTCACCCTCGACCGTCGCCTCTCCTGGACTCCCCATCTCCAGACAATCCAAGCCAAGGCACGTTCCCGCCTCCGTCTCCTCAAGCTCCTTTCCGGCCGTACGTGGGGTCTGGACCCCTCCACCATCCTCCACACCTATAAATCCCTCATCCGCCCTATCCTTTGTTATGCCCATCCAGCATGGATCTCCGCTCCCCCTACCTTTTATAAATCCCTCCAACGCCATGCTCTCCGCCTCGCCTATCGCATCCGTCTCCCCTCCCCCACGCGGATCCTGTATGATCTCATCCCCATCCCCCACCTCCTCCTTTTCCTTGAAAGGATACGGATCCTGTACACCTCCCGTAAACTCGACCCTCCTCACCCGCTCGTCTCCCCGCTCCTCTCCCACCCCTGCCCGCTGCCGCGCCTGTATTCCCATGTCCCACCCGGTCTCCATCTCTCCACCCTCCTTACCCTCTCCCAAGGTGGCTTCCACCAGCTCCCTCTCCCTGATGATGTCCTCGTCCCCTCCATCTACCCCTCCTATCAACTTTGACCCTGCCCCGCCCCCCTCTCCCGGTGTCCCATCCTTTCGGCGCCCTCCCTCCCTTCTCTTTCCTTCCCTTCTCTTCCCTTTTCCCCTGTCCCCTCCCTCCACCCCTCTTCCCCCGGGCTTCCTTCCCCCTTCCTCCCTCCCCCCCTTTCTCCCCTGTCCGTGGCATCTCTGCTCTCCCATCTCGCTCTCCCACTCCCCTTCCTCCTCCTCCTCCTCTATTGGCAGGTCCCCAGACTCGCACACGCTCAGTGGACATTCGCGCGCCGGAGATCACCGCCGTCAGTGTATCGTGTGTGCTGTCATGTTTAGTGTTCAGTGTTTCACCGTCACACTCCATCGTTCACCAGTGCCGTCGTCTTCTTCAGTGTTTGTGCATCGTGTCAACCGTTCGTCGTGTGGATTGTCATCGAGTGTGAACGGCTTCTTGTGTTTTTATGTTCATGTGTCTACTGTTTTTTCCCACCGATTTTTTACGTGATGTCTCTTCTCTGTTTATCTCATTGTACTCTCTTCGGCTGAAAAGCGGCGTATTGTGCTGCTGCCAGCCTACCTGATTGTTCAGGTGTCAAAATAACAATAAAGTAAAAAAAAAGCTCTCGGCTTCAGCTAATGCAGTGTAGCGCGGTGTGCTGTAACAAGTGAGTGCGCTTACTTCACATATAGTTTTCTGTTGTTAATATTTTGCTATGTTTGTAAAACTAATTTTTGTAACTGATTATATACACTTTTAGGGCCCACTTCTTTTGAAGAACGTATTCTTAGAAATATCGAAACGTAGGCTAAGGGCTAAAAAACCTTTGTTTTGCAACTGGTTGTCTGATTTTTTCAACGTTTTCAGATTGATATAATTGCTGATTCGCTGCCATGTTTAAGATTTTGAACTACAAGTAAATTTATCAGTAGTCACTTCTCAGTTACGCCAACTTATGGGTACACTTCAGTATGTTCCCACAAGGATCAGGAAAACAATATTTGTTACTAAAGGCCTGAAAAACGAAGTGTTTAGTGCTGTCGACAAGGGATTTCAAATTGATTTCGTATTCCTAGATTTCCAGAAGACTTTTGACGCCGCACCTCACAAGCGTCTTGCAACCAAATGTCGTTTTTATGTAATATCGTCTCAGTTATGCGACTGGATTCGTGAATTCCTGTCAGAGAGGTCGCAGTTCCTAATAATTAACGGAAAATCATCGAGTAAAATGGAAATGATTTGATTTAGGAGACAGTCGGAGCAGCCGTCTTAGGTTGTTTGCAGAGTGTGCTGTTATTTATCGTCTGACAAAGCCACCAGAAGCTCGAAACCAATTGTAAAACGATTTAAATAAGATATCTGTGTGATGCAAAAAATAGCAATTGTGTCCGGTCATCCACACGAGTGCTAAAAGGAATCCGTTAAACGTCGGTTACACGATAAGTCAGTCTAATCTTAAGACCGTAAATACGATTAAATACCTGGGTATTACAATTACGAACAAATTAAATTGGAAATTACACATAGGGAAGCAAACCAAAGACTCCGATTTATTGCCACTTCGAAAACGTAACAGATCTACTAAAGAGAGTGCCTACACTACGCTTGTCCGTCCTCTTTTGGAGCACTACTGCGCGATGTTTTGTAATAACGAGAAATAAGGGACAGAGTGTCACGGACGTGTTGCAGGATACGGGGTAAACATTACTAAAACAAAGGCGTTTCTCGTTGCGGCTGGATTTTCTCACGAAACTACAATCACCAACTTTCTCTTCTGAATGCGAAAATACTTCGTTCGCGCCGACCTACAAAGGGAGGAACCATAATACACTCCTGGAAATTGAAATAAGAACACCGTGAATTCATTGTCCCAGGAAGGGGAAACTTTATTGACACATTCCTGGGGTCAGATACATCACATGACCACACTGACAGAACCACAGGCACATAGACACAGGCAACAGAGCATGCACAATGTCGGCACTAGTACAGTGTATATCCACCTTTCGCAGCAATGCAGGCTGCTATTCTCCCATGGAGACGATCGTAGAGATGCTGGATGTAGTCCTGTGGAACGGCTTGCCATGCCATTTCCACCTGGCGCCTCAGTTGGACCAGCGTTCGTGCTGGACATGGAGACGATCGTAGAGATGCTGGATGTAGTCCTGTGGAACGGCTTGCCATGCCATTTCCACCTGGCGCCTCAGTTGGACCAGCGTTCGTGCTGGACGTGCAGACCGCGTGAGACGACGCTTCATCCAGTCCCAAACATGCTCAATGGGGGACAGATTCGGAGATCTTGCTGGCCAGGGTAGTTGACTTACACCTTCTAGAGCACGTTGGGTGGTACGGGATACATGCGGACGTGCATTGTCCTGTTGGAACAGCAAGTTCCCTTGCCGGTCTAGGAATGGTAGAACGATAGGTTCGATGACGGTTTGGATGTACCGTGCACTATTCAGCGTCCCCTCGACGATCACCAGTGGTGTACGGCCAGTGTAGGAGATCGCTCCCCACACCATGATGCCGGATGTTGGCCCTGTGTGCCTCGGTCGTATGCAGTCCTGATTGTGGCGCTCACCTGCACGGCGCCAAACACGCATACGACCATCATTGGCACCAAGGCAGAAGCGACTCTCATCGCTGAAGACGACACGTCTCCATTCGTCCCTCCATTCACGCCTGTCGCGACACCACTGGAGGCGGGCTGCACGATGTTGGGGCGTGAGCGGAAGACGGCCTAACGGTGTGCGGGACCGTAGCCCAGCTTCATGGAGACGGTTGCGAATGGTCCTCGCCGATACCCCAGGAGCAACAGTGTCCCTAATTTGCTGGGAAGTGACGGTGCGGTCCCCTACGGCACTGCGTAGGATCCTACGGTCTTGGCGTGCATCCGTGCGTCGCTGCGGTCCGGTCCCATGTCGACGGGCACGTGCACCTTCCGCCGACCACTGGCGACAACATCGATGTACTGTGGAGACCTCACGCCCCACGTGTTGAGCAATTCGGCGGTACGTCCACCCGGCCTCCCGCATGCCCACTATACGCCCTCGCTCAAAGTCCGTCAACTGCACATACGGTTCACGTCCACGCTGTCGCGGCATGCTACCAGTGTTAAAGACTGCGATGGAGCTCCGTATGCCACGGCAAACTGGCTGACACTGACGGCGGCGGTGCACAAATGCTGCGCAGCTAGCGCCATTCGACGGCCAACACCGCGGTTCCTGGTGTGTCCGCTGTGCCGTGCGTGTGATCATTGCTTGTACAGCCCTCTCGCAGTGTCCGGAGCAAGTATGGTGGGTCTGACACACCGGTGTCAATGTGTTCTTTTTTCCATTTCCAGGAGTGTATAAGGGGAATCAGACCTCGCACGGAAACATATAGGTGTTCGTTTCTTCTGCACGCTGTTCAGAAGAGGAATAACGGAGAGTTACTGTGAAGCTGATTCACTGAACCCTCTGCCAGATACGTGTGATTCGCAAAGTATCCATGTAGATGTAGATGTAATGTGACTCATGTAGTCTGGAACCGCGAGACTGCTACGGTCGCAGGTTCGAATCCTGCCTCGGGCATGGATGTGTGTGATGTCCTTAGGTTAGTTAGGTTTAAGTATTTCTAAGTTCTAGGGGCCTGATGACCTCCGAAATTGAGTCCCATAGTGCTCAGAGCCATTTGAATCACGTATTTGTGAGTAACGATAAAGTGAAATCCGAGTTAGTGCCTCACTGCGAAGACACCTACGAAGTCCTGGAACGGCAAACAAAATATTTCACTGCAAATATTAAGGACGTGCCAATTAACATCTCACTCGACAGACTGATTTCGCCTACATCCTTGCCTACTCAAACACCAGTGACCCACATGATAACGTTCAGAGTACTTCACCTGTGAATGTGTTACCTACACCTCCAGGAGTCTCACCAAAGAAAGTTAACCGATTTGGTCGAATTGTGAGGTTCTCCAAAAGTTCAAGTAGGGGCGGGAGGGGGTGTGGGTGATGTAGAATTAAGTTTATGTTCATAACCTACAGTTCTGTAAATACTTCTTCTTTGCGTTGACTTCGTTTTCTTTTTAAAAAAATGATATTTTGAAATTCACAGAGTAAGAGGTCTCGGCATAACATGTGTGACGAAACAAGAGAGGGAAGTTTGTAAATAATAATTTCCAAACTAAAATACTGTGTTCTCAGGCCAGCTGTACAAGAACGCCGACAGAGTCTACTGTGAGGCAAAAAAGAGTGCTCCAAAATTTAATCGTCCGCAGAAAACATTTGACCACATATCTGATAACTACCATTATTAAGGTGTCAGACGAAACTGCATCACTTCGACCTATAGTCACTAGAATAATAATTGTATAGGAATCGTTGAATCGAATGGCTTTTGTCACATATTATAGTACAAAAAGCAGTAAAAGAGAGGATTCATAGTGATAACATTACGTATGAATGAGTAGATTAGTGTTGGTATGAAAGAAAGTTAGACAGGAAACAATGTACCAGAAAACTGGTGTCTCACCTGCAATCGTTTTTGAGAGAATTGTAAGCAGAGCTTCCCCTGCATGACGCAGGTTGAGAAATCTCGCCCTCTCCGGGACACATGTGGTACCTCTGGCAGTTGAACGGGTCGGGGAAGTTCCCCTCGCCGCGACATATGAACAAGCGCTCGTCTTCGCTGCGGGGAACACATCTCGACTCTTCAGCTGGCACGCAAGCCTGTTTCGTTGCGCTACATTTCATATTGTCATCCACAGCGCATTTCATTATGGCTACTGGAAAATAGCCCTCCTGATCATCGCTTCCAC
The DNA here is from genome assembly GCF_021461385.2 of Schistocerca piceifrons. Classification (NCBI taxonomy): domain Eukaryota; kingdom Metazoa; phylum Arthropoda; class Insecta; order Orthoptera; family Acrididae; genus Schistocerca; species Schistocerca piceifrons. The sequence continues at coordinate 546,545,426 of NC_060141.1, read as the reverse complement.
ATTTCATCACCTGTGCAACAGAGAAACTAGTATTAATATTCTGTTAAGGGACATTTCCTTAAATAGGCCTAATTCGACTAAGCGTTAATCCTGAAAATGATAAATTTTCCGATACCACCCGTCTGCTTTGATCCATGCAGAGATCAGAAATGTGGATTTTGATCACTCATAGAAATACAATACACTGAGGTGACAAGAGTCGTGGGACAGCTATTTGTACTCAGTTGATTCGTGTGAAAAGGTATTAGCAAAATTTGAACCCCGAATGGTAATTTGAGGTAGAAACACGGGATATTCTCAAACTTCTTGGCAGATTAAAACTGTGTGCCGGACCGAGACTCGAACTCAGGACCTTTGCGTCATTCTGGAAATATCCACCGGGCTGTGGCTAAGCCATGTCTCCGCAATATCCTTTCTTTCAGGAGTGCTGGTTCTGCAGGGTTCGTAGGAGAGCTTCTGTAATGATTGGAAGGTAGGAGACGAGGTACTGGCAGAAGTAAAGCTGTGAGGACGGGGCGTGAGTCGTGCTTGGGTAGCTCTGTTGGTAGAGCACTTGTCCGCGAAAGGCAAAGGTCCCGAGTTCGAGTCTCGGTCCGGCACACAGTTTTAATCTGCCAGGAAGTTTCATATCAGCGCATACTCCGCTGCAGAGTGAAAATCTCATTCATGAGATATTCTACTTCGGAAATCGTTAAGGAATTGAATATTCCGAGATTCACAATGTCAAGAGTGTGGCGAGAATATCACATTTCAGGCATTACACCTTATGTTATGTTATGTTATGTTAGCCGGGGACCTAGAAACTACGGAGAGGCTCCGTCCCCGCCGCAGCCGCAGTGGTTCGCAACCCCTCGACGACTACAGCAGTCCACTTCACCCCTCCGCGCCCCACACCGAACCCAGGGTTATTGTGCGGTTCGGCCCCCGATGGACCCCCCAGGGAACGTCTCACACCAGACGATTGTAACCCCTATGTTTGCGTAGTAGAGTAATGATGGTGTACGTGGAGAACTTGTTTGCCCAGCAATCGCCGACATAGTGTAGCTCAGGCGGAATAAGGGGAACCAGCCCGCATTCGCCGAGGCAGGTGGAAAACCGCCTACAAACAATCCACAGACTGGCTGGCTCACCGGACCTCGAAACAAATCCGCCGGGCGGATTCGCGCCGGGGACTGACGCTCCTTCCCGCCCGGAAAGCAGTGCGCTAGACCACACGGCCAACCGTGTGGGCTCAGGCATTACACCTTACATGACACCTCACCAAGGACAGCACAGCGGCCGACGGCCTTCACTTAACGGCCGAGAGCAGCAGCGTTTGCGTAGAGTTGTCAGTGGTAACAGACAAGCAACACTGTGTGAAATGATCGCAGAAATCAATGTGGGACGTACAGCAAACGTGCGGCGAAATTTGGCGTCAATGGGTTATGGCAGGTGAGGACCGACGTGAGTTCCTTTCCTAAACGCACGACATCTCCTGCAGCGTGTCTTCTGGACTCGCGACCATGTTCGTTGAAGCCTAGACGGCTGGAAAATCGTGGCCGGATCAGAAGAGTCCTAATTTCGGTTGCTAAGAGTTCGTGATAGGCTTCGAGTGTGGCACAGACCCCACGAAGCCATGGATCCAAGTTGTCAACAAGACCCTGTGGAAGCTGGTGGCAACCCCATAATAATGTGGACTGTGTTTACAGGAAATGGACTGTATCTTCTAGTCCAGCTGAACCGGCCTTTGACTGCAAATGGTTATTTTAGGCCACTCGGAGACCATTTACAGCTATTCCTGGACATCATGTTCCGAAACGACGAGGGAATTTTTATACATGGCAATGCGCCATGCCACCGGGGCACAATTGTTCTCGACTGGTCTGAAGAATATTCTGGACAGTTCGAGCGAATTATTTTGCCACCCATGTCTCCCGACATGAACCTCACCAAACATTTATGAGACATAATCGAGAGGTCAGTTCGCGCACAAAATCCCACACCAGCAACACTTCTGCAAGTATGGGCGGCTATGGAGACAGCATGGCTAAATAATTTGGCGATTGCTTCCAGCGACTTGTTGAGTCGATGCCACATCGTGTTTCTGCACTAGGCCGAGCAAAAGGAGCTCCGACACGATATTATAAGGTATCCAATTACTGTTATCACAGAAGTGTACGTAATGGAATGCCTCATGTTTGCCAGCCGCTGTGGCCGAGCGGTTCTAGGCGTTTCAGTCTGGAAACGCGCGACCGCTACGGTCGCAGGTTCGAATCCTGCCTCGGGCATGGATGTGTGTTATGTCCTTAGGTTAGTTAGGTTTAAGTAGTTCTAAGTTCTAGGGAACTGATGACATCAGATGTTAAGTCGCATAGTGCTCAGAGCCATTTGAACCAAGCCTTATGTTTAATTACAGGATCAGGGTCTCCAAAATACTAATGCGAGAAAAAAATGATGCTCAATTGTGACAAAGGAGATTACATATAAAACATAGTGCCAACCATATTACGTTACTGCCACGTCTGTGGTATTCATATCAAATAGAGCCAAGGGGGAGCAGCTGAACGTATAAAAAGAAGTGCAATACGAATGTCACAGGTTGGTCTGAGTCACGGGACAGGGTCATTTGAAAATTTGAACCTGATGATTCTTTAAGATAGGCGCTATCTGCACCAGTAAAGCTTACTTTGAATGTTTCTGAGAGTATTAAGTGACCACGCTAGGGATGTACTATTACACCATAACCCCCGACGTAACGCTCCGGTAGGGATTGCGGAAACAGGACTACACCAACTACAGAGCACGCAGAGGCATTGGTGCAGTCCCACGACAATGGAACGGGAACAAACTTTAATACGAGGTGCAATGGAAAGTGTCCTCTACTATGCACTTCAAAGCGATTTTCAGAGCCCATATGCAGTTAGATACAAATGTGTATCAGAGTGTCAGCGTAAACAGTGCAGGTTGAATGCCTTACCTTGGAGCAATCATTGCTGCAGACGATCTGGTCGGGTTCCGAGCAGATGACTCGTGGATCGCAGCTGATGCAAGCGGAGGCTGCAGAGGCGATGCACGCTACCTGGAAACACAGTGGGGCTCTCAGGAGTCATTTCAACAGAGTCAGGACAGTTACAGAGAGCCAGTAAAGCTTATGCAAGGTTAAACTCAGTCTAGTCTCAAAAAGGTACTCACATGTAAGGTTTAGTGATCGCTATCAAGCTGAAGATGAAGAGATAGAGAAAGTGTATGAGGACATTGATAGGGTAATACAGTATGTGAAGGGGGATGAAAATCTAATAGTCATGGGGGACTGGAATGGAGTTGTAGGGGAAGGAGTAGAAGAAAAGGTTACAGGAGAATATGGGCTTGGGACAAGGAATGAGAAAGGAGAAAGACTAATTGAGTTCTGTAACAAGTTTCAGCTAGTAATAACGAATACTCTGTTCAAGAATCACAAGAGGAGGAGGTATACTTGGAAAAGGCCGGGAGATACGGGAAGATTTCAATTAGATTACATCATGGTCAGACAGAGATTCCGAAATCAGATACTGGATTGTAAGGCGTACCCAGGAGCAGATATAGACTCAGATCACAATATAGTAGTTGGGTGGGGGGGGGGGGGGGGAGGTTGTTTGGGGAAGGAGACCAGACGGCGAGGTGATCGGTCTCATTGGATTAGGGTAGGACGGGGTAGGAAGTCGGCCATGCCCTTTCAAAGGCACCATCCCGGCATTTGCCTGGAGCCAATTAGGGAAATCACGGAAAACCTAAATCAGGATGGCCGGACGCGGGCTTGAACCGACGTCCTCCCGAATGCGAATCCAGTGTCTAACCACTGCGCCACCTCGCTCGGTACAATATAGTAGTGATGACGAGTACGCTGCAGTTTAAGACATTAGCCACGAATAATCAATACGCAAAGAAGTGGGTTACGAAAGTACTAAGGAATGACGAGATACGGTTGAAGTTCTCTAAGGCTATAGACATAGCAATGAGGAGTAGCTCAGTAGGCAGTACAGTTGAAGAGGAATGGACGTCTCTAAAAAGGGCCAGAACAGAATTTGGGAAAGGGGGTAGAAAGACTGCGAGAAATCATGGGTAACAGAAGAAATACTTCAATTGATCGATGAAAGAAAGAAGTACAAAAAAAAATGTTCCGCGAAATTCAGGAATACGGAAATACAAGTCGCTGTGGAATGAAATAAATGGGAAGTGCAGGGAAGCTAAGACGAAACGGCCGCAGGAAAAATGTGAAGAAAACGAAAAAGAAACGACCGTCGGAAGGACAGACTCAGCATACAGGAATGTCAAAACAACCTTCGGTGACATTAAAAGCAAGGGCGATAACATTAACTGTGCAACGGGAATTCCACTGCTAAATGTAGAGGAAAGAGCGAATAGGTGGAAAGAATACATTGACAGCCTCTATGAGGGTGAAGATTTGACTGATGTGATAGAAGAAGCAACAGAAGTCGATTTAGAAGAGATAGGGGATCCAGTATTAGAATCAATATTGAAAGAGTTTTTGGAGGACTTAAGATCAAATAAGGCAGAAGGGATAGATAATATTCCAGTAGAATTTCTAAAATAATTGGGGAAATGGCAACAAAACGACTATTCACGTTGGTGTGTAGAATGTATGAGTCTGGCGACAACCCTCTGACTTTCGGAAAAGCATCATCCACACAATTCCGAAGACGACAAGAGCTGACAAGTGCGAGAATTATCGCATAATCAGCTTAACAGCTCATGCATCCGAGTTGCTTACAAGAATAACATACAGAAGGGTGGAAAAGAAAATTGAGGATGCTCTAGATGACGATCAGTTTGGCTTTAGGAAAGGTAAAGGCAAGAGAGAGGCAATTCTGCCTTTGCGTTTAATAATGGAAGCAAATTAAGACACGTTCATGGGATTTGTTGACCTGGAAAAAGCGTTCGACAATGTAAAATGGCGCAAGATGATCGAAATTCTAAAAAAAGTAGGGATAAGCTATAGGGAGAGACGGGTCATACACAGTATGTGCAACAACCAAGAGGTAATTATGAGTGCACGACCAAGAACGAAGTGTTCGTATTAAAAAGGGCGTAAGACAAGGATGTAGCCTTTCGCCCGTGCTGTTCAATCTGTACATCGAGGAAGCAATGGTGGAAATAAATGAAAGGTTCAGGAGTGTAATTAAAAATCAAGATGAAATGATATCAATGATACGATTCGCTGACGACATTTCTATCCTCCGTAAAAGTGAAGAAGAATTACATGATCTGCTGAACGGAATGAACATCCTAATGAATACACAAAATGGATTGAGAGTAAATCGAAGAAAGACGAAGCTAATGAGAAGTAGTTGAAATCAGAACAGCGAGAAACTTAACATCAGGATTGATGGTCACGAAGTCAATGAAGTTAAGGAATTCTGCTACCTAGGCAGTAAAATAACCAATGACGGGCGGAGCAAGAAGGACATCAAAAGCAGATTAGCACAGGCGAAAAGGGCTTTCCTGGCCAGCGGAAGTCTACTAATATCAAATATCACCCTTAATTTGAGGAAGAAATTTTTGAGAATGTACGTCTGGAATTCAGCTTTGTATGGTAATGAAACACGGACTGTGGGGAAACCGGAACAGAAGAGAATCGAAGCATTTGAGATGTGTTGCTACTAACGAATGTTGAAAATTAGGTGGACTGATAAGATAAAGAATAAGCAGGTTCTGCGCAGAATCGGATAGGAAAGCAATATGTGGAAAACACTGATAAAGGAGACGGGACAGGATGATAGAACATTTGTTAACACATGAGGGAACGATTTACATGGTACTAGAGGGAGCTGTAGAGGGCAAAAACTAGAGGAAGACTGAGATTGGAATACATCCAGCAAATAATGTATGTTGGTTGCAAGTGCTACTCTGAGATGATGAGGTTAGCACAGGAGAGGAATTCGTGGCAGGCCGCATCAAACCAGTCAGAAAAAAGAGAGAGAGAGAGAGCGAGAGATCTGTGGCGGCGAAGTTGTCAATGCTACAAGTGTGCATATTATAAACGTACAAGAAAAGTTAAATATTTTAACAGAATTATCACTAAAATTTTGTGAGCAACTACTTACATGATTTGAGTTACCAACTTTCATCACAATATGTTATTGTGAAAACTGGACTGTGTACAACAGAAACATGAGAGAGACGAAAAAGCAGAGGTAGTAGAGGGAAAGAAAGCGGACAGAGAGGGATGAGAGGAATGGAATGAGGACAGGGTTAATTTATTATTTGATGTGTACATGGTGAGTCAGGAAAAAAGGTATCTGCTTTGAGGGATGATAGTATGAGTGAATCCGAACAACAAATTTCAGATGGTCATATGCCCTACCGAGCGCGGTGGCGCAGTGGTTAGCACACTGGACTCACATTCGGGAGGACGACGGTTCAGTCCCGTCTCCGGCCATCCTGATTTAGGTTTTCCGTGATTTCCCTAAATCGCTTCAGGCAAATGCCGGGATGGTTCCTTTGAAAGGGCACGGCCGATTTCCTTCCCCATCCTTCCCTCACCCGAGCTTGCGCTCCGTCTCTAATGACCACGTTGTCGACGGGACGTTAAACACTAATATCCTCCTCCTCATATGCCCTATTCCGAATGGTTTCCCAGATATAATATATTTAATATCAGTTTTGTGCATTTTTCTTGAATAATTCGAGATTTGCATCCTGCAGAGAAAATGTGCCTTAGTAAAAAACTGAACTACAGTGTAAACAATTTTTTGTTGAGGGCAACCACAGCTCAGAGACATTGTGAATAACAATTATAGAATTCGACACTCAATAACCATTCACATTGTCATAAAGATTATAACAATGAAAATTCAACAATATCAGGTGTTTTCAAAAGCCGCGTAGCTATATGAAGGTACTTTATTAGTAACTACTGGTTTCACGGCAGTATAGACTCAGCTTCAGGTTTGTAATGGTTATATTTCCATGATGTAGGTGGACAGTTACAGAGTCCCAGCTTTCGGGAAGCTATACTCATCAAGAGTCAAACCACAATGGTGATTTGTCATAATAAAATTAAGCACACACATAAGTTGCTTGTCAAAATGTACAAAACATGACAGTTGAATGAACAAGCCCGAATAACAGCCAGTGGGATTTAGGATCCGGTAGACACCAGCTGTATAAAACCAGTCAAGTGAAGCTTAAAATCCTGTTTGATGTGCGTAATTTCCCCGTATTGATAACACGCCGTTGTGGTGTAAACATCCAAGAGGTGTTAGCAATAAGACGGAAGTACGCACATTATATGAAATTTTAAATTTCACATCATTGTATCTGTACAGCTGGTGTCTACAGATCTTATAATACATCCTACGGGATGTTACCTGGCCTCATCCTACGGGGTGTTACCTGGCCTGGCTCATTGAGCAGTCATGCGTTGTACATTTAGACACTGATCTTTTTGGTGTACTAAATTTAATTATGACAACTCACCATTGTGGTTTGACTCTTTAATGTGTGTAACTTACCAAAAGATGGCACTCCGTAATTGACCATCTATATTACGGAAAAATAACCATTATAAACTTGAAGATGCGTCTATACTGATGTGAAACTGGTAGTTGCGAATAAAGCACCTTCATATAGCAATGCGGCTTTTGGAAACACCTCATCACTCTTGACTTTTTGTTTGTTATAATTTTTACGATAATTTGAAGAGTTATTGAGTGTTGAGTGCTGTTTTTGTTAATTACATTAAATGTTCTGTAAAGAAAGGCCCTATTAACTTTTTCTCTAGGGTAAATATTTTGCGCGAAGAGAGTGCGGGGATGTTGAAATCTCGAGCAAAGCGCTTGCGCTGTAACGTAAGTAGTTTTTCTAGGCCCCAATATGAGATACAGTAGTTTCACGACTCGGTAGACCAGTAGGGTCACATATCAGATTGTTGCTTTCAACTTCCTCTGCACTACTGTTGTACGTTGTAAACAATGACAATGTTTCCAGAATGAAGGTAGGAGACGAGGTACTGGCAGAAGTAAAGCTGTGAGTACCGGGCGTGAGTCGTGCTTCGGTAGCTCCGTTGGTAGAGCACATGCCCGCGAAAGGCAAAGGTCCCGAGTTCGAGTCTCGGTCGGGCACACAGTTTTAATCTGGCAGGAAGTTTCAATGACAATGTTTGAATAACACAGAAAGTAAATAAGGATATACCGGGATGACTATAATTAAAGTGCAGTTACTCACGGAGGTCCAGCGTGAGCTGTAATTATCGTATGGCAGCGACACTTGGTAGATATTCTAATGCGTTAATGCGTAAACAAATTACACTGGAAAACGAATTATTTCCAATTTTGGCCACCAGGTTCAAATCTGACGCTGTACAGCATCACATCGACGTCTCCAGTGCTCATACTGAACAAATTGTGTAAGTGGCGGTTAATAATAAAATTAGAATTATGCCTTTCTCACTTCTTTGACGTTTCCTACCCACGTCCTGCTCCTCATCTATTGCATATGGAAACGTTTCTATACGTCTTATTAGCATTCACAGCGCTAGATTCGCACTTGGTGTCAAAAATTGAAACTAATATTTTTGCAGCACCGATAGGTTCCATACTAACGCATTAGAATATCTACCAAGTTTCGCCTCCATATGATAATTACAGCGCACGTTGGACATCGCTAATAATATCAGCCTTCAAATCATGCAGTTTCCTCTTGACGCACCACGTATGATGTAGATATTCATACAGAATACCCCAGCTACACTTACCTGCATTCGTCGTGCATTTCAGCATAGTACGCTGTGTCACCAATTGTGAATAGTAGAGTGGCTCTTGTCGTCCCTTTCACTCTACCAACACGCGTCGAAGTGTCACTCCAAGATTAGTCTGTCGAACTTGAACAAAATAATTGTGCCCATGAGCCCTCTCGTTCTCTGCACTGGACGAGTCCTCCCCTTCCGTCCGAAAGATTAGCGCTTGAGTTCACTGTTGCCTGCTGAGCTGTGCGCGTCGTTCGTTAGAAGCGTCTGCCTCAGTTATTTACGCGCTGATTTTCTTATGTTTTACTCTAGCAAGTGGCCATTGACTTTTCGAATTATTGATGATACTGATATTACGTGATAATATGATTTAATTCGTCAACTGCTTCTAGTATACGTTATGACAAAATTGATTACAAGTGAGCGGCAACACGTCAGTGCCCAACGGACACAGTACATCGACAAGTACTCACGTTGCTATGATTAGGTGCGGGCCGACGCAGCGCTTTTATTTCTTCTCCGTCTTTCCGATTTGTTGTTATAGCCGCCGTCCACGACATACACTGCTCCTGCTGACACATTACTGAATCCTAGATTCGCGCTCAGATATACGTTCTAGCGGAACCACTGCTATTCTTCTGCCCACCCTTGAAGTCTGTTCATTGTCGAGTATATCTCCCCTATTGCAGGATCCCAGGCCTTACAAAGGATGTTGTAGCTGCTATTAAACGGTAGTGTCAATATGCTCAATTTAAGCCCTTCAGGCAAATTCCATAAAGAATAATGATAATGAAAACTGCAGCTTCAAATGGCACAAGGAGTGGTTAGGTGCAATGATTTTATCACGCCATACCCATTTGGATGTAGGAATGAAAATTTACTGTTTCATTTTACTACTCACACTTCCTGTGTCTTATCTTTACCTTCCCATGCAAATAAGTGAATGAAAGTGTGATTGTTTCCGCGCTGTTAAAACTGTAGATCTAACGAAAGATGAACAGTGGATGGTGGTTTTGCAAAGAACAGTCAGTGGATACTGCTGTACAAAGAGAATAGCAGATGTTTCACATGCCGTCGATAGCTTTAGAAGGCGTCCAGAGCTCGCCGTTGCAGTGGTTCAAACGGGGAGAACGTTGGTGACTGGGAAGTCCATCTTACACAGTGTTTAGAAGGACGTCCGAGAGAGCAGACGTGCCCATGTTGATGATGGAGTATGGTGAGACAATTTGATAAATAAATTTGTTATATCATTGTAGATCCGGGACGAAATGTTATATTCAAAATCAGTATTGACAGGGAAACACTGAGAGACGTGGTAACTGTAGCAATTTTGTCTCAATAGATGACTGAACATACAAAGTTTTGACCGTTAACATGTGGTACTGGCCATCAGCAAAGTGCCTTTTCTGGTCGTCTATCATTAACTAAATGTTCTTATTTCACAGAGAAAGGAAAGTGCTTCATTTTCATGGACGGGTTAATTGATTTGTGTAAATTTTTCTGATATTTTCTGTGTGTGCTCGTGCTGGGTGCACTTCGTGCCAAAATTAATCAAGGGCCACAAAGGGTTCAATATCAAGGTTTCCCGCATCTTTAGCAGTAGAAATTTATTGGCAAAAAAGTAGTGGGGCTTATGTTCACCCAAGTCATGATTGAATACTGGCCACTAAGATAAAATTCCTGTCAGTTCTTTTTTTTTTTTTTTTTTTTTTTTTTTTGGCCTTTGAAATGTTTGAATCTGATTTGTTTTCCATGTGTGGTAGTTTTCTGTTATGCGTGTGTCCATTCTAAATTTCAGTTTAACTACGGTTTACGGAATTCCGAGGCAGAGGGCGAATACCTAGGGCATATTTTGCATGCTCTACGTAACAAGGCCACTAAGCTAAATTTTCACTTATTTGTGCTAATAAGAGCCAGTGTGGCCCTCTCTGATTGATTATGAGCTACGTTATTTTTCGATCAGACAATCCATGCTTTGCTGATTTCATTTCCTAAGCCTTATCATTTTGTGTTTGTTTATTTTATCAGTTTCTGTAAAGAAAATTCATTAGCAGTGGGTAATACATTATTTGAACACCACAAAAGGAGACGTTACACATGGATATCAAATTTGAATAGGGAAAGCTATCAGCTGGACTACATCCTGATGCAAAAAAGGTTTAGGAACTGTTTGAAGAATGCTAAAGCTTATCCAGGGGCGGATATAAATTCAGACCACAACTTAGTGATGGGAGAAATACAAGTGAAGTTGAAAAAAGTCTGGAGAGGTAACTCAAAGGAAAGACTAAACATAGAAAGACTCAGAGAGGTAGGAAAGGCATCAGATTTGGAGAACAGATTTACGGAAAAATGGCAAAGAGGTAGTGTTGATTAAAGTGTTAATGACAAGTGGACAAAAATGAGGGAGGAACTCATGGACTCTGCCAAAGAAGTACTAGGAATTAGAGTATCCCAAAGCACCAGGAAAGAATGGATAACAGGAAACATGTTAAAAAAGATGGAAGAGCGCAGAAAGTGGAAACGTGTAGAAACTGAAGAAGGCAGAAAGAGGTACAGGAAACTGAATATTGAATTAGGAAGAGAAACTGAAGAAGCAAGAGAAAAATGGATGACACAGAAATGCGACGAAATAGAGAAAATGGAGAGAGAGGGAAAGTATGAAATGATTTATAGACTGGCTAGTGAGATAGTTTTTGAACGTAAAAGAAAGAGAAATAACATGGAAATAGAAAGAGCGGATGGCACTCTAGCAGAAGAACCACAAGAGGTTTGGAACAGATGGCAAGAATATATTGAATGTCTGTATAAGGGGGATGAAATGCAAAGCGAAATTAAGGTTGAAGAGGAGCAATATGTGCCGGAAGATGGAAAGGGACTTACCATCTTGGAAGCAGAAGTAGAAAAGGCGCTGAAGGAGATGGATAGGAAGGCATGTGGAATAGATGATTTGCCAGCAGAACTGTTGAAGAGTCTTTGAAACAAGGCAAGAAAAGAAATAGTATACCTCTGTAACGAGATATATGACAAAGGGGAATGGCCTGAGGAATTCGCTGCAACAGTTATGATACCAGTAGAGAAAAAGAGAAATACTAAAAAATGTGAAGAGCACCGGGCCATCAGTCTAATTTCTCATGCAGCTAAAGTCTTTCTGAGAGTGTTGAACAGAAGGTTATATAGCAAGCTAGATAGAGGGATTGCAGAGGAGCAGTTCGGATTTAGAAGAGGAAAAGGAACAAATGCTACTGGCCTGCTAAGAACTATAGGGGAAAGATATATGGAAAAGGGTAGAGAAATCTTTGCTGTTTTTATAGATTTAGAAAAGGCTTTTGACAGAGTACAGTGGAACAAGCTGATGGATATCTTGAAGAGGAAAGGAGTAGATTGGAAAGAGAGACGACTGACACAGAATCTATATTTAAACCAGAAAGTAAGGATAAGGATTCGAAATGAAATGTCAGAAGGAAGCAGCATTGGACGAGGTGTTAGACAAGGTTGTTGCCTTTCCCCACTGTTGTTTAACGTGTACCTTGAAGAAATTATTGCGAAAAGTTTAGTTGGGAAAAGAGGAATATGTATTGGTGGAAAGAGAATAGAATGTATAAGATTTGCTGATGACATAGTATTATTGGCAGAAAGTGAGCGGACAGTGAATAACATGCTCAAAGATCTGAATGAAACTTGTGTGGAATATGGGATGCAAATAAACACAGCAAAAACAAAGCGTATGGTCATCAGTACAAGACGCAGACTATACAATATTAAAATAGGAAGATCTACCATTAGCCAAGTAAGTCAATTTAAATATTTCGGAAGCACAATAACTGAAGATTTGAGATGTCACCAGGAGGTGAAAACTCGAATTGCCATAGCGAAGGAGGCATTCAACAGAAAGAGGAGACTATTATGTGGCAAATTAGATAAAGGACTAAGGAAAAGGGTTGGAAAATGTTTTGTCTGGAGTGTGGCACTGTATGGGACAGAAACATGGACACTGAGACGAGAGGATGAAAAAAGGTTAGAAGCATTTGATATGTGGATGTGGAGGAGGATGGAGAGAATAAGCTGGATGGAAAGAGTGAGTAATGAAAGAGTATTGGAAAGGGTTGGTGAGAGAAGATGTCTGCTGAAGGTTGTAAGAGAAAGGAAAAAGAATTGGTTGGGACGTTCATTGAGAAGGGAGTGCTTGCTAGTAGATGCTTTGGAAATATTGGTTTGTGGGAGAAGACTGAGAGGAAGAAGGAGATTCAAGGTGATAGACGACATAAAGGGAAGAGGAAATTATGCAGACCTGAAGAGGATGGCAGAAGACCGGACAGCCTGGAGAACTACCATGTGAAAACCTGCCTTTAGGCAGAACACTGATTATGATGATGATGATGATTATTATTTTATCATAGCTAGATACATAGCGTTCTGCATGTCAATCAAACGTGTGTGATGTTCTATCAGATTTATTTCGTCGCATACATTCCGTCAGTACCTAGTAGTATGGCACACTGAATTCCGTTATAGAAGATCAAGTAAATCTCAGCTGGGAATAATTATGGTAACTGAAATTGCGAAGTTTGCTTGACGAAAATTAACTGAGATTGAGTGTTGAGCATAAGAGTGATTGAGACTGTGCGGTTTGTCTTTGGCAACCTGTATACCAAATTACCTATTCATTGATCTTGTTATAGAATTAAGTCCCTATATTTCTTGACAAGGTAAACTCCTAGCAACTGATGCTATTTCATTCAAATCATTTAATTTAAAAGTAAATAAGATCAAATTAGAATACAATCTAAACCTACGACCAAACACGTTAGGCAAATTGCAAATCTTTATCCTCCATCCGTGCCGATTGTGATGGTGATTCACAGGAACAGGGTGCGTTATCGGTTGTACAGTAATTAACTTGACTGGAGTAATAACTGAACCATTTATATTCTTTCATTTCCCACGTTGGTGGGATATCTGTTAGACTCCGGATGTCCGTAATCCGAGACCTTTCTTGACACCACCAAGCCCTGACTATGTTGTAACCGGTTGGGAGAAGGCCATCTTCACTTGGTGTTTCAGGAGAATTCATTCAGACTTTCCGGATTATACGCCACAAAAAGGAATAAAAATAATGGCCTCGTCCTAATGAGATTATTCTTCTATTTCCGCCAGTTGTATAGTGGGGTAGGAGGTAGGGCACTCCAAATTTGAGCACTCCTTGTAGCCACACTTCGGAAACAACATCCACAGAGTTTAAGTTCTTGGTTCGGACTTTGAATGTCCACTTGTGTAACATTGCTTTGGGCACGCCATTGTTTTGCACTGGGTGGTGACAACTGCTCACATATAAGTATAGGTCGGTCTGCGTCTTCTCTCAGTACATGGTTCAGCACAACATGCTGTCTGATCTTCTTTTTACGAGGACTCTCAGAAAGGGGACCACTCTCACTTCTACTTCCACAGTATGGTGTATCGAACTAAAATGTGGCATTCAGCTTGTCCCTTCCATATGGCCCCATGGTGACCGTGTCATACCGAAACAGGTAGATTTCCACCGGACTGGTTCCTTATTACACTGCTTATGTACATTGGCGACAAGTGGTTAAAGTGGACTCCCCGTGAATACTCCTTCCGCCTCTTAGCAACCACCGTCAAAAAGAAAGCATGTCGACATCAAGACATGCCTAAAAAGGTTGGTCGTCTCTATGTCAAATTTCTGGCCAATAAGTTATAAAGATTCTTATGACGGCACTCTGATAAGAAAGAAAGCATTGAAACTCACAATGGTGTCGGTATCTTTAAGATTAAAAGTGTTAAGACGTCCCTGAAGATCCCTGGAGTTGCGAACGTGATGTGAACACTTACCGACGTATGGGCTAGGCAAATCTTTCAGCTACTTAGCGATTGGGTAGGTTGGGACACCAGTGCTGCTAACGATGGGGCATAAAGGCACCCCACCCCGTCTTTGTGAATTTGCGACAGTCCATTAAAGTCTTCGTGGAATAGATGGTCTCTGTCGCAGCTTTTCGACACCCTCGTCTGGCAAGATGGTTCCTTTCAGAAGTGCATTGTCTTCTTCTCCACCCACTTGGTAGCACAAGTTTCGTTCTTCCAGTATGCACTGTCTCCTGTCAAAACCCGCATTTTCTCAGTATAATCATGGTGATATAAGACCACAGTGCATTGCTCTATTACTTTTATTTTTTTATCACATTTATTGGCTTCTTGAGGCAAACAATACAGCCATTACAATTAGATATGATAATGAGTGCAATTAAATTTTAAAAACGTAGCTACTTTCTACATATATAAAATTACAAATTCAGGTTGTAATAGCTCAGATATTTATACTTATATCTGCTTCTTGTAGGTAACGTTCTACTAAACTGTTGATTTTTAGATCGTTCGCGCCCATTATTATTCTAAGATTTGTTGGCGCGAGAACCTTCATTTCTGCGAGATTTTGCTACAGTTAATTCCGATGTGGAATATAACTGGCACACCCCAATATGATATGTCAGT
Organism: Schistocerca piceifrons; assembly: GCF_021461385.2. Taxonomy (NCBI): domain Eukaryota; kingdom Metazoa; phylum Arthropoda; class Insecta; order Orthoptera; family Acrididae; genus Schistocerca; species Schistocerca piceifrons. The sequence continues at coordinate 546,530,200 of NC_060141.1, read as the reverse complement.
ATCTCTGTCGTCTTCTGGATGTTCGACCCACGAGGGAGAGTCTGTCTCTCCAATTGTGTATTGATGTGCTGGGAAACATGTGTGTCCCAACCTGATCCTAGTAATTGATATTACTCGTACATATAGATTTTTATGGTATGGTACGCTGAACTAAAGCAAACTGAAAGTCCTTCTTCTGCTGCGATATTTGTCACTGAGTTTCCCATTGATAGTAAGCGTTTTTCTTTTTCTTTTTATGAAAGTCGCAATATGGAAGCTGCGTAACTAGCGGGTCCCCTTCTTTGATACTTTCTTTAGCAAGACTATCCACAACTTTATTGTGCCGTATACTTGAGTGTCCCTTACCCACATTAGGTGAACGGATTTATTTTCTTTGTTGGTCTTTGCTAAAAATAGTACTACATGACAAAGGTAACTGTTATCAGCTTTCTACTTTCGATATTATAATTACTCCAAAGCACTTTTAGAGTCAGTCAGAAGTGTATTTTTTCCCTTGTTTCCCTTTAAAATTAGCTTATTGTGTAACCGCTGTTATTGTAGGTGTGTGTACATACAACCTTGCTGTATGGACGTAAAATAGTCTCCCATTCGGATCTCCGGGTGAGGACTACTCAGGAGGACATCGTTATCAGGAGAAACAAAACTGGCGTTCTACGGAACCGAGAGTGGGATGTCAGGTCGCTTAATCGGGAAAATTTAAAAGGGAAACTGAGAAATGGATAGGTTGAATTTAGATATAGTGAGAATTAGTCAAGTTCGGTGGCAGGAGGAACAACACTTCCGGTCTGGTGAATACAGGGTTATAAATACAAAATCAAATAAGGCTAACGCGGGAGTAGGTTTAATATGAATGAAAAATAGGAGCGCTGATAAGTTGCTATGAACAGCATAGTGAAAGCATTATTGTGGCCAAGATAGATACGAAGCCCACACCCACCACAGTAGTACAAGTTTATATGCCAGTTAACTCCGCAGATGAGGATGAGATTGGTGAAATGTATGATTAGATAAAAGAAATTATTCAGGTAGTTAAGGGAGCTGAAAATTTAATAGTCATGGGGGACTGGAATTCGATAGTAGGAAAAGGAAGAGAGGGTAAAAGTAGTAGGGGAATATGGAATGGGGATAAGGAATGAAAGAGGAAGCTGCCTGGTAGAATTCTGTGCATACCATAACTTGATCATAATTAACACTTGGTTTAAGAATCATGAAAGAAGGTTGTATACGTGGAAGAGGCCTGGAGACACGAGAAGCTTTCAGATAGATTATGAGAGGGTTGGATCTTAAATAGTGGCAACTATTGATTCACAACCGATACAAAAAAGTTACATGTTTGCACCTCTTTGTCCTTCAAAGTAGTCACCAGGGTTGCGTAGAAGCCGTTGCCAGCGATGTGGAAGGCGTAGTATACCGGTAGCAGAGCCTGTTTTGTTGATGGAGCGAATTTAGCGCTCTACTGCGTGTCGAATCTCTGGAACAGTTCTGACGCGAATGCCACGAAGTGGTTCCTTCATCTTCGGAATCAAATCCCACGCATTGTCCTGCAAAATGATGGGTGGATTGCGGAAAAAGTGTCGCCGCTTCTTTCGCAAAGTTGGTCGCAGGTGATGCTCCAAAAACGAACAGTGGTACTGTGCATCGACGATCTCCCATGGAGGAACGTAACGTGTTAGATAACACCATTACAGTCGTACACGAGAACCACCATAACTTTAGACTGCTCCATTCGCACCATCAACAGAACAGGCTCTGCTACCGGTATACTACGCTTTCCACATCGCTGGCAACGGGTTCTACACAACACTGGTGACTACTTTGAAGGACAGTAACAGGTACAAACATGTAACTCTTTTGTATCGGTTGTGAAAAAATAGTTGCCACTATTTAAGTTCCAACCCTCGTATATTGGTAAGACAGAGATTTAGGAACCAGGTTTTAAATTGTAAGACATTTCCAGGAACAGATGTAGGCTCTGACCACAGTTTATCGGTTATCAACTGCACATTAAAACTGAAGAAACTTAAAAAAGATAGCAATTTAAGGTGATGGGGCCTGGATAAACTGAAACAACCAGAGGTTGTAGAGAGTTTTAGAGAGTGCATTAGGGAACGATTGACAAGTACAGGGGAAAGAAATGCAGTAGCAGAAGACTGGGTAGCTTTGAGAGATGACATAGTGAAGGCAGAAGAGGATCAAGTAGGTAAAAAGACGAGGGCTAGTAGAAATCCATTGAAAGCAGAAGAAATATTGAATTTAGCTGAAGAAGGGAAAAACTACAAAACTGCAGTAAATGAAGGAAGCAAAAAGGAATACAAACATCTAAAAAATGAGGTCGACAGGAAGTGCCAAATGACTAAGGAAGAATGGCTAAAGGACAAATGTATGGATGTAGAGGCATATATCATAAGAGGTAAGACAGATACTGCCTACAGGAAAATTAAAGAGACCTTTGGAGAGAAGAGAACCACCTCTATGAATGTCAAGAGCTCAAATGGAAAACCAGTCCTAAGCAAAGAAGAGGAAGAGGAAGGTCGAACGAGTAAATAGAGGGTCTGCACAATGGCGATGTACTTGAGGGCAATATTATGGAAATGGAAGAGAATGTACATGAAGATAAAATGGGAGATTTGAAACTGCTTCAAGAATTTGACAGAGCACTGAAAGACCTAAGTCAAGAAAAGCGCCTGGGCGTAAACAACATTCCACTACAGCTGCTGATAGCCTTGGGAGAGCCAGGCATGACAAAACTATACCATCTCTTGAGCGAGATGTATGAGACAGTCGAAATGCCCTCAGACGTCAAGAAGAATGTAATAATTACAATTCCAAAGAAAGCAGGTGCTGACAGATGTGAAAATTACCGAACAATCAGTTTAATAGGTCACGGATGCAAAATACTAACGCAAATTCTTTACAGACGAATGGAAAACTGGTAGAATCCGACCTCGGGGAAGATCAGTTTGCATTCCGTAGAAATATTGGAACACGTGAGGTAATACTGACCCTACGACTTATCTTAGAAGCTAGATTAAGGAAAGGCAAACCTAAGTTTCTATCATTTGTAGACTTAGAGAAAGCTTTTGACAATGTTGACTGGAATACTCTCTTTCAAAATCTGAAGGTGGTAGAGGTAAATTCAGGGAGCGAAAAGCTATTTACAATTTACACAGACACCAGATGGCAGTTATGAGTCGAGGGGCATGAAAGGGAAGCAGTGGTTGAGAAGGGAGTGAGACAGGATTGTATCCTATCCCCGATATTATTCAATCTGTATATTGAGCAAGCAGTAAAGGAAACAAAAGAAAACTTCGGCGTAGGAGTTATAATCCATGGAGAAGATATAAAAACTTTCATGTTTGCCGACGACATTTTAATTCTGTCAGAGACAGTGTCTTGATAGGAGTATATTAGATGAACATCAACTAAAGCAAAACGAGGAGGGTGGAATGTAGTCTAATTAAACCAGATATTGCTGAGGGATTAGATTAGGAAATGAGACATTTAAAGTAGTAGATGAATTTTGCTTTTTGGGAAGCAAAATAGCTGATGATGAGCGAAGTAGAGGGGATATAAAATGTAGACTGGCTATGGTAAGGAGAGCGTTTCTGAAGAAGAGAAACTTGTTAACACAAGAATGGATGTAAGTGTCAGGAAGTCTTTTCTGAAGGTATTTGTGTGGAGTGTAGCCATGTATGGAAATGAAAAATGGACTAAAATGGTTTAGACAAGAAGAAAATACAAGCTTTCGAAATGTGGTGCTACAAAAGAGTGCTGAACATTAAAATGGGTATATTACGTAACTAATGAGGGGGTACTGAAAAGAACTGGGGCGAATAGGAATTTGTTGCACAACTTACTAAAAGAAGGGAACGGTTGGTAGGACACATTCTGAGGCATAAAGGGACCACAAATTTAGTATTTGAGGGAAGCGTGGAGGGTAAAAATCGTAGAGCCAGACCAAGAGATGCATATTCAGAATGATGTAGGCTGCAGTAGTTACTCGGAGATAGTTACTCGGAGATGAAGAAGCTTGCACAAGATAGAGTAGTATGGAGAGCTGCATCAAACCAAACTCTGCACTGAAGACAGTGTGTGTGTGTGTGTGTGTGTGTGTGTGAGTGAGAGAGAGAGAGAGAGAGAGAGAGAGAAAATTTGGCCATTTGTTCTCCAGGTGATTCATCATATCACTGTCCGCCCCCTGTAGCTGAGTGGCCAGCGGGACAGACTGTCAGTTCTAAGGGCCCGGGCTCGATTTCCGGCTGGATCGGGGATTTTCTCCGCTCAGGGACTGGATGTTGAGCTGTCCTAATCATCATCATTTCACCCCCATCGACGCGCTAGTCGCCGAAGTGGCGTCAAATCGGAAGAGTTGCACCTGGCGAACGGTCTACCCGACGGTCACACGACATCTATCTATTATATCACTGCTAGCTCTAACATCTTGACCCATTCTGTCTGGTAGATAATAACCTTCAAATTTCCAGAATGCACTCGTAGTTTCATGTTCTTTACTGAACATTGTTAATGTGTATTTCTTTCGTGTCATAGGTAACATAAATTTGAGACACTGGAAACCTGTTATTAACAATCTTTTAAGTAAGGATACAAAACTAAAATAATTATACCTACTGAAGGGAAAATTCAAGCAAATTAAAATATAATGAGGTGTTGAAATGCTGTTAAAATTGATTGAGAGTCCAATTCGCCAAGTTAAATGATTTATTGCATTCGCGCAACGGTTGGTAGAACCTGTTTCGTACCATGCAGATCTATTTGAGGTCTAATGTTCCAGTATATTTTAATTTGTTTGAGTGTCCCCTTCAGTACATGCTTTTACTAACAGTGGTGTTCATTTGTCTTCTCTTCTGACATTCGTTAAGCTTTAACTAAAAAGGGATGTTTGATTACTGTCTTTGAAGCAGAACCTTTTTAAAAAGTTGTTTTCTAGTAATGTCAAGAGACCTTACTTTGGCCTCTACTGGAATTAGATGGTGACGACTTCATCGCTGTTAGGCACTGCCTTATAGCCCGAAATTGAGGTACATTTAGTTCTTTAGCACACATTGTGGGGCATTTCCAAAAAGGAAACTCCGTAGTCTACTGCAGAGCGCATGACTCAGTAGTGTATTAAGATGAGGCAGATGTCCTCTAGGGCTCTGCACCACATACGACCTACAGTACGTTAGACACTTAGAGCTTTTTCTGTTTTCGTAACAATATGATTAACACGATCAGTCTAGGATAAAGTGCTACCCAGAAGAAGCCCCAATACTATTACTGATGGTCGTACATTTTGTCGGCTGGTAAGCCTGCGATCTGAATCTGAGGTTGGTAGTGGGTTCCAGCTCTCGTAATAGTCCATGAAGTTGATTTAATCCGACGCATGCTCGCCTCGCCACGTTAAGGGGGCAAACCACATTAGGAGGTTGAAAAAATCCGATTTTCTTTAATGGAGGGGGGGGGGAGGATAAATCGTTAGCTTGACTGTTCAAGAATACTCTGTCAAAATTTCAAAGCGAAATTCGCCTTCGTTTGGATGTTATGAGCATATAAATAGTGCACAAGACATGGAAAAAAAGGATTATAAAGACATACTATCATATGATTTCCACGGCTAAAAATCCTCGACACGAGTATTGCTCAGAGGGAGAAGACAGCTGGTGCGACTGGCAGAAACGAACAGTCCATGGAATGGAACATGATCCGCACCCTACTCCATTGCACCCCGACGTACGGAAGGAACTTCTTCCAATACGTGAAGATTTATCAAGGGATGAATTACTGGAGAGATGTTTAAGTGGCCACACACAAAATGCGAATGAAAGTTTTAATTCCACTACTTGGCGATCTCCTAAACACTTGCACTCCAGACTAAAAGTCGTTGAATTGGCAGCTTATTTAGCACCGGGCTTATTCAATGAAGGATATTCAACCCTTATGATGGTCATGAACGAGGCAGGAATTGTAGTAGGCACGCAAAGCTTCAATTATGCCGAACAAATGGATAACCAGCGCATGAGCCGGCAGCATCGACGTAGTTCATTGGCGTCGAGGGAAGGTTGGGAAGCTCGGAAAGCACTGCTGCGAGCGCAAAACTAAGTCTGTGAGGAAGAAGAAGGGTTACTGTATGGTGCTTGAATTGGAAATTAATCGGTAAGCATTTTACATTATTGGAAACTTCCTTGAATATCTAGTTTCCGAGAATTTTTCAAATGCGTTTGTCTTGAAATTGCTTTTTTCAGATTTACATACATTCTAACTCAAAAAGTATAGAACCGATCAGTACGAAAACTCATAGTATGATTCTTTATAAAATTACAAATTATGTGAACCAACTTGTGAGATGATATCATGATTTTAATGGTATTTTTCCTTACATAATTAGAGAAAAATCGAAGTAAATTGTTCCAACGTCTGCGAATTTTTTATCTTTCATTATTTTCACTGGCATTGAGGTTCATATTCTTAGAAAATAAGTTATTAATGTAAAATCAAACCTTTCTGATGAAAATCGGAATGGCTACGCCCTTCACGCAACTGGAGAATTATACTCACAACCTTCAGTGGACATGACAGCGTAACTTTTTTATTTTTGTCTTAAATTATTCAAAAAAATACACAAAAACTGTTCGAAATATGAATGCAATGATGTAAAAATTGGATTAAATTATAATCAATTTTTGTACAAAAAAAATCCGAAAAAATCGTTGTCAAACAGCCTCCTAATGTGGTTTCTCCCATTAAGGCACACGGCTAATTGGTGGGGCAAGGAGGGGATACAATGTTTATCACTATCTGTTGAACTGCACCTAGCCTACGACATGGAAGCTTGTCGCAGCGCAACTCCCATCACTGTCGTTGTACCCTCCACTATTACGCCGCCGGCACAGGTACGGACCACGTTATTGTGTTCAATGTGAACTGCCACTTTGCACCTGATAGTCGTCGTAGAAAACTACGGAGTTGGCCAGATGTCACTGCACTTCTTAGTAATGATCCCATGGATTCAGTATCGAGATTGTCTTCTTATCGCTAGCGAGAGTATTTGAGACTGTGTGCTACTGGGACCGAGCCCTACAGTCAAAATTTGGGTGACGGGTACATCTGGTAATCACACGCAAGCACACCGCTTTCGCAAAGTGATTACCATCTTCCAGGAGGCAAGAATAAACAGAAAGAAATGACCAGCAAAATCTGCTGTTACGACCCCGACTGAGAATGATGGGGATCAGTCGAAACTTGTAGTGTCAGGGCTTCTCGTCATACACTAAATGTCTTCTGTAGGACCATTGGGAAGACTAAGACAGGCTTGAGCAGTGACGCCTCGACCATCTTCAGGACAGCATTCAAGGAGGAACCCAGCATGTTGCCACACACCGTGTTGAGCAACACGTTATTGGATGTTGCCCACGAGATACTTTTATTTTCCAGTTAAGGGTGCACTCTATTGAACAGATTGTCAATGTTTTGGTTAATGTTTAGTTTTTATTTCAAACTAGTTTTTGTTGGTTTCGTGAGGCTTATTTTTTCATTTCTTGCTTCCCTTGAATCTAAGCTCGAGCGATGAAAATCGCACAGTTTATTTATTTGGTCTACAGCCATGCTTCTGCCGTTATAGATGGCAGTAGCGGTAAATGGTCGTCCAGGTGTCATACAGTAAGCTTAGGCATTGTGAATATAACGCCATCGAAACAACATTAGTCGATTTGTTATAGCAGCATGAAGTTATTCTCGATTGACTATGTCAACTTACGAGCTGTATTGTCGTCATTTGCTGGAAGTTCGTTTTCTGTTTTAACGTGAACAGATATGCGGCACAGGCTCTTTAAAATGCTGGGTAGGACCTCTGGTGTGGTACCTGTTAGTGAAATAACGAGCAGAGATTGTTTTCATCTCTTCAAGAACTGTGATTTTGACGTCGAAGACCTGCAAGATGATGGATGTGAGAAGATTTTCGACGCTACTGAAACCGACGGAGATCACAGGAGATCGTTATCGAAAGCATTCGATGCGTTTAAGCAGAACACTGAAAGACAAATGGCCACAATGTAACGACATACATGAAAAGATGATTCTGCAACATGACAGTGCTCGACTTCGCGTTGGACAAACCGCCAAAACATACTTGCAAAAGCTGAAATAGGAAGTCCTACCTGGCAACCCAGCATTTCCGGTTATGTGGACAAGTCAAAAATTGGTTAGGTACATGATTCTCCTCAAAAGGTGGCCAATTCTCCCGCTGCAGGATTCATATGCTGCCCGAAAGATAAAAGAAAGCCGTGGACAACGATGGCCAATACTTTGAAACATAAATTTTTTGTACGATTTTCGCAGTAAAGCCTCGGACTTCGAGAAAAAATACCGGAACCAAAGTTGTAGATCCGCACCGCAGCAGCACAGGTACTGCAGAAAACGTAGTACGTATACTCGCTTCTGACATTACGCCACTATTGTTGGGCAATAGTCTTGGCGTGGAACGACATGTGTAACTTACTTTCTATAGTCCGAACTTAGTAGTGTACCGACGGACGAACATTGCATGACATAACTATAACACGTTAATGTTACTTGAAGAATATTCACTTACTGTTTGTTTATGTTATATGGTTTGCATATTGACGAAGTCATAGTACGGAATTACACTCCTGGAAATGGAAAAAAGAACACATTGACACCGGTGTGTCAGACCCACCATACTTGCTCCGGACACTGCGAGAGGGCTGTACAAGCAATGATCACACGCACGGCACAGCGGACACACCAGGAACCGCGGTGTTGGCCGTCGAATGGCGCTAGCTGCGCAGCATTTGTGCACCGCCGCCGTCAGTGTCAGCCAGTTTGCCGTGGCATACGGAGCTCCATCGCAGTCTTTAACACTGGTAGCATGCCACGACAGCGTGGACGTGAACCGTATGTGCAATTGACGGACTTTGAGCGAGGGCGTATAGTGGGCATGCGGGAGGCCGGGTGGACGTACCGCCGAATTGCTCAACACGTGGGGCGTGAGGTCTCCACAGTAAATCGATGTTGTCGCCAGTGGTCGGCGGAAGGTGCACGTGCCCGTCGACCTGGGACCGGACCGCAGCGACGCACGGATGCACGCCAAGACCGTAGGATCCTACGCAGTGCCGTAGGGGACCGCACCGCCACTTCCCAGCAAATTAGGGACACTGTTGCTCCTGGGGTATCGGCGAGGACCATTCGCAACCGTCTCCATGAAGCTGGGCTACGGTCCCGCACACCGTTAGGCCGTCTTCCGCTCACGCCCCAACATCGTGCAGCCCGCCTCCAGTGGTGTCGCGACAGGCGTGAATGGAGGGACGAATGGAGACGTGTCGTCTTCAGCGATGAGAGTCGCTTCTGCCTTGGTGCCAATGATGGTCGTATGCGTGTTTGGCGCCGTGCAGGTGAGCGCCACAATCAGGACTGCATACGACTGAGGCACACAGGGCCAACACCCGGCATCATGGTGTGGGGAGCGATCTCCTACACTGGCCGTACACCACTGGTGATCGTCGAGTGGACACTGAATAGTGCACGGTACATCCAAACCGTCATCTAACCCATCGTTCAACCATTCCTAGACCGGCAAGGGAACTTGCTGTTCCAACAGGACAGTGCACGTCCGTATGTATCCCGTGCCACCCAACGTGCTCTAGAAGGTGTAAGTCAACTACCCTGGCCAGCAAGATCTCCGGATCTGTCCCCCATTGAGCATGTTTGGGACTGGATGAAGCGTCGTCTCACGCGGTCTGCACGTCCAGCACGAACGCTGGTCCAACTGAGGCGCCAGGTGGAAATGGCATGGCAAGCCGTTCCACAGGACTACATCCAGCATCTCTACGATCGTCTCCATGGGAGAATAGCAGCCTGCATTGCTGCGAAAGGTGGATATACACTGTACTAGTGCCGACATTGTGCATGCTCTGTTGCCTGTGTCTATGTGCCTGTGGTTCTGTCAGTGTGATCATGTGATGTATCTGACCCCAGGAATGTGTCAATAAAGTTTCCCCTTCCTGGGACAATGAATTCACGGTGTTCTTATTTCAATTTCCAGGAGTGTATAATTTCATGTATAAATATCAACTTTCGAGTAACACCACGGATATATATCAACAGCGGTATAAAGTTTTAATTCAGTATCGCAAAGAAGGTCATAACTGTTTTAGTCGTAGTAATTTGTTTGGTATACAGTTTTGTGAGTCTTCTTCCTGAGCGCTGGACTGCTAATGGGGATGACTTGCGCTCTTGTGATTTAACTGGGAACGGTGCAGGAATCGCTGCTTCGTGTGAAACCACAACGAGTAAACAAATGTTCGTATATTTTGGCACAAATATATCAGTGTAGCAGGATTTTACAGTTATCACGCCTTTTTACATTGTAAGCAAAGCCCTCACACTAGGTGAAGCCTTTGTATAGTTCCAATGGAGACAAAGGTTTTTGAAATGGAAACTAATCATCCTCACTTACCGAGAAAATAAGCCTCACAGCTGCCTGCAGACTCATCGCGGACTAAGTGATTTCAGACGTAATCAGGGTAATATATACCTGTAATTATACTTCAGATTATCAGGTCACGAAGAGATTTTATTTGTATCAGTCAAACATATTTTAATTGGTTTATCGAATGATGTGCTACGCAGCCGAACGGTACTGAACGTCTTAACTGGTGTCGGAGATTAAGTACAGACCAAAGTACAACAGGTACTGGGCCACGGGAAAACAGACCCAAACTGAACATCTTCGCTCCTACTAACATGGGTCTCTTGTGGTTTTAGGCGCTACACTCTAGAACCGCACGACTGCTATGGTCGCAGGTTCGAATCCTGCCTCGGGCATGGATTGTGTGGTGTCCTTAGGTTAGTTAGGTTTAAGTATTTCTAATTTCTAGGGGACAGATGACCTCAGAAGTCCCATAGTCCTCAGAACCATTTGAACCATTCTTATGGTTCTTCGGAGTAACTTCAGGAGGAAGCCAGAGTGGATACTCTGGAAATGTCACTGCTGAATCCCCAGTACTACAGAGCCAACGAGCTTATAAAAAGAATAACCAGGTGTTAGACAATAGCCATGTTTTTATCAGTTTGCTCGAGAAATATCTAATCTGGTAGCGTCGCAGGGAGATACCCAATCAGCTACCGACGATAGCAAGACAAAAATATGACGAGCGATTTTAAAGCTGAGCTTCTCGTCTGTTAATTGATAACAGGTTAAATCAAACTTCATTCTTATATGGGTACAGGTGGAAGTAAACGAGAAACGTAGCTATTAACAAGTGTTTATGTCCGATGAAGGGAAGGAACCATGAATGTTTAGTCACATATTATGATATTCAGTAAATAACAGGGACCTACTCTAAAAAGGACAATTCATTTGTTTCATTTTAGACTGCAGACTGATTTTTAGTTTTTCCTATTGGGATATTCGTCATTCAAGTTACTTGAAGGTAGCTTTTGAAACTTTTCTTACCCGTCTCCACATAGTGTATTTTGGGTAAGTTGTTATATCTCTAGTAACTTTTTTATTGTATGGAATTCAAACATATTACAAAAATGTATGTATGTATGTTGTGTGTGTGTGTGTGTATGTGTGTGTGTGTGTGTGTGTGTGTGTTCCACGTCTCCTAAGCCACTGAGTGGGTAAAGATCATGTACCCAATGTAGTTCAGGGGATAGGAGGTTATGAGCAATGAGATACCCGACAAATTTCAGCATCATACATGAAGCTTTAATACATTTAGTCTTTACTTCTAAGACACTCGTACAGGCGGGTCAAGCTGAGGAAATCTCTGACACTTTGCAGAGCTTTTGACAACTTTAAACTACGAAGCTCAAACGGCTGTAGGCGAAAACAGCAATCGTCTATAGAATTGCGAGGAGGCGTTACCATACAGACGTTCGTAAAATCGGGTAGTAGATAAGCGAAGCAACTGCACCCGGCATACAATAACTCCCTCGGATCATATTTCTTAATTTTAATAGTGTGCTTGTACATTTCCGACGGCCTTTCCGCAGCGGTAACGCAGGTTCCCGTCAGATAACCGCGGTTAAACGCTGTTGGACTTGACTAACATTTGGATGGGTGACAGTTCGGTTCTGCCGAGCTCTGTTGGCAAGCGAGCTGCACTGAGCCCTCTTGGGGCTAACTGAGGAGCTACTTGACAGACGTGGTGGCTCCGCTCACGAAAACTGACAACGGCGGGGAGAGCGGTGTGCTGACCACATGCCCCTCGGTATCCGCAAACAGTGACGCCTCTCATCTGAGAATGACGCGGCGATCGGTCGGGACCGTTGGGCCTACCGAGGCCTGTTCGGATGGAGTTTCGTTTTAGAGGGGGTATTTAAACATTTTTACATTATGCATGTTTTTTGCACTACTGTTTCATGACTCCAAAAGTGTTTTTATGAATACCGCACATGGAAGTGAATGTTTTTCAATTCTTCACTACAAAAACAGCTACTTTTTTTGTTTTAATTTCTGGCGAAAAATGGGCAAAATGAATACTCCACGAGTGCCGGATTTGTCAGCTAGTGTTCCATAAAGTATTACGATCTCTAAAGCATAATGAACTTGATACACTTCTATATAACATGGATGTACCGACAAAGACGACAAAAAACAATAAGAATATAGAGCGTGAGGCAGTTAAGGTACGCTACCTATACTGTATCCAGTGACGAAAAAAAATCGCAACATCAAATCATAATTAGTGCAGAGTAATGTAGAGTAATGAAATTGACTAGAAGAAGGGATCTGTTGGTAGGACATGTTCTGAGACATCGAGGGATCACCAATTTAGTATTGGAGGGCAGCATGGAGGGTAAAAATCGTAGAGTGAGACCAAGAGATGAATACACAAAGCAGATTCAGAAGGATGTAGGCTGCAGTAGGTACTGGGAGATGAAAAAGCTTGCACAGGATAGAGTAGCATGGAGAGCTGCAGCAAACCAGTCTCAGGACTGAAGACCACAACAACAATGAAATTTCGGGAATTTGTCTAGGTATCCTATTTAAGTGGTTGAAATTGCAAAATCACATGTTAATACAAGCGCGACATAAAGCCATTGCAAATGGGAATTGCTGGTACGCTAATAACCGGTGGAACCGCTGGAAGGTTGTATGCAAACACGTAAATGTGCGTGCATTTTGTTGGACAGGTACCGCATGTCACTTCGTGGGATTGGATTCCATGCCTGTTGCATTTGATCGGTCAATGCAGGAATGGTTAATGCTGGTTGTGGATGACACTTGAGTTGTCGTTCGATGATATCCCATTATGTTCTCGACTGGAGACAGATATGGTGATCGAGGAGGCAAAGGCAACATGTTGACACAATGTAGACCACGTTGGGCTAAAACAGCTGTATGTGGGCGAGCGTTATCCTGATGGAAAACACCCTCCGTACCGCTGTTCATGAAAGGAAACACAACAGGTCGAATCAGCAGATTTACACACAAATTTGCAGTTGGGGTGCATGGGATAAGCACGAGACTGCTCCTGCTGTCATACGAAACCGTAGCTGAAACCATAACCCTAGGGCTAGGTTTAGTACACAGACAAGTTGGGTGCCAGCCCTCAACAGTCCTGTTTCTAACCTACACACGGTCGTCAATGGTACCGAGGCAGAACCAATTTTCATCAGAAATTGCACCAAACCTCTACCCTGCCCTCCAATGAGCTCTCTGTTGACACCTCTGAAGTAACGACAGGCTCGGAGCTATCCCTGAAGTAACCGAATTGTAACAGTTCCTTGTGTCACTGTGGTACCACCGGCTGCTCAGACTGCCACTGCAAATGCAGCAAGATGCGCCAGAGCCGTAAGCTCTCAGTATAGCCACCCGGCCTACCGAACCCCGGTCTTCTTGCGACCAAATATTCTCGTGACCAGCGCTGGAAGCAGTCATATACAATGGATACATTTCTGCCAAGTATTTCTGTAGTATCGCGGAAGGAATATTGATATTCTCGTAGATCTGTTTCACGACCTCGTTCAAACTCAGTGAAGTGTTGATAACGGCGTCTTTCTCGCCTTAAAGGCATTTTTGACTACCATCAACCAGCCATGTCCAATCTGAATGGTAACTGACACACACGACCGTTACAGCGTGTATTTGTGTGTCGGATAACCAAGTTACAGGCACGCACGAGCACTCTCATTTGCACTTGCACTGCGTAAGCGCTTCTGACGTTGCGCTCTTTCTGATAGCTCATTCCTATACTTTGAAAGATGTAATAGACCAGACGCGTCTGATAAAAACATACAATGTTGGCGAAGAGTTCTCGGGCTTCCAGCCGGGTGGCGGTGTCTTCAAACAGCGACGTTTCGACGAGTGACATACTCATCATCTTCTGGCGAAGTGCCGAGACTTTGCGGATGCCGGTCCCTTTATACCTGCGGTGTGCCCCCCACCACCTGGCCGCGGGAGGCTGGGTCCAGAGGAGCCGGCGGGCGAGGTGGAGGGGGAAGCGGGTGCGCCGTTCGTGTCTCCGTCAGAGCATTCTGATTGCGTCTCGTGAGCTGGACGGTTCTTGTTGCGTTCCTGGCGTATTGCGGCTAATGCTGGATTCCAGGCCGCGCTCAGTTGATAGCCTTCGTCCCTGTTCACAAGGTTCTCGTGGACCCGTATATCTATTGATTCTTTAATGACGCTATCCCAATAGCTCCCGGCTCGGCATAGCACCCTGGTGTTTTCGAAGTCAAAGGTGTGGTTTTCTTTGATGCTATGTTCAGCTATAGCAGATTTCTCTATCTGTCCAAGTCGAACATGCCTGATGTGTTCAGAGACGAAGGCTATCAACTGAGCGCGGCCTGGAATCCAGCATTAACCGCAATACGCCAGGAACGCAACAAGAACCGTCCAGCTCACGAGACGCAATCAGAATGCTCTGACGGAGACACGAACGGCGCACCCGCTTCCCCCTCCACCTCGCCCGCCGGCTCCTCTGGACCCAGCCTCCCGCGGCCAGGTGGTGGGGGGCACACCGCAGGTATAAAGGGACCGGCATCCGCAAAGTCTCGGCACTTCGCCAGAAGATGATGAGTATGTCACTCGTCGAAACGTCGCTGTTTGAAGACACCGCCACCCGGCTGGAAGCTCGAGAACTCTTCGCCAGCTGTATACGCCGGGAAAGCATACACTCACACATACAATGTTGTTGAGGCTATCTGTCATCAAATTAAGTGGGTATACAAACAGTGTGTTCCGAAACTATTCGTTTCTAATTAATGGGGATGGTAGGGGAAACCTAGGTACATTTCGATAAGGATGGTCTCTGAAGTCAACGTGTCGTGTTACGGAACATCTTATTAGTTGTGCTGACATAGCCGGTACTTTGATAGTATAAAAATTTCTCAGTGTACAGATGGTTGGCTGTGATGCGTGCCTGGAAACACACCGATTCAGTCGCACTCATTACCGCCTTGTGATAACAACGGTAACCATGGAGCAATTTACGTACGCTGAGTTGGCTGACATGCATCTGGTATACGGGTCTGTAAATGGAAATGGAAGAGCCGCTGTGAGAGAAAATCGACAGCACTTTCCCAACCGACGGGTTCCGTAACACCAAACATTCGAACGTTTGCATCACGTGCTTCGTGAAGCAGACATCTTCTGTGCAAGCGTGCATGATACAGGTCGTAATCGAACAGTGCAAACTCCCGAAATGGAACACGATATTCTGCGACATATTGAAAACGCCTCATTTACGAGACCGCAACGTATGGCACTCATCGTTGACGTCAGACATAGCCTTGTGTGGAATGTGTAACATGACCAGCAGCTACGTGTTTCCCATTTTCACCGCGTGGGAGCATGAGCCTTTGAAGGTTTTCCTCAACGCGTGCAGTACACTCAGTGGTAACTCCAACAGACTTCCTTGTACCCCTTGTTTCCAGCCGAGGTCCTGCACACCGACGAGGCTTTGGTTACTCGTGAAAACTGTTTCAATATACACAGTTCGTCTGTTTCGCCACATTTGAATCCACGAGGTATTCGACCTCGTGCTCATCATGAGCAATTTGGTGTTAATGTGTGGGCCGACATTCTCAGTTATAAGTTGATTGGACCATACATTCTTCCATTCCGCCCCAACGGATGGAGATATCACATCTTCATGGAACATTCGTTGGCAGAAATGCAGGAGGGTGTACCTCTCAACGTTAGACAAAGAATGTACTTAGGCAACATTGGGCGTAGGCCCATTTCAGCATAGCTGTAAGGAATCATCTGAGAGCCACCCTCAGGAAACGATGAATGGCCCGAGGCGACCCTGTGCCTGCCGACCCACGTCACCTGACCTCACGTGTCTGGATTCCTTCTTCTGAGAACATATGAAGCAGTTGGTGTACGAAACCGTTTTGGTTACAGAAGAAGACCTCGTCGCTAGAATTGCTATTGTTGCTAGTACCATTGCGGCCATGTCAAGATTCTTCGGACGCACACGACAGTCAGTTGTTCAACGCTGTACTGCGGGCATACAGGCCAATGGCTGCATGTCTGAGTAGTTCCTGCGAATGACACTGGCTGCAGCAAGCTAAACTATCATCAGAAATTTCATTCAGCGGCGATATTTACGGTAACTAAATATATTTGTTTTTATGTTCTCTACCTCTTGTATAAATTTGAGAGAATATTTTCGGCACACGCTTATGTTTACAATCAGACCGATATTTGTATGACATCAGAATTTAAGAATCCTGCAAAATTAGATTATACTTCTCCACCCCATTTCCGGCCGGGTTGAACAACAGTAACCCCATTTTCAAATAAAAAGGCAGTCTCTACTGTAAATAAATACCTGCAAAGAGACTGCCTGTTTATTTATAAGTGAGATTACTCGTCTTCCCAACGTGGATTCTATGACTTTGCAACACTCGTGGGATAAAAAATCCAGGCAAGCGCTACTCACAAATATTTAACCATGCATATATAAAATATTTTGTCATGCGGGACTTTATTCAATGCACACCAGAATAATAAAATGCTGTTTGACATCGTTCATCAAGGCATTCTCCACTCCTACTCATTCGCAACTATTAGACCATCAGCACTGAGAATGCCGCACAACATGATAGTTGGAATTTCACTCCTTACCATTACAATGGAATGCCAGGAGCGGATTGGTGTACGCTTTGTTCATTTGCCAAGTCGGTAATTATTGGGACAGTTCAAAGTAAAACGTTTGATCTCCGTTCTAAGTTTCTTCCCACGTGATTTTACATATTTCACGTCGCTACATCAAATAAACTACTAAATTAGCCTATTATGCCAATAGAGTTCGACCACCACCGGCTGCATGATCTGCCCTTAAACAGCACAGTCACTATCTTTCTCCTACAAAGGACAGCTGTCCCCATCTGTAAACCCTTGCCTGCCTATGACGTTGCATACGTCAGTTTACATAGCGAACGTAATCAAAGCACTTTTGGCACTACCAACTATGATTAACGCTTATACCTATTCGGATCAATTATTGTAAGCATTCCAATAATTAAACTTGTCATCGCAAGAAAACTTTTTCTGACGAACTATCTCCTGTCCCTCCCGCTTCTGGGACGCGGACGAGTAATTTCCTCTGAGCCCAAGGGACACCTCTCTACTCAAATAGCGTTTTACTTCTCATTTTGCCGGTAGCGTACCGATATGCCAACGTTCTGAAAGGTTCGAGAAGTCACGTTGGCCTTTCCATACAACAAATCTTCGCCACATGACAGAGTCCCCATTGCTCGTCGCTGCTCCGATATCTTTAAAATTGCATAGAAATCAAACCGTAAGCTCGACTTATATGTAGAATGCATCAGTTTACTGGAAATTTTCCTCTTCATTTCTTCCAACCAGGTGAACAATAATTTATTTTTTACCTCAAGTCACGTTATTGTACGAGTATAATACTAACTTAGCACCCGCTGCTTTGCTCATGTAGTTTGGTCTTCGAAGACTCTGTTTGTCTTTATCAAATTCATATATTATTACGCCCATTGCTCATCTGTAAATCTACACACTGTGCAAACAGTGTATATAGTTTACACAGACAGGTATTAATATTTCATAGTTATTAACGTCAGGGGTCCTACGCGCAGCACTGAATTCTCTCGTCTCGGACGGATATTCCTGTACATGTAATCATGTACATGTACATGTAATGGTATCTACTTTTTCATCAGTAATGATTAGATTGTATACTAATTACAACGAAAATAATTTTATAAACCTATGAAAGGCATACTAAAAAGTCAATGAATTAAAGGTCCGTTTCTTTTTTTATGCAATTCTGGCAAAGACAGTTTGTCGTAGTAACTCTCTAATAACTTCTTTTGGTTATGTTCACAAATTTCAACACCATCTAAAATTTTCACGCTATTTAAGGCCACAAGAGCATGGACTTTTCTGAATGTGCTTCTGACCAAGAAGAGATTCTGGTAGCTGGAGTCGGAGGTTGTCAGTTCTGCCTTTTGAGTTCTTGCGTTGGTATTTCCAGAGATACTTTAATCCCATAACTCATATTTATGTATTTGTGATTGAGAAGTCGTATTACAGTTTTCATGGATTTAGTTTTAAAAGCCTTTTAATACAACAAAATATTTCCCTAAAAATTTTCATACACTATTTTACTCTTCAGGTGCTGTATTTCTAATAGCACAGAAACAAGAGTTATTAAATTTGTAACCCAGAAGCCAAAAACAAATTTTCATGAATCTTACTAAATGCTTCTGTAATGAAATATTTTCATAACACGCCCTTAGAGGTTGAATTTATAAAAGCAGTGAAACATGTATTTTTTTCTTTATTTCCAATCAAGAAGTCTAATAACAATTTGCATAGATGTAGAATGAGATTTTCACTCTGCAGCGGAGTGTGCGCTGATATGAAACTTCCTGGGAGATCAAAACTTTGTGCCGGATAAAGTTTGGTACTAGTAGATGTAAAGCTGTGAGGACAACGTGTGAGTCGTGCTGGGGGAAAGCCGGCCCGGTAGCTCAGCGTGTTCGGTCAGAGGGTTTAGCTACCCTCTGTACCAAAAAAAAACTGAGTGAACAGATCAACGACCAACCTGAACGGGTGCCATTGGACGTCCGCCACGAACAAATTCAACGAACAGTATAGAACAAAAGGAGATTTAAAAAAAAAAATGGTAGCTGAGACGGAAGAGCGCTTGGCCGCCTATGGATAGGTCCCGAGTTCGAGTCTCGGTCCGGCATACAGATTTAATCTGCCAGGAAGTTGCATAGATGTAGCTTTAAAAAACTGTAGTAGTTCTTTGATAAAAATCAATTTCCAAAAGTGCTAAAACACCTATTTTTGTATTTCTGACAGAAAACCCAGATACCAGGTTTCGTAGTTCTTGCTTAAAAATTGCCTTAACGCTGACATATTTTCAAAAAACCACTCATCCCCTATTATTTCACCTCCTTAGGCGAGGAATCTCGAAAAATCACTTCTTAAACAATGATTATGGCATAAGATCAACACCCTCTCCAAATTTCAAATTTCGGTTTGGGCTGGACGATGATGAGTCAGTCACGATATTTCCTGCTTACATAGAGACTGTATTCAGTAATGAAATCACTAGCACGTTGTAAGTAGGCTGTTTATGTTTTCTCTATGTAAGTATGCTGTTTATGTTTTCTCTATGTAAGTAGGCTGTTTATGTTTTCTCTATGTAAGTAGGCTGTTTATGTTTTCTCTATGTAAGTAGGCTGTTTAGGTTTTTTATTGGTAACGCCAACTCTGTATGAAAATCACTGGCTGTGCTGTGTGCAGTCTGTGGCTGCTTTGCATTGTTGTAATACTCACCATTGTAGTGTTAGGCAGCTGGCTGTGAACAGCGCGTAGCGTTGGGCAGTTGGAGGTGAGCCGCCAGCAGTGGTGGATGTGGGGAGAGAGATGGCGGAGTTTTGAAATTGGTCATGAACTGGTGTATTTATATATGATGATATCATGGTAAATACATTGTTTGTTCTCTATTAATATCTTTCATTTGCTAATTATCCCTATCAGTAGTTAGTGCCTTCCATAGTTAGAATCTTTTATTTAGCTGGCGGTAGTGGCACTCGCTGTATTGCAGTAGCTTGAGCAGCGAAGATTTTTGTGAGGTAAGTGATTTGTGAAAGGTATAGTTTAATGTTAGTCAGGGCCATTCTTTTGTAGGGAATTTTGAAAGTCAGATTGCGTTGCGCTAACAAAATATTGTGTGTCAGTTTAAGCACAGTCCTGTATAATTACCTCACTGGAATCTTCTGATTTTCTGTTGTAGTTTGTGTAATTAGTGTAGATTTTGTTTATTGCTAGCGCGTAATTGTAGAGAAAATCTCCTTTGTAGTTGCAGTCTTTCATTGTTGTACAGTAAAACAGTTGTGGAATGCATGTAGATTTGCACCAAGTATTTCGCAGCTGCAATTAACTAGATATTATTTTCAGTGTTATGTTAATGTGTTCTCTTATTTTTGATCTTCAAATTGTGTTTTTCTGTGTTGTCGTGTGAAATACTGTGACAATAATGGCGTGTGAAAAACGTAATACTAGGCTCCAAAGTAAACTGAGAAATGACAGTGAAAATGAAAGCAGTGTGTTAGCGCCACCGAGTAATGAATTAACTGATGTTCAAAGTAGTAATTTGGTAATTGTGCATAGGGAAATGGAGCGGGCTGCAAACAATGGTGTAGACAGTGAAACAGGTAGTGAACAGGGAAGCATTATCGATCGATCGGTCGGCAACAGCTCGCCTCAGGAATCCGAAATGACAGGACACAATTTCGCAAATACTGTAGATTCAGGTTTTGGGTTATCACCGTTTTCTCAAATAAGTCAAGACGCATTTTCTGCTTGTCAAAATGTGAATGTTGCCGGTGCAAATGCACTGCCGAAAAGCGTAGAGAAACAGATTCCAGACACTAATACATTATTATTGCAATTAATGCAACAAATGGAACAAAATCAGAGACAAATGGGACAAAATCTTAAAAAGTTAGACACAGTGGAACAAAATCTCAAAAAGTTAGACACAGTGGAACAAAATCTCAAAAAGTTAGACACAGTGGAACAAAATCTCAAAAAGTTAGACACAATGGAACAAAATCTTCAAAAGTTAGACACTACACTTGAACAAACACGTGAAGATTTAACCACTGAGTTACATAACATCGAATCGAAATGTCAAAAGGTCTGTAATGACGTAAAAACACAAATTTGTGAGCATTTCCAACCTATTTTTTCGCGTCATGAAAATGTATTACAGAGTCACGAAGCAGCCATAAAAGAACTGCAAACTATTGTTCATGAAAATCATGAGACCTTGCAAGCTAAAATTGACTCAGTTGCATCTACCGATTCGGTTACGCAACTTGCAAGAACTCAGGAAAACTTAAAGGACACAGTAGATATCCTGAAAATTGGTTCAGAAAGACACATGGAGGAAATAAGTACACTATCGGAGAAAGTAGCCGAACTTTCGGATCAGGTCACTAACTTATCTACAAAGGTAGATGATGATCTGAATGACACAAGACCCGTAGCCTTCACTGACACAGAAGAGAATGAACAAATAAGAAAATTCAAACAAAATCAAAATCAAATCAATACACAGTACAAAAGAGAAATCTGGGAAGTACAAGATCAGTTGACGCAGGTAATACAAGAATTACGTATTTCAGAGGACACTCGCGCTCCAATACGGGAAGAGGGACATAGAAATACGGAACAACCACAAAATAATAACACCGGACACTTCGGAAATTATGAAAGAAAATTGGCAAGGCGCATCGAATTTTGAAATGGAACCGCCGAAACGACGTAACAATGACCGATATGCGACTCGCCGACATGATGACTTTGACTATAAGCTGTTCATTACTACACGTAAATTCAAAACATTTAAGAATTCTGGCAACGACATTCATCCACAAGCATGGCTCCATCAATTCTCTCATTGTTTTCCTCCCAACTGGTCGTTAGAACACAGATTAGAATTTATGTGTGGCTATTTAGAGAATGAACCAGCTGTAAGAATGCGATCGGTCATTCACGATTGCCACAGTGAAGGAGAGTTTTACCATGCCTTCCTCTCAGCATATTGGTCTCAAGCCACACAAGACCGTGTAAAACATGGCATCATAATGATGAAACATTTCGAACAATCTGAATTTTCCAGTCTTGTCAAATATTTTGAAGACATGTTGCATAAGAATCAGTATCTTTCAAACCCATACAGCCCCTCAGAACTCATCCGCATTTGCTTACTCAAATTGCCTGAACATTTACGACATATTATTTTAGCAGGACGTTGCAAAGATGACATTGAAGCTTTTCAGGGTCTGTTACAAGAATTGGAAATTGACACTGACAATCGGGGAACGCGGAAACAGGAGCACAACAATTACAGGTCACATCTGTCACAATTCCACGATGAAAGAAATAATAACTGGACACGACAAGGCTATTCTCACAACACATATCGTGACCAAAACAGACACCACCCGTATGACAACCGTTGGCAGAGTAGTAATAATTACAGGGAAAGATCACCTCTCCGTGGTAATGACTATCACAGAGACAATCAGAGAAACAGACAATATGGGAACCAAAACAATTATTATCAAGGGAGACAGAATAACTTTAGACGCAACGGTCCAGCGCGCAGTTACGATTCAGGGAGAAATTCTCCACCACTTAACCGACAAGAAAGAAACTACAGGAACAATCAAGGGATTTCAATACCAATTTCGTGTTCGTGAACATACTAAATTTTGTGTTAGACCATACGTAATTCCGGCGCATTATAGGGACCGTGTTAGAACAGAAATACAATCTATGCTTAATGAGGGCATTATTGAGCCTGCAGTAAGCTCATACAACAATCCATTACATGTTGTTGAGAAGAAAAATGGATCGCTCAGGCTTGTCTTAGATTCGAGACAAATCAATACGATCATTATTCCTGAAACAGACAGGCCGCAAACGTTGGAAGAACTTCTTCAAAATTTAATGGTGTAAAAGTGTTGTCTTCCATTGATCTCAGATCCAGCTTTTATCAGATCGAACTTCATCCAGAATGTAGAAAATACACAGCTTTCCTTTGTTTCGGCGTTTGTTATCAGTTTCGGAAACTTCCCTTTGGTTTGAACATTTCTTCGGCAGCATTCATTCGTGGGTTAAATTCCATATTACCTGAGTTCTTAAAACGTCACATCACCTTATATGTGACGCCATTAACCTCGCTTCTGACATTCCTTTGTAGAAAGCATCGCAAAAACGACACGGTCGAACTTGAAAACATATGATTACACTAGCTCTTAATTTACGATATTTACTGAAATGCCTACTAAAATGACAAGAAATATTTTTACATCTGCACACCTGATTATGACAAGCGTCTTTCTATGAGAGTTGAGAGAATTTCTACTAACTTATGAAATGTCACATGACTACTGAATGATATTTTTATGCTTTGCTTTTCATAGTTGCTTATTTCATTTGATATCTGGTTTCCAGCTGTGTTGCAGCATTGCTTTTATAAAATGAAATGCATTTGCTAATGTGAACACTTTCTGTCAACAGATCTATTAAATAATTATTTTATGATCCACATTCTTTAAAAAAAGGAGCACTTGGAAAGGAAAGAACAATAAGAAGAAACTAGTAACAGTAACACATAATTTTCTTTTCAAGTACATGGTAATATTTCTTTTACAATAAGTTGTTGTGGTGCACCACTTTAATTACATAGATATTAAGATGTGAATATACATTTCCCTTATCTGTGTTGTTGTCTTTAGTGTACTATTTTTTCTGCTTGTGCGTTTGTCATGTTTAGATATAAGTTATTACATTTACTGCTGCTGGCTTTGCCATTTTGCATTCTTTTCATTGCTGTTTGTATTAATTGTTTTGTGCTGCTGCATTGCCTCGTCCCTTAGTTTAGCATCTGAGCTCAGTAGATTTAAGTTAGCTTAAGAGGGGGTAGTCTATAGAAGAGAATGAGTTGCGATGAATTGGAAGAAATGCATTGAGAATCTATACGAAAAACGTACAGAAAGCAGGTATAGGTAGGATTTTCTTGGAAATAAATAATGAGGTAAGAAATATGTGAAATAAATACAGAAAGCATGCTTGGATAGGATTTTTTTGGTGGAAACAAAGGATGAAATAAGAGGAAAGATATATGAAGTTTTGGGTTGGACTGCAGTACCAAATGTTACACTGAAAACGAACCCTGTCCTTTCCTATTGGTGTTATCCCACTATGTGTTTGTGTACCCTTGTGTAGTTGTTTTCTTCCTGTCTCTGTGTAGTTTCATAGAATTTTTTCCTCTTTTAATATTAAGCTACATTCACTATGATGAGGAATACTGTTATCCTCAAATATAATTGGCATTAATAATATGTTATTTACTTTGTAAAGATGTTAGACATTATTCATTCTGTTTAAATGCTCATGTGTGAAGTTGATGTTTCGCAAGTTATTCTGATCTTTTATCTATGTACTTATGTCATAATTCCTGTAACACTGATGTATATGTCTATTTCTATTCTTTTGTAAAGCCTGTACTACAAATGTTATCTGTATTATTATGTTCTTTAATGATGTATTTTGTACCTTTGTAATTGTATTTTCATGTTGTAAATTTATAAAATTGTAATTGACACCAGATCATCTTATTATTAACTTGTAAGTTACATTTCACTGCACACGTTTCTGTTGGTCATAGTATATGGACAATATGTGAGAAGTTGGGACTGTTAGTGTTTGCACGTGTGTTTATAATTCAGCAAGGGACTGGATAACAGCATTGCTGGTTCTAAGGACAATTCCAGAAACTTTGTGAGTGCACAAGTGGTGGTTTATGGACTTGCTATATTATCCGCAAGACTCTTCAATGGTGATTGTGCACCTGCACAGTCACAACAGATGGCTGCTGGCTATCTCTACAAGGACTACAGTGGGTCTACATCTTTGATGATCCATCAATACCATTATTTCTACAAGGACTGCAGTGGGTCTGCACCTCTGGTGGCCCACCAATATCGTAATCTCTACCAGGACTACGGTGGGTCTGCTCTGTGATGACCTACCTACCAATATTCATCAAAACTTCGACTGACTCTGCAGTGGGTTTGCTCTGTTGTGGCCCATTACCTGTCAGCATGTCGAGAGTCAGCACTGTCTTTGCGTTGGAAGGACAACACTACTTCTTCAAGACAGCATGGAAATCCACTACTTCTGTGTGCATTTTCTTTTACTGCTCAGACTTTGAGAAAAACACTGCTATTTTACTGTGATGAATCAGGACTATCTTTATGGACTGTGAGAAAATATTAGCTTTTGACCAACATTGTATCAATAAGTGTGTGCATTTGATTTCTTTGTTATTGCAATTATGAAAAAATTTTTTTCAGATCTGTATTGGCCACTGCCCAATCCAATATGTAAAAATTTTTGTGGGGGGCATGGGGGCTATGTAAGTAGGCTGTTTATGTTTTCTCTATGTAAGTAGGCTGTTTATGTTTTCTCTATGTAAGTAGGCTGTTTATGTTTTCTCTATGTAAGTAGGCTGTTTATGTTTTCTCTATGTAAGTAGGCTGTTTAGGTTTTTTATTGGTAACGCCAACTCTGTATGAAAATCACTGGCTGTGCTGTGTGCAGTCTGTGGCTGCTTTGCATTGTTGTAATACTCACCATTGTAGTGTTAGGCAGCTGGCTGTGAACAGCGCGTAGCGTTGGGCAGTTGGAGGTGAGCCGCCAGCAGTGGTGGATGTGGGGAGAGAGATGGCGGAGTTTTGAAATTGGTCATGAACTGGTGTATTTATATATGATGATATCAAGGTAAATACATTGTTTGTTCTCTATTAATATCTTTCATTTGCTAATTATCCCTATCAGTAGTTAGTGCCTTCCATAGTTAGAATCTTTTATTTAGCTGGCAGTAGTGGCACTCGCTGTATTGCAGTAGCTTGAGCAGCGAAGATTTTTGTGAGGTAAGTGATTTGTGAAACGTATAGTTTAATGTTAGTCAGGGCCATTCTTTTGTAGGGAATTTTGAAAGTCAGATTGCGTTGCGCTAACAAAATATTGTGTGTCAGTTTAAGCACAGTCCTGTATAATTGATCAATAGGGGACGTTTCAACGTCTCATGAAGAATTCCGACAAACGTCTGCCCTCTCGTACTAAAAGAATGCAAGCATGTGAAACAATTATGGTCCGTGTGTTTACCTTTACTTTTGAAGCCCATCAGCCTGTGCTCTGCTGTTGTACTGAATTTACATATGGTACTATACAGACCGTCTCAATTTATACGGTGGTCGGTAAAGTTAATATTAAATTAGTTTGTCTGTGTCAGGCACTAAACCAACATTAGCATGTTTCGATCCATTTTCTCTCACAGGAAGCGGAATATCACATGATGTAAAGTGTGCAGCTCCCACAACATACAGGTTAGTAGAAATCAAACATGGAGGCGATGTTTCTCATCGACAGAAATGTAGAAGACATCGCAACATATGGAAACTGGAGGGTTTGTGGCGTTGTACAGCATTTTCAACAGTTATCCGAAAGTGATGACCTATATAGATAATCTCATCTTTCACAGCAACAGGTTAGTGGCTATCTCAGTGTTCCATTTCGAAGAGCATTGTTTCTTCATTTTGCAGTCATGTACATGATCACTATTCCTGTGTTGACTGTCGCCGGAAGCCGCTGTTCACAACATGTGCAAGGTAGTAGAAATAAAAAGAGGTGTTGTTATCTTATTGATGAAAAGAAAAAACATGTGGAGAGCATTGCAGCATATGGCAATGGGACGAGTGTGCAGCATTGACAAACGCTTCCGAGCAACTGTATGAAAGTGATGACCTCTACATTTAATCTGATGCTTCATAGTGACAAGACTGATGACCATAGAAGTTAAGTCCCATAGTGCTCAGAGCCAGAGCCATAGTGACAAGTAGCGTATATCCCAGTGTTCCGCCAAAGCTCTCTCCATTTCAACCAAGTGGTATCAGTCAATCATTATGTCGTAATCAACAGCATACCAGTGGACGATGTGCTGTAACATACATCACAGCTGATAGCGTGATCAATTTTAGCATTTTCAGTAGTTGTTCCGTAATTTAAACAGCACCTAGTGACACAGCAGATTGCATCCCAGTTCCTATATCATCCCTAAATCACTCCTCCACTACTTTGCAAGTACCATATACTAGGTTGCAAATGCAGATAGACAACTGTGCAGTACGTCTATACAGTCACATACATCAAAGTATACCAGTTGTTCCGTAACTTCAACACCAGCCAATGACACGGTAGAGTGCTTCCCAGTTACTGCATCATCACTAAATCACCCCTCCATTACTTTGAAAGTATCATATACGAGAATACGAATGCAGAAATATGACTGTGCCATATATCCATTTGGCCTTATACACCAAAGTACACCAAACAGTGATCTATGCTAATGCAATTAGTTATCTACATATTTCTGCGCATCGATCATGGTGAAGAATTTATGATTAAACTCACCATCTTCCCTTGAGTGGAAAGGTGTCACAGTGTATTCTGTCATTCGTAAGATAAAGCTGGAGATTGACAGATCTTTCCCACATTGTCCTTGACCAATCCTCCCCACAACATCAATCTTACCCACAGAAACCATCCAAATGCACATGTCACATATGTGAGGGGTTGTACCCGAGAAATGTGGTGTTAGAATGAAATTTCCTACACCCGAGCATAGCTATGTAACATCAGACCAAGACTTCTTTGTGCAAGAGGTATACTGCCAGAGCTGTGGTGATGCTAGTGTGAACAACAAGCCTGTTACATCCATTTTGGCTACTGATCTTGGTGCTTACTCCCTCATAGGCAGTTGTACTTCTTTGTGAGCGTTTTCGAGCTGCAGGTCATGGGTGGTACCTCATATGTATCAGCTATCAGGCATATTCATGCCAGTTTTTCCTCGCTATATTTCCTAGTGAGACATAGCGGCGTCCATCAAAACCTTTACTACTACTATTAATGATAAGCTTGACTGACACGGGAAGTGTGATAGAGGGTACATACGTTTCAAACTTAAAAAGAAGTATAAAATCCATTAATTTCCAAAGAGCCAGAACAGTGGCCCCTGACTTCATTCTAGTTGTTTTATAAGCAGCTTGAGTAGCGGATATACACTGACAATGCCTTCTTATGACATCAGAATAGTGCAGAAGGAAGTAGTTTTATCATTTTAAAGTTTGTCACTGTAGTGTTTAGGATAGGAAACTTGCAAAGTGGTTGTATGTCTGATGTTGGACAAATATATCGTGAATTAGAGTATTAAAGGTGTTGCATTCCACACAACTAATACTTCAGAAGCCATATGGCTCTAACAGTATAGCATTTTTAGATGCAGAACTTTATAATTATAAGAGTGTGTTTATGCTCTATGATCACGTCTCTCATGCCGGTACCACCCGGGTACTGATTCCAGACAGTGGAATAATGCTTCAGAATAGATAACATGGTTGGCTTATGTAAAATGTTTCAAGCTCCATCCATCTGGAGCCCTCTACATCTACATACATACTCCGCAATCCACCATACGGTGCGTGGCGGAGGGTACCTCTACCACAACTAGCATCTTCTCTCCCTGTTCCACTCCCAAACAGAACTAAGGAAAAATGACTGCCTATATGCCTCAGTACGAGCCCTAATCTCTCTTATCTTTGTGGTCTTTCCGCGAAAAATAAGTTGGCGGCAGTGAAATTGTACTGCAGTCAGCCTCAAATGCTGGTTCTCTAAATTTCCTCAGTAGCGATTCACGAAAAGAACGCCTCCTTTCCTCTAGAGACTCCCACCCGAGTTCCTGAAGCATTTCCGTAACACTCGCGTGATGATCAAACCTTCCAGTAACAAATCTAGCAGCCCACCTCTGAATTGCTTCTGTGTCCTCCCTCAATCCGACCTGATAGGGATCCCAAACGCTCGAGCAGTACTCAAGAATAGGTCATATTAGTGTTTTATAAGAGATTGGAATACGTCAAGCAAATAATTGAGGACGTAGGTTGCAACTGCTACTCTGAGATGAAGAGGTTAGCACAGGAAAGGAATTCGTGGCGGGCCGCATCAAACCAGCCAGTCTCAAAACTCTACCAATGAACCGAAGACGACTATCCGCTATCCGCCTTCCCCACAACTGCCATTACATGCTTGTCCCACTTCATATCGCTCTGCAGTGTTATGCCCAAATATTTAATCGACGTGACTGTGTCAAGCGCTACACTACTAATGGAGTATTCAAACATTACAGGACTCTTTTTCCTATTCATCTGCATTAATTTACATGTATCTATATTTAGAGTTAGCTGCCATTCTTTACACCAAACACAAATCCTGTCCAAGTCATTTTGTATCCTCCTACAGTCACTCAACGACCACACCTTCCCGTACACCACAGCATCATCATCAAAAAGCTGTACATTGCTATCCAATCTATCCAAAAGATCATTTATGTAGATAGAAAACAACAGCGGACCTACCACACTTCCCTGTGCACTCCAGATGATACCCTCACCTCCGATGAACACTCACCATGAAGGACAACGTACTGGGTTCTATTACTTAAGAAGTCTTCGAGCCACTCACATATTTGGGAACCAATCCCATATGCTCGTACCTTAGTTAGGAGCCTGCAGTGGGTCACCGAGTAAAACGCTTTCCGGAAGTCAAAGAATATGGCATCCGTCTGATACCCTTAATCCATGGTTCGCAAGATACCATGTGAAAAAAGGGCGACTTGCGTTTTGCAGGAGCGATGCTTTGTAAAGCCGTGCTGATGCGTGGACAGCAACTTCTCTGTCTCAAGGAAATTCATTATATTCTAACTGAGAATACACTCCTGGAAATTGAAATAAGAACACCGTGAATTCATTGTCCCAGGAAGGGGAAACTTTATTGACACATTCCTGGGGTCAGATACATCACATGATCACACTGACAGAACCACAGGCAACAGAGCATGCACAATGTCGGCACTAGTACAGTGTATATCCACCTTTCGCAGCAATGCAGGCTGCTATTCTCCCATGGAGACGATCGTAGAGATGCTGGATGTAGTCCTGTGGAACGGCTTGCCATGCCATTTCCACCTGGCGCCTCAGTTGGACCAGCGTTCGTGCTGGACGTGCAGACCGCGTGAGACGACGCTTCATCCAGTCCCAAACATGCTCAATGGGGGACAGGTCCGGAGATCTTGCTGGCCAGGGTAGTTGACTTACACCTTCTAGAGCACGTTGGGTGGCACGGGATACATGCGGACGTGCATTGTCCTGTTGGAACAGCAAGTTCCCTTGCCGGTCTAGGAACGGTAGAACGATGGGTTCGATGACGGTTTGGATGTACCGTGCACTATTCAGTGTCCCCTCGACGATCACCAGTGGTGTACAGCCAGTGTAGGAGATCGCTCCCCACACCATGATGCCGGGTGTTGGCCCTGTGTGCCTCGGTCGTATGCAGTCCTGATTGTGGCGCTCACCTGCACGGCGCCAAACACGCATACGACCATCATTGGCACCAAGGCAGAAGCGATTCTCATCGCTGAAGATGACACGTCTCCATTCGTCCCTCCATTCACGCCTGTCGCGACACCACTGGAGGCGGGCTGCACGAAGTTGGGGCGTGAGCGGAAGACGGCCTAACGGTGTGCGGGACCGTAGCCCAGCTTCATGGAGACGGTTGCGAATGGTCCTCGCCGATACCCCAGGAGCAACAGTGTCCCTAATTTGCTGGGAAGTGGCGGTGCAGCCCCCTCCGGCACTGCGTAGGATCCTACGGTCTTGGCGTGCATCCGTGCGTCGCTGCGGTCCGGTCCCAGGTCGACGGGCACGTGCACCTTCAGCCGACCACTGGCGACAACATCGATGTACTGTGGAGACCTCACGCCCCACGTGTTGAGCAATTCGGCGGTACGTCCACCCGGCCTCCCGCATGCCCACTATACGCCCTCGCTCAAAGTCCGTCAACTGCACATACGGTTCACGTCCACGCAGTCGCGGCATGCTACCAGTGTTAAAGACTGCGATGGAGCTCCGTATGCCACGGCAAACTGGCTGACACTGACGGCGGCGGTGCACAAATGCTGCGCAGCTAGCGCCATTCGACGGCCAACACCGCGGTTCCTGGTGTGTCCGCTGTGCCGTGCGTGTGATCATTGCTTGTACAGCCCTCTCGCAGTGTC
Source organism: Schistocerca piceifrons (assembly GCF_021461385.2). Lineage (NCBI taxonomy): Eukaryota > Metazoa > Arthropoda > Insecta > Orthoptera > Acrididae > Schistocerca > Schistocerca piceifrons. The sequence goes on along the minus strand of NC_060141.1, from coordinate 546,498,992 downwards.
CGGAGCAAGTATGGAGGGTCTGACACACCGGTGTCAATGTGTTCTTTTTTCCATTTCCAGGAGTGTATGTTCGAGAATCCTGCAAGAAACCGATGTTAAGGATATTGGTTAGTAAATTTTGAGGATCCATCCTTCTACCCTTCTTATATACAGGCGTCACCTGCGCTTTTTACCAATCGCTCGGGACTTTACGTTGGGCAAGAGATTCGCGATAAATTCAAGCTAAGTGAGGAGCCAATGCAGTAGAGCACTCTCTGTTAAACCGAATTGGAATCGCATCAGGACCTGACGATTAATTTATTTTCAACCCATTCAGCTGCTTCACAATCCCAGGGATGTCTATCACCATGTCATCCATACGGGAATCTGTCGAGACTCAAACGACGGTATGTTTGTACGGTCCTCCTGCGAGAAAGATATCTCAAATGCTAAATTTAAAATTTTCGTTTTGCTGTCTTCCGTTGCCAGGCCAGACTGACCAGCGAGTGACTGGATGGAAGCCTTCGACCCGCAGACCGATTTTACGTAAGACTAGAATTTTCTTGGGTTTTCAGCAAGATCTTTTGCTAAGGTATGACGGTGGTAGTGGTTGTATGCTTTGCGCATCGCTCTTTTTACAGCAGCACGAATCTCTACTAACTTTTGCCAGTCCTCATTCTCCCGATCTTTCTTGTACCGCGAGTGCAACTGTCTTTGCTTCCTGAGCATTCTCCGAATTGCTCTTTTAACCACGGTGGGTCTTTTCCGTCCGTAACCGACTTTTTCGGCACATACTTGTCCAATGCGTGATTTACAATGTGTTTAAAATTTGCCCATAATTCTTCCACGTCCATCGTACCGGTAGTAAATGAAGTCGATTCATTTACTAAGTGGGATGCCAACAACTCCTTATCTGCTCTTTCTAGTAAGAATACTCTCCTAGCCTTCTTGACCGACTTTTTCACTTTCCTAACTATAGTCGTAATGACAACATCATGATTACTAATCCCGGTCTCAAAACTGACACCGTCGATGAGGTCTGGTCTGTTCGTGGCTACCAGATCTAAAATATTTCCATTACGTGTTGGCTGTCGATTTAGCTGCTCAAGACAGTTCTCGGATAATGTGTTCAAAAGTAATTCACACGACAGCTTGTCTGTACCACCTGTAATTAATCCATAGACATCCCAGTCTATACTAGGTAGGTTGAAGTCGCCTCCGACTAATATAGCATGATCCGGGTACTGCTGCGATACAGACTGTAGACTCCCTTTGAATGATTCTAGAACTGTCACGGTGGAATGTGGTGGCCGGTAATAACACCCAACAATTAACTTTATTTCTCCTAGCCCTGTTAAACGTGTCCAGATAACTTCACAATCACACTCTACGTCGACCTCAGTAGACACAATATTTTTGTCAACTGCAATGAAGACAGCACCTCCTACGGTGTCTAATCTGTCTTTCCGATACACGTTCCAACCCTCACTAAATATTTCAGAACTTCCTGTCTCAGGGGTCAGCCAGGTCTCAGTCCCGAGAATAATTTGCGCGCCACACGTTTCCTGGAGGGCAGTAAATTCAGGAACTTTATTCCGAACACTCTAAAAGTTTACTGCTAATATCTTGATAGCTGAAGTGTCTTTACACTGAGCGCGTCCTGATTTCCCTGCCTGCACGTCGGCTGGTGAGTGTTCACCAGGACACCTCGCACTACTGCCTAGCCTAAAAAAAAACCATGTGCACGCCACAAGTACTCTGCTACCCGAGTAGCTGCTTCCTTTGTGTAGTGCACCCCTGACCTATCTAGGGGCGTCCTACAATTCCCCACCTAATAGTGCAAGTCTAGAAATCTGCAGCCAAGACCGTCACAGAGTCGACGAAGCCTCTGGTTGAGACCCTCCACTCGACTCCAAAGGACCCCGATCCACTCTGGGAACGATGCTGCAAATAGAGAGCTCTGCTTACACCACGCGTGCGAGGCCAGCGGTCTTCACCAAATCCGCCATCTACCCGTACGAACTGAGGATCGCCTCAGAACCCAAGCGACAGTCATCATTGGTGCCGACGTGAGCAACTACTTGCAGACGACTGCACCCCGTACGCTCGATAGCCGCAGGCAAGGCCGCCTCCACATCTTGGATGAGGCCCCCCGGCAGACAAACCGAGTGCACGTTGGAATTCTTTCCAGCCCTGTACGTTATTTCCCTAAGGGGCTCCATCACCCGCCTAAAGTTCGAGCTTCCAATAACCAGCAAGCCTTTGCCCCCGTGTGCCTGCTCGGGCCCTGCTGTAGGAGCGGCCATTTGCCCACTGACAGGATGAACGAGCGAGGCCAGCTGGCCAGCCTCCACATTGCCTCTCTGCCTCGAGCGATACGAACCCGTTGCAGTCCGCCACTCACCATGAGGTGAGGGCGGCCCCAACGTGCCGGGTACATCTGGGGTGTCTCAGGAGACACGCCAGACCATCCGCCGTCGCTGCACCTCGAGGCAGCAGCCTGAAGGCGGCTGATGGTGGCCAACAGCATGCTCAGCTGCTCGCGAACCGCGGCCAGTTCCACCTGCGCCCGCACACAGCACGCACACACCCTATCTATCCTATTGCTAATATCTGGATGTATAGAACTGCGACAAATAAAACAGCAATATGCGACTGCACAGTTGCGTCACCAGCGCCAGATTGAGCTGCGATATATGAATAATTACTTACGAACTAAGCAATCAAATGACAATGACTACGCCACTATACAGATATTACAATGCGATCCCACCCCTGTCTTAGTACAAATGACAACCGCCAACGCGATGTTACACTCCACCGTTATTTAACTTTGATACTACCCCTTTCTAACTCGAAAATACGCAAAGATCCGAAAAATTTCACCACACAAGCACACAAACATACAAAGTAATTTGAATTAAACCTGCGGAACTAATACGAAAAACTGAATATACGACTAGTTTCTGATACTGCTGCTCGCACACGTCACTCTGCAAGCACAGATGAAACTGCACTGGCCTCTGTCTGCTGCTAACTGACTCTGCGAAATAAACAGAAAGCACTGGATGTCCAAAACAAACAACTGACTAACGACTCCGCGAATTTATACTTTCAAATGTTTGAAATGGCTCTGAGCACTATGGGACTCAACTGCTGTGGTCATAAGTCCCCTAGAACTTAGAACTACTTAAACCTAACTAACCTAATGACATCACACACATCCATGCCCGAGGCAGGATTCGAACCTGCGACCGTAGCGGTCGTGCGGTTCCAGACTGTAGCGCCTTTAACCGCTCGGCCACTCTGGCTGGCGAATTTATACTTTACAGGTATCAATAAGCTATATAACTCCTCTAAAACACGAGAATACGCAAGAATTTTATGTAATTAAATATGGAAGTGCACAAACACACGGAAAGAAATTAAGAATCAAACTGCAAAACAAATATGAAAGCTAAATATGCCACTCCCTATGCACTGCTGCTGCACTACTGTTGCACTGATACTTCACCAGCGGCTGCCCAAGCCATATCATGTGTAACCATCTGTTACGTCACTGCAACACTCTCATGTCTACTATACAGTGATAAGAGTTGCTGCCGTCCTGGACACACACGCATCTGGAGAGTTCTTGCGCATTTGGATGTGTGTCAAGGGTAAGATTGGTGTTGCAGTGGTCAAGGAAATGTGGGAGGGATCTTATGAATACTAGAATAGTCTGTGAAGCCCATCCATACATGAAAAGATGGCCAGTCGTAATCATAAGTTCTGCACTATGCTCGATGCACTGTAAACATGTGTATAATCCAATTTCGTCGCTATGGGATGCTGTATCGCATAGTTTGGTGTATATGGCTGAATGGATATACTGCATAATCATCTGTCTGCATTCGCAACATTTGCAATCTAGTAAATGGTACTTACAAAGTGAAGGAGTGATTTAGTTATGATACAGAAATTGCCGTTGACATTATGGAGCAACTGTATGCTTTGATACATGTGACCAAACGGACGTACTGCATAGTCATCTATCTGCGCTCACAATCTAGTAACAACTAGGAAAGAATCTGCTGTCATTGGCTGGTATTGAAATTGCCGGACAACTGGTAAAATTGCTAAAATTGATCATGGTATCAACTGTGGTTTGCCTTACAGTACATTGTCCCTTATCAATGATGTCTTTCCCATCCTGTCAATCCACTGTTATGCTTTTGATTACCGCATAATGATTGATTGGCACCACTTGGTTGACATGGAAGGAGACTTGGTGGAAACCTGGATATCTGCTACTTGCACAGTGAAGGAACGGTTTAAATGTAGACGTCATCACCTTCAGACAGTTATTTGGATGCATTTCTCAATGCTGCAGACTTGTCGTATTTCTGGATGCTGCAATGCCCTCCACACTTTATTTATTTTCACCAATAGATGATAGTACCTATTTTTATTTCTACTACCTTGTGCATGTCGTGAGCAGCACCTTCCAGCGACAGTCAACAAGGGAACAAAAATTGTGTAAATGACTGCAAAATGTTGAAACAATGATATTCAAAATGGAACACTGAGACATCCACTAATCTGTTCCTGTGGAAGATGAGATTAACTGTATAGGTAATCACTTTCGAATAGTTGTTGGAAACGCTCCATAAAGCCACAAACTCTTCCAGTTTCCATATGCTTTTATCTCTGCCACATTATTGTCAATGAAAAACATGTTTCATTTCTACCTATCTGTGTGTTGTAGGAATTGCATAGTTTACACCATACGATGTTCAACTTTCCGTGAGAGCCAATGGATCGAAATGTGTTAATGTGTGTTTAGCACCTGATACAGACCTTTGTTATGGCGTAGAAACTAAGTGTATGACGGTGTACAAAGCTGTAGTTGTATGCTGCTCGGATGTGTTACAGCCAAAAAATAATGTATTAAGCTGCTTATGCAGGAACAATACACGAACCCTCTCTTGTGATTGATTGTTGATAGTCCTTTGGAAATGGTCTTCGTCCAATACAGTCGACTAAACTTGATGCAGGCCTGTGCAAGCAACTTCGAGAATTGCCCACCTACCCCAATGGAGCGATATGTGTATATATAATATGCACGATGTCAACAAGCAGGCAGTATTTGTTTTTCGATGTATCAGAAGAGAGTCGTGGTAATATCTTGTAGGAGGTTCTGTTACAGAGGGTGGTATAACTGGTTAAAGCCTGACCGCAGGTAGTTCACTCAAGGCTGCATCAATTTTGCTCATAAAGCTAATAGAAATTGGGTGCATCTATTCTCGTGGAATCATGACTTTTTATTACTATCGTTGCAATTGAATGTTTTAAAAAATAGATGTTGCAACAAGTTCTGTATTATTTCATACTTCATAACCTCTAATTATGAAGTAGACACCAACTGAATTACAGCTCGTTGTGGAACCTAGAAATGATAGTGTTTTTTCTCGACATGTGAGTAGACTTGGTGAAACAGGCTGTGATGATCAATTTGTTTACAAAACTAGAACACAAGAAGTGCAAGTGTTGCTGTGAATTTATTTCCCCCTCAGGATGATACGTTCTTACTGGCGCAGCTACTAGCAGTGTGGTGTGCGTGTTCCATAGGAGGTCACAGCTGCCCTTTCAGACAAACAGCCTGTGGTCAGGATAGCCTTCATTTATCTCGCTTTTGTTCCGAGGGATGCCTGCATGCACCCTATTGTATGAGTAGCTTTTTTCTGCATCAATAGCGTTGTTAACTCATCCATGTGCTTATCAGGGATGCATTGTACAGAAAACTCTGCAACCAGGTCGGTAACAGGCAGCTCAAGAGATTGTGGTTGCTTTAGGTAGTGACCTTCTCTTTTCCAAGCAGCAGACATTTGAAGAAGCGATATAGAGAGTTCTCCAGAATTTCATTGTTGTTTCAGGGGCGGGGGCGGGGGGGGGGGGGGGGGGGGAGGGGGGAAGGGAGGGATCCAGTCTTTCCGAGAAGCACTTGTAACAAATTGCACGAAGTGCCTTGTTTTTGTGGTTTGTCTGTCTGTGACTAATTTCCGCAGACTGGAGACAATATACCAATGCCACTCTCTTTGTGGACAGTCAGTGACAAGGTGGAATAGGCCTGTACCCCTACCTTCAGTGAGGAGAGGGAGGGATGAGTGGTGGTTGGTATTGGGGGTAAGACAGCCTCCAAGTTGGTTAGTTTGTGAGCAGCCATCAAGGAGGACTGAGCTGCAACTGCCGCTCCCTCTGCAATCTTTTGGGACGACGATTTTTCGCAGTACATGTGTTACATTATGACCCATTGATTATGAGTGCAGGTTTTTTTTTCACGGCACTTTTGATATGTGTATTGGCTTACATTGCCTAGGCTGCAAGGTGAACATGGAGCAATGCAGGAGGTGGCTTCTGTAGCCATCTGTGAGACCTAACGGTGATAGATAGTCCTCAACTGTATCGCTACAGGTAATACACTCACTAAATTCCTCTCCATCCAACACCAGTATTCGTTAGTTGGACGTATTTGCCACAAATCAAATAAATTGAAGATAATACCTTCAAGCTGAACATTTTTCTGCCAGGTTGTGGGTGAAGATAGAGGCCGAGTACATCTGCCACTAGTTTTGAGTCGAATTATGAAATTTTTTCCCAGCTGGATAACACCACTTGTATGGCATTGCCAATTTTTGAGCTGTATAGCGATTTTAGACATTCCTTGTGTAGCGCTATACATATAGTTCTGTAATTAGGACCGATCTTTATGATTAATTACATAATTAGTATCAATGCGTACTACAGTTTTCCAACTAAAATAAATAACATTCCTCTCCTGCATCTAGACTGTTTCCATGCTTTGGGAGTGGGAGGTGGGGGGAGGGAAGAGGGTGTGCACTTCGAGCTTTCCATCCAGAAGGGCCAGGGTTTGAGTCCCAGAAAGGGCACTGCCGTTTTTAATTTCCTATTAGTTCCTGGGTGGGGGGGGGGGCGCCAGCACAGCCCTGGGACAAAGAAATCCCCACCAAAATTAGGAATCCCCGCCAAAATTCGAAATTCCCGCCAAAATTCGGCTGAAACAGGCGCTTCACTATTGGCGAGCTGCCAGAAATTTCCACAAGTTGCAAGATAAGTAGTTCTTAATACTGTTACTGACAATCTTCACTAAAAAAAAAAAGTGTGCGAGATGGGTGCCGAAAATGTTGACAGAAGAACCCAAACAAAGGGAATGGCATATTCTTTGTCCGTTTTGGAGCGCTATCACAAGGTTGGTGACGAGTTGTTGAGTCACATTGTGCCGGTGATGAAACGTGGAATGCGCACTACACCCCAGAGAATAATCGTCAATCGAGTGGCATCACTGAAACTCCCCGCCGAAACCATGAAAATTCAAACAAGAAACTTCAACACGGAAAATCGTGACCATGGATTTTTGTGGGACAGGAAAGGCATCCTTCTATTAGCCTCTTTGCCAAGAGGAATGACAATAAATGGTGACACGTAGTGTGGAACATTGCTAAAGCCTAGGTGCATTATTCTAAATCACCAGCAGGGACTACTCTCTAGCGGCGCCGTTCTGCTGCATGACAATGCTCGACCTCACGTTGTGGCATGAAAAACGACACAGCTGTACAAGTTCCATCGGGAATTACTGGATCATCCACCCTGCAGCCCTGACTTAGCATCATCAGACTTCCATTTGTTTCCAAAACTGAAGGAATTTCTTGGTGGGAAGCGCTTGGAAAATGATGAAATGTTGAAAGAAACTGTTGCTAACTGGCTTAATGGTCAGGCAGCAGAATTTTTTGAAGCTGAGATCCAAAAACTCCTGCCACGACATGGTAAATATTTAAATCCTCACGGTGACTGTATTGAATAGTGAACAAATGCGCATATTGTAGTTTGTTTTACAATTTATGTTCATGACTAAAGTTTCTCTTACTCCATCACAAATCGGTTCTTACGTTAAAAATGACCCCCGTATTTGTTCATATTTTCATTTCATACAATGAGCACTCAAATTATCTTTTTAAAAATTCCCTCGCTCTGTCAGAATTAGGATTGCTCTAAAAATATCTTTCTCTTATTTCAAAGTTAACAGTTGTGTGATTATTCATCATTAGTGGTTAGTTTACTGTGTTTGAGCCTCACTCTGAAAGTACATTACTTCCCTGATGACCTCATGATGTCCAGTCGTCTTCAATTCTTACAACTAACGTTTCTCCAAAAAACTGTGAATATCCACAAAATCGATCATCTCTCCTTCACTTCCACATGACCTCCAACCTGCAACATCTTTTCAGTAGAAAACGACATTGAAAAATTCAAATATACAACAAATCAAATTTAATTTTAACAAGATCCAACTAGCACACTGGACTCGCATTCTGGGGGACGACGGTTCAGGCAAATCCCGGGATAGTTCGTTTGAAAGGGCACGTTCGATTCCGTCCCCGTCCTTAACACAATCTGAGCTTATGCTCAATCTGAGCTTCTGCTCCGTCTCTGATTACCTCGTTGTCGACGGGACGTTAAGAACTAACTACTCCCCCGACTAGTACTCTACCATTCTCCTCATCAGTTCACCACACGCTCCTGTCACACACTACAAACACTCTGCCCGGCATTCGTGACATGTTTTGTATAACATTCCTCGTCTGGCGTGGATCTGCCATAATCACATGTACACGAAAATGTTAAGGCTTTTGTGGTCGACTGTTGAGAAATTGTCTGTTGGCTTCCGTCTCGCGTTCTTCTGCTGGCCTTTGTCTGATGATTTTTCTGACGTTTCACCAGCACGAATGGCTGAAGCCATTGTCATTACCGTTGCGGTTCTCTCGTAGCTACCTGCAACGGACGATAACTGCAGAACGGGAATCCAGGATCCGTTCATCTTGCAGCTTTTTTCTGTCTTGTAGAAGAGATTGTCATCCTTATAGCTTCCCTGAACAAGGGGGTGTCATAGCTCTTCTCTACAGCAACAACTTCCGTGACGGCGAATTTTATAATGTTTATAAACAGTCTTCGCTCCGTGTTTGTACAATATACGGCCGATTACGTCCGTCGCTCTCAGAATGTATGGCAGAAATTGTCTGATTCTGTGACACTTCTAATGTAACTGGTGGGTACCAATTGCTCCTCAGAATGATCTATAGGTGTTGCATCTCACGTCGGAACTGCTGCGGCTCACATATTCTGCTTTCTAGCGTTACGAGCATATTAAACATGCCTATTTTCTGGCTCGGGTGGCGATTTAACAGTTTGTGTAGGTATGGGTACGTGTGTTTCGGTTTTCGATAGCTACTGTGTTCCAGGTTTTCACAATTTTTCGTGGCAAGCACACCTACAAGGGGTAGTTCTTCGGCTGTTTCCTCATCCATATAGAAGACAACAGGCACTTTGTCAGCTAGTACCCACTAAAGCCTTAACCGTTTTGTACTACACCTCTACACGCCAGTCTCTCGTCTTCCTGTCGCCGTGCCGGGATGAAGGGGTCACACCAAAGTTCTTGAAATGTAAGCTCCTAATCACAATCATCGAAGCACGTCGTATCGTCGGCAGACTATAACGAGCTTTTCTTCGTGAGTGAATTCATGCAACACGGAGATACCAGGTAAGAATGAATGAGGAACTTCGGGACATTTTCACTCGAATAAATAGCAGCATTTATCGAGGAGACTGGCACAAGATCGACAGCATCACTCACGGGAGAACTCAGAACGAACTCGACCGCTACACAGAGCGACGGAAGAAAAAGTTTGCAAGATGTGGAAAGCAGATCGGCAAGGCGATTCTCTTCACGTCACGCAGAGGGGCCAACCTCAGTGAATAACAACTGACCAAGGAGGAACAGTCTGTCCTTCAAATAGGAGGGAATTTCGCTATCATTCGGAGAACTATATATACGGGCGATACCATTGTTAATACCAAAGCGGCCATTCGAGCCGTTCCTTGTGAAAAAAGCGGACGAAATACGCAGTGAAACCGCCAGGACTCTGCGCCTAGCAAAACCACCAGCTTGCAACCTGGCGAAAGAAGAGTTACAAGCTATCAAGAGCCTTAACGCCGAAAATGGTATGTTGGTATTGCATGCCGACAAGAGAAATGCGACCATCGTAATCAAGAGCAAAGATAATGAGCAGAAGATCGGGTACCGATAAGATCCGACGACGACCCGAAAACTAAGCGCAGATCCATGCAACAGACCACGAATCGGTCAGTCTCTCTCGGCAACAGAGACCCTCATTAAGAAGCTGAAGAAACTAAAACTTGGACCACACTACATTCTGGTCAGCTTTGATGTTGTTTACCAAAGTGTCACTCAATGATTATCTGGAGTATATCGGTTCCATTTTCCCCGCAAGACATAACCAAGCGGTTCCATCCATGCCTCACCATGAGCTATTTCACGTGGGATGCAACTTCTACGAGCAGCTGGAAGACTTCGCCTTAGGCATTCCACTTAGTCCAGTGGTGACCAACTTTTTCAAGGATCATTGCGAAACACAGGAGCTGCATTTGCCCCACTGTAAACCTAAGGTGTGTTACTGATACATCGATGATACCTTAGCTGTGTGGAGTCATACTGAGGAACAACTCGGTCACTTCCTCAAGCACCTGAACAACCTCTATGCCAACATAAAATATAGCACGACTTAGAAAAGAGCTAACACCTACAGTTCCTAGATGCGCTAGTTACGAGTGATAGCGAAAATCTGGGACACAGCGTGTATCTAAAACCGACACACACGGACTGATACCTGCACAAACTGTAAGATCACCATCCGAGCGAGAAAAGAGGCATGATTAATACGCTTGCTACGCCAGCAGGTCGAATATGTGAGCCTCAGCACCTCAGACGCGAGATGCAACACCTAGAAAACGTTCTGAGGAGCAATGGGTACTGCAGTAGTTACGTAAGTGTCACAAAATCAAACACTCGTCGAAGTGGGACATCAGAGAAATAAATGTCGGGTACGACCCATCCGCAATACATTCCGAGAGTGACAGACATAATCGGCCGTGTATTATACAAACACGGACTAAAGATTATTTATAGACCTACAAAGAAGCTCAAAGAGTATCTCAGATCGACATAGGTAAAAAGGGACCCATTTGAATTTTCATATATATATGTTGCATACCATGCTCGTGTAGAAAAGATTATGTTGAGAGGACTGAACCATCAGTCAGCAGCGGACATAAGGGGAATTGCAGATCGGTGCAGGTGGAGAAACCGGCCATGACGGAGCATGCACTGCGTGATATATACAACACAGTAAAATTCGCCGACAAACAAGTTCTTGCTGCAAAGAAGAGCTATTACACCCGCTTGTTCAGGGAAGCTATAGAAATACATAATCATGACAATAGCTTCAACAAGAAGGAAGAAAGCCTCAAGGTGGACGGATCCTAGATTGGTATCCTGCAGAGAACGACCGTTGCAGGTAGCAAGGCGAGAACGGTGGCGATAACGATCAACAAAAAGCCCTTTTACGTTGGCACACCAGGCACATATAATCTACGGCCGTGAGCTCGACATCAATCCACCACCATAAATGGATGCTGAATCTTTGACACAGCCACTCGTTCTGGTGAAATGTCAAAAAAATTATCAAACAACTGTCGGCCGAAGGACCCGAGACAGAAACCAACACGCAATTCATTGTACCATTGACTTAATTGCGACGCCCTCACCATTGTCTACACTTCCAAAACAATCAACAGGAGAAAGCAAACTGAGAGGAAAACAAGAGTGCACAACCGTCCAAAGAAGACTGCCTTACGATACAGAATATTTCTCGACCACAGAATGGTACCACACTTTCTTACTTCGTAAAAATGAATCAAAACTTCTTCATACTTACCGACCAAAACATAAACTATTTTCTTAAATTTATAACGCCTCGTTAAGGGTGGACGTATACGAAAGCGATCAAAATTATGAAAAATATTACATTGGATCTCCATTTACTACAGTACAGACATTTCAGTTCCGCTCCTTAGTGATAAAAGTAACAATTAAGAAAAGCTTGCATGGGGCCACGCCCCTTGTTGTTCTGTATTTCCCCGTATTATTTATTCCTGCTGTATTTTCTTCCTGTTTTAAGGAGTTACAGTGTGCGGAATATTTCGGTGTTTAGCAGATCCATAACTTCTACAAAAGTGTGTACAAGTCCTAATGAAAGTTACAACTCTCTGGTAGGACAACCATGTCCCAAGATAACATTTGTTTCCACAAATTCAGATGAAGTTGCATCGTATGATGCTTGTTTAGTTTTTAGCTGTGTTTGTCTGGTCAGACTACGTACTCTACAGAGGCTAAGATTTGATCCAGCAGCTTTCACACTGTCGGTATTGAAGGAAACCGATAATAAGAATATTGATGCAACTGACATTATTGTTACTCAATTTTAAATTCAGGTTAACCTAAGAGGACAAGCAAAGGAAACACTGCTCTAGAATGAAGAGGAGATTGCATATGGTTTGTACGAGCTCATCAAGATAACATAAGGTAAGGCCTAACACAAATACTGTCAAATCTGTGAATCAGGTTTACAATAACTTACATTTTGGCAGCTTTACTACCTCTTCCACACAAACCACTGGTATTATAGTACTTAAACTTGGCATAGAATTAGTCAATACTATAGTGAAACACTCTGTGGAAGGAATTTTCATTTATCACGATAGTGAGACATTTATGTAAGACAAAAGCACTAAGTTTTTCTTTTTTCCATAGCAGTTTGGACAGTTGTAAAAATATAGCAAATGAAGATATCAATATTCTGTTCCATTGACATTTGTGTATCAAACTTATATAAATAAATAAATTTCGTTCTGACAGTTTTTTCTAAAAGGAATATTTGTACTCAATTTTTTTGAAAAAAATTGAATTGATTTTTATTAAAAACTTCAATAAGCATGAAGACATATATGTGTAATATAACACTGCAAACAATTGCTCCAATTTTAGTTACACCGTCTTGAAAACTTTGGACTTTATAAGGTTTTTTTTTTCAAAGTATTGTGACTCTGCACATGTTCCCCTAAACTTCCCCTACTAATTACTTTTAGATTGGTTGTCTCACATGCTGAACATTCATTCTGTAACGGGTTTAATACTGAAAATGTGATGCGTTTCACAAGATTTCCAAGATTTAAGCATCCCCACCATAACTACATTTGTCTACAGTTCATGGTCTAGTGGCTAGTGTTGCACCTCTGGATCACGGGGTTCTGGGTTCGATTCCCAGCCGGGTAGGAGATTTTCTCTGCCTGGCGACTGGGTGTTTATGTTATCCTCTTCATTTAATCATCATTCGTGACAGTGGCTAGATTGGACTGCGTAAAAAAAATTGGACTGTGTAAAAATTGCGACTTTGTATGGGCGATGATGACCACGCAGTTGAGCACCCCACTAACCAAACATCATTATCATCATCATCAACAACAACATTTTCATGCACGATTCGTCGTATGTGGAGTGGATCATAAGCTGTGGTGCTCCATTGGAGCTATCGCTCACCGGCTTGCTCGCAATCTTTGACAGAGTTCTTCGGCTTGGAAAGAGTGACCCTCATCTCGGAAGAGGGCGCGAGAGGTACGAGAAATGTCGAAACAAGTGAGGCTGCTGGCAGACAGAGGGACCCTGGCACTGTGGATGGAGGTCGCGTGCTGCTGTCAGTCAGTTGCGGGCCTCTGTGGCTGAAAAATATATGTGAGTGTATTTTAATTGTGCCTGTCTGCAGCTTGACATATCTGCTTTACAGTAAGTAGCAATTTGTCTTTTCCTACATTGTTAATTCTCATGTACACACTTGTAGAATAGAAAACCTTATTAGAGTACAATTAATGTCAGTCATGCATATGTCGACATCTGATACTATTAGAGGAAAAATCTTTGCTGTAACATCATCTTAGCATTTGTCAAACTCATTGGTATCATTACAACTAAACAACCATTGTCATTCCTGGTGATAGAACGGCAACAAGTTAACTATTTTTTTCATTTACGAGCTGCAATTTCCTGAAAATTCAAAGATCAGGTGTCAACTTCAGAGTTGCTTTGTTAACTGTTTAATAAATTCCTCATAAAGACATACAAACAGAGCACAGTTCTGAACAGAAGAGGTTCATGGTAAATGTATTTTGGTTCTTGATTCCACTGCTATGCAGCGTACCTTTGAAGTTAATACTAAACCATTAACAAGATCATTACTGAGACAAAAATCTTCCTTTATCCTTCATTGACTACTTGAAATAATAATCCATAAAACATCCACAAACATCATCACAACTGAAATAACATCATCTTATACTCCTCATTGGCTTAAAGAAATATTTGTTCTTAAAAACATCTCTTCACTTACATATACATCATACTTCAATACATGCTACTCCTTTATTAAGCTCAGAATAAGTACCATTTACATTACAGCATAATAACATATTTCATCACACAAATACAGCTATAGCATAAGTATATCATTTCTTACCTTTTGGTCTCGGTATTTCTCAACATAAATGAAATACTTTACCCTATCTGTATCATTCTTTACGCTGTGTACACTCTCTCACAATATTTGTAATTCACATCTCTTTTTTTTACCAGTAGTCAATAGCTGAGGATTGTTAGTTCCATAAAACCATTTCCAAACATCTCAAAGTGGCACCAATACAAGTAGATCGCTGAAACATTATTCATAAATCACCATAAGTTCGCAGTAAATTACATTTGTCGCTAGTTAGCAAAGCAATTTCATATAGTGGAAGGTTAATCAGTCTCAAAACTTCCTTCACTATGCTTATACTGGGATAATAGGAGCGAATCATTTACATCTATTACCTAACTAGAATAGTAGAAGAAGTGGAAATAAGAGAATAAATGGTAACACCCAACTCAAGGAGGCATCTGTCTGCAGCTGACGTACTCATTGTAGAGAGATTCATCCTCTACCTTCATTTGATTTCATTCTAGCATAAGGTGGAAAAAAACTTTGTATGTTCTTTCACTTGAAATTAATACACAAAATTTCGTATGGTATCAGGTTTGTTGCCAAAGGCTTCAGAATATGACTGTAAGATATCAAATAACTCTTGCATATCTACTTTAGAAGCATCCTCCACACTCTACTTTTTCCACGTATAATTTCAGGCATATCAAGAGGTTGGTTCACCTCCTGAGAAATATTTGACTTATGGCCAATAGATTCAGTGAAAGGTTGTGATTTTGACGAAGATAAAAAAATTCAGACAATTGACATCTTCTTCCTCCTTTGAAATCCAATCCTCGAATTTCAAACAGACTAACTTGCCGTTAACTTCAGTTTTCGCCTCAGCATCATTAAAGTTCAGAATAACCTTGTATTCGCTCAAGAAATCAACACCATTTTTGTAGTAAGAAGGAGCACAATTAAAAAGTTGGAAGAAAACTGATGACCTCGCAAACGAAATCCTAACGTGTTTGTTTCTGACCCCTAGCGTCTTTCCGGTAATAACATCATTAATTTTGGTTAGTTGTAATGAAATTTTTGGATGAACAGTTAATTCCTTACATTTACTGAAAGTTGCCTCATTGATAACCGAAATAGGACTACCTTAGTCAAATACCACTGATAAACAAATCTGTCCAACATAAACTTACACTATGGGATAGATTAAGTTGTTCTGATTGTCCGACTTCTGTCCCAACAACGTATCTCTAATATCATGAAACTGGACAAAATTTCTTCGTCTCTCCTCTGAATCAAGTTACAAAATGTTTCTCCTAAGAACGTGTCACCAAAATCCACTACCATATTATAAGAAATGTTAGCTGCTGCTTGAGAATTTACATCTGTTTCACATTCACAATCGTCATCTGACCAAGGCATGTGATTAGTTTTGGTAAACATTTTTGGAATACAGTGATCAGTTAATTGTTATATTTAGATTAAAGTTCAGCCTTGATCACGTTATGTCTGTTTTAATGAGTAACCGGTTTCGGTTTTTTTTTCTATAAAACCATCATCAGACCCATTGGCTCCCTTGGGTTGGTAGGTGGAGCTCTCCTTGCTGCTGTGCAGTCAACTGATGATGACTGCACAGCAGCAAGGAGAGCTCCACCTACCAACCCAAGGGAGCCAATGGGTCTGATGATGGTTTTATAGAAAAAAACCGAAACCGGTTACTCATTAAAACAGACATAACGTGATCAAGACTGAACTTTAATCTAAATATGTGATTAGTTACCCAGTCAAAAACATCCATTTCCCTTAGTCCTCAACAGTCTCTGTATTAACAGGATTATGGTCGGTTTCACCTAACATCTGTTCCTAATTTTGATTATTAATAGACTTATGCTGTTCATTTTGTTCTCTAGTGGGTTCAAATGTACGATTTTTATGGTATGAACGGAGGTATTCTCTTTATCGACAAACGATTCGGTCGCCGCGTGTGCAGTCAGTCATCCCTGCAACGGCCCGTCACGTCTAACATCACGAGGATTAGGTGGCCAAATCTTAACTACTTCAGCACATCGTACTGGACTAAAATTTCCACGATCATGACTCTCCTGATTATTTCTTTAATGATAACTTTTACGATCACGCGAACTATCGCGTGTTTAGTTGTAATGATAGTCATGTGATCTGAAATCAGTGTTCTCAGTTCCTCGATTTGAGTTAAAGTTTCGTCTTTCACGCCATTTACAATTATTTCTTTCGTTATATTAATTTCTGTTAGAATCACAATCATTGCTGTAACCTCTTTGGTTCCCAAAACCACGACCTCTGTTCCTACATCTGAAACTGCCGCTAGTGTTCTTATTAATACAGAGCGACTTTACGGATTCGATGGGAAGCGATGCCTGCGTATCATGTGCTGATAATAGTCTGCTGGTCTTGAAACGTCTGATAGTTCAAAATTCTTTAGCGTAATGATACAGTTTTTAACTCTGTCTTGTGTTGTTTCAGACAATATGCTGACAAGAATTAGTGGTAAAATTCACCTTCCGTTCGGCATTCTTGTGCGATTGCTCCCATTGTTGTGGCTGGTTCAGATTCTAAGTAGCCACACCTATATTCAAGCTTATGACCAATTGATCATAAAGATGGAAGAAGACACAGGAGTTGTTGGAGCCATTCTTTGGTGTGCACGTCGTTAGGAGAATTTCGAAAAACCTTTAACTTCCTAACCGTAAGAAACTGTTTGTAAGCGAATGAATCATTCTGGTGAGATAGCAGTTAATTTTCGCCCTATGTAAGGAATCCGCGCTGTTTTGTCTGCGTAACGCACTGCGTTCGCTTGTTAGTTCTCCTACATGTCAGGAATCAGAAATTTCGTCAGAAGTATTAAAACGCGAAGTGTGACTATTGTCATCACCAAGTTCGTGACTAATTTTTAGTTCATCACGCGATAATCTATCTTCAAGTTTCTTTACATCAGACTTGAGCTGTTGCTCTGTTGCTTAAGGGTCATTTGTTGCTGTTTAAAACGTTGAAGAGAAATGTATTTTTCAGAATCCGCAAAGGGAACAGGCTGTGTAACATTAGAAATTTTGTCCGCATTGCTAGACAGTTGGATCACGGTTACAGGAACTTTGTCTAACTGTTTGGTAACGGTATTTAACTGTTCTTGGGTATCTGTGTCTTTAGCTCTGAGCGATGCACACTGCTCTACAAGACCTTGTATCTGGATTTGAAACTGATTACCGTGCTAACTGTTAACTTCGGCCATTTCAATGTGTTCAACTCTCGACTTTAATGTATTAAAGGGTTGAACACCTCCTGTACGTCTTGGCTAATCCATTTCATGTCACCCTTGAAGCACTTAATCTCTTCCCTAACACTTTCTTTAATCTCTTCTGTCACATTGCTCACATTTCTGTCTCGTTCTTCGAATATTTTGTCACGTTCTTCAAATTTTCTATCCTGTTCCTCCTTTTGGTTTGACAATGCCTTCAGAATAATTTGCAAGAAATCATTGTTCCCATCTCTGGCACTGCTACAGGAAGTGGTAGCAACTGGCTCAGTTTGGTTAGCAGTTGTGGCTGCAATAGCTAATCTTTAACTACAGGACCTGACTGTTGTAACAAATTACATCCTACATCCTCAATTTCCAAAGTAGAATCACCAACTGCGCTTTCTTGTTCCATGTTTGATACCGAAAACTTATCCTGCTCAATCACGCTATGCATTGTCCTATCCCATCGTGAGAATATCCCAGTTCAGTTGTCTCTTTTCTGTCTACAGAATTACTAGAAGTTACATCAGTTGCAGCTCCTGCATTTGGCCTAGCTTTGCTAGCTTTTGACATTTTTGACATTTTAATGCAATTACAGTAACACAGCAAACGCAAAGGAAATATCTCACAAACAGAAGATAAACACTGCATAGAGAACTACTAAAATAAATTCCTCTATATGTGAATGAAAACAGAAAAATGTTTAAGTTGCCACTGACAGAATTCACTGAATAAAGGCACACCTAAGTCAGTGATAATATCACTGTAGAATGAAATACCTAAACCTCAGTAAAGGACACAAATTATCATGTATCATAAGAAGATCACTCTCTAACCATATGACACTTCAATATTAAATAAACAAGAACTTCAATGAAATTTAAATAAGCCATCTGATTAAAAAAAAAAAGGAAGAGACTGAGATAAAGATGTTAGCCCTGAATATTGCTAATCATTATCTTTAGCCTTGCAAACAGTCACTGTCTCAGAACTGTTAATGTAATTACAGAGCAATTGAATATATAAATTAACACATCTGACTTTCTGATAAGCCGCTTGGAAACTTACAAGGATGCACTTTTTCTAAAATCTTTTACTGATATGAAACCTCTGAACTGATATGGTATTTTCAAAAAATACATTCCGACAATCAGTGTACCTTATAGTGGACATGAATTTTGATGATATTTAAATTTGTTGACCTACCTGCACGCACGAAACTGTTGTCTATTCTGCAACCTGTTCCTGTTAGAAATGTTGATCTGACTGCCCAAAACCAAATTATTACGTTTGCCATACTTGCTATGTGCAATGCAAGATGGTGTATTACCAATTTTCATAAAATACTTCTGCAGCACAAAACTCCCTATGTGCAATGCGAGTACACAAGCACATTCATAAAGGCAAAGAATGAAAAATGAGGAACTAAACAACTGATAAATGAGAACAAAGACTCCAGGTATAAGTATGCTTCATTAAACCATAACAACAGTACACAGTTTCATAATGTTCTCACAACTAGACAAGTTAGCAAAATATTTATTAATAATTTTCCAGTGCACAGTTACTTTCCTTGACACTTGTTTCAATTATAAGACAAAACTATATGTGGCATTATAATATTTCTACAGTAAATTTCAACCATACGCAATGTTCCAACAATTTCAAAATACATATAAAAAACTGAATTACCTTAAAATTTCACCTTTTAACATTTTTCTATTGATATCTTGTTTTTTTTCCCTCAAAACATATTAGTGCAAAACCCTTCTTAACACTGCCTCCACTACACAGCTGGTCAGCTTTTAAACCTTACACACAGCGAGACAGTACAACACACACTACACACTGCTACTCTCTGATTTACTCTAATATCTTTGATACCAAAACACAGACTTACAAAAAATATGATTATATCGATACTGCAGATGTTGAATAAATTTATCAGATTAGCAACTTCATTCGCAATAATGGCCAGAAATTCTTCAAATTCGATGTAACAAATAGAAAAGTCCCCTTTCCAAATATAATTTTGTTCGTTTGCAATAATAAGTGAATGAAAGGTAGTTAATGTTTGTTTGTTTCTAAAAAACAACCTATTTATTCCGGTAATTCGGTGCTTCCATGTAAATAACTTTATTTTCTCAGGAAAGTAACATTAGTATAGTTTCACAGTACTTGGTAATACTGAATTTTTACAGACTGGATATCTTTCAGTTAAGTGCAAAGATTTCGAAAATCAAATGCCTGCAGCTATATGGTATAACAATTTGTTTATAGCATCAGTTAAGTCAGAATAATATCTTTGGTTCCATTATGTAAACATTTACCTAGCCAACAAAGTAAGAAAAGTGTAATTGCAATATTTGTTAAAAAAGTTTTCTTGCTGATTTAAAGTTAACGCAGTAACAGTAATTAAGCACAATCAATAATAACTTTTGGAAGTGAAACTATGTTGCGATTTAAAGATAAGCGGAAATTGCATTAGTTGTTAGGTTTTTGCTGTTGTAAGACTTTCTCATAGACTACCAGTGAAGTTTAATAGAATTATTTTTTGACAATAAACAGCAGAAAGTCTCACCAATTTAAAGCCAATGTAAACTACTATGCTAAAGCAAAAGTATCAGTATATATTTATCTACACTGGTCAAATAATAGTAATAATTAAAGTCTCCTCGATTTAACTATCTGCTGATTCAGCATTTTAGTTTGTCAGTGTGTACACAGTTATAGTACTCTGTTGCATGCACACTGAAAAGTGTTGTAAAATACATACAATCTTGTTGCTTGGTAAATGCTTAAAGTTCAGTTAGAGTACAATAACATGATTTTTATTTGTCAAGGTACAATAAATGTTAACTAAAGCATCCATAGTTTACAATTGTTTACACAGTTTTAGAAGTCATTTTCACAATTAAAGGTAGCTTTATTAAAGAGATGCCAGCCGCCGTGGCCGAGCGGTTCTAGGCGCTTCAGTCCGGAACCGCGCGACTGCTACAGTCGCAGGTTCGAATCCTGCCTCGGGCATGGATGTGTATGATGTCCTTAGGTTAGTTAGGTTTAAGTCGTTCTAAGTTCTAGGCGACTGATGACCTCAGATGTTAAGTTCCATAGTGATCAGAGCCATTTGAACCATTTTTTGATTAAGGAGAGCTTGAGCCGGTTGAACTTTCCAAATAAAAGAGCACACTCAAGTTATTAGCTACGCTAAGATGCAGGTGGAAATTTGATGGTAAGTATTTACTAGATATGTGAATGTACTGCACTGTCTCAAATGTGGATACTGGAGAAGAAGGTCAAAGCAGTTAGGAAGTGAAGTAACGGCCAAATTACAGAGTGTGGGTCTTTGAATTCCGATTGCCTGTGTTAGACCGAGCTCGCGGTCTACGCATACGGTAAAGTATTTGAGTATTGTGCACAAATAAAAACAACCGAAACAGTTGTCCTGCTTTCGTTGTTCAGGAATTAGTAATAGTTTATTCTTCAAATTTTACGTTTGCAACTTGTACTTTCAACTAAAATTATTAATAAAAGTTGACCATAATTTATAGGTAAATGGCAGCAATTACTTAGTTAACGAAGACACACGATTTTAACTGGTCAGTTACATGCAGGGTAATACCCAACTTTCTTAAACGATTAGGACGTGAAGTAGTAAGGGTAACGTGGTTAAAGAATGTTTTCATTGATCCAGGTTAAGTTAATTGATGATATGAGATTGAAACCTAGGCCATTACAAAGTCTGGCATTGAAACGTGCCATAACGCATATCGTTCGCCACAGCAGAATATATGCAGACTTCCCAGTTCATGCATGATTCGCTCAGCCAGATTCAAGGCCAGAAATGAAGATGGGCCTTCCTTTACGTCTCTCTAAAGCCGCCTTCCAGGACCAAAACTGTGGCCCGTTGTCTGAGATCACTTTCTCGACTCTTCCCAGCTGCTTTAAGGAACCCTTCTGAAATACATGGGCTACCGTCTTCACAATAGCTTTTCGCATTGGAAACAAGGTTACGAATTTAAGTGTCAGTTCCACTGTAACTGAGACAGAGCACAATCTCACTTCTCGTCCAGGGGAATGGACTACAAGGTCAGTTGCCGCAAATTGGCATAATCTCTCTGGTACAGTAGGAACCAAGGGTGCCCAGTTCAGTGCTATACATGGCTTTGCCTCCTGGCAGAGTTTGCAGACTGCCAAGGCTTTACGAATTCTCCAGGACATGTTATTGAAATAAGAGGTGGATTTCGACTTCACAAAACACTTTGTTGGCCCAAAGTAGGCGTGGCTAAAACGGTTACGCCATATGAGCTTATTCACTAGTTCATCAGGTACCTACGGAACAGCTCTCATTTCATCACTGAGTGGTACTGCCGAACAGGTGGTACTTCAACTCTCGAAGAGCACGACCCCTGCTTCGCTCTCTTGCAGTGTCCTTCAGTGATGCAGATACTTAGTTTTCAAAATATTATTTTCTTCAAATCGAACAAAATGAGATAATTTTCCTTATTCCTCCATGTTGTCAGCCAAACCCATTGGTGAGCGTGACACTGTGTGAGTTATCATATTACTCGAGCCTAATGTATGGGTAATCGTGAACTCTAGTTTTGACAGTACAATAATTATCACACCAGTCTCCCACACATTAATTTTGTGCTAAACATACAGAAGTCACACTACAGACTGGGATATGTGAGGATATGTGCTGTCACGAGCACTTGCAGAAATTTACTAGCCCAAGATATCCCCTTAGTTGCCTCTTAGTTTTCTGGATCTGGTAGTACTCTATTCCTTCTGTCTTTGCTCTGTCTGATGAAATTCCTGTACTGGGAATTATGTGACAGAAACGTGATGTGAGCAATGCCGAAGCAAGACTTCTCCATATTCACGGTAACTCCATGGCCTCGAAGCGTGCAAAGCAGCATCCTCAATACTCGACTACATTCTTCCCGTTAGTTTTCTGCGATTAATATGTTGTCCACATATTGCGTCAGACGGTGGCCCAATGACTAGTCTAGCACACAGTCCAAGCCATGAACAAATGTGTCAGATGAAATATTCAGACTGAAGGGAAGGCATTTAAACTGATAGTCCAGAAAGGTCTCGTAATGGCGATCTACCAATAGCTTTAGCGCAGGTCAAGCAATGAGGAGACTTGCGTACTGTAGGATTTCTGGAGTATCTCTTCCAAAGTCTCTGGCCAATAAGTCTCAAATGTGATGGTGTTAATTTATCATGCATCGAGTACAATACGAACTGTAGCATCCTTCATTTTTATGACCAGTAGGGGCTGTATGGTGAAACCATCAGCTCAGTCACCTCTTGTTGAAGTACTGAGTGTATTTCCTCCAACACCTGCTTGTACGCCAGGTGAATGGTACACGCCCACAGGAAAAACTTTGTGCTTTCACAGCAAATTTGTACTAGAATTCCTTTGTAGTATCTAACTTTGATTAAAAGGGACATCCTTCTTTTAACAGTTTCCGCCAAGTCCTCCTCCTCCCTCACACCAACATCTCAAATTGCCTCTACACTTTCGTATATCCTCTACTTAATTTCAACTTGAATCATGGGTCAAGCAGCTGAACAGACCCTTCTGTGTCTTCATATGATCTCCCTGATCCAGTATCCAATTTTTTTCACTTCAAAACAGTTTAAACAATTCGCTGGCAGTTGCTCGTGAGTCACTTGTTCTTCAAAAAATATTTGTAATGGGGTGCCCATCTGTAATATTACTTCACCATGCGCTAAATCTAGGACAGCTTGATTCTATCTTAGAAAATCCATGCCGAAAATCAGCGACACTGACAATTTTGATAAAACCAAAAAATTTCAGTCCAGACTGCTTCGTTGACGAAAAGACTCCAGTCGTACTTGTTGGTGCACATCTATGCTCTTTCCTGCAACTGCTGAAGTAACTTTCGCTTTTTGTAAACTCAACCTTGCCAAATTATATCGTTCTACACGTCTCTGAAATGCCATCGTTCCAACTGTTCCATTTTGCTACCTAAAATAGCTTCTGGGCCAACGTCTACTAATATTAACTAAGGAGTGGATGATGATGATGATGTCGTGTGACGAGGACCTCCTGTCGGGTAGACCGCTCGCCTACTGCAAGTCTTTCGATTTGACGCCACTTCGGCGACTTGTGCGTCGATGGGGATGAAATGATGATGATTAGGACAACACAACACCCAGTCCCTGAGCGGAGAAAATCTCCTACCAAGCCGGGAATCGAGCCCGGGCCCTTAGGATTGACAGGCTATCGCGCTGACCACTCAGCTACCGGGGGCGGACACTAAGTAGTGGAAATTTTGCGTGTTTGTAATCTCCATTTCTTCTAACAAAAAGTCTCTTACGTCTTCATACTCTACCATGTTTATTGTTCTCTTTCTAAGGTCTGGCACAAGTGTAGTTTTCGTGCTACCATTGCTTTCTGGTTTGACTCAGTATGTGGAGACTGAACTTAAATGATCTCCATCTATTGCGTGGGTTGTTTCCACTCATCCACACTTGGTCTCAATCTAGAATTATTATTGCACTGATAATGCTTCCGTCCTCTACGGTTCAGTTGGTACGACTGTAAATGTCCTCAACCATGCATTTGTGGTCAATTATTATGTTACTCATTATGAGGTGGCTTCAGTCCAAGAAAATTAAGCTCAGGTTTGTCCTGCCTGTTCCAACTGTACACTCCTCTCTGTACAAATTCCAACTCTTGCAGTAAGCTCTCAAAAGCTTCAATATCTTCGCCACATCATCCCATGAGAATCTGCTGATAGTAGAAACGTATTGTCTCAGAAGGACTATATGGAACTTCAAGAAATCGATTCTTTTCCAATATTCCTTCCAAAAACTTAATGGGGTACGAATTCCAGAATCGTCCAGATCATGTCCCACAACCTCGTCAGGCTATCCTCCTCCTGCATAACCTTCGACCAGTAGATGGCCAAAAATGCAGCTTTGAATTCTTAGTTGATACAGATTGTACCTCGATTGCATGTATCCTTGTGACCATTTCGCCTTCAACGTGTCTGCAGATGAATTAAAGATGGCGTATTAATAACCAAGAAGGTGGGAAACAATGATCAAATTGCGCGAGAATCTCGCGTAAAGTAGGCGGTGAAATACATACTAGCGAAAACAACCAAAATGTTATAATAAAACGAAACCATCTGTCGTTGTGAATAAAAACATACTTGTCAATTAACCACACATACACATCTAAAATCACAAACAACAAACATCAAAAATAGATACGTAAAATCCCAACAAGACAGGAAAAGCGCATTTCACCAGCATCAACAAGCAAGAAAACTAACTTGTAGTCAGCCAGACTGTATTATATTAAGGCAAAGAGGGGTTTGAAACTGTCTAAAAATTTTTGTTTCTAAGCTGCACCTGTTCATTAAGAACAAAACCATCTTTTAGAGACAGATGCTTGAAAATCTCTAATTCTTCGAGCAAGTCCAGTTTGTAACCTTTATTAGCTTCATGAAGCAACTCTACGTCGCCCAGTTCACGTGGCGTATGCTGTAAGAGCCGTAGATGTTCGGAAAACGTGGAATTATGTACGTTTTCCCCATTTTTACCTAACATGTGTTCTTTATACCTAACCTTAATGGGTCTACCTGTCTGTCCAATGTAATAGTTTGGGCAGTCGTTACAAGTAATTTTGTATACACCGGACTTAGTGCCGAGTTCTTCTCGTGCTCCAATGGTATGAATTACTCTTTGTTTCAAGCTATTATTTACGGAAAATGCAACTCTGTAACCGTATTGTTTCTGTAAAAGTCTTCTTATCTTATATGAAACGTTCCCCAAAAATGGAATAGAAATAAAGTTATTACCATCATTCTTTTTCGCCCTGTTATCTCCTAAAGTAGTACATTTTACAGCTGTTTTTTTCTTAACAATTTGGTCAATTAATTTAGGATCGTATCCGTTGTTAGTAGCCATTGACTTTAATAAAGATATTTCTTTTTCGAAAAAATTCTGTGCTAAAGGTGTGCTCACAGCAGACTGAAAGAAGGCGATTTTGTGAGTTTGAGGATGACAAGAATCTACTGGAATAATATTATCAGAAAAAGTTTCTTTACGAAAAATGTCGAAGCTAATAGTGTTACCCGATAACTTAAATTTCAAGTCGAGAAAATGGAGTTCTCTCTCATTGTTTTGTATCTCTTTTGTGAATTTCATTTTCTTGTGAAAACTGTTGAAAACATGAAAAGTTGTTGTAGATCTTGGTCACTCCCTTGAAATATTATGAGTATATCATCAACATAACGAGCATAGAAAGGAATCATATTACCCAACGCAGGATTGTTTTTGAAGAAATTTTCTTCTAACGCATTCACAAAGATGTCAGCTAAGATACCAGCTAACGGGCAACCCATAGCTAAGCCGAATGGTTGCTCATATATTTTGCCATTAAACTGAAAGTAATTGTATTCTAGTACAACCTGCAGTAGTGACATAAGTTCCGACAACTGTAGCTCACTTAGAGTTCTATGTTGTCGAATGTTATCTTCAATAATCTTAAGAGTGATATCCACTGGAACATTAGTGTATAAACTTACGACGTCAAAAGAAACCAAACGAGAGGAAGAAGAGATCTCTATCGATTTTAGCTTGTTTATTACCTCAGCACTATTTTTAACAGAATAATTGTTTCCAAAAACAAAGGCTTCTTTGATTTTAGTGTGTAAGAATCTCGCTAATTTATGATGTGGACTCTTAATTCCGTTAACGATGGGACGAACTGGGTGTTGACTTTTGTGTACCTTAAACTGACTTCTAAGCATAGGTGCTCTAGGGTTCATATTAATTAGAGTTTTCTTTTGAATCTCTTTCTTAAGATGATTAGTTTTTCTTAACATATCCCTAATTTGCTTTTGTAATGTAGGGGTAGGATCCTGCTCGATTTCAAATATCCCATTTTCCTCGAAAAAAGCCAAAGTTTTAGCAATATATTCACTTTTATAGGCTACAACAAGCGAATTTCCTTTATCAGATTTAGTGATAAGGGCTTCATTATTTTTTAATTTACGGTTAATACTAGTAATAATGCTACCGCCTCTCTGTTTTAAGTCATTGTTTTTTACCGAATTGACCTCTCTTTCTAAAATTGCGCTACATTCATGAGCAATCCTATTTTGTTGGGATTTTTCTATTCTTACGGAGTCAAGACCAACTTTAAGGTCAACAATAAAATTATCTACCACTTTATGGTCGTTAAGACTAGGCACGAAATTGTATTTGAAACCTCTCGCTAGCATGGCGCTTTCTTGAGAAGTAAAGCTTATGGAAGTTTTATTTAGTACTCTGTCAAAAAATTTGTGTTCGCAATTGACAGTTCTTCGTGCATGAACAACATTAGATTTAGGGATAAGATTATCTAGCTTCTGAAGTTTAAAATCGTGCCTACGCTGAATTTCAACCCTACGATTGTGTAACCACTCATTAACACCCTGACAAATACTGTCTACGTGAAAGTTAAAATAATCTTTAAAAGTTCTAGTAATAAAGAGATACAAAGAGTAAGCTTCTTCATTTAGTTTATCTTTCTACATATAAAGATCACTGATTCTGTCACTCATAATTTGTTTCACCAGTTTTGCTTTAGTAGACGGAACCTTGTTACACTGTTTCACATTGATAATTCACTCATAATTTGTTTCACCAGTTTTGCTTTAGTAGACGGAACCTTGTTACACTGTTTCACATTGATAAAAGCCTTCACATAATTTGGTGTCAAATCTGGCATCAAAATGACGCATTTCAAAATGGTTATGGGACTTAACATCTGAGGTCATCAGTCCCTTAGACTTAGAACTACTTAAACCTAACTCACCTAAGAACATCACACATCCACGCCCGAGACAGGATTCGAACCTGCGACCGTAGCAGCAGCGCAGTTCGGGACTGAAGCGCCTGGAACCGCTCGGCCACGCATTTCAACTTGAGTGGATCTTATGAGTAGGCTCTCGGAATTACAAAGAAAAAAGTCCTTCAGATGATGGATGAATAATTAACAATAATCAAAGAATCACGAGAATCTGGTATCAACATGACGCATTTCAACTTGAGTGGATCTTTTGAGTAGGCTTCTGAGAAATTGGAAGTCAACAAACTTGTCACTTGTCACTCCACAGAATAAGATAACGTTCTATTGCATCACTAATAAATATCAATGACAAAACATTATTTACGTGCTTAAAGAAGACGTTCTTCAATTGCTACATTTATGAAAGTTTTATTTCCGCATCATCTGATTGACGTCTTTCCACTATAAGCCTGGAGCAAAGCATGTGTTTATTTTGAAACGGCTGTAGAATCTATTCTTTTAAATATTCTTCTGTGAGCTTAAGGTATAAAAAGAAAAGTATTCTGCAGAGTGGAAAGGACTGATTGCGATTATGAGCGTCCAGATCGGCCATCTAATCGAAACTACAAAATGGAAGGAACGTTTTCAAAACCTACTACTTCTTTCTTTTAATTTAAGCTGCGTACGTCACTGGTGCAACTTCAGCGAAAGTGCACCTAAAATATTCTAATTTTTGTACAAAACTGTCATCCACGAATGAAAATTAACGCGGTTGGAGTGTTATTTGATTTACATACTCAAGAACAGAAAGATTTTCATAGCGTCCCCACAAATACAAGAGAGACTTGAAACATGGATTTCAGTGAAAGTAGCATTATTATCAAACACTCTCGAATCTCTTGTTATGATCTGGAGGTATATTTACATCCTTCCTAATAGAGAGGGTACATGCAACGCGGATGTAAAAAGTTACTTATTATGCTCTAACATCTGTTCGCAAATTTAAATTATACTTATTTAAAAATGCAAACGAAAAATTGTAAATATTTCTGCTGGTCGCAGCTTATCTGAACAACTATTCTGCTTAAGGCATAACGCTTCTAATACATTGTGCTCCCATCAGTTGCCAGTTTATGTAAGACTACGAGAATCATAAGTTTCTTTCTTACCCTCTTCAGGCAAAGTCTAAACAAGGCCTTGACTCGCCTGATAACCCGAGAAGACTGCATCATCGAGATTCACCGAGAAATTCTAAATTCGCATGAGTCACAATAATTACTCCAAAAATACATACGATACGCAGGAATTTCCGACGTCTCAGCAACACGAACCTAAATTACATTTGTTTTAGAATGCAAGCAAAAGATTGTAAATATTTCTGCTGATCTCAGCTTACCTGAAAAACGATTCTACTTAAGTTTTTGTATGTCCATCCGTTTGATTGGAGGTCCTGGGGGCCACGGCCGTTCACTATTGTAAGAATATGAAACGCCTACAGCCGTCCTTATGACCTTATCTGTTGTGTAGCTACGAGTTTCAGCGCTTCAATGCGCCTTATTCAGGCCTTAGTTGATGCTGCAGGGGTTATCACGATACACATATAAGCTGCATCAGTGGCCAACATAATCGGTTTACGCAGACAATCTGTAATTGTCATGTCAGCACTCCAACCATCAACTGCCAATTGATTAGTTGTACATAAGTTGCTAACAGATGGCACTGTACGCCGTACAGGTTGTACAATGTGAGCGTGCATAGCTAAACTCATCCTCCGCAAGCAGTCTTTGCAACCACATCACAATCTTTGATAAATTTCCACTAACGTAGTACGGGGGTGGCGAAAACGAACAAAGAAGTCTCACATCACATCCTGTAGTGTCTCATAGGTAATGGATTCAGATGCCACACACATTGCCGATTCAAGCTCGTCCAGCGTCGTGGAATGGTTCCGGCAGACAATGCCTTTCAGTGCGACCCATAAAAAGAGTCAGAACAAACCAGATATGGCGAATATGGAGGCCAATACATCCATGCAATAATCCAACGCAATGACTCTGCTCCTCGAAGTGTTCAGCAGGGAAGTGAAACACCTATAGTGTGGCACCAATTTGCGTGGACTTTTCGGTTGCTGGTCGATCCGCCAAAGCTAATTTTGTAGTGACAAATAGTTCCAAAATTGCAACGTAACGTTCACTAGTGATTATTTCTCGCATCAAAAAATGGTCAAAGGCCTCTGATGCGTACCGAATTACAAACAATAACTTTGCAAGAATACAGTGGTTTCGCTTCAAATGAACGGGATTTTCGGAACCCAAAAACCACCAGTTTTGTTTCTTCGCGACTCCAATGAGGTGGAAGTGTTCAAACGTGTGTGAAATCCTAAGGGATCAAACTGCTGAGGTCATCGGTCCCTAGACTTACACACTACTTAAACTAACTTATGCTAAGAATGACACACACTCACCCATGCCCGAGGGAGGACTCGAAACTCCTGCGGGAGGGGCCGTGCAATACGTGACAAGGCGCCTCTAACTGCGCGGCGAGGTGGAAATGTTCATCGTCTGTGAACCAGATACAGATACTACCGTCAAATCCTTCATTGTCAATCATTGCGAGAATCTTGTTCATAAAGTCGGTCGCTGTCACACAAGTCACGGGTATTGACTGGTGCCTTTAAATTATGAATAAAAATACATGTAGGCTCTGTCTCAGTATTTTCCGCGTGCTGAAACCCTTCAAACATTATCTGCCGCAGTTCTTCGGGTGGATTTCATTAGATTTTGCTGAGTAATTCCAGAAATTGTGGCACGATTTTCAGGAGTAACTAGTCATTTTGCCTGGAGCCAACGCTCCGCACTAGATGACCACCCACGCTGCCTGTCCGTTGGAATTTAGCAAGGAGCTTGCCAGTGGTTTTCGCCATGTACCCTTTTGGACACATAGATGGTGTTTGAAAACTACAGCGTGTTGCTGTAGGACTTCGTCCTCACTGTGATAGTGTGATACCAGAAAATCACGTTGTTCAGTGGAAACAAATGTATTCAGCCTCTTCCTTTGGTACGCTAAGCCCTTTCACATTTCCACGGCGAACTGATCACCCTGAGCTGCGGGGAATTATTTAGACACTGCATATTGCGATTACACAGCTATCTGGTAAGAGGTTTTTGAATATTTCGAAACTTCCGTGTAGCTTCTGTATAAAATTCTTACCGTTTCACAATAAACGTAATGTTTGTTGGACTCGTCTGTCTTAATTTTCGAGACATTTAATTTTGAATTCAGGGATTCCTTTGCTGGGCCCCCTACATATACAAGACCCCATGAGCTCATAAAGATTTTTTGGAATTATCAGCGTTTTTTTTTTTAAATCCAAAAAGCCCAAAATACCGATGCCACACATAACAACAACGCCTACCGTTACAAAACACACGAGTATAGGAAAAATTTCACTACTGTTACTATCATCACCTTTGCTGCCGCTTCACCGTCAACGATTAAGAGCTCGAAATTGGGATGTCCTACAGTACCACCTGCGTGCAATCAGTACTGCAAAAGACCTCGACAATTCGAGGCGCTTCAGTCTGGATCCGCGTGACCGCTACGGTCGCAGGTTCGAATCCTGCCTCGGGCATGGATGTGTGTGATGTCCTTAGGTTAGTTAGGTTTAAGTAGTTCTGAGTTCTAAGGGACTGATGACCACAGATGTTAAGTCCCATAGTTCTCAGAGCCATTTGTACCATTTGAACGTCGCTGCTTGCGTAGGCAGTACGAACCAGCTGGAGGGTTGGAATCGTAAGCCTCAGGGAGGCTCTTCAGAAACTAGGAAAATCGAACGTGCCGATCAAGTTTTCTTCAGTTCTCAGGACAGCATTGTAGATGTTGTCCAGGCATCTTGATCGTTCGAAAAGGCCCTTTCCATGAAAAGAAGTGGCCATAAATAACTCACCTTTAAATCCTCAATGTGTGTAACGAATTGGGGATGTATAATGATTTTACAATGGAACATGAATATGTGGATACACCTTCACTTCATTATTCCGATAATATCTGGTGGGTTGAAACACACTAAATATTTAATTTTACTATTCTGCAGTGCTTGTGCTGTTAATGAATACGATGCAATGCTCGTGGTTGACGATACGTGTAAGTTTCTATCTGGACGTGAAGTGTGCTCGGATAACCTAATGGTTGGCTGGGAAACAGTGCGACTGCACTGTTGTGTGTCTGCATGGTTCACATTCTGACGGCAGATGGGGCTGGCTTAACGCCTACGATACATGATGAACCGATACTGTAGATCTACTCACCGAGTTAGCTTTTGCTAAAACTATGTCTGGCCAAGGTGCAAGGGGTGGAGCGTTTTCTGAGAGATGAAGCCAAGATTCTGGCAACTGACAGGATAGGAATACACTTGTCGATTGTGAACAGCACTGTCTACGTTAGTCATCAACGACGTGACGTGTGAATGCATCCATGCGAGACCAAGCAGGAGCTCCACTACTGTCAAGGCGACAACAATGTCGGGACGGCGACCCTCGACCTCGTCTGCTTAGGCATGCTTACCACACTTCTAGCAGAAGAAGTTGTCATGGCACTCCGACCATATGGCATAGTCCACAGATATACTGAAACGTCCCCTTAGAAATATTATACATGACTGTGCTTAAACTGTCACACAATATTTTTTAGCGCAACGCAATCTGACTTTCAATAATCCCTACAAAAGAATGGCCCTGATTAACATTAACCTATGCCTTTCACAAATCACTTACCCCACAAAAATATTCGTTACTCGAACTACTGCAATATAGCGAGCGCCACTACTGCCAGCTAAATAAAAGATTCTAACCACTGAAGGCACTAACTACTGATAGGCATAGTTAGCAAATGAAAGATTTTGATAGAGAACAAACAATGTATTTACCTTAATAGTCATAATATATATAGCAGTTCATGACATCCAGTCTTACAAATTTCAAAACTCCGCCATCTCTCTCCCCACATCCACCACTGCTGCCGGCTCACCTCCAACTGCGCAACGCTACGCGCTGTTCACATCCAGTTGCCCAACACTACAATGGCAGACAACAATGCAAACCAACCACAGACTGCACAATACTATGGAGAGCTAAATGGCACCCACCAGATCACGACTGATCTCCTAGGCCACGTCTCATCCTACGTACAGATTGGTGGACGCCGTGCCAATAATCATGTACGACAGCCCGGTGTTGGATGTATTCCAGGTGCGGCAAAGAAGGCCACTACCGATCATACTGCCCACAACGGCTCATTACGCAATTTCCAGCCGCCGACGTGCCAACTGCATAACAAACAACGGTGCTGTTCTCGGTCTTCTGCCACCTCAAAACGACGTCCAGACGCCATAATTCTACCAGACCATATCGGCCCTACGTTGGCTTTCTTTCCAGAGCGACGCGACTCCCTGCTGTCGTCAGACACAGAAGGACGCCTGAGGAAACAATTTTCAATGGAACGTTGCAAGAGAAGCATCTCTGGCCAAGAGGAGACGTTGCAGGCCAGAGATGAGGCCACTGCTGATCTGAACGATGCCCGCAAAACGGCCATCGCCGAACGGGACGTTGTGATTGCGGCGACATCTACCGGTTTGTCTGTAGCCGTGCCCCAACAGCACCATGAGGACTTAGAACTGCCGATACCACATCACGAACCACTATTTCATCTTCAGAAGGCCAAATGGACGATACATCAGGAGCCGCCTCCAATGTATGGGACGCAGAGGAGGTCGAGGAGCAGTATCCGTTACGGGGCCTTGCGTTGTCGGCACCACTCCACTAATTATAGTCTCCACCAAAGGCCCCATCAGTGAACGGGATGAATTCCATCGCGACTCCCACGTTCGTCTACCGATGCCACAGCAGATGCGCCTCCAACAGCCAGCAACCAGGCCTATCGAATAGCAATGAACAACACCAAAAACATCGCAGGAAAAAATCCACCTTATGTGGGAGGTGTTCTGGGCTTCTGTTATTGATTTCGCGCTCCTACAGGCAGTTTACACAGTCTCCCACATATAAATCACTATTCCACCCACGCTTCAGCGGGTGATTCCATGGGAGATGTAGTGGCCACCTACGTCTGCGAAGGGATTTCTATCACTAATGTCACATTCCTGCCATGAGCACTCTTCACTAATGTGTACACCCCGTCGAGTACCGCCCAACAGCAGGAAAAGGCCCAATTTCATTCTCAAGACATTGCCTCCCTTTTCTTTTTTTTTAGAGCGATGTGAACAATTTGTGGCAAGAGATGAATTTAACTGCCTTCTACACACAAAATATAAGGCTCCCTATCATATTATGCGCCAGGAGCAATGTGTAGTGGTAAGGGATCTCCTGTGATTCCTGGGAAGCCGAACTTGGCGACCGTTTTGGCCATAGATATTATACAAGCCATTTTGCAAGTTATCTTGACAGGATATATGTCTCACGGGATCATACATCTGCGATATGGGACGTCGAAAGCTGCCTGCTGGCCATTTCCAACCAATGCACTGAATTTGGCCTTCCTGCCACCTTGATCTATATAACACAGCCGCGCACCTTGGAAAATAAATACTTCCCATTCACACAAGTCGCTGTGACATCAACAGTCGGCGAATGACGCCTTCCCAGCTACTGCTCAACGCTGATGTAGTGGATGGACTGTGCCACACTGGCGATCCAAAGGCTACTTGTGAGATACAGAAAGGACTTGGCCGAATGGCACTGCAACAGCATCAACTTCTATTACGCGATCCTCTGAGATCTGGACACCCAGCAACCACAGACAGCCGGATGGTACAGCACAGAAGTTAGGCAAGTTGAATTGCGCTGGCATGCCACAAATTGCAGGGGGTGATGACACAGATGCGAGGTCATGTCCAGGTGGGGTGAGAAATTCCACCCATGCATTACATAGTGTCTGATGAACGATGGTGTCGCTCATCGAAACTCTGGTCACGACACATGCAGGTGACGAATCAGAATGACATCGTTTATCCATTTTCGAAACGCTACTGACGTACTTGAGCCGTGGCTGGCTCGAGTCGTGCTTGTCTTGGGTTAAGCCTTGGTTGCAGTTTTGAGGTTTTATTTCTCCTGCAGTTATCGCGATAATGTTGCTGTGATCTCCGTGAGTGGCAGCAGCAGCGTGTATCTGCTGTACTATCTTTGGTGTAGCGGATATAGTTTCTGGTTGGGTGGTGTGTGATGAGTCGGTCGGTTGGCGTGGAGTAGCAAGGAAGTCTCCATCGCGCGCATCCTGGCCGGGGCCGCTGGCGGTGTGCACGCGCGGTTGGAGTGTGAAGTGCTGCTTGCGAGTGCTACGGAGATCGTCGCCCGCCGATCTTGGACACAAGAGTTGAGTCCTCAGTTAACCTACTATCGAGCCTCAACTGTTTACAGTTCTTCGTTTGATCCTGGTTGTCGCTTTTGGGACATTCCCGCGAGCTACAACGTGTGTGTATTCAAGTCGGCTAAGATTCCAGCCGTCTTCCTGCGGAGTTTAACTTAATTTATTCCCTGTTATTGAAGTTGACCAGCGGTATCTTCTGCCTTGTGGCCGTTGATATTCCGGTTATCTGCTCTGGTCGTTGACGTAATTTTAGGCAGTGTATTTTCCTCGTCGTGTTGTTGCTGTCCAGCGCGGCGTGTAGTTCGACAGCTGAGGTGTTGTTGGTCGTTGTGGGCGCCAATATTCTGTGTGTCGTACTGAAATCTTGTTGTCGTTTTGCTGGTTGCGTGGAGCGGAACTGATTTTGTTGATTGGTCGGTCGGCTGTCTGTCGGTTGGGTTGTCTTCATATTAAGAAGTCGTTGGACAGACTGCCTGTCTCACCTAAACGGGCGTTGGTGTTACAATCCCAGGCCGACCCTTGGAAACTTCTGAATGCCGCTCCTTGTGTGTTACATAGCAATTTCCCTGTTTGGGGTTTAGTTATTTGTTGATTTGTGGTCTTCAGCCGAGTATTAGTATCTCTTATATTAATGTTCTTGTCTTGCCCTTAAGGCATGAGATTGTTATGCTTTTGTAAGGTGGCCTTCAGCCCACTTTTATATGAAATGTTTTAAGGTACAACCTTCTACCTTTTAAAATTGAAACTCTTCTTTCTAGGGCTTAAGCTGTTAAATTATTTGCTGATGTGTTAATATCGCTTAAATTAAAGTTCTCGTCTTGCCCTTACGGCGTAAGATTGTTATGCTTTTGTATGGGGGCTTTCAGTCGAATTTTGCATGAAATGTTTTAAGTTAAAGCCTTCTGCCTTTTGTTTGAAACTCTTGTTATTGATTAATATGCGGCCTCCAGCCAAGTTCCATTAAAATTAAAGTTCTAAGGCCTTTAGCCTGTTTAGATTGAAGATTTAAAAATATTCTTGGGTGAAACCTCCAGAAGAACCTTGTATTTCAGTTTCCGACTTAGGTCTTGTGTCTTGGATTTTGAGTGTGGCCTTCAGCCGATCTAAAGTTAATCAAAGGAGGTCGATTAGAGTTTTGAGTGTTTTGCATCCTTGTTGTAATATTACGTGTTGATAAATAAAGTTTGTAAGTTGAGTGCAAATAACAGCAACTTATTTTGGCCCCTTTCCACAACCTAATCAGCTCCGTTGTGCTAGCCCAGGCATTTCACTGGTAGCAGAGCGTGGTTACGTTTGTTCTTGCCATTCCAGGTACGGTCTGTTGCACCCTTGTTTCTGTTCTGTGGCACCATATTGTTTTGGTTGTTGATTGTTTTAGGTGTATTCTAATGGCGGTCAGACAGTGTCCAGGGATCGGCCTGCTCAGGAAGACCATCTTGTTTCCGAGTTGGCAGTAAGGTGCCAACCTATTAAGGCCGTGTTCCGGATTTAGTGGCCCGTTTGCGCGCTGCCGTTCTTCATCCTGTTGACGTCACGCCTGCGGTGGTGGGTGAGACAAGAGCGGCCGTTGAATTTTTGTTTAAGGCTGTTAGAGGCCTTGAGGACACTATTTGTGTTTTGGAGGGAACCCAACTTAGTGACAGTCAGCTGGATAGGGTGCGGGGGCGGTTAATGCATTTAACAAATCGGATAGTGGATTTGTGCGTGTTAGACTTGGAAGATCATAATAAAAAACTAACAGTTGAATTGGAAGCTTTGGTTAGTGCATTACAGTTTAAGCTTATGTGTTTAGAGTGCGATGGGAAGAGGATTGAAGAGCGGAACTTGCTGTGTCAGGGACAGGGCGAGAGCCAGCCCGGGGATGGAACTGTTACATCCTCTATCAAGTTGCCTAATTCTTTCGCGTATTTCTTCCGAGGTATTACTGAATTAGTTGTGGAGCGACTTGAACAGGTCGAAAAATTATTATGGTTGTTGGTTCGTCTTGAACAACAAACGGCTGCCTTTATCGTTCCATACCATGTAATTTTTTCTTTGTTGTACCCGCTAGAGGTGAATTGCAGAACCTCCTCTCGCGAGCCATGGCAGAAGGGATCTCCTGACAGCAATTGAGGGAGCTCGTGATTAGGCAGAGGTTGACCACCGGAGTTCGTAAACAACTTGAGTGTCGTTACATTTGGGAAATGCAGCGCGACAAGGACGAGCTACATAAGTATGTCGATAGAGTTCAGACGGCATCCTTGGCCTTGTTAATTGATTTGCCTGAACAAGGATTGGTGTCTATTGTTCTTAGGGGAATGCGCGCGGCGGATAAGTCGCATTTTGTCTTCCATAAACAGTCTTCAACCTGGGAAGAGCTCTGTGACGCGGTTGTAGCGGTATCGGCATTGCCACTTGGGAACGATGTACGTCACGAGGTTAAGGGGCAGGCCGTCGGTGCTGGTTCCCAAGTCTCTGCATCCGCTGAAGTCATTAGAAGGGAACCCCGGCATTGTTTCAGGTGCGGCAGTACGGCTCATTTGGTGCGCTCTTGCGTTCAGTCTCGGGCACCCAGAGCCAATAAATGACGCTGGGCTTGGCAGCGACCTCGGGATCGAGCCTTTAGACTCTGGTGTACCCGTGTTGTCGCTCCCTCATCACCGCCCTCGCCTTACGTTTGATCTCGAGTAGGTGGCGAACCGATTCGTGCTCTTTTGGATTCTGCTAGCTCCTTTTCAATATTGAGCTTCGAGTGGTTTTTGGAATCTGGGCATCTTACGAAACATCGGTCGGTCTCTTCTCCGATGCAGAGATGTCGGGTGGCCAATGACCAAGTGTTGCCTCTGCACGGTTGGGTTCGAGTGAGTATATCGGTGGGGGATTTTTCCTGGACTATGTCATTAGCTTTGGTTAAGGAACTGCCGGTTGATCTAATTTTGGGGCGTGATTTCATCAATAAAACTGGGTTAGTCTTGGATTATTCTGGGCACACCTTTTTCTTTAAGTTCGCTCCTGTACAGAAGTTTCCTTTCTGAGAGTGCGCTAAACTTACTGTGCATCAAAATGTCGGCGCATCGGCCGTTGAGGCGGTGGCTAATGAGTTTAATCTTACCCATCTCTCGCCGCATCAGGCTTCTCAATTACTGGATTTGTTACACAGTTTTCCTCAGCTTCTTAGTGATAACTTGGGGTTACTAATGTTCTCAATTATTATATCCGTCTATCCGACGATATTCCGGTCAGGCAGTCCCCATACCGCCTCTCACTCCCTAAGTGAAGATACTCAAGGCTAAAACATCGCAAACGCTCCAACAAGGAGTGATTAGGTCTTCTACATCTGCTTGTGCTTCCCCCATGTTCCTTGTTCCTAAGGATCAGGGGCGCGATTTCAGACCTGTGGTTGACTACCGTCGTTTGAAAGCTAAGGTTGACCTCGAGTAGGTACCCCTGCCTGATCTGCATAATTCTTTCACTTGGTTTGCCGGCGCTAATTGGTTTACTGTTATTGATTTCAACCAGGCCTATTATCAGATTCCATTAGCTGAAGAGTGTAAACATGTTACCGCACTTTGTACCGATTAAAATTTGTTTGAGTTTAACAGAGTTCCCTTCGGTCTGGCGACCGGTAAGGCTATTTTCACTCATTCTATGGATAACATTCTTGGCAACTTGAAGTTAGTCTGTGTGTATAATTATTTGGACGACTTAGTTATCTATAGCCATATTTTCAGGACCATTTTGATCATATCCAGAAAGTTCTTTTGAGATTACAGGGAGCCGGGTTGTCTGTTAAACCTAGTAAGATGACGTTAGCCAGGCAGCAGGTGTCCTTCTTAGGTAACATAATGTCGAGTCAGAGTATTAGCATCGACCAAGAGAACTAAGGCCTTAAGGGCTTTGCCTCCGCCTACTGATAAGCGCTGAATTGCTATGTTCATAGGCATGACGAACTATTTCCGGCGTTATGACCCAAATTTTGCTCAGTTTGCAGCACCCGTGAACGAATTGCGCCGGAAGGGCGTGCGTTTTGTATGGGGACCCGACCAGGAGGCTGCATTCGAGCACATTAAGACATCCATATCCAATCTTCCCCTTCTCGAAGTAACAGACTTTAATTAAAGGTTTATTGTCCAAACTGACGCATCTAATGCTGGTATTTCAGCTGTTGTCCTCCAGGAGTTCGAAGGACAGAGGCAGCCAGTAGCTTACGCGTCTCGTCGGTTAGCTGGTGCCGAACTTAAGTACTCAGTTTACGAGTGCGAGGCTTTGGCCGTTTCGTTCGCATTGGACAAGTACCGCTTCTGTCTTGAACATCGGATTTTTCGGCTAGAAACCGACAATCGGGCTTTGACCTGGGTTTTGGATAGGCCGCGTAAAACTGGCCGTATTGCCAGGTGGGTGGTACGCATTTCGGCATTTAAATGTGAAGTTAAACAGGTGAGAGGCTCTGAAAATATCCTTGCGGATGTCCTCAGCCGGATGTTCGCCGAATCTACTCCTAGTGAGGGAACCCGGGAAACAGAGGGAGACAGTCTTCATTGTATAGTGTTGGGAGAAATTCCCCTCTTGTTCGATGATGTCGCTCAGCATCAGGATCAGGACCCTATTTGGGGCCCGATTAAGCAACGCCTGTTGGCGGGAGAGCTGTCGGGTTGGTATTCTCTGTGAGAGGGTGGGGGATGCTAAGGAGTGCAAGATCTGTTTGCCAGTAGCTTTGGTGCGCCCGGATTTTCGTTACTTTCAAGATTCGTTGGTGGGTGGCCACTTAAGGACTTACAGGACTCTCCAAAAAATCAAGAAGCATTTAACTTGGCTCTCCATGGACCGGGATGTGAGAGAGATGGTATCCGAATGTCACTTGTGTAATGTAGTCATACCCAAGAATGTTCTTCAACAGGGTTTGTTGAGTTCTGAGCGTGAGTCCTGTCCTATGCACAAACTCTATATTGATTATCTAGGACCTTTGCCTCGTACTAAAAAAGGTCATCGATATGAGCTAGTTATTATTGATGCGTTCTACAGGTTTACTTGGCTTCTTCCGAGCCGTAATCTCACCGCTACCACCGCTATTTCTCATTTAACTAATGTGTTCAGTGGTGTCGGCACACCTAAGCAACTTGTTAGTGATGTTAAGTCCCATAGTGCTTAGAAACATTTGAACCAATAAAAAGTCTTCTACTGCAGTTGATTCCTATCTCTTCCACTTCCTATGCCACACTGGCTCGGTGGACGTGAGGGGGACAATGTGTCCAGGCTTCGGGATTCGACCACTGCCTGCTCTGCTCCTGAGACCCCACTGATCCATTCCTTAAAAAAAGTATGAAGTGGCTTTAAAAACGTGGTTCAGTGTTACATCTTGCAATGCAAGAGCGGTGGGAGTTATCAGATTTAATCGCAGTGCAGACTAGTGCACTATAGGTTCTTATTTTCCGTTTTATTTGACAGAGTAGCAAATTGCTACGAAAAAAAGGTAGGTCGACCATTCGCAGTAAGTGGGAAATTTCGATTCGAGTTCTGGTACGGCACAAGTTTTCATTGGCGTCATCACACGGTACAGCTGATGGTTGTCCGTATTCGCAACTGTGAAGATATTTGATCTATTTAATAATACAGCCGCTATGTTCCATGGCGACGTGTCATAGTAGGAATGAGTGGTTGGAGAGAGTAGTTGTGCAGGAAATGAAATACTGGACTTGGATATGGGTTTGTGACGTAATGATCACGTGCTGTTGTATGTCATACTGCGCAAACGGAAATAGAACACTGGCAATATTTATCTTGCTTCTATTTCATTTTTTCTGTCGAAGTTTCTGTGATGGACTCAGGTGTAGCGTACCCGAGACATAGTTGAGTCTGGAAGGTAACACTTCCGTCCTTACTCAAAAGTTACAATGTAACGTATTGAAGTACGTAAAGTTGTATGTTGAATATATTTTTCCCTAGTATTTTACTATTTTTCTTTCACTTTAAACATATCATCTGACTATTACTTCGTATTATACCGAAACCGTTGATGATACGATCTGAGCCACCTGAGGCTGAAAAATATAATGAAAAATCTTAAGAGAAGCACTCATTGTGTTTCCCTAAAACAGTATGTCTGGTCTGTGCAGGTGGGGAAGAGCAGGATTGTAGAGGGACAAAAACAGATGAAAATTCCTGCCGGACCGATATTCGAACCCGGTACCGTGACTGTAGCAGGCGATGCTCGTATCAACTGAGGTATTCAAGCCGTATCCAAGTCCTGACTCGTCACATACTTTTAAACCGTCAGGCAGTTTCTAAACGGGGCACACTCCGCTGAAATGTACAACATTCATTCTAAAAAATAGATTACACAGCCCATCGAACGAAACCATATCGTAAGCATACCAATTTTAGTCTGAATGATTGTGCATTGTCGTTCATAAATTCTTGTGATTCAGCCACAGATTAAAAAGTAGACAGTGTTAATCTCCGACAAACAGCTGCGTGATACTTTTTTGATCTCCTGGTATCATCGAAAACACGGGCTGCTGCTTATCAGTCTGTAAGGCACGTGCTGTTGGGATAAAGCGATAACGTCATCAACGTGCTTCATCTGGAGAGCACTTTTCCGGAAAGCTTAGTAAGAGCACTTCTTCAGGACCTCTAGATGTTAGAGGGCAGGGTGACAAGTAGCTACAATTTTAGATTGTCTACAGGTCCTTGAGACAATCTCGGACAGTTCAATTAAAAGAGCACTAACTGTTCACCATGCGGTGTGGTGCAGAGATGAAGACACTGGATTCTGAAAGAACGGGGTTCAAATCCCCGTCTAGTAATGTAGACTTGAGTTATTTGTGATCTCTCTTATTTGCCAAATTATGCGGTCGATTTCCTTCCCCGGCCAAAACTTCTGCTCCAACGATCTCGTAGTCGATGTAAATTTCAACACTAATCTTCTTTCAGGGGAAGCTGGCGAATAGTGGAGTAGCTAAAAAAAAAGTTCAAATGTGTGTGAAATCTTATGGGAATTAACTGCTAAGGTTATCAGTCCCTAAGCTTACACACTACTTAACCTAAATTAGCCTAAGGACAAACACACACACACACACATGCCCGATGGAGGACTCGAACCTCCACCGGGACCAGCCGCACAGTCCACGACTGCACCGGCCAAGACCGCGCGGCTAATCCCGCGCGGCTAAGTGGAAAGCTAGATATCAATGACAGTTTTTACTGTTGCTTCTTCAAATCTATTCCAGTGAAAGATAAACAACGCATAAACAACATACATTAACTACGACGATTTATTTTTGATTGTTTAAATTATCTTCAATATACATTGACGGAAAAATCACTACACCAAGACGAAGTTGTACAATATAAACGAAAGTTGGTGGGCATGATTCTACTTCAGAAATATGATGCCTTTTCATACTTTGCACCAGTCGCTAAAGAGTGGCGCTAGTAGCGCCATTATGTGGATACAAATCAGGTTTGCTTTAAATACTCGCTGTAACGGTCGTGAGCGGCGCACCTTTGATATTT
Organism: Schistocerca piceifrons; assembly: GCF_021461385.2. Classification (NCBI taxonomy): domain Eukaryota; kingdom Metazoa; phylum Arthropoda; class Insecta; order Orthoptera; family Acrididae; genus Schistocerca; species Schistocerca piceifrons. The sequence goes on along the minus strand of NC_060141.1, from coordinate 546,456,616 downwards.
GGGCGTGATGATTTGAAGTTAATCAAGAACGCCTTTAAGGCGACAAAGACGTCATTATCACATTACCCAGTGAATGAGGTCGTGTAATAAGGCTCCGTGAAGCGGTATGTTCCTTCTGCGATACTGCGGAAAACTATGTAGGAATGAAACCGTTCTACATGAATGCTGGCAGCGGTCACGAGAATGTACTGTCGCAAGAAGAACGGTCTCCGGATGACTACGTGGCACTACCGAGAGGGAAGGCCACGGTGTCCGCCGTATGGCTGTGGTGCATCGTACTGCTTCTGTGCCAGCAACCTGAGCAGCAGTTGGCACCAGTGTGAAACAACGAACTGTTACAAATCTGTTACTTCAAGGACAGCTCTGAGCCATGCGCCCTGCATCGTGCATTTCACCGACCCCAAACTACTGCCATTGTGACTTCAGTGATGCCAAATCGTTCAAATGGCTCTGAGCACTATGGGACTTAACACCTGAGGTCAGCAGTCGCCTAGAACTTAGAACTACTTAAACCTAACTAACCTAAGGACATCACACACATTCATGCCCGAGGCAGGATTCGAACCTGCGACCGTAGCAGTCGCGCAGTTCCGGACTGAAGCTCCTAGAACCGCTCGGTCACCGCGTCCGGCTCAGTGATGTCAAGCGAGAGCTCATTGGTGGCCAGCGTGGAGGTCTATTGTGTTTTCTGATGAAAACTGATTCTATCTCGGTGCCAGTGATGACCCAGTGTTGGTTAGAAGGAGGTCAGCTGAGGGTCTGCAACCAACCAGTGTGCGTGCTAGACTTACACCAGGTGTTATCGTCTGGGATGCGAGTTCTTATGACAGCAGAAGCACTCCTGTGGTTATCCCACGCAGGCTGACTGCAAATCGTATGTCAGTCTGGTGTTGCGACCTGTTGTGCTACCATTCATGAGCAGCGTTCCAAGGAGTGTTTTCCAGCAGGATAACGCTCGCTCACACACCGCTGTTGCAACCAAACATGCTCTGTGCCGACAAATCACAAGATCTGTTTCCAATCGAGCACATATAGGACCCTCAGGCGGCAACTTCAGCGTCAGCAACAATCAACAGTAAGTGACCCTGTACTGACTAAGTGCAACAGGCGTGGAACTCCATCCCCCGGCATCTGGACAACAAATGAAAGCACGATAGCTTGCTTACATTCAACAATGTCGCAGTTTCACCGGTTATTAATGTACAGTGGCTTATATCGCGCTTACTAACATATGATCTTGCAATGTTAATTACTTAAACATATTACCTGCTCTAAATTTGGTTACCCTACATTAAATATTTTTTGGTGTTGCGTTTCTTTTTCTATCATTGTGACTCAGTACTGTGCAATATACGGCTATACCCCATAACCTGGCTAAAAGCAGGCAGTCTGTGAGGCACAAACGGCCAGTGCTACATTTTCCGTCAGAGACATGCGACACACTGAGCCTCATACAAGCCACCTTCAGTCCACCCTGGACAATTCTCATGGGCCCACTTTTCACAATGAAAATACTTTACCCCATCATCTGATTTCCTTGTTGAGGAGTAGGTCTCTTTGCAAAGAAGACACTGCGTTTCGTTCTCATCCTCAGGTGAACTGTTTGCCTCACACGTCTTTAGACCCTTCTGACTTTTTTTACGGTTTACACCCGGAGCCAACAAATAATATTTTTTTAAACGGCCCGGGCACATGCCTCTGTTGCAGTGAATTCATTTTCGTTGGAGACTCCGTGATAACGGCGCATTCTCCTTCTCACCTGGCTGATGACAGTCTCTCGGAGAGAACAACTGGCTTCATACTCTCCGGTGGTACAGTAAATAAAGACTGCGTTTGCACGTGAGTCGACGCACCAGAACGTGGAGAAGAAGCAGTAACTGACACTGTTGTGTTCTGGAAATCTGGCATTATTCTTTCTGTTGTATCTGATGGTGCAAATTCCTCCTCGCCAAATGCGTTTGTAGTAAGAGGGAAAATATTCTTCTTTTTAAACCCAGATAACTCAATTTGCGTTGTTGCTGTTCTTGCGTAAGTTAAGTCCGAACCACTGATGTATTTGGTAACGGTCTGCCACTCTTCCCGGTTGTATGGCTGTTATGTCATGTCATAATTTCCTAAACGTATAAAGCGCTTAATGGTCCCATCTCAAATGAAAATATAGCTCTTGAATAAGGAATAATTAATCGTATTATTAGTGATATAAAGAATAGGCACAAAATGGTTGTAAATTACGTATGTAATTATTAAATTGTAGTTACTAAGCGTGTACACACAAGTAGCGTACCACAGAAGCATAACATTCTTACGTCACATCCCATTGTTTCAAAATACGACAGACAGTTGGATGTATGGAAAGCCATCGCGTCCCAAATATTTTAAATATTTTCATTGGTGCTTTGCCGCAATTAACTGTTTGAAAACTTTTTCTGTATTTGTCTTGATAACTTGGAGATAGAAAAAACCAGTTGTAAGTTTCTCTTATGATATGTTCTGTGTTTCGGCGTATAATGTGTTCTGAAGCGTGCATCACTGCCAGTTGTATAGAATGACATATACAATCCACAAGTACGATATTTGGCAGTCCATAATCATTTCTTAAAATTTTATGTGGACCATTATTCACTCCTGCCATAACTGACGCGTTGTCTGTACCTATCCCAGTCAAATTCTCAATTCCCAGGTTCTGGTCTCTTAAAATTACTATGACTACATCGGCCAGACTTTTAGCTTATTCGACGAGAGTACTCGATAATAATGTAGACAGAATTCTTTTATGCTTCACTATAATGTCTTACTGCAGTTCCTAGATGTTGTAATACACTTATGTCAGTGAATTCGTCTACCATCAGACAAAATTTTCGTACCGACATCTAGTCTCAGGACTTCCTTGAAATGTGGACCCAACACTTCACTTACTATGTTTGAACACTTCGTTTGATGTAATTGTAAGTCTGTGGTGGACTCAGAGTCAACAAATATATTTTTACACAATTCTCTCAGATGTTCCACAGTCAAAACCGAACAACGTGTTCAGCAATGAACAATGCAAGCGATGCCTCTGCTTTCCTACGTCTAATACTATACATTTTTTTTCTTTTTTATATTGGTAAGATCATTTGTGCCGATTTTATGTGGAGTCTTATTTTATGTATCTTGGTTTCACCGAGTTCCTTTTTTTCCGCTCAGTTTAGTACAAAATTCAGTTTGACATCACCGTTACAAGCCTTTAATATCATTTCTAGGAACTGATTCAGTCATTCTTTAAATTCAGGTTTATTCACACATAATTTTTTTTTATTTTTGAGTGTAGAGCTTCTTCTTCACTTGTAATTCCATTACACTATTTCAGAGTGCCTTGCTCTAGCTTCTGAAATATCAAACAGCTGTGCTTTTCGAGTTTGATTAGCGTTTCCCAGTAGAACTAAGAGTTGAGGCATACATATTCTCAAGAGAAGTTGCATGTAGTAGCTGAAGAAACGCAGTTTAAACTGCCGTTACAAAAGTAGCTAAATAAATGTAGTCGCTAAACAGTTTTAAAACGTCGGTTTTGATGTCAAAACTTCGCTTAATCTAGTGACAAAGTCGCTAAACAGTCAACGCGTCCAGCTTGTTTTCATGGTCTAACGGCCCAAAAAACAATGTTACCAATTCGTAAAGAGAAATACGAGGGTTTCCGGTTTTACCCCCATACCAGATTATATCTCCTACATTCATATCTAATACCACTCTGAAGCACATTTTCAAATCGCCTTCTAATATCAAAAGTGCCATTAATTGCGTAGGAATAATCGTTGAGGATCAATCAAAAATCGTAGCGAGTCACGTTTATTTCGTTGGGAGTAGTTACAGAATTTACGTCCATACTAAATAAGCCCATAGATAGCAGACACTTATTCATAAAGTAGAGAATCTTCAATAATGATGAAACGATACAGCGTATTGGCGAGTCTGCGCGAACTAAATCGTGTAGTTGCAGTTCGTCTGTGTGAGTAATACACACGTTCCATAAGCGGCCCCTTGTAAGCAGTCCTTCGTCTAGATAATTATCGCAATGTTTCAGCATCACTTTGAATGTCAACTAATCATAAGTGAGATCAGCTAGGATTATTAGTCAATTTTCGGAATCTACTGTATAAATGAGTTACCACCGTGTAGAAAGGAGTGTCGTCGTAGTAGTCGATTCTTCTTTTGCCATGGTAGGTAGTAGAATTATATGCCACATCATTTGGTACCACGAGGCATAAAGAAGGGCTCTGTACGATTACGTGGCAGAGTTCTCCGTTGGTGCCGCCTGGTCTTGCTGGATGGATCACTTTCCCCATAGCTTCATGAAGAGGCTATGGTCAGCTTCCTCTAATACTTGCAGGCTGGATTAATCTTCGCCTTCCTCTTAATCACTATCATTATGATCAAGCTACTAACACAAATCAAGGACGCGTGAGGGAGATTACAAAGCTATACAAATAAGAGTCGTAGACAGACTCAAAGAAACATATATATTAAATGATAGCAGCCGGCCGTGGTGGCCAAGCGGCTCTAGGCGCTACAGTCTGGAACCGCGCGACCGCTACGGTCGCAGGTCCGAATCCTGCCTCGGGCATGGATGTTTGTGATGTCCTTAGGTTAGTTAGGTTTAAGTAGTTCTAAGTTCCAGGGGACTGATGACCTCAGAAGTTAAGTCCCATAGTGCTCAGAGCCATTTTTGAAATGATAGCATCCGATGCAGATAGTGGAAGCTCACTTAATCACTTAATAAGACTGCACTTAAATGAGCAGTAAAGTGTGGTTAGCTGTTCAACAGGCTATTGGATCAGCAGTCAGTACTGGATGAATAGAAGAAAATCAGACACAATGACTGGCTACCTATACAAGGAAACGTTGTCTAATGCCCCCTCTCAGACTAAACAACAATGGTTCCTTCGATTTATCCTTGTCCCATCTCCTTAATTTTCCTCCTTTTTGTAACGTCTTCGGTTTTAACCTGCAGTACATAACCAATAAACTACGTTCATGGTCAACATCTAGCCAGTGAGATGTATTACAATTTGAAATCTGATTGCGAAATCTCTTTCTTACTATTATACAAGCAATGTGACACCTTCTAGTGTCCCCAGGTCTATTAATCCTTTACAATCTTCTTTCGCGATTCTTAAAATAAGTTCTAGCGATGGTTACATTATTCTCTGTGCAAAACACGATTCGGAGTGCTGTTTCATTTCTTTTCCCCAGTCCACGCCCACCAACTGTTTTTCCTTCTCTTCATTTTACTACTATCGAATCCAATCACCAATCACAATCAAAATTTTACTCTTCCTTACCTATCTGAATGATTTCCTTTACCTCATCACAAATTCTTTTAATATCTTTATCATCTGCAGAGCTATTTGGCAAATAGACTTGTACTGCTGTCGTGGATGTTGACTTCATGTCTGTCTTGGGTAGATAATGCATCCATTATGCAGTTCATATCTGCTTACTAAAATTCATATTTTTCATTCCTTATAGGCCTACTCCTACTTTATTCCTGTTTAATTCTGCGTTGATAACCCTTTAAAGACCTGACCAGAATTCTGTTATTCCTGGCACCGCAGCTGATAATTTTCACAAAATATAATTTCAACCTAACCCATCCTTTTTCAAGTTCTCGAAATTAATATTCCGCGCTCCAACCCGTAAAATGACAATTTTACTTCTCCTGACGATGACATTCTCCTGATTTGTCCCTGCCCAGAGAACCAGACAGCAGACTATTTTAGCTCCGGATTATTTTATCCAAAAGGATGCCAACATCATTTAACCGTATGGTAGGGTTGCATGTCCTCAGGAAAAATAATAGCTATAGTTTACCCTTGCTTTGAGCCGTGTGGAGTACCAGTACAGCAAAACCACGTTGGCTAATGTTGCAGGGGCAAATTGGTCAATTATTCAGACAGTTAATCCAGTAACAACTGGAAAGGCTGCTCCGCTGCTCAGGGACCATGGGCTAGTCTGGTCTCTCCAATGATACACCTCCTTGTGTTTTCACAAATGCCGGCTGCTGTGGACGAGCGGTTCTAGGCACTTTAGTCTGGAACCGCGCTGCTGCTACGGTCACAGGTTCGAATCCTGCCTCGGGCATGGACGTGTGTGATGTCCTTGTGCTAGTTAGGTTTAAGTAGTTCTAAGTCTAGGGGACTGATGATCTCAGATGTTAAGTCCCATAGTGCTCAGAGCCGTTTGAACCATTTTTCACATACAGTGCGTCTGTCTGTGTTGTTGAGGCGCTCAAGCTACCACGTCTTGAAAAGATCTGTGGTTAACGGGGGGATAAATCGATTACCAATTCAATATCACCATGAGTTACACAAATATTTAACGATGGAGGACTGGTTTCTTCAAAGATTGATTCTCTTCCAATAACCCGTTTGCAACATTTTACTATCCAGTGTGTTTATAGACAAAAGTTCCTCTCTTCTATAAGTATTATTGGGACCCCATGGATGCTAAGTAAACTTCTTTCCTCGGTCCAACATCTTCTTGATGCTTATCATCTTTAGATGTTGTCTTACTGTTACTACACGCTTATGACTCAAGACATCAGCTCTGACGGCTCAGAGTCTGCATGAAATACCTACAACTCTGTGTTATACTCTTACGTACGTGTCTCTGTAAACCTTTATTATATTACAAGTCTGGCTCGAAGGTGCCTCATTGATATCCTGTTCCATTACTTCTACTGATTTTTGGAACTTGGTCCTTGCGTTTCATCTGCGGCTGGGGCAGGAGGTCGCGTTTCTAAATTACGGTTGTGAGCTTCATTATTTATTCACCGTTGTGGCCTCTTGTAATGATAAACATTGATTTTTAATTTGCCTTTGTCTCCAACATGGTCACCATTGCTATGAATGGATTTCATATGGTTCTCTTAAGCAGTGGCCAGATGGTCTTCCTGTGCCCACAGTGTTACCCCCCACCCCATAGGCCCACACACGCACACCAGAACGGAATATATCCATCTAACGGTCTGCGTGCAGTGTTATTCATGTCAGTGAGTGAAAGTTTCTAAGCATTCGCGCATAGTGAAAACGAGGCGGTACTAGGGTACGAGCCCAGAATTCACGCAGTGGGATATGGGAAAACACCTAAAAACAACAACGCGGATGGCTCGCACACCGACACTCGTCATTAATCCGCTGGGCGAATTCGATCTGGGGCAGTGGCGTCTCCCCATCACAAAAAGCAGCTGCGCCTGGCAGCCACGCCGTCTAGGGTGCCTTGTCACGGTCCGTGCGACTTCCCCTATTGGAGGTTCGAGTCCTCCCTCAGGCATGAGTGTGTGTGTTGTCCATAGCGTAAGATTATGTTAGATTAAGTAGTGTGTAGGCTCAGGGACCGATGACCTTAGCAGTTTGGTCCCGTAAGACCTTACCACAAATTTTCAAATTTCCAAAATGCAGTGTTTCAACACGAACGGCTATCCGGGAAGGTTTCTTGTGATAAACATTTCTCTCCAACTGTAATTACCCTTAGCGTGCAATGCAGAAGGGAATCAATTACATAACGTCTTTTTTTTCGTGATACCAGTGCTATAGCAACTTTGGAATTAAATAATACTAATTAAATCATCGAGTTGCAGAGGTTGGAACAAAAACAAGTTCTTTTGGTAGTAATAGATAAATAAATTCGGCCATGGTTTTGCTCTGAAGAGCCAAAGAAACTGGTACACCTCCCTAATGTCGTGTAGGGCCCCCGCTAGCTCGCTGAAGTGTCGCAACAAGATGTGGAATGGACTCGACTAATGTCTGAAGAAGTGCTGGAGGGAATTGAATCCTCTAGGTGCAGGGCTGTCCATAAAGCCGTGAGAGTACGACGGGGTGGAGATATTTTCTGGACGGCACGTTGCAAGGCATCCCAGATATGCTCAATAATATTAATATATGGTTCTTCGATGGCCAGCGGAAGTGTTTAAACTTAGAAGAGTGTTCCAGGAGCCAAGTCTGTAAAAATTCTGGACTTGTGGAGTGTCGCATTGTCCTGCTGCAATTGCCCAAGTCCACCAGAATTCTTAATGGACATGAATGGATGCAGATGATAAGGCAGGTTGCTTAGTACTTGTCACCTGTCGGAGTCGTATTAGGGGTCCCATTCACTCCAACTTTCAAACGCCCCACACTATTACAGAGCCTCTACTGGCCTGAACAGTCTACTGCTGACATGCAGGGTCCATGGATTCGTGAGGCTGGCTCCATACCAGTGCGCGTCCATCCTCTCGATGCAATTCGAAACGAGACTCTTTTTCTAGTCTTCAACAGTTCAATGTCGGCGTTGACAGCCTCAGGCGAGACGTAAAGTTTTTTGTCGTGTCAAGGGTACATAAGTGGGCCTTAGGCTCCGAAAGCACATATCGATGGTGTTTCATTGAGTGGTTCGCACGCTGACACTTGTTGATGGCCCAGCGTTGAAATCTGCAGCAGTTTGCGAAAGGGTTGCACTTCTATCACATTGAATGATTTTCTTCAGTCGTCGTTGATACCGTTCCTGCAGGATCTTTTTCCGGCCGCAGCTGTGTCGGAGATCTGATGTTTTACTAGGTTCCTGATACTCACGGTACACTCGTGAAATGGTCGTCCGGGAAAATCCCCACTACTTCGCTACCTCGGAGATGCTGTGTCTCATCGCTCGTGCTGCGACTTTTTTTTGGTCATCAGTCTACTGACTGGTTTGATGCGGCCCGCCACGAATTCCTTTCCTGTGCTAACCTCTTCATCTCAGAGTAGCACTTGCAACCTACGTCCTCAATTATTTGCTTGACGTATTCCAACCTCTGTCTTCCTCTACAGTTTTTGCCCTCTACAGCTCCCTCTAGTACCATGGAAGTCATTTCCTCATGCCGTAGCAAATGTCCTATCATCCTGTCCCTTCTCCTTATCAGTGTTTTCCACATATTCCTTTCCTCTCCGATTCTGCATAGAACCTCCTCATTCCTTACCTTATCAGTCCACCAAATTTTCAACATTCGTCTATAGCACCACATCTCAAATGCTTCGATTCTCTTCTGTTCCGGTTTTCCCACAGTCCATGTTTCACTACCATACAATGCTGTACTCCAGACGTACATCGTCAGAAATTTCTTCCTCGAATTAAGGCCGGTATTTGAAATTAGTAGACTTCTCTTGGCCAGAAATGCCTTTTTTGCCATAGCGAGTCTGCTTTTGATGTCCTCCTTGCTCCGTCCGTCATTGGTTATTTTACTGCCTAGGTAGCAGAATTCCTTAACTTCAATGACTTCGTGACCATCGATCCTGATGTTAAGTTTCTCGCTGTTCTCATTTCTACTACTTCTCATTACCTTCGTCTTTCTCCGATTTACTCTCAAACCATACTGTGTACTCATTAGACTGTTCATTCCGTTCAGCAGATCATTTAATTCTTCTTCACTTTCACTCAGGATAGCAATGTCATCAGCGAATCGTATCATTGATATCCTTTCACCTTGTATTTTAATTCCACTCCTGAACCTTTCTTTTATTTCCATCATTGCTTCCTCGATGTACAGATTGAAGAATAGGGGCGAAAGGCTACAGCCTTGTCTTACACCCTTCTCAATACGAGCACTTCGTTCTTGATCGTCCACTCTTATTATTCCCTCTTGGTTGTTGTACATATTGTATATGACCCGTCTCTCCCTATAGCTTACCCCTACTTTTTTCAGAATCTCGAACAGCTTGCACCATTTTATATTGTCGAACGCTTTTTCCAGGTCGACAAATCCTATGAAAGTGTCTTGATTTTTCTTTAGCCTTGCTTCCATTATTAACCGTAACGTCAGAATTGCCTCTCTCGTCCCTTTGCTTTTCCTAAAGCCGAACTGATCGCCACCTAGCGCATTCTCAATTTTCTTTTCCATTCTTCTGTATATTATTCTTGTAAGCAGCTTTGATGCATGAGCTGTTAAGCTGATTGTGCGATAATTCTCGCACTTGTCAGCTCTTGCCGTCTTCGGAATTGTGTGGATGATGCTTTTCCGAAAGTCAGATGGTATATCGCCAGACTCATATATTCTACACACCAACGTGAATAGTCGTTTTGTTGCCACTTCCCCCAATGATTTTAGAAATTCTGATGGAATGTTATGTATCCCTTCTGCCTTATTTGACCGTAAGTCCTCCAAAGCTCTTTTAAATTCCGATTCTAATACTGGATCCCCTATCTCTTCTAAATCGACTCCTGTTTCTTCTTCTATCACATCAGACAAATCTTCACCCTCATAGAGGCTTTCAATGTATTCTTTCCACCTATCTGCTCTCTCCTCTGCATTTAACAGTGAAATTCCCGTTGCACTCTTAATGTTACCACCGTTGCTTTTAATGTCACCAAAGATTGTTTTGACTTTCCTGTATGCTGAGTCTGTCCTTCCGACAATCATATCTTTTTCGATGTCTTCACATTTTTCCTGCAGCCATTTCGTCTTAGCTTCCCTGCACTTCCTATTTATTTCATTCCTCAGCGACTTGTATTTCTGTATTCCTGATTTTCCCGGAACATGTTTGTACTTCCTCCTTTCATCAATCAGCTGAAGTATTTCTTCTGTTACCCATAGTTTCTTCGCAGCTACCTTCTTTGTACCTATGTTTTCCTTCCCAACTTCTGTGATGGCCCTTTTTATAGATGTCCATTCCTCTTCAACTGTACTGCTACTGCGCTATTCCTTATTGCTGTATCTATAGCGTTAGAGAACTTCAAACGTATCTCGTCATTCCTTAGTACTTCCGTATCCCACTTCTTTGCGTATTGATTCTTCCTGACTAATGTCTTGAACTTCAGCCTACTCTTCATCACTACTATATTGTGATCTGAGTCTATATCTGCTCCTGGGTACGCCTTACAATCCAGTATCTGATTTCGGAATCTCTGTCTGACCATAATGTAATCTAATTGAAATCTTCCCGTATCTCCCGGCCTTTTCCAAGTATACCTCCTCCTCTTGTGATTCTTGAACAGGGTATTCGTTATTACTATCTGAAACTTGTTACAGAACTCAATTAGTTTTTCTCCTCTTTCATTCCTTGTCCCAAGCCCATATTGTCCTGTAACCTTTTCTTCTACTCCTTCCCCTACAACTGCATTCCAGTCGCCCAAGGACTATTAGATTTTCGTCTCCCTTTACATACTGCATTACACTTTCAATATTCTCATACAATTTCTCTATCTGTTCATCTTCAGCTTGCGACGTTGGCATGTATACTTGAACTATCGTTGTCGGTGTTGGTCTGCTGTCGATTCTGATTAGAACAACGCGGTCACTGAACTGTTCACAGTAACACACCCTCTGCCCTACCTTCCTATTCATAACGAATCCTACACCTGTTATACCATTTTCTGCTGCTGTTGATATTACCCGATACTCATCTGACCAGAAATACTTGTCTTCCTTCCACTTCACTTCACTGACCCCTACTGTATCTAGATTGAGCCTTTGCATTTCCCTTTTCAGATTTTCTAGTTTCCCTACCACGTTCAAGCTTCTGACATTCCACGCCCCGACTCGTAGAACGTTATCCTTTCGTTGATTATTCAATCTGTTTCTCATGGTAACCTCCCCCTTGGCAGTCCCCTCCCGGAGATCCGAATGGGGGACTATTCCTGAATCTTTTGCCAATGGAGAGATCATCATAACACTTCTTCAATTACAGGCCACATGTCCTATGGATACACGTTACGTGTCTTTAATGCAGTGGTTTCCATTGCCCTCTGCATCCTCATGTCGTTGATCATTGCTGATTCTTCCGCCTTTAGGGGCAATTTCCCACCCCTAGGACAAGAGAGTGCCCTGAACCTCTATCCGGTCCTCCGCCCTCTTTGACAAGGCCGTTGGCAGAATGAGGCTGACTTCTTATGCCGGAAGTCTTCGGCCGCCAGTGCTGATTATTTATCAAAATTTAGACTGTGGCGGGGATCGAACCCGTTTTGATTATGAATCAAAGACGCTACCCCTAGACCACGACTATACGAGTATAAAACCACATTCAAACTCACTTGAATCTTGATAACTCCGACTGTAGCTGCAGTAACCGGTCTAACCAGTGTGCGAGACACTTATTGATTATTGTATGTCTGTATTTGAATACGCCTGCCTATACCGGTTCCTTTGGTGCTTCAGTGTATATGATTACGAGCACTGACTATCTCAGCCTTCTCTTTGTTGTTGTGACCACATTCTTTCTAGAAACTTCGGTTGAAATTCCTCTACAGTATGGCAATTTTGAGTCACTGACATTGTTTTGAGAGTTGTCTATGAATGTAAACAATTTCCAAGTTCTACCGGCTTTGATACAAGTACACTAGTGAACTGAGGCACCCACACGACACGATGAACTCTTCCATTGTCGCCGTACGTGTGAAATCGTTGATGTTTTCAATATTTGTACCACTCTTGTTCTAGATCATTGCATCGATTATGGACTGTGTATTTTGTATGTCGAGAGTATTGATAAAATTACTTCCACCACGAATGGCTTGAATGTCAGTACTTTGACTCTACGCCGCGTCTGAAATTTCTGGAACCTATCCTACTACAGAATGGGACTCGAATTTTCTAAATTAGATTCCAATTGTTTTAGGTCTTTTCTAGGTTCTTGACGTGTTACTGGCTCTTTTGATACTCAGAACTAACTACAAACATTATAAGTTCCGTGTGTGCACGTGGCAAATGGTATTCACACCGCTTTTCGCCAGTTACTTAATCCTCCATTTCGCTCAGTTTCTGTACGAATTTGTTGACATCAGTAAACCGCTGCTTTAAACTACCGTCAGTGATCTCAAGACGTTTTTTCTGACAAAGAGGTACTTTGCTCATTTTTTTATGCGTGGTAAAACCATATTCTGAATGACTTTGTACTTGATTCACTCTCTGGCTTTAATGAGTGTTTGATGCACGGTAATACCACATCCTGAATGACTTTGTACTTGACTCTGTCTTTGGCTTTAATGAGTATTTCTGTAATGGTATGTTCAGTTGTAATTTGGAAACCAGGAATGTGTAAGTGACGACTGTTCACTCATTTGCCATGTTCTCGCAAATTGAATTCATACCTTCCGATTACATTTAAATCTTTGTCATCATTGCATTTTGTTCATGGCGTTTGTTTTCCACCGTCTATTTTACATGAGATGAAATTTCGTCTTAATTTTCAGTTGCTTTGTTTTGTTTTTCTTCACCTTCGCATTGCCTGTCGCCACGTGCTTTGTATTAGTTGTAAAGGGAATCGTTTGGGTGCAGATCTTCCACATGACACATCACATTCCTCGTCTGATGACATGGATGCTCGTGTGGCTTCTGCTGCCTGGGTGGGACTGCTTTGATGTGCGGTAGCAGCAGATAAGCTTTTAGAGAGGAATCGTAAGTTAATATTCTCGGCAGTGTGGGGTCTGCAGGTGGGCTGCGATATCGTGTCACCTGCGTCAGCACTCGGTAACGTCCTTGTGACTACCGTGTCTTTCTCCCCACTACCAGGTTGGCACATATTTAGGCTGTCTTAAGTTTGTCTGCGTCGGCATATCTTAAGAACTGACATCTTCTGAGGTTGTTTGTGACTGCAGTCGATACTGTCTTACTGTCTTTTTCCGTGAATCCATCTTTCTTCAACTTGAGATCAGACAGGTTCCAAGTCCTTTCTATTGTGTAATCGATTAGGACTCGTAACTCGACCCATAACGTCTCCAAGTTTAGTTTCGATATTTTCAAAGCTGATACGTGTGATTACAAAAATGTCGTTTCTTGGACTCAGCTTTCTGCGTGGCTGTGCGTGTTCTGTCAATACTGATAGAAACCAAGCATTTATGTAACGCTTGCTTATAATGCAGCTAACTGTGGTTTCGAGTAAAAGGTGTTTGAAAAATTATGAAAAGAATAATGCACTTAACTTTCAATGCCATTACACTATGCAAAACCACAATACTGATAACATGGCTAAAACAGGTCTAGTTTTCATGTACAAGCAGTTCAGAAACACTGTTAGTGTTATTAATACCATCATATTTCAGACACTAGTCTTAGCACTGTTCATACAACCTTATCACTGCACAGTAACACACTCTCTGCCCCACCTTTCTGTCTGCAGAGGGAGCTGGTGGACAACCAGCGAGACACAGACAGGGCAGTGCGGGCTGCCGGCGGAACGGCCGCGTGTTGCATCACTTCACAGGAGCTGCGCGTTGTAAGGCGGAAATGAATTTCGACGGGGGAAAGTGTGTCGCCTCCGTGTTAGCTGCTCTTCTGGCCACTACCCTTCTTGATGATAGACTCAACCTATTTGTCTAAAATTCCTGTAGTTATTCTATGAGTAGCCTGGCACCTAGATCATTTAAGGGGACTGCCACATGACAAACATGTCCTATATTGTTCTTAACATGGTGAAGAAGATGCCTCTAATTTAAATTTTGAATGAAGTTATGGATTAATTTTCATATAATTTTCGATTATTGCACTGGAAATTTTGATTAAAAACTGTTTTAATTAATCATGTTAACAGAATCTTCCGTCGGTTCTTGGTAGAACAACATTATAATAAATGAAGAGCACCAGTTTGCTTTTGTTCTACAATATTACTTTTATTGTTAACCGGTTTTCCGCTTACAAGGCCATCTTCAGACATTTACTGAGTAGTATCACCAAAGAAATGTTAGCAAACAACATTGGAAGAGAAGTAACACATCTAGACTGAAGTAGAAACATAGAGTAAGTAACATCTTTGAAATGAAAAAGTAAAAACTGAACAGTACATAAATAACAAGGGAGTAGACAGGAAAACCTACAGCACAAAATAGGAATAGCAAGCCTACGTAACAGTTTCTACTAATAAACAAAACTAATAAAATAAAATTAGTACTAGACAAGGCTGCATCAGGAGGTACTGTTCAGTTTTTACTTTTTCATTGCAAAGATGTTACTTACTGTATGTTTCTACCCCAGTCTAGATGTGTCACTTCTCTTCCAATGTTGTTTGCTCCATGTTTCATACCTGCTGATGCGCGACTACCTGCTCATCAGTAACTTTCATATTTACGCTACTGGCCATTAAAACTGCTACACCAAAAAGACATGCAGATGATAAACGGGTATTCATTGGACAAATATATTATACTAGACCTGACATGTGATTACATTTTTATGAAATTTGGGTGCATAGATCCTGAGAAATCAGTACCCAGAACAACCACCTCTGGCCGTAATAACGGCCTTGATACGCCTGGGCGTTGAGTCAAACAGAGCTTGGATGGCGTGTACAGGTACAGCTGCCCATGCAGCTTCAACACGATACCACAGTTCATCAAGAGTAATGACTGGCGTATTGTGACGAGCCAGTTGCTCGGCCACCAGTGACCAGACGTTTTCAGTTGGTGAGAGATCTGGAGAATGTGCTGGCCAGGGCAGCAGTCGAACATTTTCTGTATCCAGAAAGGCCCGCAGTACTGGACGTGCAACATGCGGACGTGCATTATCCTGCTGAAATGTAGGGTTTCGCAGGGATCGAGTGACGGGTAGAGCCACGGGTCGTAACACATCTGAAATGTAACGTCCACTGTTCAAACTGCCGTCAATGCGAACAAGAGGTGGCCGAGACGTGTAACCAGTGGCACCCCATACCATCAACTTGGGTGATACGCCAGTATGGCGATGACTAATACATGCTTCCAATGTGCGTTCACCGCGATGTCGCCAAACACGGATGCGACCATCATGATGCTGTTAACAGAACCTGGATTCATCCGAAAACATGACGTTTTGCCATTCGCGCTCTCAGGTTCGTCGTTGAGTACACCATCGCAGGCGCTCCTGTCTGTGATGCAGCGTCAAGGGTAACCGCAGCCACGGTCTCCGAGCTGATAGTCCATGCTGCTGCAAACGTCGTCGTACTGTTCGTACAGATGGTTGTTGTCTTGCAAACGTCCCCATCTGTTGACTCAGGGATCGAGATGTGGCTGCACGATCTGTTACAGCCATGCGGGTAAGATGCCTGTCATCTCGACTGCTAGTGATACGAGGTCGTTGGGATCCAGCACGGCGTTCCGTATTACCCTCCTGAACCCACCGATTCCATATTCTGCTAACAGTCATTGGATCTCGACCAACGCGAGCAGCAATGTCGCGATACGATAAACCGCAATCGCGATAGGCTTCAATCCGACCTTTATCAAAGTCGGAAACGTGATGGTACGCATTTCTCCTCCTTACACGAGACATGACAACAACGTTTCACCAGGCAACGCCGATCGACTGCTGTTCGTGTATGAGAAATCGGTTGGAAGCTTTCCTGATGTCAGCACGTTGTAGGTGTCGCCACCGGCGCCAACCTTATGTGAATGCTCTGAAAAGCTAATCATTTGCATATCACAGCATCTTCTTCCTGTCGGTTTAATTTCGCGTCTGCAGCACATCATCTTCGTGATGTAGCAATTTTAATGGCCAGTAGTGTATCAAGTAAACCCTCGACACAGAACAAATACACTGCAGATCACACATGGGACGTCGATAGAATTGCACGGAAGTCCATAGTTACAAGCTTTAACGACTACCGCGCTGCACTATTTGATGTCGCATGAAGGCTGGAGATAATGAGCTACGAATGTTTTATTAGAAAACAATGGCAGCGCAAATGGAGCCTACACCGCCACCGCCTGACTCCAGGTTTGACAGGCTGCCAGAGTGAGCCAGAGCGTCTGGCCACTCGAGCCAGAATGAAATCTCAGTGGGCCACTAACGAACATCCGCCGCAGAGCTGCGCCTGGTGGGACCCCGCTGCACCTTCCATCACACACAGCCCAGCCCCGGCGCGACAAACAATAGATAGTTTACTGCTCGCTACTATCCGCCACCCTTACGTGAAAGAGTAACCAGAACATCTTTTAATCAGCAGTAAGATGGAACACTGGTCTTCTAGACCACCACGTCTTTTAAACTAAACCGAGCGAGGTGGCGCAGTGGTTAGCACACTGGACTCGCATTCGGGAGGACGACGGTTCAATCCCGTCTCCGGCCATCCTGATTTAGGTTTTCCGTGATTTCCCTAAATCGTTTCAGGCAAATGCCGGGATGGTTCCTTTGAAAGGGCACGGCCGATTTCCTTCCCAATCCTTCCCTAACCCGAGCTTGCGCTCCGTCTCTAATGACCTCGTTGTCGACGGGACGTTAAACACTAACCACCACCACTTTTAAACTAAATTTTCCGCTCCGTTTTTGACCTTTTCGCAGTTTAACCTCGTTTTATCACTTTTTAGGGTATAAATAAATACATTAATAAATTTTTTAAACATAAAAATTGTTAAAATACCAATAATTACAAATTTGTTATCAGGAAGAAATGTTATTTTCGATATTTGCTTGTTTACGCTGTACTCGTTTAGAAACGTTTTTTGCAGAATCAGTGTTACAATGTAAAGAAATTGAATACCCAGAAGCAATGCAAGAAGAAAATTTAAGGGTTAGCCAACGCAATACATTTTTAGTTCGAGTTCATGTCCAACGGCCAGGCTTTAAGGAAGAAAAACTTTTAATTTTTTGCACATAGAAAAGAAAAACAGCCCAAAAGTCTGTTGCTTGTGAAGATCCAACGTGCTTGGAGTGTTCACGAAAAGTGCGCAGAAATTGTGCTATGAAATATAACCCTTAAATTTTCTTCTTGCATCAAACATTCTGTAGTTTACACCGATAATCAATGTACCAGTATTTTACATTTTCAGGGCTTATCTCGCGTTTCAATTAACCTGTGATCTTACAATGTTGGTACCGAAATTTCATGGCTCTACATTAATTATTTTTCGTTGTTGTGATTTATTGCCAACTGTGTGTATAACCATAAATTTATATTCTTCGTTAAGTTTATTGTTTACACTTCGTAAATTTTCTTATGAAAAAGAAAAGAATCTGCTTTTGTCGCTACGTAGCACTACTTTTGTACACACCACACCATCGCAGTCTGGTGGCTTAGATTATCTTCCTCGTTATCGCGTGGTAGCTAGTCAGTTAGTCTTCCATGACAGCTTTGTCTTTTACATACTGTCTTTACATATTTGGTCACCAAAATGGTCCTACTGCATGTTTCAAATGTTTCATTATGATGATTTTCGTGGGTTAAAGATCTTGTAAATTCCTCGTATTTTTATATTTTCTGTTATTTGCTATGCATTTCTGATCTGAAGACAATATGAGGATGGATTCTACTCAAAAAGTATGGAATAAAGTCATTAGTTTATCAGCTGGTTGCTTAATGACCATCACAGCAGTTGTATAGAACTGCTGATGAAATATGGTCACATTGTTCCTACATGACTCGATGTCACGATTACAAACATGTAAGAATCTATATATCTATAAACAATCAGTACTGAAATTTCCAAATCTATATCTGTGGAAAGAAAAAGGATTACGACCTTGTAATTGTTATATTAATTAATATAAGACAAGAGACAGCTAGAAATATGTGTACGCTCATATTGTAAATAAATGTGAATTTCGAGTAAAACTGTACATGGAACAGTTACACAGTGAGTGATTTGTGTCTTGTAAGGAGCAATAAACAACAAAAGTGAGTGTGACCTACGGATACGAAGCCGTCATTTTATTTCAATGGCGTAAAAATTAGAAAAAGGTACAACATAAGCGATAAAATCATTCACATGTATCTATTAAATTCACAGAATAACACATACCATAAACAAATAAGTACATAAACGTAGAAAATAGTCATGATCCACATAGCTTGACACTCATTAATCTCCTAATTCACTGAACCTTTTCACCCTTATAACCTACTGACATGTATACCGATTCTCTACTTTTCACACATCACTTGGGGTGGCTTTTTACTGTACTGTCACTGAAGTGGCGATGACACTAAAGGTGTCAATAAGGTTGATCTTCTCTTGCCTCACTTGGGGTGAGTGATCCCTTTCATTTCTGCTGCTAGCGAAGCCTTGATTCAAGAACTGGCAGTTGAACAACATAGTCCAGCTTCATCATGCGCAAAGTGGACGTAGCCGCAGCCACTGAGACCCGACAGCCCCTTCTTCTCGTATGCGCCATCGGGCAATCTCTCTTCAGTCAGCACAAGGTTGGGTTAATGGAAGAGACAGGCAAGTTTCAACGCACAGTGGCACATGATGCTTACGAAAATGCAAAATAGCAAATTACGGTGGCAGTTACGAGAAGAGATGCGTTACCTGAAGTCTTATCAAGGGTGCATCCTGTATGGACACATAGGTATTTGCTGACGGTCTCAGGAGACTGTCATCTAAAGACATCCACTAACAGCTACTTACGGCGTTCGGGGGAAATCCCTAGCCGAAAATAACGATGTCAAAGTTAGCAGAGACTTGGTGAACAGTAGTTGTCTGGATCCAACTACACATCGCAAAAACGAAACTGCAGCTCTCTATCGACAGAACGGGTAAGGAACATAGTAGACTGGCTGCGGCGTGTCACACCTGCACTGTGATGATACCTACCTGAGGGAATTTGAAGGACGCCCTCTCCATACACATCTGGTGTTGCGGAGGGTAGAGCATTCGGTAACCCATGCTGTGGTAAGGAGGTCTGGTACACGTCGTGTGTGCTTACAGAGGCCGTTGCGAGGCCCCATGGCTCGCAGCTGGCAGTCTGGATTCCTTGCCGCACACCGCCGATACAGAATTTCACTAGTGGTATACGTTTCCTGCTCTAGAGAACATCAGTTCTATGTAATAGCGACTCCTTACAATGTCAGTGGCACAGCGACAATGTTTCGGTAATAAGACGCGTGGGAGCTATGTGTGTAGCTAGGTGTCGCATTTCTGTAGGGAACTCGCACCACTGATGTGCGATACCAGCTGTGGCATTACAGCGTCCATGAGATGGGGGGACTTGGCACACTGGAACTGGCGCGGACGTGCACTAGGCTGATGGGATTGGTAGGCAGGTCAGAGCATGCTCGATGACATTAGAAGAAATCGTCAAATTACACTCACCGTCATAACAAACTACAGTGCTTTTGAACTGAACTTAAAGCTCAATAGATCCGAGCAAAGGGATATCCTGCAAATTTCATGAAGATTAATTATACGACTAACACATGAGAAGCGTTATTCCATTTGCTTCCCTAAAACCGAGTAGACGGATGGGATAATCCTTCGGGCAGAGAACTTGTCCACGATGGGAAAAAGGTCCTGCAGACGCGCTCTTCAGAAGATCTCAACATTAAGAAAATGTATGAAGACCTTGTCAAGGCTCACGGGAAAGTGTACTTTGAGCCAGATCAGACGGGAGTGAGGTGCTACGTGTATACAAGGCAGCAGTAAAGATCTTACAGCTCAGTGCTATGAAGAGTAGAATTGCTAATGCGCAACTCCCAATGCTATCTCAATAGATTAACGTTGATGTCATGAGCATCAAAGAGCCATACATTAGAAATGGCAAATTAATATGTTTGCCCCTCCCGTCCTCCAAAATCAGATAACAGGAGATAGAGACGCTGCTATAGTAATAAGGGACACCAAGTGCCAGACTACAAAAATGCCCAGTACCCCCATACAATTCAACCATACACAGACATAGTTTAACAAATAGCACTTTACTCTGGAGGGAAGAAGATGATCACTGCAGCCGACATCAATGCCATATGGGACTGATGACAGAAGTCAGATCGTCAACGACATCCTAAGTCCTGTTAAGCAGGACAAATTGGGAGTTTATTAAAAACTGTGTAAGAGATAAACGGGTGAAAAAAGTAGATGATGTGTAGACTTAAGGGCATATAGACTTCAGAAAATATTACAGATTTCCCAACGAAAATACGTACCGACTTTCATTAACCATCGTTAGACAGATGCTCCCTGGAGCTCCGAGCTATCTAGACTAAGACAGGATATGATACTGAAGAGAAGGCTCCACCTGAAGGCGATCACCGCTCGGGACAGACAGATTTGACTACAGGAATACAGGCACACAAAAACTACATCCAAAACCGTACTAATCACGACAAGAATATTGGGAACACTACGTCACATCACATCTGCAACCAAACATAAACAAACTTGTAACTGAGAGAATAAGTCCGTTTTTGACCTGGCTACTCTAAGGCGAGATGACGGACCTATGACACGGGATGGAAACAAACAGCACGATATCTACTCGGCAAACTCCCCCACGATGAAGATCCACAAACAGGTAAACAAGAACCACACACACACATACACACAACTTAGGCAGAAACTGTACAGGGATTATACTACAGAAACCGTCACCTGCCCGTGAGAGGAGGTCCCGCTAGCAGTTGCCTACCTGACAAACAAAAAAGCACCTGGACCAGTCCATATCCACTAGGAAACATGGCACCAGGTCTTACTGCAGATAACTTTATATTTCACAAATCTAATAAATGATGCCTTGAGGTTGGGGCGGGTGCCCCTAGTCGGGAAAACAGCCAAGACAGAATCTGTTACAAATCTGCAGATAGAGATCCAATTTGCTTGTTAAATACTTTGGCTGAGGTCCATGAGAGGCGTCTACGTAATCGACTCCAAGCTCAAGGGGAACACCATGGCCCTAGTCAACATCATTTGGGCATTAGACCGGAAAAATCTATCGACGACACGAGGAATCGGTTTTCCAAATTGTAGAACAGACATTAAAGAAGTACGCAGTTGCAATTCTTATTGGTATTGCTGGTGCCTTTGATAATCTTTGGTGGCCAGCAATGTTTGCACGACTTCAAGAACTACAGGTACGCGGATCACTGTAAAATAGTCTTCGAGACCATTGTAGGAACAGAGTGGCTGAGCGACGAGACGGCAACCGCAAGGTTGTAAAAAGGATTGTCAAAGGATGTCCACAAAGCTCTCAAGGCTCTATCTGCGGACCCATCTTCTGGGATATCACAGCTGCACCGCTCTTGAATTTACTCGAGGGAGATGAACGTCCAGATGGGATAGTTGCATATTCTGACGATCTGTTAGTTGTGATACCAGCCAACACAAGAGCAATGCTGAACGACAAGGCCAATGGTATTCTGCACACAATACAACAATGGTGCAACCAAAACAAGCAAAAAGTGTCGTAGATAATGCTTAAAGGTTCACTACAAAGACACCAGGCAATTAAACAACACAAATATAAAACTAGATATCTTGGGGTACCTATTGACGAAACACATAGCTTCAACGAACACATACGACTAATTACAAAAAAAGCCGAAAGTACACTTCACAAACCAGCAACATTAAATTCGACATGATATAGACTACTACTCACGCGCATAAGAATGTACCACTTGAACTTCTCGAGTCGGTTTTGAGCCTTGCAGCTAGTACATCACTCTCATCATGAACAGATCACAGGAGTGTGCTACTTAGACTATCTGAGGCGTCCGGCACCACATCGGTCGATTTGCTGTATGTAATGCTTGGAATATACCCGATCGATATAACCATCAGGTATCGGGGTGCAACATACTGGCCAAAGATGTGTAGACCTGAGAGAGTGTTGTAGATCACTGGGCAGCACACAGAAGATAGGCACTAACTAAAAAGTTGGCTGGAGAACACTTCGCAAAAAGAGTTGGACGAGAGTGTTAAGTGCTGTCGAGACTTCATTTGCCTTGTTTCCCCAATACCAGGCAGCGGTTAGCATTGCGCCATATCAACCCGAGCTGAGGCGTCGTTCATTTTGTGACTAGACACGGCTCTTATTCCACGCAGTTGCAGCGATGTCGCTTTAAGAAGGTAGTCGTTCATAACATAGACACACAAAATATATATAACATAAAACACGTGAAACATGCACAACTTTAAATGAATATTGTAATTTATATATTTTTATGAGTGAATCTAATTAAAGCTAGCAGTAATTAGAATAGTCCATGGATGGATATTCTTCTAGAATCTACATTAAACCTCTACTCAGCATTGTTAAGTCATCAGCGTCTTGCAACCCACCTACCAGTTTTCAATACCCAGCTGTTCCATCGACGACAAACTTGTTCACCTTAGACATCCAATCTCCGATCAACTGAATAAACGGCATGACAAATTTGTCTCCTTTGATATCCAGAAAGCCTTCGACCGGGTATGGCAGTCTGGACTGCTCTTCAAGCTGCAAACCGATGTGTTCCCAGTTAACTACGTCTCCTTTATAGCAGCCTTCCTTCAAAACCTACACATGTTACAATCAAACATGCGTACTCCCAAATCTTTCTCCCCACTGTAGGTGTGCCTCAGGGCTCTTTCCTATCGCCCCTCTTTTACATTCTGTACACTGCAGACATTCCCAAACTACCATCCCCAACATGCCTCCCGCAATATGATGGAAGACAGCGCCTACCTAGCCACTCATCACACCCCCCAACTCTCCCATGCCTCCCTCCAGCGCCACCTGAATTTCCCTATCAAGTAGTGTAATACGTGTAAACTTAAAGTACGTCCACAGAAAGCCAAGCCAGATGCTCTGGCCGCAGCTCTCGGCGTTTGCACCGCCCACATTTCCATCTCTCCATCTACAACCAGCCCATCCCTCTGAATAAAACAGTAAATTATTTAGGACTAACTCTCCGCAGAGGACTGACGTGGTACACACATGTCCTTACCATCCAGTAAAAAGATCGAAACTGAATAAAACTACTAACAGGTCGCACACTTCCCCAACTCGCATCGTGTACCAACTTATCCACTCCCCACATCTTACTCCTCCTAGCGTACCTTCGAATCCGATATATTAATCGCAAAATGCAATCTCAGCACTAATTTCCCAGCCACTAATAACTAATCCAGATATCCATCTGCGTCACTACATCGATATTCCACTTTCTATGCACGTGCATGCCTTATCCATCCTCTACCGCCAGAATTTTAACCAATTCCAACTCCCCTACGCTGAAATCCGTCCACAGATATACCCCTCCTTCCACCCATAATCACAACGCTCCGCCTCACAACATTTTCTCATTTTCTCCTGCTCCCTTCATCCACTTTACCAACTTCTAGTGACTACCTGCACCTCTACAGGGCCTCATAGTCATACTCATCATCACACCTTAATCATGCCAATTTTTTATGTGTCACCTGGCATCACCATTACACCATAGCATCATCCACATTGATCATTGACTATATTTTAACTGTAGCATAAAATCGTTAAACGAGTTTTTAAAAACCATCAGTATTTTCCATCTGTGTGTATTTCATGTAATCCTCGACTACTCTCATTTGTTTTTCTGTAAAAATCGTCTTTCTTACAAAATGTTATTGTCAACTTACATACGTATATTTTAATCATCTTTGAATACAGTTTATGTAACTTTTGACTAGAGAGTGGTTTCTATCCGCTGCCAGCCCGCCCTCATTTGAGGGAACTGAAATAGCACCAAAGAAAAAAAGAAAGAAACCCTCGACGGGCAGATCAGCTCCGGCTCCAACCAGATTGCCAGTCACGCCGTGAAACTGCGCTACAGACCTCGACGCCTGCCACCGCTGCAACACAGCCGACAGTGGCTCCGCAAGACCCCGCTTCCATAACTCATCGCCTCTACCGACGATCGGGACTTAAGTTGTCGTGGGCATCGGCTATCTATCGCTATAGAAGACCATTCCCGTCGTATTCTTCAGCTCTCTACAGGCGGACGTTTGCAACTTTACAATGAGCAAATAAGGTCAACAATTGGTTATCTCGGCAGAGGCGATTGAAACGCTGCTAGGACTAATGGATCAGAGATGGCAGATAACATGGACTTGCTTAGATTGCAGGATACAGTAAAAGAAGACAAAGCCTCGTCTAGTTTATTAGTGCTCATCCTAGTTGCTAGTGTAGCTACCCTGGTGGATCCACTTTCTTGTGAAGCAGGAGAGGATGTTCCAGAATTTAAAGACAAAATGTAGACTGCTTTGAAGCTTGTTTTTGCTCAGGGACACAGTTGATACATACGGCTCTTACATTTAGCAGAAGATGCGATGCAATGTATGGCTCACAAGGCATTAAGGAAAGTTCAAATATTTGCAGTGGTGAGGGAAGACTCATTGCAGCGTTGTTGAAAGCAAAATAGGAGGGGCGTTCAATAAATAATTCAACACTTTTTTTTTTTTTTTTTTTTAGCGAGATCGTTTTATTCAGGTTTCCAGCCTTATGCCATCTTACGGGGAGGGGCTGTATGCACTGCTGATCGACACCGAAGCCAACGTGTTGCTGCATCAACATCCTCCACATCATTCACGTACTACTTCACTCGGAGAGCATAAACGGAAGTCAGAAGGTGCCAGTTCCAGGCTGTAGGGTGGATGAGGAAGGATGGTCCAATGAAGTTTTATGAGCTCGCCTAGGAACCTTGCGTATTCATGGAGAAGGAGACGTTTGTTGAATTTGTGTGAAGACGAACACGCTGAAGTCGTTTCTTAATTTTCCCGAATGTATCACTCTACTCTTCCGAGCTTCTCGTTGCGCCATGAGGGAGGACATAAAACAGAATAACCCCTTCACAGTCCCAGAAGACCGTTGCTATGACTTTACCGGCTGAGGGTGCGGCTGCGAACTTTTTCTTCGGTGGTGGTGTCGCGACCCTCCACGGAGTGCCATTTTTTTCGGTTCGAAGTAATGAATCCATGTTTGATTGCCTGTAACGATGTTCGAGAAAAAACCGTCACGATCAACCTCGTAACGCTCAAGCTATTTCTCGCAGATTGTCCTTCATCGCTTTTAGGTCCTCTTATAGGCGGCGACGAGTCCAGCGGGCGCACGCCTTTGAATCCCCAGGTGGTGGACGAGTGTGTCAGCACCACCAACAGAGACGTCCCGTTGTAAAGCGAGGTGTTTATAGTCCATTGATTACCTCGTACGAGCGTGTGCGCACGTTCCAACGCTGCAGAAGTTACAGCTGTGTGCGGCCGACTGGCAAGTAGGAGATTTTGGGTTGTTTGGGGGAAGAGACCAAACAGCGAGGTCATCGGTCTCATCGGATTAGGGAAGTACGGGGAAGTAAGTCGGCCGTGCCTTTTCAAAGGAACCATTCCGGCATTTGCCTGAAGCGATTTAGGGAAATCACGGAAAACCTAAATCAGGATGGCCGGACGCGGGATTGAACCGTCGTCCTCCCGAATGCGAGTCCAGTGTTCTAGCAAGTAGGAGATCGGGCAGGTTTGAGCGACCTTGTTGTGATGATGACAGATGCCTCGCCCAACTAATCAATGTCAGCCAGGTCTCCGTAGATGTTCTGCAATTGCCTATGAGTATCCGCAATGCTCTGGTTTTCAGACAAAAGAATCTCAATGACAGATCTGTGTTTGGAAAGCATCTCCGTTACAGACACCACTTTGAAGGCTAAGTAAAGTGCCACCAACTGTCAGAACTTCACGAAACGGTAGGAGTTGAAGTGGGAATATTCCACCATGCCCCACAAAAAATTTCACATTTTTTCAACAGAAACTGGCCCATAAAAATAATGTGTTGCATTACTTAATAAACGACACTCGTAGCAAGTATCAGGGGGAGCAGTTAAATAGTATGCCAAAAATACAGGGCGAATCCACTGAGAGTTTCGTGGATAGAATAAGAAAACTTAATGTCAATATGTATGAGTTGATGGAGAGTCTTAGCACGAATAAAATCCTTCAGCTTGAAGCAGAGCAAGGGGCACCACACGCGTTGCTGCGGGGGTTGTCGCCTGGTGCGTCAGTGAAGGTGTAGACAGAATGTCCTAATGATTTAATAGGAGCGCTAAGAATAGTGACAGCTTTAGAAGAGTTAGACACAGCGACTCTAGTCTCTAATATTACCGACCTGGGCGATCAGATCTTATACGGCGAGAATGCTGTCAGTTGGAGTGTAGATAATGTGAAAAGTATGGCATCAGGAGCGAGTCTGCAGCATAGAAGGTGTGGAATGGGAACAAGCTGCCGTTAACCCACAATAAGAGCTCCAGGGCCTCCGAGTGGCACCCTCAGTTCATCACAGCACGAATGAAATGGTAGGGATGGAATTTTTCTTAATGGGCTTAGGGGACAGAAGAGATCACAAGTTATTATTTGGACACAAATGTGCACGTCTCTGTGGCAAGTTTGGACCTCAAGGGAAAGAAACGAGTGAATCTACCCACGGCATAACATGAAAAGCTCATATTTTCTTGTGGACTTGGGACAGCGGCTCACACTGTAAATAATTGATATGTAACACCGCAGCTGTATCTTCAAAGCATTTATTACTCAAATAGCTAGGTCCTACCATTAACCAAATAAGTACTTGTAGTCATCGGCTCATGTATCATGAGATTTACACAGTAACTAAGGCCCTTGGACCGCTGTTCGTCAGAAGTGTACATTCCGAACGTGAATGATCACTGTGAACACACGGACATAATTCCACTGTGGTGAAAAAAACTCGTAGGATAACTTCCAATATTGTGTCGGACCTCCTTTTGCCCGTCGTAGTGCTGTAAATCGACGTGGAATGTTCTCAACAAGACGTTGGAAGTTCCTTGAAGAAACAATGTGCCATGCTGCCTCTGTAGTCGTTCGTAATTGCGAAATTTTTGCCCACGCAGGAGTTAGTGCACAAACTGACCTCTCGATTATGTTCCACAAATGTCCGATGCGATTCATGGTGAACGCTCTGGTGAGCCAAATCATTCGCTCGAATTGTCGAGAATGTTCTTAAAATCTATCGTGAACAACATTGGCCAAGTGACACAACACATTGTCATCCATAAAAATTTCATCGTTGGTTTGGAACATAAAGTCCATGAACGGCTACAAGTAGTCTCCAAGTAGCCCAATACAACCATTTCAAGCCAATGATCGGTTCAGCTGGACCAGACGACCCAGTACATTCCACGAAAATACAGCCGACACCATTATGGAGCCTCCACCAGCTTGCACAGTGTGTCTGCGCAACACTCAAACCCTACAATCAGCTATTAACAACTGAAATCGGGAATAATATGACCAGTCCACGGTTTGCCAATTGTCTAGAGTCCAACTGATTCACATTTTTCAGTGTCCTTTGGCTGGAGGATAGTTCCTTTGAAAAATTTTCTCATCCGTCGTCCGTTTCTTAGGAGTTTTGAAAATCTTTACTCAACGACATTACAGTTGAACTTTTTATTGCGTGTATGTCAGTCAACATCGACACCTCTGAATGGACTGTGTGTAATGACACATTCCGACGCAGAGACATACAATACCTTAAAGGCTGCGCCAAAGATTAAATTGAGAGGCATGTAGATTATAATCTTTGTAATGTTCACATTGGATTCTCTTTTGTTTCATACTCCAAGAAGGAGCTAAGAGACACTTTCGATTGTTGCCTTGTGGGGGATGGACGTAATTTTTGGAGTGTGCGGAAAGGCAGAAATATAGTTAGTAATTATGGTTTGTGCGACGAGCACAGCAACTCTTATGTGTTGTGAATAAAAAATAGTGAGAAGTATCTAAGTTTTACGAGAATTATTTAATGTGACGTAGCATTGTATTCCTTGGTTTCCACCGTCTTCGTGAAGTGAACCGATGCCGACTCAGGAAGATACACACGGTCAACAAAGAGAAGAACACCGATGGCGACTAAAGAATTAATATTGCGGCAGAAGGACTAATTCTACGTCTAAGGTAAGAACTCTGATTAAATCAACAATGACGTAGAATTCAAAATGTAATTAATCGGAATGGTAAATTATATTACAGGCATATTTCACGCAGCACTGAATTTGTTCGCATTCAAGCCGGTCAATACAGTCCGTAAAAAAAAAAAGCCTTTCAAAAATTCTAAAGTTACAGTTCCATGTCCATAATTTTCCTCTTTTCAAAAAAACCAAAAATTTAATTTTTTTTATTTATTTCGCCACACGTGAAATGTAAAAAACAATTCAATTACTGAATGATAAATTATTTGAAACTACGAACTGATAAAAAAGTGTGAACAAAAATTCCTTTGCAAGGATTATAGATAGACATCATTGTTGAACTGTATCAGCCAGAAAATTATTGCCACCTACCTAATAGCCGGTATGTCCACGAATAATAGCGGCGATGCGTTGTGACATGGAAGCAATGAGGTCTTGGTAGGTCGCTGGAGAGAGTTGGCACACGCACACGAATCACCTAATTCCCGTAAATTCCGGGAAGGAGCGATGAGCTCTGACGCCACGTCCAATCGAATCACAGATGTCTTCGATCGGGTTCAGATCTGGCAAGTTGGGGGCAAGCACATCAACTGAAAGTAGCCACTGTTTTACTCGAACCACTCCATCACACTACTGGCTGGTGGCATGGTGCATCATCTTTTTGAAAAATGCCACTGCTGAATGAGATTTTCACTCTGCAGCGGAGGGTGTGCTGGTATGAAACTTCCTGGCAGATTAAAACTGTGTGCTGGACCGAGACTCGAACTCGGGACCTTTGCCTTTCGCGGGCAAGTG
The DNA here is from genome assembly GCF_021461385.2 of Schistocerca piceifrons. Lineage (NCBI taxonomy): Eukaryota > Metazoa > Arthropoda > Insecta > Orthoptera > Acrididae > Schistocerca > Schistocerca piceifrons. Next base: position 546,427,217 of record NC_060141.1, on the reverse strand, counting down.
CTCTACCATCTGAGCTACCCAAGCACGACTCACGTACCGTCCTCACAGCTTTACTTCTACCAATACCTCGCCTCCTACCTTCCACACAGTTTTGATCTGCCAGGAAGTTTCATATCAGCGCACACTCCGCTGCAGAGTGAAAATCTCATTCTGGAAACATCCCCTAGGTTGTGGCTAAGCCATGTCTCCGCAATATCCTTTCTTTCAGGAGTGCCAGTTCTGCAAGGTTCGCAGGAGAGCTTCTGTAAAGTATGGAAGATAGGAGACGAGGTACTGGTAGAAGTAAAGCTGTGAGGACGGGGCGTGAGTCGTACTTGGGTAGCTCAGATGGTAGAGCATTTTCCCGCGAAAGGCAAAGGTCCCGAGTTCGAGTCTCGGTCCGGCACACAGTTTTAATCTGCCAGGATGTTTCAATGCCACTGCTGTCTGGAAACATGACCGTCATTAAGGGGTGTACGTGATCTGCAACCAGTGTACGATACTCTTTGGCCGTCACAGTGCCTTGCACTAGCTCCACTGGACCGATGGCTGCCCACGTGAATTTTCCACAGAGCGTAATGGAATCGCCGCTTGTTGTCTCTGTCCCACACTACAGATGTCAAGGAGATGTTCCCCTGGAAGATGACGGATTCGCGCCTTCCCATCGAGATGTTGAGGAAGGTATAGTGATTCATCAGGCCATGCAACGCTCTGCCATTGCGCCAACGTTCAGTGCCGATGGTCACGTGCTCATTTCAGTCGTAGTTGCTGATGGCGTGGTGTTAACATTGGCACATGCATGGGCCATCGTCTGCGAAGGCCAACTGTTAGCAGTGTTCTCTGCACCGTTTTTCGCACTTATACTCATTCTGCCGACCATTAAAGTCTGATGTTAGTTCCGACACAGTTCGCAACCTACGAGTCCGAAATTTGTAATGGTGGGTGGCCGTTGAATCCGACGACGTCTGGACTTGGTTTCAGCTTGGTTTCGCCACGTCTTGAAGACACTCACTACAGCACTCCTCGAACACCCGACAAGTCGAGCATTTTTCGAACTGCGCTTGCCGATCCTCCGAGCCATTAAATCCGCCCTCGATCAGACTCAGATAAATCGCGCGCCTTCCCCATTCTATATACGGACAGTATGCTCACAGGTACTACATGTACAGTACTTGTGTCTGACTGGTAACTCCTCGTCGGCTGACACTGCTATCGTCTGGACGGGTTGATTTTGATAGCAGGTCGATGGTCATAATGTTCTGACTTCTCAGTGTATGTCTCGACACTTAAAATATACGGTAGATGCATCATGGCCCATCCTAAGAAATGTTCAGCGATTTTTAATTTTTGAGTCTTTTAAATTTATGATCGCCTTTTGTTTAAGAGTCATGTAAACGGTAGCCCATTTCGCTAGCGCGAAGCTAATATGAAGCATCGACATCAGATAAACGCGCACAGTCCACCTCGTAGATTCGTTCTCTCACTGCATATTCTTGGTAAATAAGTACAAGGAGTGCAGAAATTTGTTAGAGTGGTAAGAAATATTTCTTTGTGGTATCGTTAAATCTGGGAAATCTACAAAATTGGAATCAGGAAATACTAGTGAGGAAGAATTTTATGACGGAGAGAGCAATACATCTAATCCGACAATGGAAGACATACGTCCTGATTCCATAGGAATCGAACTGGAACCCCAGTCACTACCCAAACGCTCGAAGCCTCAAATCTATTTCCTGAATTTTCTGAAAAACTTGCAAGTATAATGGATACAAATTTCAAACTATTAGCCAAAGAGCAATCTATCCAAACCGAGACAAATTAGCGCAAGAGAAATATGAGAAATATAGTCAAATTTATAGTCATTTAAAAAAATATTTCAACTGAAATTTCGGACTTGAAAAAATCAGAAATATACCAGAAGCAATCATGGAATTACCAGCTCATGTTTGTTCACCTCAGATCACTCAAACTGAAGCAAGCAAACCGGTTTGCAATTAACTACGAAAGTTAACAATCTGTTACAGACTGACTGTTAACGAAGATAAACAGTTGTAGGAACAATTCAGTGCTCAGGAAAAGAAATTTTAGGAAATGTTTTCGTAGTGGGTTAATGATAAAGATGCGGAGATTGACGAAAAGTTAGATACTGAACTAAGATTTACAGCTCAATCGGCTAGTGTCCAAGTAGCATCTGAACCGAGTATGAGCAGGTAGGAACTTAATACTGACTTTAACCAAATAAATTCTACCATAACAAAGGACTTCCTTGAGTGGCAGGCTGACGTGACCGCATAAATGAATGGCACATGTGGGGAATTGTTAACAGTAAAGAGTAGTGTGCATTGCACACTGTCTTTAATTTCTGGACCAGGTGACGTGTACACGGCATTTTGCGAAAAACACGGACAGATTGTCAGAAGATGCAGTTCACCACAGCCTACATTCGGGGCAATGCATCCCTCTGACCAGAGGAAACCATGGAAAACAGCACGGCTTACAAACAACTTGAATCTTGAAAAATATAATAGCAAGCAAGGTAGCCTGCGAAATTCTTTTTAACGGTACATAAACAAAACGCAATATATGGTGAACCGATTTCGAATAGAGACGTCCTAAGAATACCAATAGTAAATTTACCGTTCAGTATTTGTGAGAAGTTACGTCATGTCCCAGAATCCAACCTAGAACACTTCTTGTCAATATTAGACTCTACAGAGCGAACAGAGGAAAATTCGATGAGCAACTGCGGCAGTAGTGGCGTACAATCTGCGCGTTCCAGTGGCCACACCAACGATCATGGCCAAAACGCTGACCGTCGTGGCAATGGCACAACACAACATCCCTGATCTGTAAATAGTAACAGACCACAAAATGCTCAGAATTCGATGCATTTCAATAAGCAGCAGAGAAACATTAACTGGTTTAGCCCACGATATAATATGAACCACAATGGTCATCAGCGCAATCAATGGCAAGCTGAGTTTGGGAGTCAGTGGCAACATAATCTTCCGCCAGCTAATATAAATACCAATAACTCGAGCAACAGACAAAGCCTGATCACAGGCCACCTTCAGAATGGCGGCAACAACAACAGAATCATGCCGTACTCGTAGTGTGGAGGTGATGGAAGAATGCCCCTCCTTCCCGGCTAGTTCATCAAGCTAAGCACGACCTCATCACGTTCCCTGAAGTCAGTCGCAGTGTGGTGTGTGGGCACTAACCTAAACCAATCGGTTCATTTGTGTTTTACAGTGATGGCACTGATATCAGAGATGACATCTACTGTGTCTTTGAATTGTGGAAAGAGTAGTGTGACAAAATTGTTCAGGTAGGTATTGGTGTGCTAATTGGTGGAATTCCTACTACTGTAGTAATCGACAATGGTTCAATGTTTAATGTGATGGCAAGCAATTTTTTGAGGATAATTGGGACAACGAAAGATGCACGCTGTCAGCAAAGACTTGTGCCTTTTCTGGCGCTGTTGATGGTAGATCTCAAGGTATACAAATGCAGGCACAAATTAAGGTAGATTTTGGAAGCAGAGCCATATTTTGCACACTCTTATAGTTAAACAGTTTCATGGGCATGGATTTCTTGTGAATCGGGAGCGCAAGAATAGATCTCCCTAGTGGAAAGTCTTAGTTGATGATTGATGGTGAGAATTTGTGCTAGATTTATTGAAAAGTAAGTTCTGTCATAGTAGACTCTGTCAAGGTGAAAGTTAAAATGATAAATAGTAAGGTGCTGTACATCCACAGCAACCAATGTCACTCCGCAGGTGCTCCTACATCGCACTATTCTGCCAATGTAAAAAACTTCTAGGCTACTACTTACTGGAAAACCTTGGAGTTTGAGTGTCTGAATCATGAAGAGCGAGCTGAACTCGCAATTTTATTGTGAAGATATTTGCAAGTTTTTTTCTGAAAAACAAGATATAATAAAAGGTTGTCAATACCACGTGGAAGAAGTGCACCCCAAGACATACTGCTATGCAATATACTCCATCAGATGATCAAAGAGGCAGGCAGTGACAAGATAAAAGGTTTATACGACCATGAATATATAGAAAAATTCATTCAGTGACAATTAGATTTTATTACTAATTTTTATTTTATTTTTCACTATCATTTGTACTTTTCTATATGTTTAAATATTTACGTTTGTATTTTTATGTAAAGAGCTAACATCTTTAACAAGAGTGTACGAACCTTGTCTGAAAGTGCAGTATCTGTGTGGTCAAAACAAGAAAACAGAAACACAATTGACACATTCGTATGTATGTATGCAAGGTAAATCACTAAACCTGCACCGCAACAATTGTGAAAACATGCTATAGTACTTCGTGCACTATGGACTGGAAAACCACCATATTGGTACTACAGGTTCCTCCCAGTCCGCAGAGGAATGTCTTCTACCGTCGAAGTTGGCCTGTTAGTAAGCTGCGACACTTGTTCGCGTTCAGTGTTCCGTCTATGAAAATGGGCCTATAGGCTGATGGTTCACTATTATAAATAACTATAAATTGACAAATTTCAGAAATTAAAAATCACTGAAAGATTTTTAGGATGGGTCATGAACCATCTGCTGTATATTTTAAGTGTTGGGACATACACTGATCAACCATAACATTGACCACCGATCTACTATCGATGTAACCCATTAAATGGCATTCATTAACTTACAATAAGTGAATTTTTTTCTTAGAAGTTAATTTAAAAATATACCAAGGCAGCAATGACAGCCAATCAAGCAAAATTTCAAATTAATCGGACCAGGTGTTGTTAAGATGAAGGAAAAGGCACTGTTAAGATAAAGGAAAACCATACAAAGTTATTTGGTTTACAAATAAATTGAGTAAGGCAGAATCATGGCCAGTTAAAGAAAAGTTTCAGATTAGTTATCTAATGTCCCAGACAGCTATAAAAGTTAAACAGTTTAACAGCAATAGAAATTAAATGCATCATGCCAGTCTTCTAGGCCCATATAAGCAATTCAATATTAATACAATGAATTAGCAAACATATGCAGGGCAACAAGAACTTAAATGAGCTAAACAGCTCCGATTAGTCAGGTAATCCATTGATGATAAATGAAAGGAGAGACCACACAGATCAATCAGTTGATTAAAGCTTCCCTCAAAACTTAGTTGACACAACTGTTACACACTGTGGCTTAATAAGTTACGGGCTAGAAATCCATTACGAAAGAAATGTATAACTTCATTATTCCTCGGGTTACCACCAATTCCATCGGGCTCAGACACCTCACAGACACTGATCCGATCACAGACCACCGGATCATACACGACCCCCGGAAGCCCATTCTAGAACAAACTAATGTCTCGAATGAGAATCCGTGTGGCACTGGCCTAACAAAAGGATTTAGGGAGGTGCAATAAAATTTTACAATTGGAATACTGCAGTTATGTAAATAATAAGATATCGCACAGCGAAGACTGGGAAATGTTTGGCGACTTGAGTGAGCTTTAAGATACAGGTGGGAGCCGTACTCGAGGCCAAGCTACTTAAAGGAGTTGCTTAGAATGGTAGTTTCTGTTGCCCATACGTGGTTAGAATACCCAATGCCGCCCCAGACGAGCGGGCTATACAGTCAGCAAGTGTAAGAGAACTACCTAGAGGAAATAACCAAGCTCAAACAGTTGGCCGTTAGAAGACAGCTGCTAGCAAACTAAAACAAATTTTAAGTGCACTTAGCGCACACCAATCCGTCTTCGAATAGTGTTATATCTCACTCTACATAGCCCCAACATACAGCTGAATTTATTATCCAATTTTAAAATGGCAGTACTTACGACCGCCCAATTTTAAGCTGAATATGGTGATTCCTTTAAATAACATAAAGTACTTCGCTTACACCACTGAATACTTTAACAAATAGTCCAACAATTACCGCAGCAGAACCTTGAATTAGGCGCAAGTTTTTGACAATATTATCGCTTAAGGGCACGAACGCACAGATATTAATAGCAATACACCCAGCCTGCCAAACACTGAAGAATTCGCAAAACAGATCACTATTCATACATTGTCCATTCTCAAAATAGAATGATAGGACCCGCTTATCAAGGCGGCAGTTAAAATGGAGTTAAATCAGCTGACCTCCAGTAACGTCACGGTCACTTTTGATAAACAGAAGGTACCTAGCACCTTGCACTGATTACTGACAATAGATGAGTAGCAGACAGTACAGGAGTTACACTTCCAGTTTTTCTCACCAAACAGTAATTGCAGAATCAGGCCCTGATTTCAGGCCGATTTCTGTCCTCTCGCTGGTAGCTCTGATGCGGTACTAGTAGTACGTTTCACTGACGAAACTCTCTTGTCAGCAACAAGAATGACAGTTGCAAATAGATAATGAACTATTTAGTTAATTACAAGTTAGTATTAACGTAATATAAGTCTTTATTTTTATTTATTTATTTGCATACCCCAACTCTTGGACATAAGTACGGAACAAGGCACTCCGTCTTCAGGGCACAAGTGGCCCATCAGGACCATCCGACCGCCGTGTCATCCTCAGTTGAGGATGCAGATAGGAGGGGCGTGTGGTCAGCACACCGCTCTCCCGCTCGTTATGATGGTTTTCTTTGACCGGAGCCTCTACTGTTCGGGCGAGTAGCTCCTCAATTGGTATCACGAGGCTGAGTGCACCCCGAAAAATGGCAATCGCGCATGGCCTGGATGGTCACCCATCCAAGTGCCGGCCACGCCCGACAGCGCTGAACTTCGGTGATCTTACGGGAACCGGTGTATCCACTGCGGCAAGGCCGTTGAAGTATGGAATAAACCAGTGTTTTATTTCAACAAATGTCGTGCTGGGTTAGACTTCCTGATCCTTTTCATGATCCTCCTGCTATGTGTCAGAGAGTAATGATGTGTGAAAGAAATAAGAACTAGAAGCGTGTATGTAGCTCCGAAGATAGGTAGTAAGGCAGTAGTCTTCTCAATGCAGACTAAACAGTCTGTTTAGTGCAGAGAAGGCACCGGTAAGCCCTCAGCCAATGAGCGCGAGAGATTCGAGCAAGGGACTGTGGGTCCGGCCAGGAGCCCTGTGGCGTGGTAGTCAGATGGAGCGTGCTGGAGGGGGGACAAGCCGCGGAGGCGCTGCGGCTGCGGTATGGTAAGATACGATAACAATGCGATATTCTACTTGATACGTTTCTGGGCGTTGCAGTTACTTTCAGTCTAGGTGTAGGAGTACTGAAAGAGGCAACAATTGTTCTAATTTTGACAGACTAAGCTCTTTTCTAGGTCATAGTCATAACGGCCTTGTACTAGAATGAGCAAGTAGTTCTCGGGGCGTTAAGACGAACAGCAGATAGCAGTTCTGTCATTATAGTATAGATAATTTCAATTCGAGGTATAAATTTTGTATGGAGAAATTAATATTTAATGGTATTTTCTTTGTGATGTGCACCGTATGTTGGTGCGATTTTCCACGTGGCACCTTCAGTGTCCAGAGGAATGCATTCTGTGAGCAAATGAGGATAGAAAGTGGTGTAGATTAAGAATAGGAATTGTGTTTCCGTAAGTCTTACACTCCTGGAAATTGAAATAAGAACACCGTGAATTCATTGTCCCAGGAAGGGGAAACTTTATTGACACATTCCTGGGGTCAGATACATCACATGATCACACTGACAGAACCACAGGCACATAGACACAGGCAACAGAGCATGCACAATGTCGGCACTAGTACAGTGTATATCCACCTTTCGCAGCAATGCAGGCTGCTATTCTCCCATGGAGACGATCGTAGAGATGCTGGATGTAGTCCTGTGGAACGGCTTGCCATGCCATTTCCACCTGGCGCCTCAGTTGGACCAGCGTTCGTGCTGGACGTGCAGACCGCGTGAGACGACGCTTCATCCAGTCCCAAACATGCTCAACGGGGGACACATCCGGAGATCTTGCTGGCCAGGGTAGTTGACTTAAACCTTCTAGAGCACGTTGGGTGGCACGGCATACACGCGGACGTGCATTGTCCTGTTGGAAGAGCAAGTTCCCTTGCCGGTCTAGGAATGGTAGAACGATGGGTTCGATGACGGTTTGGGTGTACCGTGCACTATTCAGTGTCCCCTCGACGATCACCAGTGGTGTACGGCCAGTGTAGGAGATCGCTCCCCACACCATGATGCCGGGTGTTGGCCCTGTGTGCCTGATGCAGTCCTGATTGTGGCGCTCACCTGCACGGCGCCAAACACACATACGACCATCATTGGCACCAAGGCAGAAGCGACTCTCATCGCTGAAGACGACACGTCTCCATTCGTCCCTCCATTCACGCCTGTCGCGACACCACTGGAGGCGGGCTGCACGATGTTGGGGCGTGAGCGGAAGACGGCCTAACGGTGTGCGGGACCGTAGCCCAGCTTCATGGAGACGGTTGCGAATGGTCCTCGCCGATACCCCAGGAGCAACAGTGTCCCTAATTTGCTGGGAAGTGGCGGTGCGGTCCCCTACGGCACTGCGTAGGATCCTACGGTCTTGGCGTGCATCCGTGCGTCGCTGCGGTCCGGTCCCAGGTCGATGGGCACGTGCACCTTCCGCCGACCACTGGCGACAACATCGATGTACTGTGGAGACCTCACGCCCCACGTGTTGAGCAATTCGGCGGTACGTCCACCCGGCCTCCCGCATGCCCACTATACGCCCTCGCTCAAAGTCCGTCAACTGCACATACGGTTCACGTCCACGCTGTCGCGGCATGCTACCTGTGTTAAAGACTGCGATGGAGCTCCGTATGCCACGGCAAACTGGCTGACACTGACGGCGGCGGTGCACAAATGCTGCGCAGCTAGCGCCATTCGACGGCCAACACCGCGGTTCCTGGTGTGTCCGCTGTGCCGTGCGTGTGATCATTGCTTGTACAGCCCTCTCGCAGTGTCCGGAGCAAGTATGGTGGGTCTGACACACCGGTGTCAATGTGTTCTTTTTTCCATTTCCAGGAGTGTATGTACTTATTTTGTGAATTTTTTTACGTGTTGTGTTCGCGCCACGTGTCGTGCAAACAGAGAATGAGCGCAGCAGTAGTATCGGTTTTTCGCTTTTGTAGTGTTCTTTAGTGTTAAAACATTAAGATAAATTTTATGAAATGAGTGGGGCGCGATTTCTGCAAGTTTTCATTGCACGAACACTGACGGTTATTGCTCACACCACGTGTCATCTGAGCGTGACTCCTGGCTTAGTAGAGACATGGAAACTATACTTAATCACTCCAAGAACTCATTAGTGGAATTCTTAGTGTAAGCATTTTACGTCTCTCGTAATGTTTGAAAATTTTGTGATAGTTTTGTGTAAGAGAGCACCACGTTTACGATACTGGACGGTCTGACTAGGTGTTGAATTTTTACTTTGTTTGGATAAACACTCAGTATTTAAGTCCGGTACCGCTTGGCTGCTGCGGTCGCAAGTTCGAATCCTGCCTCGGGCATGGATGTGTGTAATGTCCTTAGGTTAGTTAGGTTTAAGTAGTTCTAAGTCAAGGGGACTGATGACCTCAGCTTTTAAGTCCCATAGTGCTCAGAGCCAATTGAACCATTTAATTATTTAGAATAACGATGGCCTTCAGCCATCCCTGTCGCGTTGAAACCAAAGGTTTTTCTGATGAGAGAAGCATCATTGCTTGCTTCTGCCACTTGCCCTAGCATCGGCTCAGTAGAGACAGCACAGATCGCAGCAGTTTCTGTAGAAACGCATTTTTAAAAATGGTTCAAATGGCTCTGAGCACTATGGGACCTAACATCTGAGGTCATCAGTCCCCTAGAACTTAGAACTACTTAGACCTAACTAACCTAAGGACATCACACACATCCATGCCCGAGGCAGGATTCGAACCTGCGACCGTAGCGGTTGCGCGGTTCGGACTTAAGCGCCTAGAACCGCTCGGCCACACTGGCCGGCGAAACACACTTTAATTCGCTTTACGGACTAATAAGTTGGATAACGTGTAATTCTTTTGTTCCGGTCTTTGATTTTGCTTATGGAACTCTCAACTTGCAGCCCACTGCATAGCCTGCTTGGTTTCTCGCATTTGCGCTTTGCGTATCCAATAGAATAGCGGCGCCTTGAGTAAATTTATGTGTGTGTGTGTGGGGGGGGGGGGGGGGAGAGGGGCATGTTTTAAATAAAGTTATTTGTTTGGTTTGAGAGAGAGAGAGAGAGAGAGAGAGAGAGAGCGCAGAATGGTCATCCCACCAACTTCCGCATAGTGTGCCCCACAGTAAAATGAAATAAGAGACCATTTGACCATTTACCTAGTTCATTTAGATTTGTGTGTAGATTCAAATGTGAGTAGAATCAAATGAAGGAGACTTTTGTTTAAAGAATAAATGTCAAATCTACCAGTCAAAATTATGAAGTGGTAACCGAAAATGATACCTCCATCTTAATCAAATCCACTCAACAACCAGAAATAAGCAATGAAAGATAGTTACAGCCCCCACAAAAATTTTTCATTGATAATAGTTGACATAGGCAGTATACTTATCAGGTTCAGACAGTAGTTTTATTCCCAGCTGATGTATGCCTATAGCATGCGGTTACCGCCTCCCTCCCGTATGTGTTGGTTCGATGTTAAAGGATCGTTATCCATTGTGCACATTATTTCCTTTAAAACTTACCAGATTCGTTTGGGGTTTAAATGAGTTACCTTGCAGTATATCGTACGAGAGGAACTTGGTTGCACAGTCCCATAAATAAAGAGAATTAGAACCATCTAATGAAGGTACAAGCATTTGCTGCATGCCTAGCAAATTAAAATTTTAGAACCAGTGGCAAGGAGGGGACGATACAGGAGGCAAAAACAAATATGTTTCGTGCGACAACCAGGTGTCGGAAACCCACATTGCGCGATCACTGAGCATACGTAGCTAATACACGAATGGAGCAGGTAAAAGACGTTGTGTCTAACGTTGTTACACCAAATGTTAGTTTGAGATAAACAGCGGGTCAGTAAACAGCGGGTAGTACCAGTGCTTACGTGATAGCTGCAGTATAGACATGTAGTAAGACACATGGGGAAAACTGCGAGACATGTACTTTATCTACGGTGTGGCGGAAAGCCCCTTCACGCTTCTTTCTCTGAGGCTACATGAAAGCCGAGATGTAGTCAGCGCCTGCTGACTCGCGGGCGGAATTGGTTTCAAGAATTCTTGCTGCCGCCACACAAGCACAGACACGTAACTCCCTACTGCGCCGATGACGGCTCTGCACTGAGGATAAAAGTGCTCATTTAACATGTATTGTACTAATAGTGATCAGAACAATAAAGTAATGAAAAATATTTAACACCACTCTACTCTGTCACACACAGTGACCTCCTACGTACTCAATACCCCAAAAATATACGTTTCCAGCACGTGATTGATTTACGAAATATATCTTCTTTCATGCCCTTCATCATCCCTATTAGTTTGGATACTGAGTTTTTGAACAATTCGTATTTTCGCTCGAAAATACGAGTTGTTGCTCCACTCGTTGTACCTCGTTATGAGTGGAAAATCGACGAACTTGTAACGTATTCCGTATTTATAAATGACGACGTGTTGTCCGTAGACAAGGTGTTCGAACATCCCAAAACTCAGTTAGATAATGGTTACCGAATTTCTGATCGACAGCGTGTGTGTGTATATGTATATGTCTTCTCTCTCTCTCTCTCTCTCTCTCTCTCTCTCTCTCTGTGTGTGTGTGTGTGTGTGTGTGTGTGTGTGTGTGTGTGTGTGTGTGTGTTAGTTGAACAGCTGTTCACAGCTGATCGCACTCTCATTCTTTTATGTAATATTCTCTGATTGATGCTTTTCAGTCCAGAAGACAGTCAGCATAATCCTTCCTAAGGAAGGATCTGAACTTTTTCTTGATTGACGAAGCCTGGCGCTTGAATAAAACTGTTATTGACGCATTCATGCTTCATCGTCTGTCTCCTAGGCTACCCACGTCGTAAATACCCTTCTGAAACTGAGCTCATCACGGATGATCTGATAGCAGATAAATCGCTACATAATTTATGGTTATTCGCTGGTCGGCCATAAGCACCAGTCTTCTAGTCAGTTCTAGAGTTTAGTGGGTTGCCTGTCCCCTCTTTGTCTATTGCTTTACACCCACAATTTTCAGCTATTTTCGAACCACATATACAGAATACTAGACGGTAGAACATTCTTATTGAAAATGGAAACCGAAAAATTTCAGCATCAATCGTATCCCAACCAGAGAAATTATGGTTAACTTTCTTCATTCTATCTTTTTTGTGATGGATCCATGTTTCCTTTGAAGACACAACCGCATAAACATTTCTCAATTCCGTAATCGGTTTTCACGGCACAGTAAACATCTTCAGGCTGCCAATAGATGAAAAGAAGAAAGAAAAAATCACTAAAGAAGCTACGAAACCTCCCGAGTAACTACCTACATAATGGTTAAAACGAAGTAAATCGTACTGCCGTGTATGTGCGTTCGCCCTCTGTACCGGCAACCGCTCTCACATCTGTGTAATGCGAGTGGCCTACCCGGTGAAGCCACAGGGGCCTCACCTGCAGACGACAGACAGAAGACGGCAAGGGCCACTGGGCCGACAGGAGGCAGCTTGAACCCCACCAGAGGGCACTGGCCCCGCCGACCTGATTAATTCTGTGGCGTCACGTGATACTAAATAGAGCCATGTGTAGATTTATACTATTTTCACTGTATGACGAATGGTTTCATAACCTATAGGTATATCTTCAGGTCATATTTGAGTAGAGAGTAAAACTACATAAGTAAAAGCACTAGTAGTCCACATAATCTACCGAACAAAGTAGACAATAAGGCGATGTACTCACAAAACTAATACTTCATGTCCAAAAATTCCCATGTATAAATGCGCGTCAAAACATGTCACTCCTATGTAAAACCTCGAATGAAATAGCAGATGGGCATGCCGTCCGAACGACGCATAAACACTGATACATCTCCAAAACACAGCCAAGAGACGGGCTCGGTCACCACATGACATCTATAACGTTATTTGTAGTTCAACTCCAGACAGAACTCAAACTTTCGTCTGTTGTTACAAACTTGTGTAAAATCTGTGATTATCACTGCCTACCACCCACAGTTCTTGTAACAATTTATTGAAAGAAGGAGCTTTTGTTTTATGTGTTCATTGATAAACTTGTTCTACGTTGTTTACCGGGCTGTGTTCTCATTTCACCTCCATCCGTGAGGGATATATCACGTAAACTAAAGGTTCATGCTGCAAGCGGCAGGTTGTTGTTGTTGTTGTGGTCTTCAGTCCAGAGACTGGTTTGATGCAGCTCTCCATGCTACTCCATCCTGTGCAAGCTTCTTCATCTCCCAGTACCTACTGCAACCTACATCCTTCTGAATCTGTTTAGTGTATTCATCTCTTGGTCTCCCTCTACGATTTTTACCCTCTACGCTGCCCTCCAATACTAAATTGGTGATCCCTTGATGCGTCAGAACATGTCCTTCCAACCGATCCCTTCTTCTAGTCAAGTTGTGTCACAAACTTCTCTTCTCCTCAATCCTATTCAATACCTCCTCATTAGTTATATGATCTACCCATCTAAACCTCAGAATTCTTCTGTAGCACCACATTTCGAAAGCTTCTATTGTCTTCTTGTCCAAACTAGTAATCGTCCATGTTTCACTTCCATACATGGCTACGCTCCATACAAATACTTTCAGAAACGACTTCCCTACACTTACATCTATACTGGATGTTAACAAATTTCTCTTCTTCAGAAACGCTTTCCTTGCCATTGCCAATCTACATTTTATATCCTCTCTACTTCGACCATCATCAGTTATTTTGCTCCCCAAATAGCAAAACCTCTTTACTACTTTAAGTGTCTCATTTCCTAATCTAATTCCCTCAGCAACACCCGACTTCATTCGACTACATTCCATTATCTTTGTTTTGCTTTTGTTGATGTTCATCTTATATCCTCCTTTCAAGACATTATCCATTCCCTTCAAGTGCTCTTCTAAGTCCTTTGATGTGTCTGACAGAATTACAATGTCATTGGCGAACCAAGTTTTTATTTCTTCTCCATGGATTTTAATACCTGCTCCGAATTTTTCTTTTGTTTCCTTCACTGCTTGCTGAATATACGGACTGAATAACGTCGGGGAGAGGCTACAACGCTGTCTCACTCCCTTCCCAACCACTGCTTCCCTTTCGTGTCCCTCGACTCTTATAACTGCCATCTGGCTTCTGTACAAATTGTAAATAGCCTTTCGCTTCCTGTATTTTACCCCTGCCACCTTCAGAATTTGAAAGAGGGTATTCCATTCAACATTGTCAAAAGCTTTCTCTACGTCTACAAATGCTAGAAACGTAAGTTTGCCTTTCCTTCATCTAGCTTCTAAGATAAGTCGTAGGGTCAGTATTGCCTTACGTGTTCCAATATTTCTACGGAATCCAAACTGATCTTCCCCGAGGTCGGCTTCTACCAGTTTTTCCATTCGTCGGTAAATAATTCGCGGTAGTATTTTCATCCGTGACTTATTAAACTGATTGTTCGGTAATTTGCACATCTGTCAACACCTGCTTTCTTTGCGATTGGAATTATTATATTCTTCTTGAAGTCTGAGGGTATTTCGCCTGTCTCATACATCTTGCTCACCAGATAGTAGAGTTTTGTCACGACTGGCTCCTCCAAGGCCATCAGTAGTTCCAATGGAATGTTGTCTACTCCCGGGGCCTTGTTTCGACTCATGTCTTTCAGTGCTCTGTCAAACTCTTCACGCAGTATCGTATCTCCCATTTCATCATCATTTACATCCTCTTCCATTTCCATAATGCTGTCCTCAAGTACGTCGCCCTTGTACAGACCCTCTATATACTCCTTCCACCTTTCTGCTTTCCCTTCTTTGCTTAGAACTGGGTTTCCATCGGGGCTCTTGATAGTCATGCAAGTGGTTCTCTTTTCTCCAAAAGTCTCTTTAATTTTCCTATAGGCAGTATCTAGCTTATGTCCAGTGATTATGCCTCTACATCCTTACAGTTGTCCTCTATCCATTTCTTATGAGCCATTTTGCACTTCCTGTCGATCTCATTTTTGAGACGTTTGTATTCATTTTTGCCTGCTTCATTTATTGCATTTCTATATTTTCTCCTTTCATCAATTAAATTCAATATTTCTTCTGTTCCCCAAGGATTTCTACTAGCCTTCGTCTTTTTACCTACTTGACCCTCTGCTGCCTTCACTACTCCATCTCTCAAAGCTACCCATTCTTCTTCTACTGTATTTCTTTCTTCCATTCCTGTCAATTGTTCCCTTATACTCTCCCTGAAACTCTCTACAACCTCTGGTTTAGTCAGTTTATCTAGGTCTCATCTCCTTAAATTCCCACCTTTTTGCAGTTTCTTCAGTTTTAATCTACAGTTCATAGCCAATAGATTGTGGTCAGAGTCCACATCTGCCCCTGGAAATGTCTTACAATTTAAAACCTGGTTCGTAAATCTCTGTCTAACCATTATATAATCTATCTGAAACCTCTCAGTATCTCCAGGCTTCTGCCATGTATACAACCTTCTTTTATGATTCTTGAACCAAGTGTTAGCTATGATTAAGTTATGCTCTGTGGAAAATTCTACCAGGCGGCTTCCGCTTTCATTTCTTAGCCCCAATCCATATTCACCTGCTACGTTTCCTTATCTCCCTTTTCCTACTACCAAATCCCTATCACCCATGACTATTAAATTTTCGTCTCCCTTTACTATCTCAATAATTTCTTTTATTTCATCATACATTTCTTCAATTTCTTCGTCATCTGCAGAGCTAGTTGGTATATAAACTTGTACTACTGTCGTAGGCGTGGGCTTCGTGTCTATCTTAGCCACAATAATGCGTTCACTATGCTGTTTGCAGTAGCTTACCCGCACTCCTGTTTTTTTATTCATTATTAAACCGACTCCTGTGTTACCCCTATTTGATTTTGTATTTATAACCCTGTATTCGCATGACCAAAAGTCTTTTTCCTCCTTCCAGTGAACTTCGCTAATTCCTACTATATCTAACTTTAACCTATCCATTTCCCTTTTTAAATTTTCTAACCTACCTCCTCGATTAAGTGATCTGACATTCCACTCTCCGATCCGTAGAACGCCAGTTTTCTTTCCCGGAGATCCGAATGGGGGACTATTTTACCTCCGGAATATTATACCCAAGAGGACGCCATCATCATTTAACCATACGGTAAAGCTGCATGCCCTCGGGAAAAATTACGGCTGTAGTTTCCCCTTGCTTTCAGCCGTTCGCAGTACCAGCACAGCAAGGCCGTTTAGGTTAGTGTTACAAGGCCAGATCAGTCAATCATCGAGACTGTTGCCCCTGCAACTACTGAAAAGGCTGCTGCCCCTCTTCAGGAACCACTTGTTTGTCTGGCCTCTCAACAGATACCCCTCCGTTGTGGTTGCACCTACCGTACAGCTATCTGTATCGCTGAGGCACGCAAGCCTCCCCACCAATGGCAAGGTGCATGGTTCTGGGGGGTGGGGGGGGGGGGGGGGGGGAAGCGTCAGGTAGAGATCGAAATTTCGTTGGTGGAGTGAGATCTTCTTGTCTATTCATATGTCTCTATATTCACGAAAGGAATATCTTCTTCAGCGGATTATTTAGTTACATTGCTTATTCCTCCCTCGTACGCACAGATAGTGACACAGTTATTAAACGAACAACCCTAGGGCGTCTCAAATCGCGGCGGCAAAACGTTAACAGTTAAATTGGACTTAAAATGGATACTTTAAGATCTGTGAGCACTTATTCGATACAATGAAACGAATCTCTTTTACTGCAAGCTCTTTGCTTTCCATATTTTGGGAGGGAAAGATGTGGACCAAAACAAATAAAAAAGGCTGGCACACATCAGCTCTAAAACACATACATCAAGACCTATGAGCACTTGTTCAATAGAAGAGATGTCTTTTACAGTAGCGAAGATCAACAAGTGGTCATAGCTCTTAAAGCATGCATTTTAGTGCCCTTGTATACTGCACATTTGATATGTAAGACAGCAGGACACATGCTGCTGGCGTAGAAGGACTAATCCCAAGTGGAGGATACACCAAAAGACTTGAAGAGTTTGCACTGGTGGCATTCGTAGAACAATCAGATAACTCGTGGTTTTACAGACAAGCTCAGCAAACAGAACGATCAGAATAAATACTTAAACAGACATTAATGAAAGCAAACAGTTAAGCACAATGTAATTTTACAGGCATGCTCAGCGCTCTGAATGCAAAAACAGACTCAAGTCCAAAGTTTAGACAGAGGGTCAGTTTAAGCAAAATTTTACTTGAGACGGTTAGATAAACATTATCGTACAGACAGACTCAGAAATTTAAATACAAAAAGAAATTCAATCCAGTGTTTACTGAGAGATTAATTAAAACAGTATTTAATAAAAAATTCCAGTGCAATAATCGAAAATTACATGAACATAAATCCATAACTTCATTCAAAATTTAAAAGGGAGGCATCTTCCTCACCATGGCAAGAACAATATAGGACATGTTTGTCATGTGGCAGTCCCCTTAATTGATCTAGGTGCCAGGCTCCTCATAGAATAACTTCAGCAATTTTACACAAATAGGTTGAGTCTGTGATCAAGAAGGGTAGTGGCCAGAAGAGCAGCTCGCACGGAGGCGACACACTTTGTCTCGTCGAGATCCAGCTCCGCCGTACAACTCGCAGCTCCTGTGAAGTGTTGCAACAGCCACTAACTACTCTAAGGTCACCACTCTCGCCCAGTCGCACCCTCGCCTGCGATGCTCCGCCAAGGCTTACTGCTCCTTCACACACGCGGCCGTTCCGCCGGCAGCTTGCGCTGCCCTGTCTGTGTCTCTCCCTGGCTGTCCACCAGCTTTCCTCTGCAGGCAGGAAGGTAGGGCAGAGAGTGTGTTGCTGTACAGTGATACGGTTGTTCTCATCAGAATTGACAACGATAGTTCAGGCTGAGGATGTAGAAATATAGTAACGATAATAAATTGTGAGAGGATATTGAACGAGTAATTCAGTACACCAAGGGAGATGAAAATCTAATAGTCATGGGAGACTGGAATGCTTTTGTAGGGGAAGGAATACAACAAAGCGTTACGGAAGAATATAGGCGTGGCACGAGGAATGAGAGACGAGAAGGATTAAATTTCAGCTAGTAATAACGAATACTCTGTTCAAGAACCACAAGAGGAGGAGGTATATTTGGAAAAGGTTGGGAGATACGGGAAGATTCCAGTTAGAGTACATCACGATCAGGCAGAGATTCCGAAATCAGATACTGATAAGAGAACTGAAGCGTTTGAGATGTGTATTTGAGATGGAACATACGGAAAACGCTGACAGGAAGAACGGACGGTATATTAGGACATCTGTTAAGACATCATGGAATCACTATCATGGTACTAGAAGGAGCTTTAGAGGCTAAAACTGTAGAGGAAGACAGAGATTGGAACATATACAGCAAATAATTGAGGACATAGGTTGCAAACGCTACTCTGAGATGAAGAGGTTGGGACATCAGTTCATCAGAAGACTGATGACTCAAAAAAAAAAGTTAGAGACGTATTGGGACATCAGTTCTGCTACTACCTACGTACGCCTCTGTCGGTGAATGTAAACTACATAGACACATTACTGAATGCTCCATAACAGCCGAATCTTGTCTTCTGGTATTCTGTGCAGAATCTCTAGTGCATTTTCGATCGTATCAGCAGTGCGATTTTAATTTTTCAAGTGTAGAAAGAAGCTTGACCGATTATATTCACTTTAATGTGTTCTTTATATCTCATGTAAAAATTTCTTCCTGTTTGGCCAATGTGAAAGCTATTACAGCTGCGCTTCAGTGTGGAACCGCGCGACCGCTACGGTCGCAGGTTCGAATCCTGCCTCGGGCATGTCTGTGTGTGATGTCCTTAGGTTAGTTAGGTTTAAGTAGTTCTAATTTCTAGGGGACTGATGACCTCAGATGTTAAGTCTCATAGAGCTCAGAGCCAATTTTTTTATTGCAGCTGCCACATGTGATTCTATATATGCCTGGTTTATCACATTTCGAAGTTCTAGTAAAGGCGGAACATAATTTTATGAAAACTGATATTGGTTCGAAAGGCTAGCTGAAGATCTGTGGCTTTAAAAAGTGCATTAATTCTGTTGGAGATTTAACCAAGGTAGACTGCTGGTATGTAAATTATTTTCTATGTCGAGGATGATTCTGGAGTTAGGCATATTTCGCTGTCTATTGTGTTCTGCTTTGGTGTTTTACGTTTGTAGTATAATTATGTGACTTTGTTGGGGTCAAAATCATTTCCATTGGCTATATAAAGAAGTGTGTTAAGTTATTTTTGAATTGCTGGCTTGTCTAATGGCAGATTACTTAATCTATTAATCACTACATGGAAAAATGCTAGTTTATGAGCCATTGGATGACAGGAATTGGCACTTCTATAGGTATCTAATGAGTGACGATTATAATTTTTGCCAATTGTGAGGTCTAGACACTTAATGGTATTGTCTTTCTCAATTTCCATAGTGAATTTTGTTTTAGGGTGCATTTGGTTGAGTTTTTGGCGGACATTTTCGATATCTACTTGACTGCATTCTACCAACATCAGGGTAGCATCTGCATACCTAAAATATTTTACAGTGAACACATAGTGTGTTGTGGGGCGATCACTCTGTTGTATAAATAATTCAAAAGCCAAGATCGCTTAAGTACTGTTCACTGGATGACCGGATTCAACACACTAAAGGTACCATCATAGGATCTGAATGTAGCTTAACATTTATAAACGTAATATCCAAATGGTTTATAAATGTTAAGCTACATTCAGATCCGATGATGGCACCTGTAGTGCCTTGAAACCGGCCATCCAGTGAACAGTATTTAAGCGATCTTGGCTTTTGAATCATTTATACCTAAAACAGTATACAATTTAGTTGATAGTACGCCAGTCTAAGTTAAAGAATTTCTTTTCCAGAGAATTTAGAAAACTATCGACTAATGTGACTACTGTACTGTTACCCGTGGTTACTCCAACGGCTTGGGTGTAAATTTTGTTGATATTTTCAAAATAATTTTGTGATAGTGCTATTTCTAAAAGAATTGTAATTTTAAGTGTTCTAGCCATTGATATCGTCCTATATTATAACAGGTTATATTTTATTATTTAGATAGTTTCCTGTACTGGCGCATTGATATATAAATTACTGAAATCGAATGAAATAAATTTACCATTATACGGTATTTGTATGTATTTTCTATCTCTTCCCAGAGTACGCAAATTTTTGATTGTGTACGTTTTGTTGAAAGTATAATGTTTTGTTATCAGTGTGTTTAGTTTTTCGCTTATCAAATTTGATGGGCTATTTATGCAATTAATTATGGGCCGAATCGCAACAGTCGGTTTATGTGTCTTCGGTTGGGCTCGTAATTTTGGTGTAGTTGGATTCGTTACCATGTTGGTTCTTTTTTCATGTTCAGTGAGAATGGTATTACAGCTTTTAATGGCTTTCTCTATTTTAGCTGCATAACTGTTGGTAGAGTTGAGTGGAAATTCTGTGATACTGTTAGATTTAAAGAATAACATGTCCTTATCTATATAGTCGTTTTTGTTAAATATGACCACACCATTTCCTTTATCAGCTTCTAATGCTATAGCGTCACTTAATATCAGTTTATGGTTTATGTAGTTCAGAATTTTCTTTTCTGTCTTGGAGTGGTATTTGTATGCATTCTGTTTGCTTAACGTGATATATAAAGATCACATTAGAGAGAGCGAATATAATCAGTCGAGCTTTTTTCTACACTTGAAAAATCAAAATCACACTGCTGATACGATCGAAAATGCGTATACAGATTCTGCACAGAATAAGAAAAGATTTTGCAGTGAACAATCTCGAAGAATTTTCAATCTGGTTGTACAAGAGAAAATACTCACAAGAAATATGAAACGAACATACAGAATTTAGAGACAAGTACTACCTGAGAAACTTCATTGAATATTTAGAGCACGAAAATGGGTAAATCGGAAGTCACTTATGCAACAACCAAAGACTATTGTAGCAAATTTTAGATAGTAAAATAATATCGCTGTCCATCAACACAATCTTTGTAAATGTGTGGGGTCGTAAGAATGGAACTGTCAAACTGCTGTCACGTAATTAACATCTTGTTTTCAACATCTTGACATCATTTACCATCTTATTACCGCAGTGATAGTTATAAAATAGCCCACTAACGACGTAATATGGACGTTAGATCAATCTAGACGTGAGTACAATACATCTACTTTAACATAAATGACATTGGATTCTATGCCTGTTCTCACCAAAATTGTACTTGCAGGTACGTGAAAATGGCTATAAAGCCGAACCAGTCTGTCGTAAATAAAGATTACTTATTATAAGAACTATCTGGTGCACTCACTCTAATAATCATAGGGTTCAGATTTTGTTGCAACAATGTCAAAAGCTCTTTCACAATCTATGAATCAAAGTGCCAAATCAATTCGTATTCATTGCTCTGTTTTATAATTGCGTTACCAACTCGAGAGTGGTGCATTGAACTGTATCCGCTACTGAAGTTAAAATGTTCTCTGTTTAATGAAAATTCATTGTTTCTATATAAATATGATTTGTGCGGATACGGTCTGTGTACTACGTAGCGGTGGATGGTAGGCCTATAGATTTCTCTGCCTTGTTTGTCACGTCTGTTAATTATTATGACATATTTTCAACTTGGAGAGCTGTCTTCCTCCACAGATATTTTGTAAATACACTGCAGGCTAATGAAATTGTAACGCCATTAAGGGCAGCAAGTAATGGAAGTGTGTGTATACAGTATAACAGGAAGAATACATTATTCAATCTGTAACTAATTCAAGACTATACGAAGTGTGAAATTTAGAAAATGTGAAATTTAGAAAACACATCTGGCCGTCTGGAGGCAATAATGACTCTAACCAGTCTTGGCATAGACTCAGATTACAAAATTCCAAGCATCTCCATTAAGAATTTATAAAACTGCACGGCCACTCTGGCCGCCAATGTCAGTTGAATGGTATGTATTGGAGGTTTACATTTTATTGCTGTTGACTTTTTTTTTTTTTTTTTGCTATAACGATCACTATTAGAATGTTGTAATTTCTACCATACGTAAAAACAAATTTTGTTTATTTATCAGGTCATCAAGTGGTGGGATAATCCCAAAACATGTCATGACAAGAAACGGTAATGAAATACACAAATTATCAGTGTGAGAAACTTGCCAGCATTTTAAATTCTATTTAATAATTATTGGTATTACAAAACACGTAATTAACATTTCCCTGCATTATTAGTGTGTTGAAAACAATGGCCTCACTACATGATGCCATTATCAGGCTGTCTTACGGGAGTGCCACACTGTAAGATTACAGTAGACTTGCAAATACCGGAGGGAAATAAAAAAAATCTGTCTAGTATCGTCTTCTAAAGACATGTATGTACCTACACAAAACATTGAGAAGTTACACCAATTTCCCACTTTTTTGCTGCTACCATCACTGTGATACGAATTGGAGAAGTAAGCTCATTATTTAAAACAAAAAATGCCAGTAGGAATCCTTTGGTTGCACATGCCCCTGCCAGTGTTGCCACCACAGGGGCTGCCGCACCACTCACACCAGTATGTATTACTGTGATCACAATGGCTGCCACTTCACATGTGAGAGGCCTCCTTCGCCAGTAGCCATGCTTCAAATAACAGAATTAACGCCCCCTCCACGCATGCATGTCACTGCTTGCCCATCCATTACCGCTCTCTTCTGAGATGAAGATGTGCAAAGAGGACATCGTATGTAGAGAGTCATAACTTCTAAGAGCTTTGTAACTGTAATACTTACTGAAATGAGGTCTTATAACATTCCATCACTCTTATTCTCCGTACCAAAACCTTGACAGCGGCCATTTTTACGTCAGCTGTACTATATTTAAATGAATAGTAACAGAGACACCAGTATCATTGCAGTAGTGCGCCACTCTAGGCACGGGCTGTTCTGCCTTAGAACACTGTCACATAGAATTCATGTTTCCTCAACCCACCTAACGAGCAGTACATGTTAAACAAATTTCCCCACTATAGAACTTCAACGTATACTGCGCTTTGGTGACGTTCTTTAAAAAAACACATGACACTCCTGCTACTGCTATCACTTAACATCGGTCCCTGTTCTGTTCACAATTGCGTGTTGAAAAATTGTCAGTAAAGTCAATTATTAGTTATAAATTCTCGATACAGATGTATGCAGATGTATGTGGAAGTAATTAGGAGTAATATATGCCCCCCAAAATACGTCCTCCAATTTTTGCAACCGTTGAGCACTCCCTGATCCATAATGCTTCTCTTGTAGCTCCTACCAGTGGAGTTTGTTTAACAACTTGTACCGACTAAACGATGCGTTGACAAAACGCATCACTCTTCGTTGGACGTTTCATTAATATAACGTGATAAGAGTCCTAGAGTGACGAGAAATTTCAAAAATGAGTCGAGTAAATGTTTCGTAAACCACTTCTTTTGTGGGTAAAATTCTCCTCAGATTGATATTTCTTTCTTCCTACTATTTGCTTTATGTAATCATTCCAATTTAGATCGCACTGGCTGGTTACAATGATTTTACAATTTTTACCGTTTCTGATGATTCATCATCAACAGTGTAATAGATCAGTCGTAGGTCTCTTCGCCTATTTATATGCTGCATGTTGGATTTAACTACGTTCAGCTTCAACTCATTTCTAACGCCGTCAAATGTTTGCAGGTCTTCCAGTAAATCGCTACAGCCTACAGGTATTGCATCCGTCCCACGGTTAGCAGCATCGACTGCAAACAGTCTAAACTCAGACATTTATTCCACAAGCCACTGAGCAGTGCGTGGAGGGGTAGAGTGTTATCAATTTTCGGTTCTATTCCAAATTTTTAGTATTCGAGGAAGAAATGATTCTCTATAAACTTCTGTAAGTACCACGACCTCTGTTATCTTATTCTCATGACTGTTATACAATGGGGACTGATGGAGCTTCCGACACCATCCTTTGAATCATGTACACTGATATGGCTGCTTTGCAGGTCAGTCACAACCAAACACGATATCTGATTTTACCAGTAGTAGAATTTTGAGACCCACTTCTTTCATACTTGTTACGTTTCCATAAAATGTAATAACAGTGGGAACACTAACAGTTCAGGTTGCCTCTTTCACTACGACATTTGGGTAACAAGATGTACACTGTCCAGTCTACAAGCTATTCTTTGATGCGATTAGGCAGTAATAGCCCTCCCAATACTGCCATTTAAACAAACGGTGTGATAAACTAAATTCATGAAGACTGTACTTTTAATGGAACATTTGTTAATGGTGAAAATATAGGGAAAAATGCATTATTAGTTCTCTAGAGCAGCGACCAAAGAGACCTTTCTGGGGCACCTTTAACTATACACTGGACCACTGTTTTCCCATTAGGAGTTTACATTCTTAAATTGCAGTAGTACTATTCGACATATTCTCCAGTTTCAATTCTACCCTCAACCTCCGGTTTACTTTTGTGTACGCATAACATGTTAACTACACTTGAAGTAGATAGTTTTAATAGGTAATGATTTAAATCTATTTGACCCATCCGTCCTTTTTTCTAAGACCTGTGGAATAACGTTGTTTATGGGAACCATTCATAATTTGGTAATGTCTGCATTTGATTGTACTGAGGAGAAAATGTCATAAAGCGATACATGTTGCAAATCCCAAACCTATTTGAGACGTTTTGGTGATCGTGATCTGTGATTAGAGATCTGTAATGATACATTTGTGTTATGACAATCATTCTGTGTCTGATTTAAACACACACTACTACACTTGATTCACTAAGGGAGTAAATAGGATTGTATACTTATTAAAGTAGTAGCCTTGGTTGCTATTCAGTGTGATATGTCACTCTGAAGTAAACGTCATGTTTCACCCAAGCAACTGTCAGTGTTAGGATAACCTCATCGTGCTATTATGCGGTGCTGGGAACATGAACGGTGGAAACACACTCGAGGATGAACTGAGAGGTGATTCACCTAAAATTTTTTCTTCTAAGAGATTACTACCTGTTCCAGCTGCCACCTTATTCTGAAGTGTGTTTGGTGGTGCAGTTATTCAGAAGTTTTAGGTCCCGACGTACCGTCTGGAGTCTTGGTATCACAGATCAATGTTCTGGACAATGTTGTTATTGTTGTTGTGGTCTTCAGTCCTGAGACTGGTTTGATGCAGCTCTCCATGCTACTCCATCCTGTGCAAGCTTCTTTATCTCTGAGTAACTACAGTAACCAACATCCTTCTGAATCTGCTTAGAGTATTCATCTCTTGGTCCCCGTCTACGACTTTTACCCTCCACGCTGCCCTCCAATACTAAATTGGTGATCCCTTGATGCCTCAGAACATAAGCTACCAACCGATCCCTTCTTCTTGCCAAGTTGTGACACAAACTCCTCTTCTCCCCAATTCTATTCAGTATCTCCTCATTAGTTATGTGATCTACCCATCTAATCTTCAGCATTCTTCTGTAGCACCACATTTCGAAAGCTTCTATTCTCTTCTTGTCCAAACTATTTATAGTCCATGTTTCACTTCCATACATGGCTACACTCCATACAAATACTTTCAGAAACGACTTCCTGATACTTAAATCTATACTCGATGTTAACAAATTTCTCTTCTTCAGAAACGCTTTCCTTGCCATTGCCAGTCTACATTTTATATCATCTCTACTTCGACCATCATCAGTTATTTTGCTCCCCAAATAGCATAACTCATTTGCTACTTTAAGTGTCTCATTTCCTACTCTAATTCCCTCAGCATCACCCGACTTAATTCGACTACATTTCATTATCCTCGTTTTGCTTTTCTTGATGTTCATCTTATATCCTCCTTCAAGGCACTGTCAATTCCGTTCAACTGCTCTTCCAAGTCCTTTGCTGTCTCTGACAGAATTACAATGTCATCGGCGAACCCCAAAGTTTTTATTTCTTTTCCATGGATTTTTATACCTACTCCGAATTTTTCTTTTGTTTCCTTTACTACTTGCTCAATATACAGATTGAATAACATCAGGGAGAGGCTACAACCCTGTCTCACTCTCGTCCCAACCACTGCTTCCCTTTCGTGCCCGTCGGCTCTTATAACTGCCATCTGGTTTCTGTACAAATTATAAATAGCCTTTCGCTCCCTGTATTTTACCCCTGCCAACTTTAGAATTTGAAACAGAGTATTCCAGTCAATATTGTCAAAAGCTTTCTCTAAGTCTACAAATGCTAGGAACGTAGGTTTGCCTTTCCTTATTCTTTCTTCTAAGATAAGTCGTATGGTCAGTATTGCCACACATGTTCCAATATTTCTACGGAATCCAAACTGATCTTCCCCGAGGTCGGCTTCTATCAGTTTTTCCATTCGTCTGTAAAGGATTCGCGTTAGTATTTTGCAGCTGTGACTTATTCAACTAATAGTTCGGTAATTTTCACATCTGTCAACACCTGCTTTCTTTGCGATTGGAATTATTATATTCTTCTTGAAGTCTGAGAGTATTTCGCCTGTCTCATACATCTTGCTCACCAGGTGGTAGAGTTTTGTCATGACTGGCTCTCCCAAGGCCGTCAGTAGTTCTAATGGAATGTGGTCTACTCCCGGAGTCTTATTTCGACTCAGATCTTTCAGTGCTCTTCACGCAGTATCATATCTCCCATTTCATCTTTCTCTACATCCTCTTCCATTTCCGTTACATTGTCCTCAAGTACATCGCCCTTGTATAGCCCCTCTATATACTCCTTCCATCTTTCTGCTATCCCTTCTTTGCTTAGAATAGGGTTTCCATCTGAGCTCTTGATATTGATGGAAGTGGTTCTCTTTTCTCCAAAGGTCTCTTTAATTTTCTTGTAGGCAGTACCTATCTAACGCCTAGTGAGATACGCCTCTACATCCTTACATTTGTCCTCTAGCCATCCCTGCTTAGCCATTCTGCACTTCCTGTCGATTCTCTAGCCATCCCTGCTTAGCCATTCTGCACCTCCTGTCGATCTCATTTTTGAGACGTTTGTATTCCTTTTTGCCTGCTTCGTTTACTGCAATTTTATACTTTCTCCTTTCATCAATTAAATTCAATATTTCCTCTGTTACCCAAGGATTTCTGCTAGCCCTCGAATTTTACCTACTTGATCCTCTGCTGCCTTCACTATTTCATTCCTCAAAGCTACCCATTCTTCTTCTACTGTATTTCTTTCCCCCATTCTTGTCAATCGTTCCCTAATGCTCTCCCTGAAGCGATCTACGACCTTTGGTTCTTTCAGTTTATCCAGGTCCCATCTCCTCAAATTTCCACCTTTGAGCAGTTTCTTCAGTTTAAATCTACAGTTAATAACCAACAGATTGTGGTCAGAGTCCACATCTGCCCCTGGAAATGTCTTACAATTCAAAACCTGGTTCCTAAATCTCTGTCTTACCATTATATAATCTATCTGATAACTTCTAGTGTCTCCAGGACTCTTCCATGTTTACAACCTTATTTTATGATTCGGAACCAAGTGTTAGCTATGATTAAGTTATGCTCGG
This sequence comes from Schistocerca piceifrons, assembly GCF_021461385.2. Lineage (NCBI taxonomy): Eukaryota > Metazoa > Arthropoda > Insecta > Orthoptera > Acrididae > Schistocerca > Schistocerca piceifrons. The sequence goes on along the minus strand of NC_060141.1, from coordinate 546,399,605 downwards.
TGCAAAATTCTACCAGGCGGCTTCCTCTTTCATTTCTTAGACCCAATACATATTTACCTACTATGTTTCCTTCTCTCCCTTTTCCTACTGACGAATTCCAGTCACCCATGACTATTAAATATTCGTCTCCCTTCACTACCTGAATTATTTCTTTTATCTCGTCATACATGTCATCAATTTCATCATCATCTGCAGAGCTAGTTGGCATATAAACCTGTACTACTGTGGTAGGTGTGGGCTTCGTATCTATCTTGGCTACAATAATACATTCACTATGCTGTTTGTCGTAGTTTACCCGCATTCCTATTTTTTATTCATTATGAAACCTACTTGTGCAATATCCCTATTTGATTTTGTATTTATAACCCTGTATTCACCTGACCAAAAGTGTTGTTCCTCCTGCCACCGAACTTCACTAATTCCCACTATATCTAACTTCAACCTATCCATTTCCCTTTTTAAATTTTCTAACCGACCTGCCCGAATAAGGGATCTGACATTCCACGCTCCGATCCGTAGAACGCCAGTTTTCTTTCTCCTGATAACGACGTCCTCCTAAGTAGTTCTCGCCAGGAGATCAGAATGGGGGACTATTTTACCTCCGGAATATTTTACCCAAGAGGACGCCATCATCATTTAATCATACAGTAAAGCTGCATGCTTCTATATTTTAGAAAGTCTTTCTCAAGGATGAGGTAATCCATTCCCCACTTTATTACTCAGAGCATTGCCTCTTTGCCACTGATTCCTTTGCTTATAAAACAAGTAAAGTGCACATTTTTTAAGGAAAGAGGGCGATGCTACTATCGTAAAAAGTATCATGCATATGTCACTGTAATGCACTCTCCATACAACATACAGTTAAGCAGTTGGGATTTGCAATGGATGTATTATACTACTGCATACTCCTAAGGTTTTCGAAACAATATTTTCCACCAGTAGATTTGTTTGCCACAATTTCAATGTAACATAGAGATGTATGGAGTAAATTACCACAATACTTTTGGCTTACCTGTAACAGAGAATACTATCGGAAATGCTAAGAGAATCTGCTATAAAAATCGATTTTGATAAAAATATATAGCGAAGTTTTTAGCATTGTATACTTATTAAATGGTAGATATGTTTCTCAAATGGGCTTCACCTTAACAAACATAAAATTTGTTATTCGAAAAGTGTACAGTACCACCAACGATTTGTAAGTAGTAGCTTAGTACCATACTAGGAGTAGGAATTCACGACATTTAGTAAGGTCGATAAGACATCAATTTACATATCTCTTTCCTGTGCATGGTGCGGACTCCACACCCCAAACTACCTACTTAGGAATGAAATTGTATGACATATATTTATTTAAGCACTCTTTTCAGTAAATTTTTAATGTGAGGCCACATATCACGTAGGCATCTGTATATAACAAATTAACTACAAGTCAAGGTTCTGCCAGCCAAACGTTATCAGTTTTAGTTACCCTAGCATGATGATTACGACTATGTACAGATGACATTTATACAGAATAAATAAGAACTAAAGTGATATTATAGTGTGTAGGCCATTGTTTTTAGCACTTTAACAATGGTGGGACAAGTTCGTCGTGTGTTTTCTAGAAGTTATAATAGTCAATAATTGTTAATCATCTTTTGGTATAGCAGCCTTAGTGATGTACCGTCTCAGTAATACACTCTAGGGCGCTGATGACTGCGCAGTTGAGCGCCCCACAAACCAAACATCATCAGTAATCTACTCTGGAAGTTGTGAAATATTAACAGTCTTATATTTATTTGTGTCTTTGGAGGATGGTCTAGAAAAGTGAGTATTTGCAATGCTGGAAGAAAGTAGCACCAAAACTGTAACTGCCCCGAAGCTGTAAGTGTGAATGTAAGGTGGCCATGTGTTGCAGAAATTGCCATTGGGCAGCCATGGCATAGTTAAATTATAGCAATTCAGCTGACTGGAGACCACACTCCTGCTTTCGTATATACACTGTACTGTCAAATTGTATGACTTCTATTTTGGTTCAAAAACCATAGTATTTCAGCTCAACTTGACAATTATGCAACACCCAATTGGCGTAGAAGAGTGGGGGCTGAAGAAGGGAGGGGAAGGAAGAGGTGGAAACTTAAAAGGGGTTAGATGATCCTCCAAGATAAGTAAACAATAAGAGCAGTGGAGCAAAGTTAATTTACATTAGGATCATAAATGATACTTGCATAATCATAAGTTAAGAACATATATACACGGTTTGATTATGTAAGGAGCAAAGCCATGTGAATTCGTGTTCATAGTGGGCCACAGCGAAATGAGTGGTTTGTTTACAATAGAGTCCTGAATTAGACATACATAAAGATAAGGGTGATGCAAATTTTTTTTCATTAGGGGGCGACCCCATGTGGCTGTGGGTCTCTTCACGTAAGGAGAACAATGGCCCCTTTGTCGCAGGGTGGGGCGTGGGTAACCGTGAAAGTGACAGGTGGTGTTTCTTTACATAAGTCTAAGTCTCACAAAGAAGAGTTACGTTCTCTTCTTCCTCCCCTACTACTGAGATTATGTATAAAGTTGTGTTTGGCTCTGCTGAAACCATCAGTTCCTTATTTGAGTGACACTTGTGCAGTGACACCAATGTGAGGAGTGATACAGTGTGAGCAGCAATATCATGCGAGCAGCAATAGTCTCTATTGGCCAGACTCTATCCACCGGTAAGTTCCAACATGTGATGCTGATAGGTATTTCTCCATCTTAAGCGCGACATGGCGCGATCTTCTCCAAATTAACCAACATTACAGTATGTTTCCCGTATAACAAACCCACTCTCTAATCTTTCCTTGTATGTAGAACATAGGTGACGTTACTACTATGTTGTGCGGATGCGCTGAAATGCTAACCGTTTCTCTATCCAAGGACATAGCACACCTCACGCTGTCTCGGCTTGTATTGACTGCCGCCTTTATAGTGAACAAATATTAATGGCCAGAAGTGTTATGTCGGAATGATCTGTTGTATTTGCTTGCATTCAGCATCAACTGTTACTGTTTAAATATCATTGTTGCTGAAATTAAATTTCCAAATTGCTCAACTACTTTTTGTGGTAGTGTAGTAGTCTTCTGCTTGTACAGATGTAATCAGTTTCTAGCAGGAGAAAATAAAGAACAACGCAATAGAGTTGATTTCTTAAATTTTATGGCAACGTTGATACAAACAGCCAAGGCAACCACAAGATTAATTAAACACCTATATAATCTAGACATTAAATATTACACTCTCACGAAATTAGTAACTCCAGCTATTGAAAGGTACCAAAAATGTAATAAATACGACACTCATCCAGACAAAAGTGTTTCATGTGACTGAAGTCATTCTCCCAGTGCATATGGGATGTGAGACAAATCAACACTGCAGACGGTGCGAATCCACACGATCGGCGTACTTCATCACGTCAGCGTGCTGAGTGCTTGGAATCGGGGTCGTGGTTGCTTGCCGATGGCTGCACTACCGTTTACGGTAGCATGTACTTCAGAGTGGAGTCAACACATCTGCAAAAGAAAAGTTTTAATGACGCTATAGGAAATTTAGAGATCTGTATTTTGGAGAATACACATGGAGAACAGCGCTCGTGTATAACTCTACACAAGCGCCAGCTTCAACTACTGTATTACCTTCTCACACAGCACAAAGTTCAACTGCATACTATATACATCGACGCGACAGTCATAACACCACTAACGTTTCAAAAGCTCTATTACATACTACCTACATCGACGCCAGAGTCATAACACCCCTAACGTTTCAAATGCGATTCAGTATATCTAAGCTGCGTTTTCTCAAATAGAGGCAAATATTCTTTTTTCACTGCGACAATGTATTTCTTTAAAAAATGGCTCTGAGCACTATGCGACTCAACTGCTGAGGTCATCAGTCGCCTAGAACTTAGAACTAATTAAACCTAACTAACCTAAGGACAGCACACAACACCCAGCCATCACGAGGCACAGAAAATCCCCTACCCCGCCGGGAATCGAATCCGGGAACCCGGCCGGGTGGACGAACCGCCGAATTGCTCAACACGTGGGGCGTGAGGTCTCCACAGTACATCGATGTTGTTGCCAGTGGTCGGCGGAAGGTGCATGTGCCCGTCGACCTGGGACCGGACCGCAGCGACGCACGGATGCACGCCAAGACCGTAGGATCCTACGCAGTGCCGTAGGGGACCGCACCGCCACTTCCCAGCAAATTAGGGACACTGTTGCTCCTGGGGTATCGGCGAGGACCATTCGCAACCGTCTCCATGAAGCTGGGCTACGGTCCCGCACACCGTTAGGCCGTCTTCCGCTCACGCCCCAACATCGTGCAGCCCGCCTCCAGTGGTGTCGCGACAGGCGTGAATGGAGGGACGAATGGAGACGTGTCGTCTTCAGCGATGAGAGTCGCTTCTGCCTTGGTGCCAATGATGGTCGTATGCGTGTTTGGCGCCGTGCAGGTGAGCGCCACAATCAGGACTGCATACGAGCGAGGCACACAGGGCCAACACCCGGCATCATGGTGTGGGGAGCGATCTCCTACACTGGCCGTACACCACTGGTGATCGTCGAGGGGACACTGAATAGTGCACGGTACATCCAAACCGTCATCGAACCCATCGTTCTACCATTCCTAGACCGGCAAGGGAACTTGCTCTTCCAACAGGACAATGCACGTCCGCATGTATCCCGTGCCACCCAACGTGCTCTAGAAGGTGTAAGTCAACTACCCTGGCCAGCAAGATCTCCGGATCTGTCCCCCATTGAGCATGTTTGGGACTGGATGAAGCGTCGTCTCACGCGGTCTGCACGTCCAGCACGAACGCTGGTCCAACTGAGGCGCCGGGTGGAAATGGCATGGCAAGCCGTTCCACAGGACTACATACAGCATCTCTACGATCGTCTCCATGGGAGAATAGCAGCCTGCATTGCTGCGAAAGGTGGATATACACTGTACTAGTGTCGACATTGTGCATGCTCTGTTGCCTGTGTCTATGTGCCTGTGGTTCTGTCAGTGTGATCATGTGATGTAACTGACCCCAGGAATGTGTCAATAAAGTATCCCCTTCCTGGGACAATGAATTCACGGTGTTCTTATTTCAATTTCCAGGAGTGTAGATAGGAGCAATAAAATTAAGTTACATTCTCGAATTGTAAAGAATGCTTCTACAAGGCGCTTAATACAATAACTTAACGGCTCATAGTTATAATAATTATTTCCATTGTACACTAGTGAAGATACCTAAAATAATTAGGCGACACATTCGTTCTCAAGAAACAAAAATAAAATTGTTGCATCGGAAGAATAGGTAATTTTTAATTGTAATCTCAAGACAAAACTACAGCTGCTTCTACGTCCTTGTAGAGAAGCACCGTTGTATTAACGACGCAGTAAAGCATTAGCCTAATCGTCTGCTATAATTTTCCTAGAATCTCGTATGTCACTTTGAATTAATGATACAATTTTATGCCTGTTCTGACTTAGCCACGGAGCATGGCGTGGAACATTAAATGTAAGATTGGATGAACGGAAGCGGTAAATAGGCAGTAGCATAAACACAATTAAAATACGAATCAAGTCACCGATGTAATTATGAAAAAACTTCTTGTTATTAGAAGCTACAAGAAAACTGGTTATTTTACGTAAACAATTTTATATTCCATCTCGATTCTACAAATTAGTGCATAAAGGAAGTCGGATACGGATTACGTAATCACTCCGTTAGCGTTAACGGGACACAGGTCGCTAATCTTGGCTTTTAGCTGTTCGAATCATTAAAGCTGGAACACGTCCGCAGATTAAAAGAAATGGAAACCCTTATCGACTGTGGTTTGTCAGCGCAGTCAGCCCCGTGTTCACGTTAACTGATGGCAGAAAACCGTGGGAATTATAAATCTCTATAACCTCATACGGCTTTGAACCCTGTACTGAGTACCACATGTACACTTGGTGATAGATTGCCTAGCACGAAGGCCCGATTTGATCGCTCGTGTGTGCTATAGAAGTCGTATTACTGAAAACGAAAGTGTGTTGCTGTGCACGTTGCTGTGATAGTTTTCATTCCGAAGAAGCCCTGTTGATGCAGCTTCCCACGCTACTGTTACCCTGCGCGCGTCCTGTCATCTCTGCGTAAGTACTGAATTGATTTACTGTAGTGCGCCCTCCGTGTCAGAGCTGGTTAATCTCTTCACACAACATACATTGGTCAAAACAACTGGATGATCAGTCGAGATAGGAACACTACATAAATTTGGGGCTGACATGTGAGAATGTGCTTAGAAAAAAGCCGTGGAAATCAATTATAATGGGAGTGAAATAACGAATAATCAACACATAGATAAGAGAATATTAATTTAGACAATCAAAGATGAAAGGTGAATAAGAGCCAAAGAAATAAACAGAAGAATAAACTGGCTTTGCTTGATTTTGGCAAACAGTTTCAATTCTGAGATCCCTGTGTGCTGATATGGAAATTTTACAGTCAATACATACTACCAGTTTTGGCTTGTATAAGGAAACACGATAGTTATTCAGCGAGAAAAAGGCAGATGTTTGATGAGATTTGCTAGAAGAGGTAGAAAACAAATAAATGTGTGACAAAGCAGACTCAAGTAGAAAACATATTTGTGTCTGTATTGAAAATGGAGGAACGCAGGACATATAACCAAGCGAATGGTTGGTTGACGGACCAAGGGAGGTTTCTGATGGACTTTTGTCATTCAGAATGTCACATATTACATTATAAACTGATCCATGTCTGATTCGAGCATCAAAGCGTCCACTTCTCTTGTGATTCCCGGTTTTTCACGGAGAGGTGGTAATCCGCACTTGTTTTACTGCAATGGGAGCCTATTTATCGCCTAAGCCCGGCATCGTACAATGGTACAACTCTGCTGTACAATGGAACAAACTCAGACTTGTATTGTTGCTGCGCTGTTTCCCTTCAGATGTAGAAAGTGGAATGCTGCACTATGCTACACCTTATAAAGGGGGTGAGCCGTACTGTTTTCGCCCATCTGGCGGTAATGTGACGTTGGGATTTCTTTGTCCGTAAAGCAACCATTTAAAAAAATAATAAAGTAGTTCTGTTTTTTTAGATGTGATAGAATTGTATGACGACTACTCGTAGTACAAAAGTAACGGAGCAGTCGGGTGAGAGGTTTCAAGCGACCTTTCTCGTAAATGAATCTCGCTTCTTCATCGTGCTGTCTGGTACCCCATAACACATTACACGCTCGTTCAAATTATGATACGATCGCTTACTTAAACTTAAAACCCTTTCACACTTTTTTTGGGCTCGTCACACAGCTTTTTGTTCTGCTGAGAGGTGGATGGGACTCTTCCTGTATGCTTTCACTATATGGTGACTTTGCAACAGTTCTCTCATGACGTGACCTCAGCTTATACCGTTCGCCGCCTCCAATATGTACGCAAAGAGAAGGAGCGCCTATACCGTTCTGTGCAGGTAGTCGAAAACAGAGACTATACGTAAGATTATATTTATCCACCACTTTATTTCGATCCAGTGCAGTGATTGAAAACCTGAGGGGTAAACTGTAATTTTCTGAAGCGTATAAATGAAGAGCCTCAGTTTTGTATAAATCATCAATCTAAATAATTTTTTGAAGATCATTACAGTTATCTCTATTTCGTAAGACCCCGATACAGAATACATAAGTTACAAATAATTACATTATTTCAACTACTGGGATTAACGCATAATATGGTAGTAGTTACAGCTTGTGAAACGAGTGTATGAACATCTTCCACACCTTGTCCACCCAGTACGCATGTACTTTGTATCATGCATCATTGACAGTAAAATTAAGACATATAGATCACATATTCTTAAATATCTCATGAAACTGTCTTCTCCATGCTATAGATACTCTCCGCAATAGATTACAAGTTGCTTCATTACTCACTGCGCAACAATAAACGAACTAATTGACAACACAACAGTAACTATGCAATGGCCACTACATTGTTGCAGACCTTCCACTATATTATTATTATTAATGTTAGTGACACAAAACATTCGAAACCTGACGTCTTCCATTTTCTGACAGTTCAGAAGTAAGGAATCCAGAAATCAAGTGATTTATCAACAGTACGCCTACGTACATACATTTTAATGTGGTTGATTTTAAGTGAGGAAGCAGGGAGTGAGTGAAGTAAGTGCCGCTAGGTAGAGGAATGGTGCAGAGGAAGCTTGTTTTGTAATAAGTGCATATGCCGATAGTTAGATTCCATTTCTGATAATTTGTTAGTAGCACTCGTTATGTCCTGGGAATTGCTTCATCATTCTCACTGACTCATTAGATTAACACCTACACAAACTAAATATCATTTATCTTTTAAAAATGAAAATGTTCAAAGAAAATTCTTTTAGATTCTTGAGTTAGGTGGATGAAGGGAGGGGGGCGGGGAGGGATGATCCTAGTTAATATTTGATGGTACTCAGGAGCCTCAGAAAGATAGGGTGCCACTGATCTAGAGCCTATGTTAACCTAATTTGTCAACAGAAGTGCTTGAAGGATGAAGCAAATAAAAAAGAAAACACACATACAAGGAGAGACAGGAGGGAAGAATAACAGGAAACATAATAGCAATTATTATAATATCAGAAAAGAATTTTAATTTATTTGAAGATTTGTTCCTCGCATAGCCCAAGGTCAGAGTAGTAATTTATATCAGTGACAGTCAGAGACGCTCATGGTACGCAGTTTTTACAAAGTCGCAGTTCATATGTCAGTTACTTCTCGTTACACATTATGAAAAATATTAACTCAATGTCGTCTGTCATGACGGTAAGATAGGAAGGAAGACATTTTGTTCGCAGCAACCCACCAGTGTACTATACAAGAGTTACAAGATTTGCAATTAAAAGTGCGAGAATATTTAAAACTTACTCTTCTTATTACGTAGCTAAAGGTGCCCATACTTAAATATGTGGAAATTTCGCATTGAGGGGGATGGCAAAATATCTAGCGAGTTGATTGTTGTGCGCATAGAGCCTTCAATATTTGTACGATTTGTTTTCCACAGACTAATTAAAAAATAAATAACGATGCTAACAGTCAGTCCAATAAATTCGGTACCGCTCTGCACCTTACGGATATACGTAGCCAGTCACAATACGATGACAGACAAAATTAAAAATAATTCAACAGTAATATCAAATACTACTGAAATAACAACTAAACTACGATATCACTCAGTAGAGGATGTTTAATAACTGTACAAGTGACCTCTGTCAGCAGAGGAGCACTGCATGACATGTGAAGCACCAGAAGACTTCGTCAGGTATCAACGTAACTTTGTGATGGTTACACGTCATCGGAGGGAATGTAACTGATCAACGTTGCAATTCTGTGTGAGAGGTCACCACAAGCCATTAGTGTAGTTCATCTTTAGCGCTGTAGTCAGACCTGGTAACTTTTATAAAGGGCACGAACAGCGTCAGAAACTGAGGGATGGCCATGAACGAAACGGAGATGCAACCTACTCGGATGAGACAGCGTTATCATAACCCGAGAGAGTTCAAAGGGCCCTCATTGTGGGTCTCCGGTTGACCGGCCGGTTAGATCATGCAGTATGGAGATTTTTGTGACATTCTGATGTGACAGGGGCCCGACATTGGACTGCATAGGAACGTGGGGGCAGGGATACTCACCTGCAAGATCCCGGTCGACAACATGCGACCACCACCAGGGAAGATCGCCGTATTGTGCACAGACTGCATCGCAACCATTTCACATCTGTGCCTGTCGTCAGAGAACAAATAATGGACTACCTGCTAAACTGTTTCTCAGGCGCCAAACTGATCAGAGATTAGCAGCAGCCATACGAGGGAATTATCGCCCCATGCGTCCGCTGCCGTTGGCACTACAACACAAACGGCTGCGTATGTAGTGGTGCAGAAGAGGCGAGCGTAGATTGCTGATGAACAACGTCACATAGTGTTCAGCGATATACCGCGGTTTCACAGTACCCCGGAGGTCCACCGTCGGCGAGCATGGCGACGATCTCAAGAGAGATCTTACTTTCGAAAGAGAGATACACCTGTGGGAAGCCATTCGGTATGACTTTAGAACACGGCTGGTGGTAACTGAGGGAACTCTGACGGCACAGTAGTACGACATGCATATCCTGCATCCTCTTGTGTTTACCTATCAAATGACAGTATCTCGGTGCCACTTTTCAACAGGACAATGAATGTCCACACTAAGCATGCGTTTATATGAATTTACTGCGTGATGTTGAGGTATTCCCATGGTCAACATTATTCCCAGGTTCGTCCTCCACACAGCATTTGAGGGAAGAATTCGACGTCGGTGCCAGTGCCAGTACACACGATATCAAGACTGTTGGCCAGCTTGCTCTGGGAGAGGATACAACGCCTTTACGGCACCTTGCTCCAACGGACCAATGAATAAACGCAGGCCAGAGGGAATTCGACGGCAGTTTGCGTGATACTGTCAAGTTCTTTATAGCCCTGACTCGATTTTGAAATCACCGAAATAACATCACATACCCTATCAACCTATAAGGTTTAATTTGGTTTTCTACTCCCCTTCTGGGTGCTTTTTTCCACACAGTGTACACTGGTGTAACAAAAATCATGGGATAGCGATATGCCCGTATACAGACGGTGGTAGCATCACGTACACAAGGTATAAAAGAACAGTGCACTGGCAGAACTGTCATTTGTACTCAGGTGATTCACTTGATAGAGTTTCCGACGTGATTGTGGCCGCACGACATGAGTTAACAGACTTTGAATGAGGAATTGTAGTTGGAGTAAGAGGTAAGGAATGTTCCAATTCGAAAATCGTTTGTAAATTCAATATTCCGAGATCCACAACATCAAGAGCGGGCCGAGAATAACAAATTTCAGGCATTACTTCTCACCACGAACAGCGTAGTGACCGACGGCCTTCATTTAACACCTAGAGCAGCAGCGTGTGTGTGGAGTAGGCACTGCTAAGAGACAAGGCAGGACGCACAACGAACGTATTCGTTAGGACAGTGCTGCCAAGTTTGGCGTTTATGGCCGATATGCGAGTGCCTTTGCTAACAGCGAGACATCGTCTGCATCTCCTTTACTGGGTTAGTGACACTATCGGTTGGATCCTAGACGACTGGAAAACCGTGGTCTGGTCAGGTGAGTGCAAAGTTCAGTTGGTAAGAGCTGATGGTAGGGTCCGAGTGTGGCGTAGACCCCGCGTAGCCATGGACCCAGGTGTCTGTGGCTCCATAATGATGTGGGCTGTGTTTTCATGGATTGGAATGGATCTTCTGGCCCAAATGAACTGATCACAGGCTGCAAACAGTTATGCTCAGCTACTTGGAAACCATTTGCAGCCATTCGTGGTCTTCGTGTTCCCAAACAACGATGGAATTTCTATGGACGGCAGTGCGCCATGTCACGGGATCACAGTTGTCTGCGATTAATTTGAAGAACATTCTGGACAGTTCGGGTAATGATTTGTCCACCCGTCGAACATTTATGGGACATAATCGAGAGGTCAGTTCGTGCACAATATTCTGCACCGGCAACACTTTTGCAATTATGGACGGCTATATTGTAGAGACAGTGAGGCTGAATTTTCTTGAAGGGGACTTCCAACGACTTGCTGAGTCCATGCCACGTCGAGCTGCTGCGCTACACCGAGCATATTTGGAAGTACCCCATGACTTTTATCACCTCAGTGTATATTGAGCAGTAACGTCCATAACCAGTATTACGAAGAAAACTTTCCGGATGATTTTAATTCCTTTGGAACCTTACGCGTGACTTTCGTAAATGATTTTGGGGTGGCTCCCCAATGAACTGGTTGATCCCCGCCTCTAAAACCCTCTCTACCGACAAATGGACTGTGGCCGAACGGTTCTAGGCGCTTCAGCCCGGAACCGCACTGCTTATTAAATGTGAATGGAAATTAGGGCCCCTTGCAAAAACAGCAGCAACCAATAATTTACATATTCATATAGTTCATTAAACACAATAAGATTCTGGGGAGCAGTGACACAGCTGTCTTCTCCGCGAGTGTTGCCGAATCCTGCCTTCGGCGTATATGTGTGTGGTGTCCTTATATTAGTTGGGTTTAAGTAGTTCTAAGTCTAGGGAACTGATGACCTCAGATGTTAAGTCCCATAGTGCATAGAGCCATTTTTGACAAATGGAAGAAGATCGATTGTAACATTGCCCCGAAATTTGCCAATGAGTGACCGAATGTTTACATTGCAGATTTTGTGGACTTCGACAGTACACATAAATTATGTTTAACGCCAAACTGAATACCAAGGGTCTACGTTTCGGTCTCTTCATTGCTATGGATACTTACGCAGCAGTGGTAACGTTGAAGGTCTGACTGCCAGGACACCTGTACATTTCCGGAGACATGCCATCTCCCTTCTGTATGCAGATGTAGTAGATGGCTGGGTTCTCTGGGACAATGCCCACCTGTCCCAGCTGCGTACAAGGCGTGATGGGGCCTTCGGTGCAGACTCGATCGGATGTCGTCAGGCTGTCAACATAAAGCAGGATTTAATTTTAAAGAATTGCCGACCGCATCACATCAGAAGCATAGGTCAGGGGCTGTGACATTGCAGTTTCTTTTAGGTATGGCGAATGTTGAAACAAACGCACCATTACACCACAAAAAAATTACACCTGGAAAGGATTTCATGCTATTCATTTAGGAATCACATCGTTGTTATCTGATCAAACTGCTTACCACACATTCTACTGAAGTGGTCCAAAAATGGTTATAACCGCTCAGCTGAATCAACTCCTAAAGCGAGCTTCTTCGTTTGATTGAAAGTCTAAGTTTTTTTCTGTACTGTCGTGAATTTTTGGCGAACTGTCTTCCTCCACAAACGTACTGCTATTAATTTTGTAAGTTCGTTTTGTTTTATAATTCTACCATCTGTCATAATTTTCACTGATATACCATCATTTTCTGACATTATACCTTATTTAAATCAAGCGAGATAGCACAGTATTAAAGACAATGGAACTGCGTTCGAAAGAATTGGTGTTCAGTGCCACGCCAGCCTTCCATTTATGGATTTTCCATGGTCTCTCTAAATTGGTTTAAGCCAATGGTACGAGGGTTCCCCCCCATCTTATTCCATACCGACGATCTGCACCATCTCTAACCTCGTCGTCCACGAAACGTTAAACCACAATCTTCCTATCTCTCCCCTTTCTTCATATCTCGATTGGCTATGCTTAAATCATGTAGCATACCTACACCAATGCTATTATTTGCATTATTAAGTAAACATAATATCTGTTGTTTATTGAAAATGTGCTGATATGTCTAGCGTTTTAAATTATGTAATCGTGCCGACCTACTTTGATGTGTACATGACAACAAGAGCGATTCAGATCAATAGATTATGACAATATATAATTCCTGACTGTTCGCACATTGAATAAAGTAATAATTTTTATTGCTACGGAGATGGCTCGTCAGTGAGATGAAGCTGGTAATCAGTAAAGAAATTTTAGCGATTCTGACATAGGATTTTTATCCGCACACTTTAACATAACAAATCACCGTCTTCCAGTATGACAGTGTTAAATAACAACGTGTTGTTTAGTTGTTTTAGCGCCCTATATAGCCGTAACCTCGTAGTTTCTTTTCCCATAGCCCTGTGCTGTAAGTCAGTAAGCCACCTTCAACGATCTCGGTGCTGATGTATGCATTTAACATCAAATATGTTAAGAAGACACTTCTTTTTTTTGCATAGGCAGTGGTTAAATTAATGAAATACCTTTCTTAATGTTTGGATTATCTACAGTTTCGATTGCTCTGCATGTAGCAGAAGGGGGGCAGGTCACAGTTGATTGACCATATGCGGAATTAACAAATATGAAGCAAATTTCGACATGAAGTACATTTCAGATATGGTGCATACATGTACCTTACTTCAAATGCAGATTATACTTAATACTTTTAAACACTTTATAGAGACGAGAACATTTCGAAAGTAATGTCAGATTAGGTATATAAACCTTTTCGAGCAATGAAAAGTGGAATAGCGCCAAGGACTGCAAAAGGAACTTCCAAAGTCATTTATAGAATGTATGCGACAGAAAACATCTCACCAAAACTGGAGCAATGTTATAACTGATTGAACAGTCCACGAGTGTGCTGCCGGTCCATAGCGTCCAACGGGCATAGTATTTCGGCAACTTGTATGAACGTTCCAATAGTTATGCAAAGATCGAAAACTTGCAAAGGATAGACTAAGTTCGAGAACTGCGTCAAACAGTCTGTGTTGGAGATCACAACCGCCACAACGTTTACTTTAATGCTATTGCTTGTATTAGACTTGATCGGACTATGTCAGTGTCGTAGTAACAGGAAATGACACATGATGGTACATGGGCCCTAACGTTTCGCCTTACATCCTGGTTAGTATATGTAATATGGGAAGGTGTCATTAGAAATGTGCAGTAGCAACTTCGATCCATGTACAGTGGAGACTTTTATCCAGCAGTGGGAGTGAAATGTCTGGTCGTAATGATGAATAATATTGCCATACGACGACTAACCGAAAAACAGGGAATAATCGCCAATGACTAGAGAAGAGCTATATCTTCAAATTATGCGTACAAGGTAAATGGAAATAAGTGGTGCCTTGTCAGAAAATACCCAACACAGGCCACTGAAAGAGGAACGCTTTTTCGTAAATATTATCTCTGATATGGCCTTTATGTCAACAAAAAAATTAATATCATTTGATGAAATGAAAGAAATCGTTGATTCCATCTAGTCGCAACACACAATACAATACACAACACACCACCAAGTGGGGTTTCAAGAAGAACTGAAATAAGAGATCCGCCTTCACGAAATGTGACAGGAGCCTTTCAAGTGAAATAGTCTACCGAGTCAGCTACCCAGCCACAATATACTGGGTAACTCAAAAGTTTAAACGTGCCACTGATTCCATTCCATTGACGTACACGTCACCAAGAGTATATGAATTCTATTCAGTTCTGTGTGAGCTGACGCAAAAAATATATTAATGATCCCCACTAAAAGAACCGCTTGCTCGCTTAGGAGAGCTGCGGGTGGTTTAGAACTAGTACCAGTTGCAGTATCACTCTCCAGTAAAGTGGTAAATGTGTGCAGTCTCTTGTATGGAAACACCCCAGCGAGATGGGCCAACGTGGGGAAGTGGGCAGCGCACAAATACCTGCTTTGAGTTAGTTTACATCCGAACGAACTGTTATAGTGTCCTGATTCCAACTACTACAGTTTCTCTGACCAATAAAATTTCTTTTTAGCACATTCTTATTAAATGTGAATGGAAATTAGGGCCCCTTGCAAAAACAGCAGCAACCAATAATTTACATATTAATATAGTTCATTAAACACAATAAGATTCTGGGGAGCAGTGACACAGCTGTCTTCTCCGCGAGTGTTGCCGAATCTGAGCCTACCCCTTGACATGGCTTCTGTACATGGCCAGTTCATTCTACTGCAATAGTAGCAGCGTTGTCGCACTTGAAAAGAATGAGAGGAATGTTCTCTGTTCCGTAAAGAGCTCAAACGCATGGTATTACACATCCTTCTAAAACTTGCATGTATTTCGATATTGAGAAATGTTACGCCACCAGTTGTCAAATGCGTGATATTTTTACGACAAGATGTTTCGGGATTACCTTATCCCGTTATCAAATTCTTTGGTGGATGGAAATGGCTGCCTTCAGTTTGCAGCTGTACTTTGAGTGTATAACACGCCAACAAGACATCTTCTAGGAAGAGTTTTGTATTCTACAATGCATATTTGCTGCTGGACTTTTACTTTTGAAGAAGCCTAAAGGTACAGACGCTTTTGGGTATGTTATACTGCATGACGATATAAACATTTTCGTATGGTTGAAAGTACATGTAGTATCGCGTTTCATTGGTTGGTTTCTGTAGTATCGCAACTTATCGATACTGCCGGAGCCGCGAGCGGCGCTTTTTACATCGCCACTAATGAAGAAACTTCAGTCCGTCGACCAATGAAAAGAGCCAGGACGGTGTTGTAAGCGGCGGGCACCTGGGCTCCAGTCTGCTAGTTCAATATTACTTCTAGTCGAGTCGCTAGTTGGTGCCGAACTTTTCAACTACCGACATAACATTTAGTGCACATAGGTGCACTCCCGATTCGAGCCTCTGCTTATAGCTAACCGCGGCTGCCACAAGTTGTCAAAAGAGTAGCATTTCTTCAACCACAAGTTGAGTACAATATTTTTAATGAAAGTGAACACGTGTCAACTAATCTTATCCTTGTCTGTCCAGATTACTGAGAAAAGAGACCCTCTGGCTATCTTCCACCCACTTATAATTATCAATGAGGGCGTAACACTTGGCTCCTCGGGAGATAACGGTTACCGACTCTCAACATAACCGTCTCTTTATTTTGCAGTACTTGATAATAAGATAATGTGTCACAATTATCACACATTTGACAACTGCTGGCGTAACATTCCCAATTCCGTTTCGTGTGACGGTTGTACGATGGCTTCACAACATATGCAGTGGCTGCGAGAGGTGTGTGTATCTGCGAAGATGAGCGGGTATTAAGTGTTGATCGCGAGGAGAGGAGATGGGGAGTCGTAGCGGGTTTGTTGTGGCAGTGAGCCTGTACAGAAAGGACGGAGAACTTGGTGCTCTTGAGGATTGTTTTATTGATGTGATGGAAGATACTATTATGCCAAACGGAAAATTTAACACAGACATCCAAATAACGAATTTCTTGCGATTTTTAAAAACTTTTTTATGGTCAGTGTTAATGGATTTGAAAGAATGAATTTTCACGTTGTGTTACATTTTCCTATTTTTCCTGTGTTGATATTTCGTTATTGTAATTTGTAATGAAATATTTTCTTACAGCTTGCTAAGCCTTCAGTGGTGGACTTTTATGAATGGAATAGAGTCAAGAAATTTTTATGAGATGGCTTTCTTTTTTAATACAGATTCTTGACAAGTATTTTTGTCTATTGAGTAATTAGGATTATCCTACGTCAGTATGAAGCTCCCATTACCTGATGAACACTCCTTTTTATGACGGATAAATTTTACAAGAAACAAGTTTGCAGTGCATGTGTTTAAGAGATCGTATTGCACTAGCTCGATTCTCTGTAGTTAGCAGCAAATCAGAACTTGAGACACACCTTTTCTTCTTGCTTCTCAAGAGCAGTAGCACAGGGCTTTCACTTGCGGCACAGATAAACCACATACAGCAAATATCAAATTTCAATCTCACAGGGTCGATTGACAGCGTTGAAAACAATTACTATCACTAGTGTCTAAAATCTCTTAAAAAAATAAAAAAACAGTCGAATTTACTTTTGCAAC
Source organism: Schistocerca piceifrons (assembly GCF_021461385.2). NCBI lineage: Eukaryota > Metazoa > Arthropoda > Insecta > Orthoptera > Acrididae > Schistocerca > Schistocerca piceifrons. The sequence goes on along the minus strand of NC_060141.1, from coordinate 546,382,218 downwards.
AGTTTACATTCATAAAGAGACTATACATGCAGGAAGAGACAACTCAAAAGTAGAGGTTACAAGTGCACATTCACATAATCTTATCTCTCTTATTTGCTAAGATAACTTACAATTGCACTTCTCCGACTCTGGAAGCCTTTTCTGAAGGAATTAGTCTGGAGTGTAGCCTTGTAAGGAAATAACGTCAACGATAAGGAATTCAAATAAGAGGAGACTAGTGGGTTTTGAAATGTGAGGCTAGAGAAGTGTGCCACAGATTCGATGGGTACATCACGTAGCTATAGAGGAAGTACTGAACTGAATTGAGATAACAAATGCAGTTTATAACTTGCCTAAAAGAAGGGAACAGGCGATTGAACACCCACTGAGGCATTTGTTAATCGCCAGTCTAGGGATAAAAACTTCTGTATGAGACCATCTACAACAAGCCTTTAGTAGCTATGCGGAGACGAGAAGGCTTGCAGAGAAAAGAAGAGTACTCTGAAGATTTTTATAAAACCCATATCCGGACTAAAGACCACAAAAACGAATACAGAAGGTATTCCTCACAACGAAATGAGCCTTGCGAATTATTCTGGGATGGAGAGGTATTCTTGGAGCAGTAAAATATATGCTCACCTGCAGTCTGCTTGCAGAGGATTGTACGCTGTAGTTCCGGAGCACGATTCGGGTTGAGAACCTGCGTTGACCTCGGTGCAGATGTGGTACGTCTGGCAGTCGTACGGGTCAGGGAAGGATCCGATGCCGTGGCACGTGAACTCCTCGCCGGGCAGGGAAGAGTGGCACTCAGAGTCCGCTGACGCGACGCAGGCAGCCTGCTCTGCGCTGCACTTCTGATCCGCGCTGGAGTCGCATACTGCCACCACCGTGGCGTAGAAGCCGCCTGAACCATCCCCCAAACACACCAGCACCTGCACAAACACAGCAACGTGCTTTGAAGAGATGTGGAAAAATTAGAAAGTAACACATGTTATTTTTTTTTTATTTTATTCAAACACAAATTCCTGCTCCTGCGCAACGAAACCACTTTTAGAACCCAGACGAAATACAGACGTTGGCTATTAGTGACTGTTGATTAAAATAAATGGGCAAAGTTGAAAATTTGTGCCAGACTGGTATCGGAACACAGGTCTCCTGGTTAATACGTAGATGCGCTGACCACAGCGTCATTGAGACACAGCTCTCATTTGAACCGCGCTGGGTACCGTTAGCACGCCTCTCGACAGGCCCAAACTCTCAACTTATCCACACTCTACTAATGTAGCACCCCTTGCACATTATTCTCCGCGCGCCCACACACACACACACACACACACATATATATATATATATATATATATATATATATATATATATATATATATATATATACAGGGTGGTTCATTGATCGTGACCGGGCCAAATATCTCACGAAATAAGCGTCAAACGAAAAAACTACAAAGAACAAAACTTGTCTAACTTGAAGGGAGAAACCAGATGTCGCTATGGCTGGCCCGCTAGATGGCGCCGCCATACGTCAAACGAATATCAACTGCGTTTTTTTTTTTAAATCGGAACCCCCATTTTTATCACATATTCGTGTAGTACGTAAATAAATATGATTGTTTTAGTTGGACCACTTTTTTCGCTTTGTGACAGATGGCGCTGTAATTGTCACAAACATATGGCTCACAATTTTAGACGAACAGTTGGTAACAGGTAGGTTTTTTAAATTAAAATACAGAACGTAGGTACGTTTGAACATTTTATTTCGGTTGTTCCAATGTGATACATGTACCTTTGTGAACTCATCATTTCTGAGAACGCATGCTTTTACAGCGTGATTACCTGTAAATACCACATTAATGCGGCTAGAAAAAAACCGGACTGATGCTGGAAAAAACATTTATTTACAATTATTTACAATTTCATGTTATCTCCTTCAATGTACTCTCCTCCTCTGTCTCTACACCGCTCCATACGAATTTTCCACTGTTCATAGCAATGCTGCAGATCATTTTCGGTAAGTCCATACATTACTTCCGTCGCTATTTCTTTTACTGCTTCAATAGTCTCAAATCTAGTTCCTTTCAAAGCTGACTTGACTTTAGGGAAAAGAAAAAAGTCACAGGGGGCCAAATCAGCTGAGTAGGGTGGATGATCTAAGATGGGAATGTTGTGTTTTGCCAAAAACGTCTTCACTGACAACGCACTGTGAGCTGGGGCATTGTCTTGGTGAAGGATCCATGACTTTTTTCTCCACAAATCGTTCCGTTTTCTCCGTACTCGCTCACGTAGGGTAGCCAGGACGCTAATGTAGTAATGCTGATTCACTGTTTGTCCCTCTGGTAGCCAATCAATGTGCACAATCCCTTTGATGTCAAAAAAAAACAATCATCATTGCCTTGAATTTCGATTTTGACATTCGTGCTTTTTTTTTGTCGTGGAGAACCAGGAGTTTTCCAATGCATCGATTGGCGTTTAGTTTCGGGATCGTAAGTAAAAAACCACGATTCATCGCAAGTAATAACATTTTGTAAGAAGGTGGGATCACTTTCAATGTTTTCCAGGATGTCAGAACAAATCATTCTTCGGCGTTCCTCCTGTTCAATTGTGAGACACTTTGGAACCATTTTTGAACACACTTTGTTCATGTTGAAACTTTCATGAAGAATCTGCCTAACACTTTCCTTGTCAACTCCTGTTAACTCAGACACTGCTCTGATTGTTAAACGGCGATCTTGTCGAACAAGTTTACCGATTTTTTCAATGTTTGCATCAGTTTTTGCTGACAATGGTCTGCCAGTGCGAGTGTCATCACTGGTCTCTTCGCGGCCATCTTTAAATCGTTTAAACCACTCAAACACTTGTGTTCGCGATAAACAATCATCGCCGTACACTTGTTGTAACATTACAAACGTTTCACTTGCAGATTTTCCTAGTTTGAAACAAAATTTGATGTTAACACGCTGTTCTTTCTGTGCACTCAACATTTTCCGACGCACAGACAAAACGTCAACTACTTAAAACAGACGCCACGGGCAGACTGAGTGCAGGTGGCAGATGAAACTCGAGCAGTAGGCGGAGCGAGAGTCACGTGACAGGCCACGCGACTTTCAGCCTTATTGCATTCGTTTTATTGTTTCACCAGTACTAGTCCGGTTTTTTTCTAGCCACACCTCGTAAATGCTCAAAATCATGTCCGACCTCAATGCATTTGGCAATACGCGTAACGACATTCCTCTCAACAGCGAGTAGTTCGCCTTCCGTAATGTTCGCATATGCATTGACAGTACGCTGACGCATGTTGTCAGGCGTTATCGGTGGATCACGATGGCAAATATCCTTCAACTTTCCCCACAGAAAGAAATCCGGTGACGTCAGATCCGGTGAACGTGCTGGCCATAGTATGGTGCTTCGACGACCAATTCACCCGTCATGAAATATGCTATTCAATACCGCCTCAACCGCACGCGAGCAATGTGCCGGACATCCATCATGTTGTAAGTACATCGTCATTCTGTCAAGCAGTGAAACATCTTGTAGTATTTACTATTAAAAACAGTCTCGATGCCGGCCGCGGTGGTCTTGCGGTTCTAGGCGCTGCAGTCCGGAACCGCGGGACTGCTACGGTCGCAGGTTCGAATCCTGCCTCGGGCATGGATGTATGTGATGTCCTTAGGTTAGTTAGGTTTTCGTAGTTCTACGTTGTAGGGGACTGATGACCTAAGATGTTAAGACCCATAGTGCTCAGAGCCATTTGAGCAGTCTTGATCACGATTTATTTATCAAGGTGACCGGTTTCGACCACTGCTGTGGCCATCTTCAGACCATTGAGTAGGAACCTCTTTCCGTTGGAGAATCTTGTAGTAACATCGGTAGAACATTACGTAGGAAATCAGCATAAATTGCGCCATTTAGATTGCCATCGAGACAATGGGGGACAATTATCCTTCCTCCCATAATGCCGCACCATATATTAACCCGCCAATTTCGCTGATGTTGCATTTGTAGTAGCCATTGTGAATTTTCCGTTGCCAAATAGTGCATATTATGCCGGTTTACGTTATTGCTGATGGTGAATGACGCTTCGTCACTAAATAGAGCGCGTGCAAAAAATCTGTCATAGTCCCGTAATTTCTCTTGTGCCCAGTGGCAGAACTGTACACGACGTTCAAAATCGTCGTCATGCAATTCCTGGTGCATAGAAATATGGTACGCGTGCAATCGATGTTGATGTAGCATTCTCAACACCGACATTTTTGAGATTCCCGATTCTCGCACAGTTTTTCTGCTACTGATGTGCGGATTAGTCGCGACAGCAGCTAAAACACCTTCTTGGGGATCATCATTTGTTGCAGGTGGTCGTTGACGTTTCACATGTGGCTGAACACTTCATGTTTTCTTAAATAACGTAACTATCCGGCGAACGGTCCGGACAAATGGTTCAAATGGCTCTGAGCACTGTGGGATATAACTTCTGAGGTCATCAGCCCCCTTGATCCTACAACTACTTAAACCTGACTAGCCTAAGGACATCACACACATCCATGCCCGAGGCAGGATTCGAACCTGCGACCGTAGCGGTCGCGCGTTTCCAGACTGAAGCGCCTAGAACCGCTCGGCCACTCCGGCCGGCACGTTCCGGACACTTGGGTGATGTCGTCCAGGATACCGAGCAGCATACATAGCACACGCCCGCTGGGCATTTTGATCACAATAGCCATACATCAACACGATAGCCGGCCGAAGTGGCCGTGCGGTTAAAGGCGCTGCAGTCCGGAACCGCAAGACCGCTACGGTCGCAGGTTCGAATCCTGCCTCGGGCATGGATGTTTGTGATGTCCTTAGGTTAGTTAGGTTTAACTAGTTCTAAGTTCTAGGGGACTAATGACCTCAGCAGTTGAGTCCCATAGCGCTCAGAGCCATTTGAACCATTTCAACACGATATCGACCTTTTCCGCAATTAGTAAACTGTCCATTTTAACACGGGTAATGTATCACGAAGCAAATACCGTCCGCACTGACGGAATGTTACGTGACACCACGTACTTATACGTTTGTGACTATTACAGCGCCATTTATCACAAAGCGAAAGAAGTGGTCCAACTAAAACATTCATATTTCATTACGTACTACACGAATATGTAATAAAAATGTGGTTTCCTATTTAAATAAATGCAGTTGATATCCGTTTGACCTATGGCAGCGCCATCTAGCGGGCCAACCATAGCGCCATCTGGTTTCCCCCTTCAGGCTAGACGAGTTTCGTTTTTTTGTAGTTTTTTCGTTTGATGCTTATTTCATGAGATATTTGGCCCGGTCACTATCAATGGACCACCCTGTATGTATGATCAAAAGTATCTGGACACCTGTCTGGAAATGACTTACAAGTTCGTGGCGCCCTCCATCGGTAATGCTGGAATTCAATATGGTGTTGGCCCACCCTAAGCCTTAGCTTCTACTCTCGCAGACATATACGTTCAATCTGGTGCTGGGAGGTTTCTTGGGGAATGGCGGCCCATTCTTCACGGAGTGCTGCACTGAGGAGAGGTATCGATGTCACTCGGTGAGACCCGGCACGAAGTCGGCGTTCCAAAATATTCTTTAGATATTCTATAGGATTCAGGTCAGGACTCTGTGCAGGCCAGTCCATTACAGGGATGGTATTGTCGTGTAAGCAGTCCGCCAAAGACGGTGCATTATGAACAGGTGCTCGATCGTGATGACAGATGCAGTCGCCATCCTAGAACTGCTCTTCAACGGTGGGAAGCGAGAGGGTGGTTAAAAACATCAATGTAGGCCTGGGCTGTGATAGTGCCACGCAAAAGAACAAGGGGTGCAAGCCCCCTCCATGAAAAACACCGCCACACCATAACACCTCAGCCTTCCGAATTTTACTGTTGGCACTACACACGCTGGCAAATGACGTTCACAGGCCATTCGCCATACCCACACTTTGCCATCGGATCGCCACAGTGTGTACCGTGGTTCGCCAATCCACACAACGTTTTTCCACTGTTCAATCGTCCAATGTTTTCGCTTCTTACATCAAGCGAGGAGTCGTTTCGCATTTACTGACGTGATGTGTGGCTTATGAGGAGCCTCTCGACCATGAAATCCACGTTTTCTCACCTACCGTCTAGCTGTCATAGTACTTGCTGTGGATCCTGATGCAGTTTGGAATTACTGTGTGGTGGTCTGGATAGATGTCTGTCTATTACACATTATGACCCTCTTCAACTGTCGGCGGCTCAAACGGTTCAAATGGCTCTGAGCACTATGGGACTCAATATCTATGGTCGTCAGTCCCCTAGAACTTAGAACTACATAAACCTAACTAACCTAAGGACATCACAACTGTCGGCGGTCTCTCAGTCAACAGACGAGGTCGGCCTTCGCGCTTTTGTGCTGTACGTGTCCCTTCACGTTTCCACTTCACTATCACAGCGGAAACGGTGGACTTCTGGATGTTTAGGAGCGTGGAAATCTCGAGTACAGACGTATGACACACGTGACACCCAATAACCTGACCGTTCGAAGTCCGTGAGTTCCGCGGAGCGCCGCTTTCTGCTCTCTCACGATGTCTAATGAGTACTGAGGTCGCTGATATGGAGTAACTGGCAGTAGCTGGCAGCACAATGCACCTAATATGAAAAAAAGTATGTCTTTGGAGGTGTCCGGATGCTTTTGATCACATAGTGTATGTGTATGTGTACGTGTGTCTGTGATGCATGCCAGACTCGAACCCTTACGGGAATGAGCGAAATGCAGCAGATAGTGAGGTTAATGTGAAAGGGGCACTACATTAGTAGTGTCTGAAGAAGCTGAAAATTTAGGTCTATTGGGAGGGCTGCTGGAGCTGCCCAAGCAGTTGTGATGGCCACTCTGTCTGGATGGCGCAGTGATAAGCGCATCTGCCTACTTAGTAGGAGACTTGGTTTCTTATCCCCGTCCAGTACAAGTTTTCTGATTTTCCCGTTGATTTACATCAACGCCCGTTCGAAACCAATGTCTATACTTCCTTCATGCCTTAATTCACATTGGCTCTGGATCAAAATAATGTTCTTTCTTTGGGACATGTCTGAAGGACCAGACACCACATATATATGAAACTGCTCTTATTTCTTTTTGTAACGGGAAAGGAGGGTGCTGGTTGTTGCCGCATTTGAATGTTCGTTCAGAAATATCGATACTGGTTTTAAGCAGTTGCCGTGAAGACTTTCATGCGCTTTCTCGGCTGATACCTTGAAGTGCAAAGTGTCCATAATTAAAGTTTCAGTTACAAAACGCTGTAGAAAGAGAACCATTGCTCAGAATAACGTCAAATTTGAACAGCATATTGTTGACGCAGAGGGAAACGTTATGGAAAAACTGCGAAAATTTGACCAATAGATGGCGCTGTAAGCGTCAGAACATCCATACTAACAGTTGAGCGCAGCGTGGCTGTTTTCGGTTTCCGTTAGCGACGCCCATCATGACTGTCTTCATGAAAGATCGCGCGCTGCTGTTACAGCTCTTTTACAAGAACGGTGACTGTGCGCTAGTAGCCATGCAGAGGTTCCAGGCACTCAAGGGATTGAGAAAAGGTATTGATTTGATGTCTGCAAAGAGTCTGGAGAAAATTGTTACAAAATTCGAAAAGACAACTTCGTTTTCAAATGCAATGTGATAGAGGGAGGAAAGCAGTTCATTCAACGTTTCTCGAAGCATTGCAGGAAGTGTCGAGCGGTAATGTGCAAACATGCAGTTCACGGGGAATGCCTCGAACGTTGGACATCTCTTTGAGCATTATGTACAAAATCCTATGCAATATCTTACACCGCTGTCCATACAAAGTTAATCATATTCAGGAATGGCTTTCTGCTTGATGCTCGCGTGGAAGTGAACGATGAATGGCCATGGAAAGTTATATGGACGGAGGAGGCCCATTTCTGTCTCGAGGGACACATCATTATCCGTGACTGCAGAATGTGAACAAAGGAAAATTTGTAATGATTATAATGATTATAAAGAATCCGCCTCGATTGCAAATAGAAACAGGATGTTGACCTAGGTATCGGCGTGGACAACCACGCCTCCTTCGGGACACACTAAAACTACAAACTACACTACTGGCCATTAAAATTGCTACACCACGGAGATGACGTGCGAAATTTAACCTAAAGGAAGAAGATGCTGTGATATGCAAATGATAAGCTTTTCAGAGCATTCACACAAGGTTGGCGCCGGTGGCGACACCTACAATATGCTGACATGAGGAAAGTTTCCAACCAATTTCTCATACAGAAACAGCAGTTGACCGGCGTTGCCTGGTGAAACGTTGTTGTGATGCCTCGTGTAAGGAGGAGAAATGCGTACCATCCCGTTTCCGACTTTGATAAAGGTCGGATTGTAGCCTATCAACATTGCGGTTTATCGTATTGCGACATTGCTGCTCGCATTGGTCGAGATCCAATGACTGTTAGCAGAATATGGAATCGATGGGTTCAGGAGGGTAATGCGGAACGCCGTGCTGGATCCCAAAGGTTTCGTATCACTAGCAGTCGAGATGACAGGCATCTTATCCACATGGCTGTAACGGATCGTGCAGCCACGTCTCGATCCCTGAGTCAACAGATGGCGACGATTACAAGACAACAACCACCTGCACGAACAGTTCGACGACGTTTGCAGCAGCCTGCACTATCAGCTTGGAGACCACGGCTGCGGTTACCATTGACGCTGCATCACAGACAGGAGCGCCTGCGATGGTGTACTCAACGACGAACCTGGGTGCACGAATCGCAAAACGTCCTTTTTTCGGATGAATCCAGGTTCTGTTTACAGCATCATGATGGTCGCATCCGTGTTTTGCGACACGCGGTGAGCGCACATTGGAAGCGTGTATTCGTCATCGCCATACTGGTGTGTCACCCGACGTGATGGTATGGGGTGCCATTGGTTACACGTCTCGGTCACCTCTTGTTCGCATTGACGGCACTTTGAACAGTGCACGCTACATTTCAGACGTGTTACGACCCGTGGCTCTACCCTTCATTCGATCCCTGCGAAACACTACATTTCAACAGGATAAGGCACGACTGTACTGGCCTTTCTGGATACAGAAAATGTTCGACTGCTGCCCTGGCCAGCACGTTCTCCAGATCTCTCACCAGTTGAAAACGTCTGGTCAATGGTGGCAGAGCAACTGGCTCGTGACAATATGCTAGACATTACTCTTGATGAACTATGGTATCGTGTTGAAGCTGCATGGGCAGCTGTACCTGTACACGCCATCCAAGCTCTGTTTGACTCAATGCTCAGACGTATCAAGGCCGTTATTACGGCCAGAGGTGATTGTTTTGGGGACCAATTTCTCAGGATCTATGCACCCAAACTGCGTGAAAATGTTATTCATATGTCAGTTCTAGTATAATATATTTATCCAATGAATACCCGTTTATCATCTGCATTTCTGTATCTAAAGAGGCATGGTCGAACATTAATACAGGAGGCCAAAATGGCAAAAGACTCTCATAAAATTAAAAATAAACTTTACGTGTGTGCCACGTCAATAGCTGTACTTGGCTCAAACGTCAGAAGCGTGCTTCCTCAGTCCAGCCAACGTTCGGTGGGCCGCCGGCTCTCAGGTAAACTAGTACGCACATCATCCGGTACCACTCCATTCTGCAAACGTGAATGTGTGGTGCGAGTTGACGAATTCATTTGTCGTAGGGGCAAATTTTTCTAAGAGATGAGTCCTGCGGGTCCTGCTACCCATACCCATGCCAGCACTGGTAAGCACTGGGAGAGTCTTTTGCGCACAAAAGTCATTCCAGCTCTTCATCAACGAAGATGTTTGGGTAGGATCATTTTTATGCAGTCCGTCCCCCGTAGCTAAGTGGTCAGCGTGACAGAATCTCAATCCTAAGGGCCCGGGTTCGATTCCCGGCTGGATCGGAGATATTCTCCTCTCAGGTACTGGGTGTTGTTTTGTCCGAATCATCATCATTTCATTCCCATCGACGTGTAAGTCAACGAAGTGGAGTCAAATCGAAAGGCTTGTACTCGGCGAACGCTCTGTTCGACAGGAGGCCCTAGTCACATGACATTTATTTGTTTTTATGCAAGATGACGCTCCTCTGCACCTTGCATAGCCAGTGAAGCGGCTGCCGCAGAGGCATTTCGCAAATCCTAGAATTATTAGCTGTCACTTCCCTACAGCCTGGCCACCTATACCACCAGATCCTGTGACGTTTGGCTGCGGGGCTATCCGAAGAATGTTATGTTCAGTGTTTCAATTACGAACGTAGCTCAATTAAAGGTAAGTGGGACTCTTGCACAACGCGTGATCCCCGAGAAACTGCGACCTGTTGTGAAACATGCTGGTTTTCGATTTCAACTTCTGGTTGAAAACGGTGGATAGCATACTGAACATGTATTGTGCCTGTCACACGACAGTTAGAAACCGATGTGATTTGGTTTTTAGGCGTGTTTTGGCTCCAGGACAATAAAAAACCGATTTTTCTCATCATATAGGGTGGGATCTTTCCATGATGGATGGGCTTACCTAACTAACAGTGCCACAACTGTTGACTGCCGGACCTGTGCAGTCATCCATGTTGAGCAGTATGGATGAAGTACTGTGCAACTCAAACCATAGCCGTCGTATTGCGATTCATTTGTAATTTGTAGCTGACGTTAAGACGCTTACAGCGCCACCTACTGGTAAAATTTTATTTAAATCTTTTTTTGTGTATGTGCGTTTTCCATGACTTCAATGGCATGGTATTCAAATTTGACGTCATTCTGAGCGGAGGTTCTCTTTGTACAGCGTTTTGAAGCTGATACTTTAATTACGGTCACCCTGAACGTGTGTATCACGACTTCCCAGAGAAACAATCATGTCGTACTGAAAACAGCTTTTGGTTTCGACTACAGAACAAAAGTTTTGCTGGAAGTCCCTTACACATCCTCCACACAGTTCCATTTCCACATTTTAGGAGTCCTGGAGATAGATATTCGTGGCCACAAAGAGGTGCCCTCCTGGATGCTTCTGCAGGCAACTGCAATATTTTCCCATTGAAGGTTTTGACCGTCTTGTCTCCAACTGGAATAAGTTTATTAACAGTTATGGCGGTTACTTTTGTAATAATAAACAGTTTACTTACTTTTATTCCGTCCGTCTCGTTTTCATTTGACTACCCCCAACAGAATGATGTTATCTACTTTGGACGTAACTTTGACCACATACCGAATTTGTTTATGTATCGACGAGGACTGTGCAAGGGATCTAAAATGAGAGGACGACCATTCGCAGCAGTGTAACACGATGTAAGAACAACTGATGTATAAATACTCTGGCCAGCAGGCAACGGGGAAAGGTCACTGACGATTGAAGCGTATATTTCAGATCGGAGGTGTCATGTGGTGCTTCGTAGGGGTTTTTTGTACCACGATGGGCCCACTTATTCAGATTACAGTGAAAAAAACCAGAATATTTATTTCAACATTCTCAGTGACGAAGCGTTGGCCTTTCTTGCCTGCGATGAATCAGCTGTGGGCACTCCCACGTTCAAATACGGCAACGCCCGTGTTCAAAGGTCTGCATGCGTACGTTCCCCACCCGACGAACACTCAGGTCCCACCTCTCGGGGCCCGGGAAGTCAGCAGGTTTTAATCTCAGAGAAAATGTTTGGGACTATTTGGTGCAAAACATGTAAAGCAGCAGTCAACTTCCCCGTGATCTGGTAGCTCTACGATATCCATTCATCAATGAGTGTCTTCATTTACATATGGCATATCTGAAAGGCCGGTGACGTAGAATATGTACAAGAACCAAGAGGGAACAATGAGACTGGATGAAACAAGAACGAAATGCTCCGATTAAAAAGGGTCTAAGACAGAGATGCATTCTTTCGGTGCTACTGTTGATCCTATATATCGAGGAAGCAATGACGGAGACAAAAGAAAATTTCAAGAATGGGATTAAAATTCAAGATGAATGGATATGAATGATAAGATCCGTTGGAGACATTGTTCTCCTCAGTGAAAGTGAAGAAGTATTACAGGCTCTGTTTAACAAAACAAACAGTCTAATCACTGCGGAATTTGGATTGAGACTAAAGCGGAAAAAGACAAGCTAGTGGGACGTAGCGAGAAATGAGAATAGCGAGAAACTGAACATCACACTTGGTAGTCACTAAGTAGGTGAAGTTAAGGAATTCTGCTATATTGGAAGCAAACAAAGACGGTCGAACCAAGGACGACATAAAAAGCAGAGAGGTACCAGAAATGATGATATTCTTAACCAGGAGGAGTCTACTGTTGTTAAACATAGGCCTTAATGTCAGGAAGATATTTCTCAGAATGTGTGTTTGGAGCACAACATTGTATGGTAGTGAATCATGGACAGTGAGAAAAACGGAACGGAAGAGAATCGAAGCATTTGAGATGTGGTGGTACAGAAGAATGTTGAAAATTAGGTAGGCAGATGAGATAAGAAATGTAATGATTCTCCGCAGAATCGCAAAGAAAGGAATATATGGTAAACACTAATTAGAAGAAGGGATACCATGATAGGACATGTGCTAGGGAAGCAGCGAGTAACCTCCAAGGTGCTAGAGGAAGCTGTAGCCACTGGCCCCAAATGGGGTTGTGTAAGCTATCTAGTGTGCCAGTACAATTACTTTTACGTTCATAAGTTCTCAATTCCTTTTTTATTCGTTGGTCTTCTGGTTTCATTGTAAATATTTACACAATTTACCCGATGTGTCTATATATATTTGTCGACAGCAGTGCTACTGATCACCGTAACTCTTGTTATAAATTACATGAAGGAGAATTAGATTATATGAAATGACGATGGACTTGAGTATAACTGTATAATAGATTTGCCATGAACATTTAAAATAAAATGCCCTCTTAACGTTACAGTAGGTACGTATGTCATTCCGTTTAGAAGTGAGAAACTTTAATAAGGCATATAATTATTTATAATTAACAACGGATCTCACTGTATCGAGACTATTTCAGTGCGCTTCACGTCAATTACTTCTATAGCACAAGCTTCAAAATGCTAATCGCTACATCGGAGGGTGTATTTGGTATAAATGGTAACTCCAGCTTCCACTTCGCTTTTCAGAGTAGTCGTGGTCCCTTGATAACTATAATTTCTAACATAAATTTCTTTCTGAATGTGGGCAAAACGAAACGAAATAAAACTGCACAACCATGCTTGATAAATGGACAAACGCATTGCAGCCATATTTCCACACACCGCTACTAAGAGCCATGCTATTAGTGCATGCAGGGTAGGCTCAGTTCGACAGCTGTAATCAGCGCACAAATGCTTATCTTGCCGAACATAGCAACAGCTTGCTAGTCTACTAACTAGCGTATAAATGGGTTATGTCATTACATCTACTAACTTGAATAATAAAAATGGCCAGAAGCAATAGTGTCAAATGGTTCAAATGTCTCTGAGCACTATGGGACTCAACTTCTGAGGTCATTAGTCCCCTAGAACTTAGAACTAGTTAAACCTAACTAACCTAAGGACATCACAAACATCCATGCCCGAGGCAGGATTCGAACCTGCGACCGTAACGGTCTTGCGGTTCCAGACTGCGGCGCCTTTAACCGCACGGCCACTTCGGCCGGCGCAATAGTGTCGTTGCATAAACAACTGAGGTGGCCACACGTAACTGGTGGAGCACACACTGCAGCAGACGACAGGCAACTGGGCCAGTCGCCACATTAAAGCACAGGGATAGACTCGCCCTGCCCTGAGGTCGACAATGTGACTCTGCACAAGGGCCATTTCGCGTGAGTCTTACCCATCGCCATACCTGAACCGTGCTGCGGCTCGCGCTGGTGCCGTTGCTAGGTTGGTATCGTTTAGTTGGTATAGTTATGGATATCGTCTTCTTCTTCTTGTGTTCATTGGCGCCACACCGTTTGCAAGCATTGTCTGTCTGCTAGTGGCAGCAACGGTGGTTATCGGTATCCAGTAACGGTGGTACTATCTTTGGGACACCGTTGTGGTGTTTCCGTGTCGTGTGAGTTGGCAGTTCGGTTGGGGACGGACGAGCAGCCAGATCCGAGCTGCACGTGCACACGCCGGGACCACTGGCGGCATGCATGCATAGCCAGATGGAAGGCCTGTAGTCGTGAGGGGTACAACCTCGCTGTCAACCGAACGCAGGAAGTTTAAGTTGAGTGGACCTTAATTCAAGTAGTGAAACCTCCACCATTGTGAGATCTCGCCATTTGCTTGTGTGTTGCTGCTCCCAGTGTCGCCGAGGTGAAGAGCAGTAAGTGGAGCGTTTGGGGAAGGCGAACTTAATTAGCCCTCCTCCACTTCTTATTATTAATCGTCACATTCTATATGTTATTATTTGTGAAGTTTGACCAGTGCTATTTTTCCTGCCTAATGGCCACTAACGCCCCAGTTACCTGCCCTGGGGCTTAGTGCATGTTACGGCAGTGTACTTTTCCTCGCCTTGCCACTGCTGTAGGCATGTAGGTCGACAGCTTCCTTGATTTGTAGGCCAGGTGGTGTGTTTTATTTTTTCTTCCTACTCTGGTAGTAGTGGTTCCTTTCTGCTTCCGGATGCTCTACACACCGGAGTCTGAAGACATAGTGCTGACTGCCGGTTCCGGCTTGGGTGTGTTATTCCATCGTTTGATTGGTGATCGGACGTTAAGTAGATTTGGCAAATGATTACTAGTCATGCGTTTAAACTGACACTTCTCTGAGTTACCGTCTCGTGAAGTGAATGCAACTCTTGGTTTCCTGTCTTATCGCTTGCGAAATTTGGGGGACTTTTCCGGGTTGATCCTTGAAGCAACGTCTGCGCACCCCCTCCCCCCTCCTTGGTTTGATTAGATTTCATGATTTTTTTAAATTAATAAATTTAATTTCAAGTTTGAAGATAGTTAAGTGGTTCTTAAGGGATTGGTAGTAAGACCTTCAGCCGTGAAAATTTTTTAAATTATTACTGTTGGGGCCTTCAGCCGAAAAATAGTTGAATTTGTTGATATTAAGATTTCAGCCGTGAGTGTTACTTGTCTGAAAATTTCAGTTAGACAACTGCATTCTAGCAGTGAGATTTTGATGATTGTTCTTTCAAAAATATTTTAATAACTGTAATTGCAGGTTGAAGTAGTTTAACTTGTTCTTAAGATAACTATTCAGGCCTTCGACTATGAAACAGTTTTAAATTATCACTATTGGGGCCTTCAGCCTAGAAATAGTTTTGAATTCGTTGTTATTAAGGCCTTCAGCCGTGAACACTTCTTGATTTATTGTCACCTTTGTTGTTGTTTCCAAATAAAGTGTACGCGATTGAAAAATAAACTAACCAACAGCAGTTGATTACGGCCCCGTCCACAATAGTAACCCAATCCTGCCTTCCTTGGTACCAGGTCTCAGCACCATCGGAAACAGCAGACTCACCTGTGAACAGTCGTCACTGCAGATAATCTCGCTAGCCGCTGTGCAGACTGCCCGTTGATCGTGTCTGAGCCACCACGACACCTTGCCGAGAACCGAGCTGGCGTGGGTGGCACACAGCAGCTGCAACAGAGAATGGTATGTTTCATAACAGCCCGCAGCAATTTCAGTGTGATTCATGGTTCGTCACTGATATGATACTCAATGTGTTGTTCCCGTAAATTGTTACTACCATTAATTAGGATAAAAATGTAACCTATCTTGTATATGGGCTACTGTTCATGCTGTATTTGACGAGCAATGTACAAAGTATAAATACGTTCTTATTTTTGACACTCTGAAGTTTCTTTGCGATGCAAACAGAAAATACTGAATACTTTGAAACAACGTAGTAGACAGATATAATTATTGATCGTATTCCCGAGTTTGAATGTAAATTTTCAGATCGACAAATCCAAGACCTTTATGAACCTAATAGTTATATTTTTATCATTTTTCCGGTTGTTGCCTCGTCTAGAGGAGCTTCTCCTTATGTTTTTAGGTTGTTTTAGTTCCTTTCACCAACGAGTAAAATGTGGAACTTTTTATTATTACCCTGACACTCTGTTAGATTTTCAGTGGCCCCGGTATATGTTGCCAACATAACATTCATATCACATGATAATGCTGACAGATGGATATTTAATTTGTGCGGCACACGTCGTGACCTTTGCGTCGTAATTAAGACATTACTCGGAACTCAATTATTAGTTAATGTATTCTTAATTTACAGTGAAAGCCAATATTCATTATGATTCACTGAATCAGAATATAAAAGGGACTTTCACTTTGTGGCAGTTGGACAGGCAAGTGAACCAAATTTATAAGATATTGCCTGAATAAGGTTAAGATCAGAATGGTAGTTCTAGACACACAAACAAATAATACTTATAATCGTTGCACTAAAATGGAATGGAACATCATTGTTATGCATACCAAACAATAGCACTTGATATCTGGAATATGACATTGGGCTAATATTTTGTGTAATGAAGGTGTTATGAAAGAAATGAAGGGTTTAGTATTGATGTTTTCATTAATTTGTATTAATTAACATACTATCTTGTGTGAGGTAATTCGTTTCCTGCTCCAACTGACAACGGAACCTCCCCATCGCACCCCCCTCAGATTTAGTTATAAGTTGCCACGGTGGATAGACCCTGAAAAACTGAACACAGATCAATCGAGAAAACAGGAAGCAGTTGTATGAACTATGAAAAAATAAGCAAAATATACGAACTGAGTAGTCCATGGGCAAGATGAGCAGTTTTAAGCGTAGACTGACCTCATAAGCGCCGTGGTCCTGTGGTTAGCGTGAGCAGCTGCGGAACGAGAGGTCCTTGGTTCAAGTCTTCCTTCGAGCAAAACTTTTAATTTTTTATTTTCAGACAATTATCAAAGTTCAGGCACTCACACATAACCAACTTCGCTCGCCAAAATTCCAGGACATGTTCAGATTTGCTTGGACATATGCAGGATTTGACGGTCTACACACGGAAAAATTTGAAAACGTTAAAAACATATGTTTTGACACAGCACAGGGAAAAGTGTGCCACTGTCAGACTTTTGGATTCATTTGTTGCAGTTTATGTGACAAACTCTTATGTTTTCATCACTTTTTTGGTAGTGATTATCACATCCACAAGATAACCTAAATCGGGCAAGGTAGAAGATTCTTTTTACCCATTCGCCAAGTGTACAAGTTGGGTGGGTCGACAACATATTCCTGTCATGTGACGCACATGCCGTTACCAGTGTCGTATAGAATATATCAGACGTGTTTTCCAGTGGAGGAATCGGTTGACCTATCACCTTGCGATCAAATGTTTTCGGTTCCCATTGGAGAGGCACGTCCTTTCGCCTACTAATCGCACGGTTTTGCGGTGCGGTCGCAAAACACGGACACTAAACTTATTAAAGTGAACAGAGACGTCAATGAACGAATGGACAGATCATAACTTTGCGAAAATAAAGAAAAATTTTTCGCTCGAGGGGAGACTTGAACCAAGGACCTCTCGTTCCGTAGCTGCTAACGCTAACGACGGGACCACGGCGCTCCTGATTTAAGATCATCTTTGATGTTGCCTATGATCACGTGGACTACTCAATTTGTATATTTTGCTTATTTTTTTATAGTTCCACACAACTTCTTCCTGTTTTCTCGATTAATCTGTGTTCAGTTTTTCAAGGCGTATCCACTGTGCCAACTTATAACTAAATCTGAGGGGGGTGCGATGGGGAGGTTCCCTTGTGAGTTATTTCAACAGGCTCTTTCTTTAAAAGTATCTAAAACCAAATGATACAATTTTTCATACTTTATGGTGGAACTAGGTCAACAAGACTATCTTCCCATAAATGTATTATCTAACTCCTAATAAATATTAGTTCTACCTGTCAATAAATGTGTTAGCAGCAATATATACAACAATGGTTGCTGTGAAAAGCAACAGGAAGTTTTAAGCAATCTTATATTGTAATCATGTTACATTCGAACTAGCTATTCATATGTGAGAAATTATGTTACAGAACCAAAGAAGTTTCCCACAGAAGCAATCCATGAGACAACGACAGAGTACTTACATCACTTCCTAAACGTTGATCGTGGTGTCTGTATGAGAACTGTATCACAAGATTTACATTTCTAATGAAGAAATGGTCTTTTTAGTGCTTAGTGTAGCAAATTATACAGTAACTAAATTATTACTGCAGACATCTATGACGCTAACTGCTGCAGGCCCATCTTACCATTTCATCACATTTTCCTCTATAGCAGTTTAGATGATTCTTATCACGGTTATCTGATAATTTCTGGAACCGTTTCTTCTCTTATGTTAGCGTAATTCTGAAACTGTTGTAAATCTAATAGCCCAGTTGTTAACAGAGCTTGCAACGTGACGAGAAATATGAACAGTCATATTTGTCTAATAGTCATATCAATCTCACTTACCAGAAAGGCAATCTTTACACCTGTTGATAGCTCCATGTCAGTCTGAATTATTTCGAATGTATTGGACCAGCTCTTTAAATACTTCGCTCTAAGCTTGGTTTATCAAGAGACCTATGAGATAGTGTTCATATCAGAAAACTCATTGCACAATACTTTATATTTTTGACGACTGTTATCGAAGCAATTAATGCAGTATGAGGAATTATTTACGAATGTCTTCGTACTTTCATAAGCGGAGTTCGATTGTATGGAACTGGTGCATCTAGAGTTGCAATATACACAATTAAGTGGACGGGACACTGCAGTTACATTCAAGGTTTTCTGGGTTTCAAGTGGGACTACTGCACAACAGTCTCCGGAATGTTACCCATCTCGCTGAGAATGTGTGTGGGAGTATCATTACTACCATTATTTCAGTCATTCATTACACTGCCTGCTTTACGTTGTTTACCAAACGACAATTACTTCCCTTTCCGTGCAGTATGATTTTTATCTTCACTATAAAGTATGCTACATTTCCTCCGTATCTACATTCGGTAGTTGATAACATGAGACCTGGTGAATGCTCTCAGCCTAATGCTCCTGTATCGCTCCATATCTCAAATCTAAGCAAAAGTTATATTCTCGTTTTTTAATTTCTTTATGTTTTAAATTTTCTTTTATTATTAATTCTGGCGTGATCGTGCGTGAATAAATGCTATGGAGTGAGGCAACTTATTAAAATATGCAAGTAATTTCTTAAATAAATAATGTTTGTAAAACATTACTTTTATTGGGCGCGCTTGACAATGATTTTCTGACTAAGGTCCGTTTTGATTCTTTTACCTCTTCAAATGAAAACTTCTTTTATCGCACTTCGAAAACATTTGCTCACCGAACAAATACTTCGTACAGGACTGTTTATGTGTATTTCATGAACACGGAAACTTTCGCTATGTCAAGACGCAGTATGGCTGAGGATGACTTTTAACATAAAATGAAACAAATATTAAGTAATATCCCTATATTCAATTATCACACATAATTTGAATGTGGCGCGTGCAGCCGGTACATTTCAATGGTCGCAGCGACTGCCGCGGTCATGCGCAGTCATGTATTCTCAAGTGCGGCTAACAGCTGTTACTTCATAGTCCACCTTGCAACACGTTGACAATTTGCTAGTAGTTCCGTTTGTGCTTGTGCGGAAATCATCACAGTGACAGAACACTACATGGAGCATTCAGTAGGAAATATGCTAATGGCTAATTGTGCTATGCAGTTATATCTATAATAGGTAAAATAATCTTAATAATGTTGCATCTTCTTAAACAAATACAGTCCGTTTTGGTTGATTGTCTCATTGGACAATGTTGGTTGCTTTTAAAATATCTTTGGCTGCAGATTTACGAGTTGTCGTGCAGTATTCATACACACAATTCACTACGAGATCAAAACTATCCGCACAACCCCAAAAACATATGTTTCTCATATTAGGTGCGTGTAGCTCCCAACTACCTCTAGGTACTCCATATCAGCGACCACAGCAGTCATTAGACATCGTGAGAGAGCAAAATGGGGCGATCCGCGGAACTCACGGACTTTGAATGTGGTCAGGTGATTGGGTGTCACTTGTATCATATGTCTGTACGCGACATTTCCACACTCCTAAACATCCCTAGGTCGGCTGTTTCCGATGTGATAGTGAAGTGGAAACGTGAAGGGACACGTACAGCACGAAAGCGTACAGAGCGGCCTCGTCTGTTGACTGACAGAGAGTCGTAATGTGTAACAGGCAGACATCTATCCAGACCATCAGATAGATATTCCAAACTGCATCAGGATCCACTGCAAGCACTATGGCAGGCGATAAGTGAGATAACTTGGATTTCATGGTAGAGGGGCTACTCATAAGCCACACGTCACGCAGGTAAATGCTAAACGACTCCTCTCTTGGTGTAAGGAGCGTAATCATTGGACGGTTGAAAAGTGGAGAAACGTTGTGTGGAGTGACGAACCACGGTACACAATGTGGCGATCCGATGCAGGGTGTGGGTATGGCAAATGCCCTGTGAACGTCATCTGCCAGTGTGTGCAGTGCCAACAGTAAAATCCGAAAGCGGTGGTATTATGGTGTGGTCGGGTTTTTCATGGAGGGGGCTTGGAGCTCTTGTTGGTTTGTGTGGGACTATCACAGCACAGGCCTACATTGATGTTTTAAGCACCTTCTGGCTTCCCACTGTTGTTGAGCAATTCGTGGATGTCGACTGCATCTTTCAACACGATCGAGCACCTGTTCATAATGCACAGCCTGTGGTGGAGGGGTTACACGACAATAACATCCGTGTAATGAACTGGCCTGCACAGAGTCCTGACCTGAATCCTGTAGAACATTTTTGGGATCTTCTGGGACGCCGACTTCGTGCCAGGCCTCACCGATCGACATCGATACCTCTCCACAGTACAGCACTCCGTGAAGAATGGACTGCCGTTCCTCAAGAAACCTCCCAGCACCCGATTGAACGTATGCCTGCGAGAGTGGGAGCTGTCGTAAAGGCAAAGGGTGGGCCAGCACCATATTGAATTCCGGTATTACCGGTAGAGGGCGCCACGAACTTGTAAGTCATTTTCAGCCAGGTGTCCGGACACTTCTGATCATATAGTGTATATACAGCAATAACGGAGAGGTGAACATTGTTTCTAGTATTTTTTTGTTACGCAGACGTTATTGTACATCGATATTATTGTTCTCTCTTTGGAATCAGAAAAGTAACTTAATTCATAATCTTCACACTTATGTACTTATCTTCACTGTTTACCAAGGTTATGTGACATATGGTTGAAGAGCGGTGGATAACGATTCATAATATCTTGTTCCGGACGGCAATATTCTGGCTAATCGATCCACAATTAATGAAGGTGAGAGACCGTCGCATTCCGAGAACATTTCATTCCCTGAAATCTCATCCACAAGACCTCCAGACGTATTGTCTTCAGTGCTTAAGTGCCGTGACAATAGGCCCCGTAATTTAGGTGTTTGTGACTTACGTACAGTACCATCGCGGTAAGCGATTTACGAAAAATGTCATTGCTCTATGGCGTATACTGTTCCATCGTCATTACAGCTTACCTTAAGATGTATTTTTACACAAATGTTTGATCGCGATTTCAGTCATTGCGATGTATGAAAATATTCCTTCACCCAGCTTTTTTTCCCTTAAGTCTTGAGTTTTTACCTGTATTTGTTTTATGATTGCGTTACACATAATCATATTACATTTTGCTTTACATTCATTTAAAGATTTTACAGATTTTATAGATTTCTCAACCAAACTTTGTATTAGCAAATTATGTCACCTGAAACTAGAAAGATGAGACACGACGTTTTGATAACATCGGCAAACAAGCTCAAGCGCACATATAGTAGTAGACAAATATCTCATGAAACAAATATTAGTTCAAAACTACAGAGATTTCGCGTTACGGCTGTGTGCCTTTTTTGTATATGGTCTTCGCTTGCCGTGATCGTAATTTCTTCTTCATGACGAGTACCTAAGTTGCTTATAGGTTGAAGTGTTTGGTTGTGATCTCGTGTAGTGTACACGTCTATTAGTCGTGGATTGGCACCAATCGACGGTACAGTTTGTGTTTCATTGTCTCATTAATATTTTGTCCATTGCTCATGCGTAAATATTGTCAAACATTTGTCTTATATAATGCGAAGATCAGGTTTCTTTTTCGTCTTTTCTTGCTGCTGCAGGTTGGTTCTGCTGAAAGTAAAATTCCTGCTTTATCTACAGTTCTTACTCAGGAGGTGTATCAGAGAGCACCTAAAGAAGACTGTGAGTCGTGCAGTTGAAATATCGTGCAGGAAAGACGCGAATAACCAGCAGAAACCCTATTAATCAACATGACAATGATGTTCATACATCGAGGTGTCATTTTGAAATAAATTAAATGCAAAGCAGCATATCCACATTTACACCACTCCGCTCACAAGTCCTGTGAAAAACGAATAATTATCATGCCATTATGTAGTAATACTGAGGGGAATTTTCTGATGATCCGGATACTTTAGCGAGGTGGGGCAGTGGTTAGCACACTAGACTCTCCGCGTACGTCCATCCTGATTTAGGTTTCCCCCGATTTCCGTAAATCGCTTCAGGCAAATACTGCGGTGGTTCCTTTTAAAGGGCATGGCCGACTTTCTTCCCTTATTCGATGGGCTCAATGACCGTGTGGTTTGATCCCTCCCTCAAATCAACCGACATTTGGATTCTATAAAAACATCTATTAGCCACATTTTCACACTTTCGTTCAGGTTAGAACAATCTGTCATGATGATGGTCGCTAATTCCTTAAATTTCTGTGGCCTCAGAATATATCCAAATTCATCGCCCTCGTACTAATAAGAGTGAAAAATTGAATACATGTCGTAAAGTAGATTGTGAATATTATTACCCCAGTCAAACCGTAAATTATAATGTGGGTAAAATTCAGAATTCAGGTACACTCTAGCATTGGTTAGTTTACAACTTTTGAATTCGCTGGAACCCTGAAATCCTTTTCCAGATTTGTTCTCCTTTCAGAGTACAATGTCAGTATAATGAATCAAGGCATTTACAGTTAAACAGATGTTTTAATGACCCATGTCTTTCTTCATGTTCTCCAACACAGTTTTATTCTCTTCAAGACATCTTGTTTTTCTCGAATGTTTGAGTTGTTATAAATTGGACTCTGTACGATAGTTGGTTCTTACTTAGCATTCATGAAGACTCATTTCACGTTCTCAAAGTAACCCAAGACGTTTGGGGTTGGATACATTCAATAAAGTGGTCATAGTCACTTTTAAATCCGTCTTCGAACTATTCTGCATTTTGTAGACCATTCAGGTTTGGAGCTGATACAGAGACTTCTTTAAGGGTTAATGTGATTACGACATTTCTAGTATGGTGCATCACAATGCCATTCAGATTGGGTATTGTTTCCTAAAACAGAAAGGCTGAAGCATTACTTCTAAGTTACGATGTCGACATAGAGCTTCCACACTCCTTCACAAATTTTCCTTCCTGGCAAATAAATCACTCATCATATTTAACTGGAGACCTTACATCAAGTGACGGCATTCCACGATTTCGGCCCTATCAATTGAAAGAATTGTAATTATCTTGCGTTATGGCATTATGCCTCCACTGGAAAATCTTTGGTCAGTCTTTGTGAGGTAAATGGTGTTTGTAGGCACTCAACTCTTTTATATTCTGAGCTCACAGTGATGTCAGTCATACGATCACACCGCCGCCTGACAGATCGATCCGCCGGGTGCGATTCTCTCGATAAACGGAACAGAAGAACGGCTGTGCTAGCCAAAGAGTACACAGCCAGTCGCAGTACTTATGTTCGCCGCGAGGCCACTTCATGTGTAGCACGAGTGTAGTGCAGTTGTGCCACTCTACAGTGCGCAGCCACGCTCAGTGGTCAGCCAGCGCCGATGTTGGTCATTCAGCGTCTGCACCCCAGTCATTACTGCCATCAAGTCTTTGTAGCCCAGTTGTAAAGTTCCGTAGTAGTATTACAGTAAAGTCAACAGTACTAAGTTAGCAGATATAAACAATATGTCGACAGCCAAGTTAGTCTTCAAATTCACCGGATGCGACATTCAAGATTACGAGAGATTAATTCGTAAATGAGATACGCTGAGAAAGCTTCTTATACATTTAACCAAACGTACAATAGAAATTGGGGATAAACAATTTGTAGGAATGGCCATTTTAATGGACCTGATATTCTTAAAAACTTCGGTGAACGTCAACCCACATGAACGAATAAAAAGGCAAAACAGTAAGGAATACAATAATATTATTAGACATGTGTCATCTCATATACATAGCGTAAGTGAAGGTATCGAAATACAGGATAAAATAATGAACAGTCGACCTCTAGAGTACATTAAATATTATGATGATACCAACGAAATAATAGAATGGCATTATCAGCCAGAGAGAATATGGCTTACAGGAATGAAATCATGTCAGTTATTTCAGGACTTCAGAAAAGACGCATTATTGACTAAAAATCATAGAGACGCTTGTTTGAGAGCCCCACAAAGGCGCACAAACATTGGAACATAGATGTGTTTTAATATGAGGAAACGATTTATCTTCCAGATTAAAGGCAATATTCACGAGCAAATAGAGGTTTCAAATGTCTTTAAATGGTTATAGATATGTATTACAAATTTGTCAGGGACCTCCTGAAAGAGCAGAGACTAGGAAGAAAGTGGCGCAGGAGTTTAATCAATTTCTGCAGATGGGGGCGAATCAATGAGCAGGTAACCTTCATATCAACCAATGAGGCGAAATTTATAATAGGTATTGTAGTGGGGTGGTACGGAATACACCACTACTCGATATTCACCTACACGAAAGAAAGTATTGTGAAACATTTGAACACAACGACAAAACACAATATGTTGATGTGTTTTACTCTTTGAGGATCATATAAGCGACTAAATGCTCTCCCACAATTAATTTGGAAGTATAATGTAACTAATCATCATTTGATAAAAATGAATGCAACTGATACAACATAGCATTTAAGTATATTAGAATACTGGATCCATACAAGCAGAAATTTAATATAGATGATTTAGTACATCGTTCAAAATACTATTCTGTGTTTGAGGAATCTTACGTAACTAATTGATACCCAGAGATATGTACAAGTTCTAAAATGCAACAAACAAACCCAGGAATTTACATCTAAAAGGATGGTAAAGGTGAATAAATTGCTGGAAGTTTTTACACAGGAGGATTGCAGAGAAGCAATCACGTCTGTGGGAGAGGGTGCCATAAGGTGATGAAGGAAAAAGACTGTAGTTAAATTGCATGGCCTCCCATCACCACACTACAGTTGCATTAACGCTCATGATTTGGTATATAAAAAGTACACATACCTCAAGGACTGCAGTAGCATAACATGAGTGGCTGGAAGTGCATTGGAAATGGTAGTGGTATTCTCGACAAACTACCATCTGAAATGCATATCCTTAACATGTTACTACTAGGATCTGGAATTTAGTTTGCAAAATTGCTCGTACATAGTGATAATCCCATTAATTGTTGGACGAGGCCTACAAGGAACACTATTTCGCATATACTAGAAATATAGTTCCGACAGTGTGCCACTGTGCTCTCAGACTTTAGCTGATAACTCCTAGCAGATACATTGAGGAAGAAGTATAGTTGTAGGACACATATGGAACCATTTCCTTTTGCGAAAGATATGTGTTCCAACTTTAAACTGGGGGCTGGGGTGATTTTCCAACACGTCATTAACACAGTCAAACAAAAAAGAAGCAGCATAAAAAAATTTGCGGGATTTTTACAAAATTACCTCTCACCGGCAGTGTAAGTGGCTAGAAATCTTTCGAAGCAGAAAGGAGTAAGTAGCAGAAAAAATCACGTTAAAATGTCTGTCGTTTATCAATGCTTAAGACCTCAGAAGGAATTATCCCATTTGTAATTTCTCTGCTGGTGGGACTTTCAGAGATTGGCCCTTTAGCCAGAGCGTCAACAGCCACACACCCTAAGTGTTTATGTGGAATACGTTGCCAAAGACAAAGTGGAAAATTAAAGAGTTGGGATTCTAAAATTAGATGCTGCAGGCGGATCTAGAACCTATTATGTCGAATATGTTTGAAAAACGGAAAATGTATACTTGTTTGACTCATTGGGAATTTGTCTCTGCCTGTAGAATTACGATGGAACCCTGGGAACAACCACGTGTTCCACAATTTTCTACGCTAATAAGACACCTGTACATAAGTATACGGCCATTTCTCCCTCGTGTTCCTCCCGTTCCTCCTGATGACTGAATAAAATCAAGTAACATGCACACCATTGCATCAGTTTAGGTTTTGATGCGATGTTCTACATGCGAAGTACTTCCACCATTAGATCTCTAGATCTACACAAGGAGGAATCCGAGTGTCACACCGATGGTTTGGATACATTAAAGTACAACAGCATTCCCATTAACACCGACAAAAATAATAAACTATATCTAGGAAGAGGTAAATTTGTGGAAATATCCCCCTACTCCCAACAGTCTCACAAAATATCAACTATTAAAGGTATTTATAGAATAGTGTATGAAAGGGTTTGAGTCAGGTTAAAATGTTAATACATTTAAAACGAGATAACAGACAACAGCAATCACCAAAGAAGTTTCAATAGGACTGCTACTGTACTTCTCAAGGCGTCAAGTGTTGGATAGGAAATCCAATAAATTTTATGGATCAGAATAAACAGTGGATGTACTACTACTTAACATGATTTGTATCAGTTCCAATATTACAACCAATTCGTATCTCAATGAGAGATTTTTTACTACTGTGGGTGATGGCTCTTGATCTTCCAACATAACCAAATCCATCAACATGAGGTAGCAAATATGAGGAAGCCAAGGAGGTGGAAACGTGGGTTCTACTATGCCAAGACTGCTTGGTAAAACAGGAAAACACAATTAATTGGCGGGAGTACAAAACAAGAGAGTATTTATTACTTAACTATATTGTAGTCCGTGATCCGTTGGTTAACAATTATGGAAGATGCAACTAGACTAAGCATCTGCAAAATGACACAGTTTACAAGTCACAAATCTTGCAGTGACGAATTAATCTCTCGTAATCTTAATGTCGAATCCCGTGAATTTGAAGACTAACTTGGCTGTCGACATGTTGTTTATATCTTCCAACTTAGTACTGTTTACTTTACTGTAGTGCCACTACGGAACTTTACAACTGGGCTACAATGACTTGAATTCAGCAATGACTGTGCCGCAGACGATGACTGACTAACATCGGCGCACTGTAGACTGGCGCAACTGCGCTACACTCCTGCTACACATGAATTGGCATAGTGGTGCCTCCCGGAGAGCATAAGTACTGCGACTGGCTGTGTACTCTTTGGCTAGCACAGCAGTTCTTCTGTTTCGTTTATCGAAAGAATCGCATCCGGCGGAATGATCTCTATCGCGGCGGTGTGGTCGTATGACTGACATCAGAATGGGCTCACGATATAAAAGAGTTTAGTGCCTACAAACACCATTTACCTCACAAAGACTGACCAAAGATTTTCCAGTGGAGGCACAATACCATAACACAACATAATTACAATTCTTTCAATTGATAGGGCCGAAATCGTGGAATGCCGTCACTTGATGTAAGGTCTCCAGTTAAATATGGTGAGTGATTTATTTGCCAGGAATATTTGTCCCACAAAGCTTTTCCTTTACTGAGATTTAAAAATATTCAAGAACGTAGGATAGTTATTCAAGACCTATATTATTTAACAATTACAAGCAAAAGTTTTCTATACTTGGAAGGAAACTTTTTGAAGGAGTATGGAAGCCCTATGTCGACATCGTATCTTAGAAATAATGCTTCACCCTTTCTGTTTCAGGAAACAATACCCAATCTAAATGGCATTGTGATGGACCATACTAGAAATGTCGTAATCACATTTACCCTTAAAGAAGTCTCTGTGTCAGCTCCAAACTTGAATGGTCTACAAAATGCAGAACAGTTCGAAAATGGGTTTAAAAGTGACTATGTCACTTTATTGAATGTATCCCACTCAAGACGTCTTGGGTTACTTTGAGAACATGAAATGAGTCTTCATGAATGCTAAGTAAGAACTAACTATCGTACAGAGTCCAATTTATAACAACCCATACATACGATAAGAGCAAGATGATCTCGAAGAGAATAATACTGTGTTGAAGACATTACTAATTCTCCAACAGATGGGAACCATTTAAAATTTCTGTGAGTACTGAATTTTGGTGTGCAACTGCCATTACCTTTCTATTCATGGAAACTGTTTTAACATCCAATTCTACAGACAACATGCAGGCAGTCATGGGTCATTAAAACAGCTGTTTAACTGGAAATGCCTTGATTCATTATACTGACACTGCAATCTGAAAGGAGAACAAATCTGGAAACGGATTTCAGGATTCCAGTGAATTCATAACTTGTAAAATTACCAATGCTTAAGTGTACCTGAATTCTGAATTTTACCCACATTATAATTTACAATTTGACTGGGCTAATAACATTCACAGTCTACTTTATTACATGTATCCAATTTTTCACTCTTCTTACTATGAATGCGATGAATTTGGATATATTCTCAGGTCACAGAAATTTAAGGAATTAGCGACCATCATCACGATAGATTGTTCTAACCTGAACGAAAGTGTGAAAATGTGGCTGATAGATGTTTTTATAGAATCCAATTGTTGGTTGATTTCATAGACGGACAAAACAGCACAGGCATGAAACCCAACGAATAAGGGAAGACAACCGGCTATGCCCTTTAAAATGAACCATCCCAGCATTTGCCTGAAGCGATGTAGGGAAATCACGGGAAACCTAAATCAGGATGGCCGTCCGCGGATTTGAACCATCATCCTCCCAAATGAGAGTCTAGTGTGCTAACCACTGCCCCACCTCGCTAGAGTATCCGGATCATCAGAAAATTCCCCTCAATATTACTACATGATGGCATGATAATTATTCGTTTTTCACAGGACTTGTGAGGAGACTAGTATAAATGTAGATATGGTGCTTTGCATCTAATTTATTTCACAATGACACCTCAAGTATGAACATCATTGTTATGTTGATTAATCGGGTTTCTGCCTTTTATTTGCGTTTTTCCTGCACGATAGTTCAACTCCATGACTCTCAGTCTTCTTCAGGTGCTGTCTGATACATCACCTGAAGAAGACGGCGAGTCATGCAGTTGAACTATCGTGCAGCAAAGACGCGAATAGCAGGCAGAAACCCGATTAATCAACATAGACAACGCCTCGCTGGGAAAGCTTGAAGAATTGCATACGAACATCATTATTGACACACAAGATATCTGCGTTGAATGCGGTCAAATGTTATTTAAGGGTATCGCCTTTGTCACATACACAAATGTTGTATATCTCATTACAAGGTCCTCCATAAAAGTTGCATCAAAAAACAGTTCAATGAATGAAATGTGCCAAGACTCCAAAAACTGCATCATGGTTAATGTGTTTGTATCATGGGGAATGATGTGTTCACCATGCAGTAGCCTACAAAGATATATAGACATTGCTCAAACTCTTTGACCACATGGACACAATTTTTTATGTGAATGACAGTGAGAGAACACTGTGGATGTACGAGGTTTACAAGAATTCCGTTATTTGGAATCTGGAATCGTACAATTTTATATTTATTCAACAACTCAAGCAAATGTATGAGGAAGAAGAAAATTGTTTTTGTGCGTTTCTGATACCTTACGATTACTTTTAAGCTGGGTAAGAAATGAGATTTTTTTCAAAAGGTTCATGTTTCTTGCTATTCTCTCCATCCTCCTCTACTGACAAGTTCATCAGGTAAGGATTTATGTGAGGTAAGCTTGTAATTTCATCGACAGATGTTGCCTATGCTGCTCATTCACTATAGAACAGATAACATTTTAGACACGTCTTTCATATACCCTTGAAATTGACAATATTTATGCTTCCTAAGGTTCTATACATGCAGCTCAGTATGCAAAATCCTACAAAATTCTAGCGCAAACTGAATTACACTTACCATCTGGAAACTGTACTTTCTTCATCACTGTACTCATGCTCAATAAACCACCTGATGTGTGTGTCACCCAGTCTGATGTACAAACACAACACTACAGAGAGACTTGTGTAGTCATTTGACATGCAGTCCTCTACAGATACCCAGCATCTCAAAGCCAGTCAGAGTGTATAGCTACACTCGTGAAATGATATAGACTCACAGGAATGTTCTGGTAGTTAGAGATAAGTGATCAATTGTTGCAATATAATCACATGATGTTGAACAGCACCTCACTGGTGGAATAAGAAATTGTTGCTTCTGACCAGTGTTGCTGTCCACCAGCAGTTACAGTGGAAGTAATGCTCTGATAGCAGTGTCACAGTATTTGACCTGCTGTTAGATATCATCACCTACGTAATATTATTACCTGACACTGTAGTGGGGGATAACATGCAAAGATCATTACCAATATATAAAACCTTTTTAAACTACTGCTTTATAAAAATTGGTGGAAAGTAATTGTTTTCTGGTCTTGCTTCGATGTATGAACACGCAGCTTCAAAAAACTGCTGAGAAAACTTGTCAGGAGGACACGCAATTCACTAGAGCTGCACATCTCGATGGTTAAACGCTAAGCTCATGATAAAGAAGGAGGTCTTCACATACATTCATCGGAGGGACTCAGGAATACCACACAGCATAAAGTAACCATATCCACCATAAATATTTGTCACAATGCCACAATAGATGCAGACTATGCATACGTGGTGAACGTTTGGCAGAAATTCGATATACGTAATTTAAGGGAGGATACAAAACTATATGTGGCCACAGGTGTATGTTTTCTTCCATCTATTTTTGAGAAATTGCAGAATATATGCATGGAATCAAATACACTAGACCCTGCCTTCTGTTGCACCATGCCAGGGTTTTTGTGTGACTTCACGTTAAAAAAAGGACATTTGAGTATTAAACTATTTATCATTGTCGACACACTGCCTTTTTTCGAATATGGGTTCTTGGGGCATTT
Organism: Schistocerca piceifrons; assembly: GCF_021461385.2. NCBI lineage: Eukaryota > Metazoa > Arthropoda > Insecta > Orthoptera > Acrididae > Schistocerca > Schistocerca piceifrons. The sequence continues at coordinate 546,351,191 of NC_060141.1, read as the reverse complement.
TACCACTGTATCCACGGGTATGCCGAGGCAAATATTCCCCAAATGAGGGGATAAGGGTAAGCAGCAACCAATGATTGAGTTATGTTCTGTAACTGTATGTAAACAAATTATAGGCAAGAAATTCAATAATCTCTATCGATCAGAAGGCTCTAATGGCGGTCCAATGAAGAAATCATCGGACTGGGTAAATTCGAAGAGATGACTGCGAATTCTGTGGTATAGGGTATGTCGTGGAGACAGAGCTGACATTTTTTAATTGTATGCATGACATACACAAAGATTTGGTGTTATGTCCAGAGCGAATATTTCCGCGCAATGGTTCTCTCCCTAAGCTGATTGAGACGCTGGGGATAAACAAAGATACTAAATTCACAACAGAAACCTCCAGCAACATCTGAGCTTGGGAGAGGGACTTAATAAAGTCACCCTTGTTATCTCCTTCAATCAGTGATAGTAGCTGAGTCAATATATTGCTGTTAAAACCAAAAGAAGGGTTTCTGCGATTACGATTTTGAAAATAACTTCTTTAAATTAATGAAAAACGCAAATTTCAGCAAAACCATGGAGAATCCGAGAAATCACAACGAAATTTACAGTTAACAGCTCAAATGGGTGTTATGGGACAAGAGTTAATGTCACTAGGACAAATTTAAAATGGTCCAATATCTCTAGTGAGGATTTTGTCAGTCCGAAGCTGGCTAAGGTTTCGATAGAGTTCACAAAACCTGTTTATTTAGATCTGCGTATTTTCTATCTATACAAGCTCTGCAACTACTTGTTTCAAACTCATTTCACACGTCCCAACTTACTTTATAGGGATAGACAACTTCCTCTATTGAGTGAAAGGTTACAATCCATATGAAGTAATAAGGATACCACCTCAATCTGTTTGACACATCGGATAGGCAGCTAATAATCCTTAGTTAATAATCCATCAAAAAAAAAATTTTACTGGTATCCATTAATAATAGGCGAATGTTCACATATTATGAAGTCTATTGACCTAAGGGTTGTGTGTTATGCGTCCACAATGGCACTCATGCATGATTATTATGAGATGTGCTACCTCGGTGGTGCTGGTGCCCGTCTGTCTCATCCTCCACAGATAGTATACCAAGTAAGTATTTTTATGCAAGACCATGTGGTACACACTGTGTCACACCAGAAAGTCAGTGTGTCATTCGACAATAACAAAAGGCTCATTTGTGAGGACAGAATCGAAACCCTCCTGTAGGCACACAATCCTCTAGTGATAAAGACAGTGGATGGGTACTTATTTCTAAGCAGTGTATCTGTGCAAAGGTTTATGCAAAGTAGTATGGACTGTTTCTCATAGTGCACATAAGTGTTTGTTTGTGTGTGAGGGAGAGAGAGAGCATGCGCGAGCGTGTGTATGTCTAGCTGAGTTGATTTCACATAAATAATGAAAGCTTCTATATTGAAACAGTGGTTTCATGGAATGATAACTGTTTCATAATATGTGTCTCTTACTGTAGTTTTTTAATGGCCGCAATCATAAATGTAGTATACAGATTATTTTTTTTTAGTCTTCCATTCTTCCGCTAGTATCAGTGTAAATAATGTGTGTCTATAAGTTTCTAGTCATTGTTAAAGTATATCCCTACATAAACAAGATTGTTAGCAACTATATATGTGTTGCACAAAACTCTTTGACAACTAAGAAAATAGTACATATATATATATATATTGTGAATAAACCAGAAAATAGTGTGCTATCATGTACATCAGTATCATTATTTACAAAAAATCTAACATTCTGAATCCATCGAACCAAATCATATGGGCAGTTCAGCTGTTGCTGATCTCTGCTGCTGACGCTTCTTGATGATCCTTTCGTTAAGGCGTACAGAGCATGAATGACGAGACACACACAAATGAAGACAAGGGGGAACAGAGGATGGAGGAGGACAGTGGACTCGAACTCTGTAGCCAAAACGACGCAGCCCATAGACAGTTGCAAACTGAGTTGTCTGAGAAGGGAAACCTCATCCGACATTGCCTGGGAGTGGCATAGCTGGTAGCCGGGGTGTGGGGTGTAGGAGGGGGCGGGCACAATCATAAAACACGACTTGTTGGTTTTCACGCAAATGAAGCAGTGATTCTCGTTAATTATGAAGCAAAATTAATGTTCATTTCTTTGTTATGTGGTTAGACACTGGACTCGCATTCGGGAGGACGACGGTTCGATCCCGCGTCCGACCATACTGATTTAGGTTTTCCGTGATTTCCCTAAACCACTCCAGGCAAATGCCGGGATGGTTCCTCTGAAAGGGCACGGCCGACTTCCTTCCCAATCCTTCCCTAATCCGATGAGACCGATGACCACGCTGTCTGGTCTCCTTCCCCAAACCAACCAACCAATCATTGATACGAGAAACAGACATCACCACAAACAATTTTCCCTACCCTAATCACAGGTTGTTGCTTTCGTTTTCTTCCATACTCTCCTTCGACACCCCAACATCCATGCCTTTTCCCTCCATCCCCCCTCTCTCTCTCTTCCCCTTGTCCCCCCCCCCCCCCCCCCCACTCACCCAATGGCCACCCAAAGGTTTGGTACATACAGTAGACTCTTGGTCGTATGTGCACATCAGGACAACAAAAATTTATATTGAACCTCCAGCATGATGCAGCAAAAATTGACGAGCAACTTATTTTGTTTTATTAAAATTGCTGTTTGTGGAGCTGTGGAAGCTCTGATGAGAAGTATCCTTTATTAGTAATGACTAGTTTCTCATGTAACGTCCATTACCAAATCATCGCCTTCATCGTAAGTACTGAAATGCGGTACATCCAGTACATTTATAACTGTCCATTTCCAGCAATCCTAAGTAACATGTACAGCACGTTTACGAGCTATGATCAATTTTTCTAACCAATAAAACAAGGAAAAGTGGCTAACTTAAAATGTGCACGATGTACTGCATTCACTTCCAGTGATGGCGATGGTTCGATTATGGATGTTAGGTACGAAACTAGTGACAGTTAATAAAGAATATTCCTCATTGCAACTTCGACACACCATAAATAATAGTTTTAACAAAATATTTATGTGTTGAAACCTCTTTGCACTGTCTCACCTACGAGAACGCTCCCGATACTTCAAACAAATTTCATTTTCAGTTTTACTGCTCAAGAGCCTGATATCCTCGATAGATTGTCAAGAAATGTAAGTATTCATATGAATATTGGACATGACTTCACATCGCCGAGGGTTGTCTCATTCTGCTTGCGCAATAGCGCCAAACAAAGAGCCAGATCACTATATTAGACAGCATACTCAAGCACAAATAGGCCAGCTTTGGGAAGGATCAGTTGTTAGGTATCTACTGTACTTTGAACCTATTAATAAACTTTCTATAAAGATTCATCTTGTTATTTCAATGTAATAGCTCGTAAGTTGTAGCAAGACGGTGCGAGATAATAATGTCATTATCCCCCTCTGAGTGATAATACATCCAAAAAATGTAATTAAGTTGTCCTTAACATAATGCACACTTATTGGTTGTCATTTTATCGCTTGCTTTTACTATCGAACTTTCCTTGTCAGATAAGAAAGATACAGCTCTTGTCAGAAGTAACGCCTTCGAGAACTAAATTTGCGCCAGATCTGTTGCGTAATTCAGTTCTGGAGAAACGATGTAGATCATCAAAGACCATGCGATTATTTTCCTTTTTATGTCGCCCAAGTCATTCCAGTTAACTACTACGTATTTACTTGAGATTCTTTTGTGAATAAAGTATCAAAATATGTTTCTAAGTAATAGATTTGATAACTGCAGTTGTAGGGAAAAAGTTATAGCACTGAAAACAATTTACGTTGATCGATTTAGAGAAACCACGGAAATGTACACTCCTGGAAATGGAAAAAAGAACACATTGACACCGGTGTGTCAGACCCACCATACTTGCTGCGGACACTGCGAGAGGGCTGTACAAGCAATGATCACACGCACGGCACAGCGGACACACCAGGAACCGCGGTGTTGGCCGTCGAATGGCGCTAGCTGCGCAGCATTTGTGCACCGCCGCCGTCAGTGTCAGCCAGTTTGCCGTGGCATATGGAGCTCCATCGCAGTCTTTAACACTGGTAGCATGCCGCGACAGCGTGGACGTGAACCGTATGTGCAGTTGACGGACTTTGAGCGGGGGCGTATAGTGGGCATGCGGGAGGCCGGGTGGACGTACCGCCGAATTGCTCAACACGTGGGGCGTGAGGTCTCCACAGTACATCGATGTTGTCGCCAGTGGTCGGCGGAAGGTGCACGTGCCCGTCGACCTGGGGCCAGACCGCGGCGACGCACGGATGCACGCCAAGACCGTAGGATCCTACGCAGTGCCGTAGGGGACCGCACCGCCACTTCCCAGCAAATTAGGGACACTGTTGCTCCTGGGGTATCGGCGAGGACCATTCGCAACCGTCTCCATGAAGCTGGGCTACGGTCCCGCACACCGTTAGGCCGTCTTCCGCTCACGCCCCAACATCGTGCAGCCCGCCTCCAGTGGTGTCGCGACAGGCGTGAATGGAGGGACGAATGGAGACGTGTCGTCTTCAGCGATGAGAGTCGCTTCTGCCTTGGTGCCAATGATGGTCGTATGCGTGTTTGGCGCCGTGCAGGTGAGCGCCACATCAGGACTGCATACGACCGAGGCACACAGGGCCAACACCCGGCATCATGGTGTGGGGAGCGATCTCCTACACTGGCCGTACACCACTGGTGATCGTCGAGGGGACACTGAATAGTGCACGGTACATCCAAACCGTCATCGAACCCATCGTTCTACCATTCCTATACCGGCAAGGGAACTTGCTGTTCCAACAGGACAATGCACGTCCGCATGTATCCCGTGCCACCCAACGTGCTCTAGAAGGTGTAAGTCAACTACCCTGGCCAGCAAGATCTCCGGATCTGTCCCCCACTGTCCCCCATTGAGCATGTTTGGGACTGGATGAAGCGTCGTCTCACGCGGTCTGCACGTCCAGCACGAACGCTGGTCCAACTGAGGCGCCAGGTGGAAATGGCATGGCAAGCCGTTCCACAGGACTACATCCAGCATCTGTACGATCGTCTCCATGGGAGAATAGCAGCCTGCATTGCTGCGAAAGGTGGATATACACTGTACTAGTGCCGACATTGTGCATGCTCTGTTGCCTGTGTCTATGTGCCTGTGGTTCTGTCAGTGTGATCATGTGATGTATCTGACCCCAGGAATGTGTCAATAAAGTTTCCCCTTCCTGGGACAATGAATTCACGGTGTTCTTATTTCAATTTCCAGGAGTGTATGTCAGGATGGGGATTCCAAGTGATGTCTTCTCGGATGTGAGGCCATTGCCTTAAGCACTGCACACCTCGATCTGTCCCACAATTGCAGCAATCTTCTGAGTTTCATTAGGGAACTGGCAGGAACTAGTATTAGTGCAAAAGATTTAACTGATAGAGTGCAATCTATCATGGTACAAGGCTAAGATTATCAGCTTCTAAGACAAATCAATAAGGTCACAAACACGATTGCTTTTCATTCTTTGTTCATTAAACTTCTTGCACAGTGGAGCAGTAATGACGTGGTTCCAAAACAGCATCAACCAAAAACGAGCGCCATTCGTCATTCCCAGTTAAACTGGGATTTGTACGCCAATACTTCATCGCCTTACAACAAAGCAACTGAATTCTAATTACAGCGGTGCAAAGAAGAGGTATGATGCTACGAGAGGATGCCTTTTAGAAAATAGTTGTAATCGGAACTTTGCGTGCTAACATCCCAAAGATGTTCGAGCTTACATGCGGTTCCCATTCGTCGAAATGTCTTGGTTCAAACTCGTCTAGGGGCCCAACGGCACGTGTCGCATCACGCGACCTAAATTAGACACTTGTGACCCTTTGGTTAGTTTGTCTGACTGGTGGCAAGTTTGCCACATTGTATGAAATATACAATGTTAAAATAATATGTAACAACACTACTGATAATATCGGGAGTTAAATCAACGACCCATAAATGATGTAGGCCACACAGTTGCGATCTGGTTAGAATAATGTTTATTCAGAAAGCGAAAGTGGTCGTATTTAGAATTGCTATTACCCTCGAGCGCATATCCATTTAACACAGTTCGATTCACAATCTCATCGCGAAATCCATGTCCAATACTCCATCTCGTTATCTACGCGAAAAGTTCACACCGGGCACGCGGTTGCTCACCGCTCAGAGACCAAGTCCCGCGTTACCACACAACGCGAAATTTTCCAAGTCGTGTCACTTCCTAGCTACCTAAAGATCGACAGTCCGCTTTCGCTTCTCCACCAGCACTGTACCCTCTGGTGTCTTCACCAGAACTGTCCCTCTGCCCGTCTCCGGCAACGTTTTCCCGAGCGCCGAATATCCTCGCTCAACTGACTAGTGTAGTTACCTTTTCTGAAGCCGTCCACCTGATTGGCTATAGCTTGTTCTACATTATTTTACATTTTAACATATTTAAATAATCAAAGCTTGACCACTTTTACGTTCTAAATAAAGTAACAATTACATAATAACCGTTAAATTCCTTTACATAACACCAATACAATTTCCTTCTTAACTTTGAATGTCATGGCCAGTAGCCTTACACCAATATGTTTTCTCATAAATAAATAAAGAACAAAAGTAAGTATTACGCACTAAATTTTACATAAATATTCTACATCTACATCTACATCTATGTAGACGGTGTGACGGTGTGTGCGGAGGGTACCTTGACTACCTCTATCGGTTCTCCCTTCTATTCCAGTTCGTGGAAAGAAGGATTGTCGGTATGCCTCTGTGTGGGCTCTAATGTCTCTGATTTTATCCTCATGGTCTCTTCGCGAGATTTACGTAGGAGGGAACAATATACTGCTTGACTCCTCGGTGAAGGTATGTTCTCGAAACTTCAACAAAAGCCCGTACCGAGCTACTGAGCGTCTCTCCTGCAGAGTTTTCCACTGGAGTTTATCTATCATCTCCGTAACGCTTTCGCGATTACTAAATGATCCTGTAACGAAGCGCGCTGCTCTCCGTTGGATCTTCTCTATCTCTTCTATCAACCCTATCTGGTACGGATCCCACACTGCTGAGCAGTATTCAAGCAGTGGGCGAACAAGCGTACTGCAACCTACTTCCTTTGTTTTCGGATTGCATTTCCTTAGGATCCTTCCAATGAATCTCAGTCTGGCATCCGCTGCACCGACGATCAACTTTATATGGTCATTCCATTTCAAATCTCTCCTAATGCTTACGCCCAGATAATTTGTGGAATTAACTGCTTCCAGTTGCTGGCCTGCTATATTGTAGCTAAATGATAAGGGATCTTTCTTTCCATGTATTCGCAGCACATTACACTTGTCTACGTTGAGATTCAATTGCCATTCCCTGCACCATGCGTCAATTCGTTGCAGATCCTTCTGCATTTAAGTACAATTTTCCATTGTTACAACCTCTCGATATACCACAGCATCATCCGCAAAAAGCCTCAGTGAACTTCCGATGTCATCCGCAAGGTCATTTATATATATTGTGAATAGCAACGGTCCTACGACACTCCGCTGTGGCACACCTGAAATCACTCTTACTTCGGAAGACTTCTCTCCATTGAGAATGACGTGCTGCGTTCTGTTATCTAGGAACTCTTCAATCCAATCACACAGTTGGTCTGATAGTCCATATGCTCTTACTTTGTTCATTAAACGACTGTGGGGGAGCTGTATCGAACGCCTTGCGAAGTCAAGAAACACGGCATCTACCTGGGAACCCGTGTCTATGGCCCTTTGAGTCTCGTGGACGAATAGCGCGAGCTGGGTTTCACACGATCGTCTTTTTCGAAACCCCGTGCTGATTCCTACAGAGTAGATTTCTAGTCTCCAGAAAACTCATTATACTCGAACATAATATGTGTTCCAAAATTCTACAACTGGTAGACGTTAGAGATATAGGTCTATAGTTCTGCACATCTGTTCGACGTCCCTCCTTGAAAACGAGGATCACCTGTGCCCTTTTCCAATCCTTTGGAACGCTACGCTCTTCTGGAGACCTACGGTACACCTTTCCAAGAAGGAGGGGGGGGGGGGGGGGGGGGCAAGTTCCTTCGCGTACTCTCTGTAAAATCGAACTGGTATCCCATCAGGTCCAGCGGCCTTTCCTCTTTTGAGCGATTTTAATTGTTTCTCTGTCCCTCTGTCGATATCTACCATTTTGTCATCTGTGCGACAATCTAGAGAAGGAACTACAGTGCAGTCTTCCTCTGTGAAACAGCTTTGGAAAAAGACATTTAGTATTTCGGCCTTTAGTCTGTAATCCTCTGTAATATTCTATTATCTAATGATTCAATAAGGTGTCATACTGTCATCGTTAAATGTGTTTTATGTGGAGAAAATAATGACCTGATGCTCAACTGAAAATACTGATAATTTAAATATACTATATATTTTAAGTAAATAAAGTTACAGAGTTGATATTTACATTTGTCGTTTTAATGATGCGCTTCTGTATGAAATGTCGATCGCCAAAGCGTGCAGATTTTAGCATTCAGGTCTTTCTTAAAAAAACTTGTTAATTTCACTTTAACAGCAAATACGAAACTATGATAGATATGATCAGTATTCAAGTTTTATTGGGATCATTATGAAAATTGATGAAGGATGGCAGATTAAAATGACTGTGGCTTCGTTCTCTGAATTACTACAGAATTAAATAGTTTTCGTAAATGTTTTCCTCTATGGCTGACATAAGGTCCGCCATATTTAACATTGCTACGTCTCCCTCGCCACAAATGGTTTCTCTGGGATTTCCCTATGGCTCAGGTTCTTGTCTGTCTCATTCGTACACTACAGCGCCTAGGACTCATTCAGCATGTGAATTTCCCCATCCCGTGGCGAATCTGCGCTCTTCGGGGCACACGGTCCTGGACGACAGGATTCGTTTCACAATGCCTGAGGGCTGACTCTTTCGGCCATTTATTTAAATGAGAGCGAAATGCTCGTTAACTCACAACTTTCGCAAAATTAATGTCCATTGGACAACATATTGGCGAAATACCTGCCAATGTGCTCGCTGTATGAGTGAACGCACACAGTGAGCTGATGCCATTCACCTGCGTGTCATTTATGAAGAAATACACACAAGTAAGCACAGAACTATGTGTCCTTCGTTGTTGTGTGTATGAAAAACGTCTAGAGATACGTTAAAACTAACAAACAGGAGTACAATTAATAGCCATAATCCAATGCTACAACAGCTTCAACACCTCACGCCTTCAGCCAAGAAGTAAACAGTGCAACAAACAATCACTACTTGAATGTCAACCCAGCTATTCACACATTCTGTTTACAACACAGGAGTAAACTACTTTTTGAGACATCTCTGTGAAAGACGAAAGAAGGGCCCATAAATAAACTGCTGTCAAAAAAAGAAAGGAAGCACCCAGAAAGGGAAGAGGAAACGTAATGAAACTTCATGGGTTGGGAGGTCCTGTCATGTTATGAGTATTTCAGTGATTACAAATTCGAGTGAAATTTACAAAAAAAATGGTTCAAATGGCTCTGAGCACTATGGGACTTAACTTCTGAGGTCATCAGTCCCCGAGAACTTAGAACCACTTAAACCTAACTAACCTAAGGACATCACACACACCCATGCCCGAGGTAGGATTCGAACCTGCGACCATAGCGGTCGCGCAGTTCCAGACTGTGGCGCCTAGAACCGCTCGGCCACTCCGGCCTGCAAAGAGATTTACAAAGAACTTGACAGCATGAGCCCATGTAAACCAGTATGACATTTCGTCCGCTCTGTCCTGGATTCATGCAATGATTCGGTTAGGAAGTGCGTCATAACGACTCAATCCTCTCCTGACGAGAGTTGGTCACAATTGTTGTAATTTGACATGGGCACTCAAACAGATCTGGTGTTCAAGTGGCCACAATTGTTGTAACTAGACATAGGCACTCAAACAAATCTGGTGTTCAAGTTGGTGCCACAGATGTTCTATTGAGGGCAGGTCGGGGGATCTTGCTGGTGGCAGTGGTAGAGGGTACGTTCGGGAACAAAGGCCGATTGTTCTCCTATTATCTGAGGTATAAAACAGATTTCCTCCTTATTTAGAAGGTCAATGGTCAATAACCTCCTACTTTCCATCCCCCATAAGCCAGCTACTTCGTATAGCCTTCTGTCACTCTCCATCTTTAATTTTTTACCCAACATGTACTATAATTGCTGATCAATCAAATTTATTAATTACCTGTCATGGCTGCCTAATTTACACCATTATTTATTATCCAATTACAACGATTTACTATCTATCAACAAGGATTTTCCGTGACCCCTACTCCAAAAAAAAACGCACCGCTCTTGTTTGGCCTTACCAGCCATCAGGCAGACTCCTCACTTACGTTCTGTCTCTCATGCTATCTGCACTCCTAACCTTTGCATACACACTTGAGATGTGATCAGTCCTTTATATAATGTTATGACTCCTCCCCTCTCTCACTTGTCTGTGCTCTGTACATGCAATGTGGTTTTTGCCAGTTGCAGCAAACTATTACGCTCAATGGCATTTATGCAAGAATTCCAATGTGTGACCCCTTCATCCCAAGCTATTTACATTTTTTGAATTATTTGTTAAAATGTTGGTGATTCTGACCAAGTATTATAAAAATCCCACATTTGGAGATAGTAAATAGATACTTCTAACGTTTAACAATTACTACAATCCATTATTTAAACAAATTATATTGATAACCCACGCTTAAACTATATGCAACCTACTATGGTCTTGGAAGTCAGTGTAATATCCCTTGACTGTGCTGGTCGAAGGAAGTGATCGTATCAACGTCCTTCCTGTTGTTATTGGTCTAAAGTGAATATATATCGCGAGGTGGTGCGTTTCGCCTGCATTAGTGAAATATTTACTCCTTGGATCCCTGTTGCTCCAGTGTGAGGGGAGAAAACTAAGAAACTCGGAATGTGAACGGACTTGGTTCCGAGACACGATAACGAGAGGAGGTGTACGAAGTGTGTACAATGAAACAGTCATTCTTAGCCGCCACATTATATAATTTGTGTTTTTGACATTCACAAGCAGTATGTAATGTTAATGTGAAGTTTAGTAACGATCAGAATAGCCTGTTGCATTTTAAAGGTAATTGCGCGTATTTAATTTTTATCAAAGAATTCTGTGAAGAACTATTGTAATCTGTAAGTTTGTATTGGACTTCGAACATTTCGTAGTCGATGTTTTCAGTAGAACCAGTATCTATCACATGGTCAAAGCATAGAGAAAGTTTTCTCTGATAAAAAGAACGCATTTCAGTCGCAGACAATCATCGAATGACCAATTGCGAATGGTAGAGTTCCAATTCGAGAAGATCCTATGTTTTCTTTCCCGTACATTTCAAAAATTTTACAGGCAAATGTTGGAGTCGGCAGCTCCTTCTACACCACAAGAGTAACTTATCTACGTCTACGAAATTACCTATGCTGTGGGGATCGTCGACGCTGATATACACTCCTGGAAATGGAAAAAAGAACACATTGACACCGGTGTGTCAGACCCACCATACTTGCTCCGGACACTGCGAGAGGGCTGTACAAGCAATGATCACACGCACGGCACAGCGGACACACCAGGAACCGCGGTGTTGGCCGTCGAATGGCGCTAGCTGCGCAGCATTTGTGCACCGCCGCCGTCAGTGTCAGCCAGTTTGCCGTGGCATACGGAGCTCCATCGCAGTCTTTAACACTGGTAGCATGCCGCGACAGCGTGGACGTGAACCGTATGTGCAGTTGACGGACTTTGAGCGAGGGCGTATAGTGGGCATGCGGGAGGCCGGGTGGACGTACCGCCGAATTGCTCAACACGTGGTGCGTGAGGTCTCCACAGTACATCGATGTTGTCGCCAGTGGTCGGCGGAAGGTGCACGTGCCCGTCGACCTGGGACCGGACCGCAGCGACGCACGGATGCACGCCAAGACCGTAGGATCCTACGCAGTGCCGTAGGGGACCGCACCGCCACTTCCCAGCAAAATAGGGACACTGTTGCTCCTGGGGTATCGGCGAGGACCATTCGCAACCGTCTCCATGAAGCTGGGCTACGGTCCCGCACACCGTTAGGCCGTCTTCCGCTCACGCCCCAACATCGTGCAGCCCGCCTCCAGTGGTGTCGCGACAGGCGTGAATGGAGGGACGAATGGAGACGTGTCGTCTTCAGCGATGAGAGTCGCTTCTGCCTTGGTGCCAATGATGGTCGTATGCGTGTTTGGCGCCGTGCAGGTGAGCGCCACAATCAGGACTGCATGCGACCGAGGCACACAGGGCCAACACCCGGCATCATGGTGTGGGGAGCGATCTCCTACACTGGCCGTACACCACTGGTGATCGTCGAGGGGACGCTGAATAGTGCACGGTACATCCAAACCGTCATCGAACCCATCGTTCTACCATTCCTAGACCGGCAGGGGAACTTGCTGTTCCAACAGGACAATGCACGTCCGCATGTATCCCGTGCCACCCAACGTGCTCTAGAAGGTGTAAGTCAACTACCCTGGCCAGCAAGATCTCCGGATCTGTCCCCCACTGTCCCCCATTGAGCATGTTTGGGACTGGATGAAGCGTCGTCTCACGCGGTCTGCACGTCCAGCACGAACGCTGGTCCAACTGAGGCGCCAGGTGGAAATGGCATGGCAAGCCGTTCCACAGGACTACATCCAGCATCTGTACGATCGTCTCCATGGGAGAATAGCAGCCTGCATTGCTGCGAAAGGTGGATATACACTGTACTAGTGCCGACATTGTGCATGCTCTGTTGCCTGTGTCTATGTGCCTGTGGTTCTGTCAGTGTGATCATGTGATGTATCTGACCCCAGGAATGTGTCAATAAAGTTTCCCCTTCCTGGGACAACGAATTCACGGTGTTCTTATTTCAATTTCCAGGAGTGTAGTTCAAAGACATACAAACAGAGACACTACCCACATTATTTCAGTAACAACGAGTTTAATATTCCCGGCTTGAATACATTAATTCTTCTTTTGAGAAGTAAAAATTTACTATAAAAATGAATAAAACGAGACTGGACCTACCAAGAGTGAAAAATAGACAGTGCTAAGCCTTTCTTGAACAAAAACAAATTAACGATCATCTAGTTATACGTCTTTATTGTATGGATTGTGATTTATTGTGATAAATGTGTATTTTATGTTATGTATATGTACTAATGTTGTGCTTTGTATAATTTCATGTACGACTGATGAAATCACTCTATGTGAGCTACATCTCACATTAGGCAGCCATGACAACGTGGGTCCATCCCATATGAACTTCATATGGCTCTTCTCTGCAGTAAAGGCAAGCACAAGAATAACACCCTAACTCATTGCACACATTAGTCTGGTCTTTAGGAGTATTTGTAGATTTAGTTATATGTTTTAGTACATGCAGAGTGATATGTGTTTTTTTTGTGTGTTCACAGTTGTGGAGAGATATTCTGGGGCACGGCATCTGACGTGTATTTTAGTAGGGTAAAGCTGAATTATGTCCAAAGTAAAGTAATTAAAAGAACAGTGAACAACTGAATTCTTATGGTTAAAACCAGATCACAGTTTAAAATGCAGAGGGACACGAAGCGAATTTGCAGCCCAGTGGAGATGGACAAAACCCAAGGCAAACAGTAGATGCTGGCCAAGGAGAATGTAAAGATTCTATGGCTGATCTCTTAAAACAAAGGAAACTTTTGATGAATACCGTAGCTAGTTTGGCTGCAGAATAGTCTCACATGTCTGATATTCAAGAGAATATTTCAACAACAGATGAAAATTTAGCTTCAGAACAGTCTCGCATAACTGCTACGAAAGCGGAAGTATCAGCTGTGCAGGCGGCTATTTCTGCAAATGTAGAAACCATAACAAATATAGTGGCTAAGGTAACAGATCTGACCACCACTGTGAACAATTTAGTTACGGAACAGGCAGAGTTAGCCGAGAAAGTAAAGAGTGTAAAAAATAAAGTGAACAAACTGCCCACAAGGGAAGATTTTGTTAAATTATTGGCTGATGTGAATACTTCGACAAATGAACAGATAGAAATCAGGAAAGAAATAAATAGTACGAAGCAAACCCACGAACAATTTCCAAGCGGAATAAACAGAGTAAAGAAATGGAAACCGGGCGGGGGGGGGGGGGGGGGGGGGGACAACAAACGGAAGAAGTAGAGGTACAAAAACTGGCCTCAACAATAAAGGAATTTGCATCCGTATGTAAAGGGCGGATGGAAACAAAGGTTCCAAGAAAAAAACCAGCAGTTTAAGCAACAATTAGACGACTGGGTAGTAGATAAAGAACAGCAGGTAATATTGTCTATTAATAAAGGTATCAAGGGAGCGATAGAGAAAATAGTGAGAGAAGGCCTACCGTTATCTCGCCAAATAGATCAAGAGTTGAAGGAAGTTTGCGAGCAGAAAGGAACCGAGTTCCAAAGACGGAAAGGTGAAGTTACCCAAAATTTGCAAACGTGAACTCAATGGATATAGAAGAAGTGCAGGGGGCGGCTACAGAAGAAAGAAAGGAAGTCAGCCCAGAGTGGAGATCTAAATGTAGAAATCAGGGCTCTATGTATAAGTATGGGGATGAGGAGCAGTACCCAGATACAAGCCCAAACGAACATATGAACGGAAATATACCACATATTAGTGATTATAACAGATCTGTCATGGAAGGGAAAATGTTAAAGCACAGGAAATTCCAAATATTTTTTTCCAGAAAAGAAGACATTCAATCCTGTCATATTCATCACATGGTTCAGAGGAGTGTTACCACAATCTTGGTCTGATGGTCAGAAAATCGAATATGTATCAGGATACATCCAAGGGGATGGTAGTCTGTGGGTGACTGACATAACAAACAAGTGTCACACCTCCAAAGAATTTGAGAAAGCATTCCTAAACAGATCTTGGTCAAGAGGCTGTCAGGAGAGATTAAAGAAAGAAGTACATAATCTGGAACCCTTCTCTTACCGAAAAGGGAATTTAAGGAGATACTTCGAAAAGCATGTTAATAAAGCAAGATATTGGGATCAACCAATAGATCACAGAAGTGTGATAACGATCATCAATGCTCAGCTTATGATGGACGTCAGGGAAAAACTGCTGCATGTCTCAGAACATAATCTGGAGGAATTCATGTCTGCAGTAAATTCAGTCGATTTGCTACAGGAGGAACAAAGAGGAAGAAATAATTACAATAAATCCCGTCAAAAGGAAAATAGGCTGTTAGGTTATAACAGTAATGATCGAAGAATGAATGGAAGACGAATGGGTAAATTCCATCAAGCCAATATGAATATTGGTTACAACAATGGAGCAAATCGTATGGAACAGCAGAATAATGTTGGAAATTGCACAGAAACAGACAGAGATGATTTGAAAGGGTACAATCCTGTCTATAAAGACCACAGAAATCAAGGACAAAGTAATCAAACCATATATTAGACGATGCCAAGGCCAACAAATAATCAAGTCTGGTGAGAACAACCACCGGTCAATGTCAAAGCAATCGATAACAACAATGGATCAGCTAGACCGAGAAATTTAAACTGAATCCAAGTGAATTACGCCCCAGAGGTTCGGTTGATAAAAGAATAATGTGGGACAAGCAATAACCTGTAAACTGTTTTAGATACAACAATGAAATGAGGACCATTGAGGAGTTAATGGAAGAAGTAAATCATGGGGAACAAGTTTCTAATAAATTAGCAAAATGAGCAGTCCTTACAGAAATATTAGAAATATCTATCAGAATAGTCTTGGATAATGGAGCCTCGACAAATGCGATCTCCAACAATTTATTTAAACAGCTATCCCAAAAGACAGAGTTACCGATGTTGCCAATCCGAAACTGTAACATCATTGGAGCCTAAGGTACCTGCTCGCAACCAGTCCAGATACAAACTTTGCTAGATGGAAGAATAGGAAATACAGCGATAAGATGAGTGTTCCGAGTAATTCAAAATTAACAGAAGATTGTATCATTGGATTGGAGACTATGAGGGAGAAAGACTTAAAAAATAGACTTCTTGTCTGGTAAAATCAGTTTTTGTGATAATGGGTAAATGGCACAAGTTGATCTGATCATGGAAGAAAGGAACATTGGAAATTACTATCCTGGGTATGGTATTATGTTCATTAGAGAAGAAAGGAGATGTAAACGTACAGAAGATGTAAAGGAAATCAAGATAATGGGGATAGCAGCACAAGTGGAAGAAAGAGCAAAGGAAGCTGATGGATTGGAAAAGAAACAAAATGATCAGTTGGTTCATCTTTTGGAGAAATATATCCAGGTTTCTGAAGAAAGGCCAGGAATTATTAAGGGATTCATGTGCGATTTGGAGGTGATTCCTCATGAGACATATTGTAATAAATCTTATCCAATTCTGTGAAGATTGTAGAGATCAGTGAGTGAACAAATAAACAGGGTGGTAAGCTAGGACCTGATAGAACAATCCGTCAGTTCATATTACAATCCGCTATTAGTGGTACCAAAACCAGGGGGAAAAATAAGATTGGTGTTGGATGCAGGAGTGATCAATACACTTATTGTACCAGTGAGAACTGACCCAGAAAATACAGAAGATTCATAGGGCCAAGTACTTTACCAGTATTGATCTCCAGCCTTCGTATTGGAGATCAAACTGAATGAACAACGAAGAGAATATACAGCCATCATATATGCCAGAAGAAGTTATCAGTTTAAAGTATTGCCTTTCGGTTTGAATGTGAGTGCAGGAGTTTTTATAATGGCGTTAGATGCAGTGTTAGGACCAGAACTATGGAGTCAGCTCACCCTGTTCGTTGATTACATCTTAATCACTACTGCAATGTGGGAACAGCACTTCTGCTTATTAGGGAGATTATTGGAAAGCTTTAGGAGATCTGGAATAACTCCAACTCTGCAAAAGTCTCACTTCAGGATGAAGAAGATAAAATTTTTGGGTCATTTCATTGATGACAAAGGAATTTTGCCAGATAAGTGCTATTAAGAATTTTCCTACTCCTAGGGATAAGAAACAAGGCATTTTTGGATCTAGCCTCATTTTTTCAAAGGTTCATAGAGGACCCAGTCATGAATGAATGCAGAGCCATTAGTAAATTTATTAAGAAAGAATGTTTCTTGGCAATGGAGAAATGATTGTCAGTATGCATTTGAGAAAATCAAATATTCTCTGGTAATTGTTGCATCATCCAGATATGGACATAGATTTTTGCTTGATGACATATTTTCTGTTGTTAGATTAGGATCTTGTCTTTTCAAAATTAAGACAGTTAACAGGCAATCTACATTCTGCCCTATAGCATTTGCAAGTAGAGTGTTATCGAGTTGTGGAAGGGCATATACCACAACTGAGCTGTAAACATTAGCTATAGTTTGGGCTTTCAAGAAGTTTCATTATTTTTTATATGGGGCACAAACAATAGTCTGTTGTGATCATAAAGCCCTCAGCTTCTTGCAAAGGTGCAAGGTGCCCACCCCAAGAGTATTATGGTGGACAATGGTGTTAGGATATTATCGATTGCAAATACGATATATTAAAGGAAAGAACAATCAAATTGCAGACGCCCTATCTAGGCTGCCAGAAGGATTAGATCAGGAAAAAAAATTAGTTGGTCACAGAGAAGAATTTACTATCATGTTAATGTAAGAACCAACGGCAGGAAGGTCTTATTTGGAATTATGCCAGGGGATGGAAAAGTTACAGAAAAAGGATATACACAGGTGTGGTGTCCAACAGAAATTGGCGCAACCTGAGTACTAATACCTGAAGACTATCTTAAGATGATAAATGGAGTTTTATTCCATCACAGGAACATAAAAGTAGATAATTGGTGTGTATGTATCCCTGAAAGCTATGAAGTCTAATTAATACAATATACACATCTGGCATGGGGCCACTTTGGAGTTATTATGTGTGTCAATATGCTATGAACATATTGCTACTTTCCTAATTTGCAATGGAAAGTACAGATGGTCAGCAGTATGTGTGCAGTATGTCAAAAAACAAAACCTAATAATAAAGGTAGTTGGAGTTTCCTCCATTCTATATTACCAGAGAAATGACTAACCTTCACATCCACAGATGTCTACGTGGCATTACCTAGAGTGTGAGGAGGATGTAGATACATTGTAGGCTACTTGAATATATGTGCAAAACATGTGAACTTATATCCAATGAAAAGCGCAACAAATTTTACGACATATACCTGGAGGAACGCATTGCAGTATGGAATTAAACAAGTACTTACATCATATATTCCGTGAGATAAATAGATTTATGAGGACATATTGTCCAAATAATCAAACACAGTAGATAGAATATGTGCTGGACTTCAAAGACATTGTAAATAATTTACCACATACCTCAACGGATTTTACGCCAGAGGAATTGATGTTTCAAAAGGACGAAAGGAATGAGTGAGTGAACAGTCTACCAAATATGCCACATGATATGCCCAGTTGGGAAGAAAAGATTAAATTCACTTTAGTGAATATGACCGAAAAGGCCAGAAAGAGAAAGGTAAAATATGACAGTAAGTTAAACAAAATACTAACTTTTGCTGTAGGGAATAGGGTGTTGTTGTGCACTCATCCACAGGCATCTTTATTGAAGAAGAGGCACTAGAAATGGCAATTATTATTTGTTGTACTGTTTGAAATAGTGAGGATTCCATATCGTGGGGCATATCTGTTGGCCTACCCAGTGATGGGACAGGTGAAGGGACTCTATCCTCATCATCATATTAAAAAGTACTATACAAAGTGAAAATTAGAATTAGTCCAGTCTCTAGTAAAGATTGTATGTATTAAGGAAATTTTATTTCATTGAGTTTTTTGTTGTAGGTAGGTTTAGTTAGATAAGTAAGTGTATTGATATTTGTTTTCAGCAGAGCCACAGAAGGAGAGCTGATGCTGATTGTATACTTTTATGTGTATATAAATTACTTTTGTGTTTATTTCCAGAATGAATTTTAATTTTGTATGTGTTCATAATCTCAGTTACACATAAAGAGTAATGTAGTCCATGAGTGATAATGTCAATACTTACTGGAAACAAATATTTTGACAGGAAATGAGTCCAAGTAGTAGTGGACAATGAACTTCACGCACGTGTCTGAGATGTATGCTAAGAAAGAAGGATGTTAGACAACAAAGAGCAGGGTTGGGCATGTCATCTTGTGGTTGGCTTTATTACAATTAGGTGGATCTTTGCTATAGAACCAAATTATCAGTCTCGTGTAAAAGGTAAACTAGCAGTGGCTGAGCTATGTTAGATTCGGATGCTAGCGAGAAATTACCATGTATTTGTGGTTAAATGTTTATATTACTTGAGCAACTGGACTTCTAATGAAGCAAGCAAAGTAATATGACATTGTAAATAAGGGAATATATGACTGATTAAATTACATATGAAGTTTTCGAACTGTAAGTGCAGTGTAATTGTGCTTGCCCATGGACAACCAGTGACTGCTGATAGGTTACAAGGAATGCGCCATAATTAGGAACATTATGAGAATTCATATCTTTCAGCAGCAGTGGTGGGGTGGGGGGGGGGGGGGCAGTCACCATTCGAGGCCAGCCCACTCTGCAGCGCCCAGTTTCCCTGCAAGATTGATCGATGTCACACAGCTTCTCTGCAATATCTAATTGTGAAAAAACTGAACAAGACGATTTTCAGTTACAACTATTAAAAAGCGAAATGGGTTTAGGAAGCCAAGTCGGCTGACCTCACTTCCGGTTTTCCTTGGTTTTCCGTAGGGGCTTTGACCATAAGGGACAGTCCAACGTCCAAAAGGGCCATGGCCCTACCAATCGCCTATTGTCAACGGTGTTTGGTAAGCGTTGTCCAACCTGGAGTTAATATAGTCGCATACTGTCAGTGCAGGGTGGGTTTGCGAAATGTCGCAAATAAAGTTTTTTCCCACGGGAGACCATGTAGTATCCCCAAAGAAGTGATCGGTTTAACAACCTTCCAATTGTTATGTGTCTATGGTGAATATATAGCGCGAGGTGGTGCGTTTCGCCAGCGCGAGCGCAATATTTAATCCTTCGCTCTATATTGCTCCATGGCAAGCGGGGAAAAGTGAAAAAATGGAAATGTGACTGGACTTGGTTCGGAGACACAATAACGAGAGGAGGTGTATGAAGTTTGCACAATGAAACAGTCATTGTTAACCGCCATATTATATAATTTGTGTTTTTGCTATTCTCAAGCAGTTTGTAGTGTTAATTTGGAGTTTAGTAATTGCCAGGAGAGTCTGTTGCATTTTAAAGGTATTTGCGCGTATTTAATTTTTATCAAAGGAATCTGTGAGGTACTATTGTGTTCTGTAAGTTTGTATAGGACTTCGAACATTTGGTGGTCGAGGTTTGAGGTAGAACCCGTTTCTGTCACAGGGTCAAAGCATAGAGAAAGTATTCTCTGATAAAAAGAACTCATTTCAGTCGCAGATAATCATCGAATGACCAGTTATGGATGGTAGAGTTCCAATTTGAGAAGATCCTATAGAAGTTCTCTTTCTCTCACATTTCAAGAATTTTACAGGCAGATGTTGGCGTCGGAAGCTCCTTCTCCACCACAACAGTAACTTGTCTACGTGTACGAAATTACCTACGCCATGGGGATCATCAGCACCGATACATATACACTCCTGGAAATGGAAAAAAGAACACATTGACACCGGTGTGTCAGACCCACCATACTTGCTCCGGACACTGCGAGAGGGCTGTACAAGCAATGATCACACGCACGGCACAGCGGACACACCAGGAACCGCGGTGTTGGCCGTCGAATGGCGCTAGCTGCGCAGCATTTGTGCACCGCCGCCGTCAGTGTCAGCCAGTTTGCCGTGGCATACGGAGCTCCATCGCAGTCTTTAACACTGGTAGAATGCCGCGACAGTGTGGACGTGAACCGTATGTGCAGTTGACGGACTTTGAGCGAGGGCGTATAGTGGGCATGCGTGAGGCCGGGTGGACGTACCGCCGAATTGCTCAACACGTGGGGCGTGAGGTCTCCACAGTACATCGATGTTGTCGCCAGTGGTCGGCGGAAGGTGCACGTGCCCGTCGACCTGGGACCGGACCGCAGCGACGCACGGATGCACGCCAAGACCGTAGGATCCTACGCAGTGCCGTAGGGGACCGCACCGCCACTTCCCAGCAAATTAGGGACACTGTTGCTCCTGGGGTATCGGCGAGGACCATTCGCAACCGTCTCCATGAAGCTGGGCTACGGTCCCGCACACCGTTAGGCCGTCTTCCGCTCACGCCCCAACATCGTGCAGCCCGCCTCCAGTGGTGTCGCGACAGGCGTGAATGGAGGGACGAATGGAGACGTGTCGTCTTCAGCGATGAGATTCGCTTCTGCCTTGGTGCCAATGATGGTCGTATGCGTGTTTGGCGCCGTGCAGGTGAGCGCCACATCAGGACTGCATACGACCGAGGCACACAGGGCCAACACCCGGCATCATGGTGTGGGGAGCGATCTCCTACACTGGCCGTACACCACTGGTGATCGTCGAGGGGACACTGAATAGTGCACGGTACATCCAAACCGTCATCGAACCCATCGTTCTACCATTCCTAGACCGGCAAGGGAACTTGCTGTTCCAACAGGACAATGCACGTCCGCATGTATCCCGTGCCACCCAACGTGCTCTAGAAGGTGTAAGTCAACTACCCTGGCCAGCAAGATCTCCGGATCTGTCCCCCATTGAGCATGTTTGGGACTGGATGAAGCGTCGTCTCACGCGGTCTGCACGTCCAGCACGAACGCTGGTCCAACTGAGGCGCCAGGTGGAAATGGCATGGCAAGCCGTTCCACAGGACTACATCCAGCATCTCTACGATCGTCTCCATGGGAGAATAGCAGCCTGCATTGCTGCGAAAGGTGGATATACACTGTACTAGTGCCGACATTGTGCATGCTCTGTTGCCTGTGTCTATGTGCCTGTGGTTCTGTCAGTGTGATCATGTGATGTATCTGACCCCAGGAATGTGTCAATAAAGTTTCCCCTTCCTGGGACAATGAATTCACGGTGTTCTTATTTCAATTTCCAGGAGTGTACATTTTATCACTAATAAATCAGGAACATAATCAAAAGTAATCAGTTCTACTCATTCCGTGTGTATGAGAAAACCAAAAACGATTTAAATCCACCCAACAAGGATATAAAGATTTATATAAATATTGGTGCAGATGGCTTCATCTGAATCATCCACAATTATACATGTGCTTTAAAATTGTTATAAGAAATCTTGATGGATCTCAATCAAATTACCCAACATATGATAAAAAATACAATACAAAAATTAGTAGATAATTATGTTAAAACTGATTTTATGACTGTAAAAAACGAAAATGTTTTATCTAGGATCGAACATCCTTTTATTTCATCAACATCTGTGTTTATTTTACTTCATCTGTTACTGATAAAATAAGCTTGGAAAGAAATATTCGTAATAACGGTGTGTAAGAAAAACTAGGTACCTGATCCATTTGCACTACTTGGTGGATTTTTTAAAGATTATAAAGAAATTACGTGGAAAGGAGATTTTATAGTAAATTTTAAAAGGTCTTCTAGTTGTGGAAATGCTACTCTCATATGGTCTAGTCATAATGAAGCTAAGGGACGAAAATTTGTAATAGAATCTATGCAAATGCAGGTACAAATTGTTAAATAGGAACCAAACTATGAGTTAGAACAAAGAGAAAAATTCTGAAAAATCCAAAAGTTTTGATATCTTTTTATAAATAAAGTGTAGATGTTGCAGAATCGAGTAATAGGAAAAATTTTGAACTTCATACCTCAAATTACTATAACTGAGTGGAATTTGATGTGCCATATTTCGTATTTGTTACATTTCAGAAAAAGCATAAAAATAGTGAGTTACTTTACTCTTTGTTATTCGGCCATGTCAGTCTACAGAATATATGCCTGAAAATGATAGAAACGAAATTTTCAAACAGGTGATATGAAATATTGATCCTCCAAATAGTTTTCTCAAAGCATACAGTGCATTTCTCGATTTCTAACCAATTGCACCACTCAAATCAGACACTGACGTAACTTCATATAATTTCATATCAAATTATCCAATCTATGTCATTAATATGAGTCATAGAAAGAATATTGTAGCTTCAGACGAAACGATTATGAAACTTCGCGCAACTGTCAATGAAAAAATTCGTTCAGATGCTTTAGCATATGTAACAATAAATGGTAAGAAAAATTTAACTTACGATGCACAACACAGAGTACTTAGTGAAAATTTTTAACTATATAAATGAAAATTAGATAAAGTCAGAAAGGTGATAACTTCATGTTTACATATCATTTGGAGTTTTCTCAGAAACGTAGGATAAATAACAACTGGAAAAAACGTAGTATGTCAATTAGAATATGGTATTTCAGATAGCTCTTCTTATGTAGGTTATGTCAGCTTTTTGAATTTTCGAAATCGGTTAATATTTTATGTAAGATTGACGTTTGTTACCCACTTAACCATGCAAACAACATAGTCTTGTTTGTGTAAGCCTTCTCAGGTAACTAACAGCTCTAGGAATTACAGCTTGTATACAGCCAGCAGCATGTGGCCTCTATATAAGATAATACTGATCTAGTGCAACTGCTTCATCAAACGAAATGAGATAACGTCACCTGCCAGCTTTTTCCTCTTTGATCTGTCTCGCTTACATATTCTATCCACACCATTCAGTAAGCAAATCATAACTTTATTCATATACGGTGCTGAAGCAATAGAGGAAGAGGAGGAGATTACTGTTTAACGTCCCGTCGACAACGAGGTCATTAGAGACGGAGCACAAGCTCGGATTAGGGAAGGATGGGGAAGGAAATCGGCCGTGCCCTTTCAAAGGAACCATCCCGGCATTTGCCTGAAGTGATCTAGGGAAATCAGGATGGCTGGACGTGGGATTGAACCGTCGTCCTTCCGAATGCGAGTCCAGTGTGCTAACCACTGCACCACCTCACTCGGTTGTTGAAGCAATCATCATCTACAACAGTATGGGAATATACTTCGTTTTTAACATATAATATTCTTTTTAAATCTTTTTTGAGTGTTGTAGAGGAACATCACCTGTTATTTACATTTTATCACTTCAAGTAAATACGACAATGTCAAGAAAATAATTTATTTACACCGAAACTAAACTGATGAGAAAAGCATTTTTAGAATGTACTTTTTCATTCTGATTTCAACTATATATACACCCAAAATGAACTGATGAAAATAGCATTTTTAAAATGTGCTTTGTCATTCAGATTCCCACTATATATACAAACTACAATCAACTACATTTGCTCCTGGGTTGCCCAGGGTGGGAGTGAGCTGACCATCCAAGCAATTGGGATTATTGATCATCAAGTCCCTGCTGTTCGAGCTCTTCCCCCTCAATTACAGATGATGGGACCAGATACAAGGAGAATAGTTACCTTGACTCTCAGATGAACTCTGAACAAACATGGAGGACAAAATGAAATAAAGAGAGTAACATCGAGGGAAAAAAAACTCTCTCTTGGTTTCCTTCATATGGTCCTGAAGGCTTTTGGACGTTTTGAGAATGAACTTTTACTTAAATTACTTCTAACTGCACAGATAAGTAATAAGAGACACTGAACTGGAGAGCCAGTAAAATTTTAATATCAATTACCCTTTGTGAGAATGAATTAAAATTTTTCTTACATACACCTTTTATAAAAAAAAAATCTTTGGTTCACATTTGGTACGAAAAAAATAATGATTTTGTAATAATTAATTAATTTTCTAACTAATATATTATAAAATATACGATTTTGATGAAATTATGTGAGTTAGAATTAATGTGGACTAAGGCAGCTAGAAAGGGTAGGTTCTAGGTAACTTGGGTTGGTCCTGGCGTGAGACAGTACTGAGCCACATGAGCTAGGACCTACAATTTCTAGCTGCTCAAACACACATCCCAGCAGAGTGCATATGTGAATTTGCCACATTCTTAGTGAAATGCAGTTTACATGAACTAACTGATCAAAAGCATCTGGACACCTAATAGTGCACAAAAATATGAGATATGTCTACTGGTCAAACTGTTCGCCATATTTAAAAAGAAAATCGTGACTAGCGAGCTTTACAGATGCATAACTGATTTGTGACGAATTTTAACTATTTCGTTTTGAAGTATTGTAGCGTAATATCTTATCATGATGCCACACTAACATTTTGACATTTCTTAGAGTAGCATCTCCACACACAAACACTATAACACTGCACAATATGTGTACAGGGTAGAAAAAGAAACAGGAGCCGATACCAAATAACCTCTTCCATGCACTGTGATTGTGGTATATGTGCAAATGGCCTATTTTCAGCTACAACATTATGTATCACAACAAAACTAGCATTTGTTGTTACCTTATCGGACATTCTCCATTTCGTAGAAACATACTGTGACTTTTTCAGTTAAATCACCATTTCGCATGAGTTTAATGTGGCATCTTTGAACGTTTCGCTGTATTATCAAAAATGCTTTGCATTAAGATATCACTTCAGATTGCGCTTTAAAAACAACCATGGTCCTATCTATTCTTTGTTTAATGTTAGGCTAATGGTTCACTCCTATACTACAAATACATAAGCAGGCGATAAATAACTACACTGCTGAAAACAATGCCACAGTAATGTAATTACGTCTGATAACAATGAGTTCATTCAAGCCGCCTGCACAACGACACATCCGCCAGTCAGAGAAGCCCTGTGGTACCATTCGTAACTCCCGATGGTAAAGCCTAGTTCGTACACTCTGGGACTCGAAGGTGGGCTTCTTCATCATGGTGTTGCATCTTGCTGCTTCATAGCTGAACTCCTGATATCATGAATTGTATCTGATGTGCTATGGGACAATATTTCACCGTGAATGCTGTTCTTCCCACATTTTGTTTTTATATATTCTCAAATATTGTAAATTCACAGTTACTATACCAGCAAGGGTTCGAGTTCTAGAAACATTTCACCCATTATAAGTAAGCGTCTCATAATTTCAGATTCCTAGAGATGATAGTTTCACACCTAACTCTCTTTTAATCTTTACATATATGATAAGTCAGTTTCGAAACTGGGCATACATTGAAGGTTCGATGCTCTAAAGTAGTATTTATGCACATTATAATGTGCCATAATATTATTAAGACCAAACACATTATTTCACTTGCATTTACATAGTGATTAGTATTTGGCTGTATTACCAACGAATTTACAGCTGCCTCATTTTCTTCACACCTCACTTCTTGAATTAGTATCATATATCAGTGTCCAAAAATCTCACTTGTAAAAGTGACAGCTGCTTCTGACGGTAAAATTTGTTTTTCGTATTTGGGAGAAACAGAGTGTCATGATAAAATAATAACAAATACATCTTTTTGGTTCATATGTTAAGTGCTGTATTAGAAAATAACCTTTAAAAGTGACGAAGGTTGTAGCATTTAATGGCGACACAACAAACTACAATCAATGCCAAAATGCATTTTCACAGCAATTTTTTATGCATGTAAGATGTCTGTATAACGAACCATTTGCAGTAACAATCGATTAATTTTTCTGCGCTGTTGATTTTGTGATTAGTGAATGGTGTTTGATTTTATAAGTGCGATGGACGCAGTTTTGTTGAAATTGTTGTAAGACATTACATTAAAGCAAGAGTTCGTTGGGGTCATCACACAGAGCAGATCTGAAGCTTGGACGAAACCGTGAAAACATTGCGAGAAATTTATATTTGAACATGCAGGGTGACAATTATTGAACTATATGAAATAAAATAGTCATAACTGCTGAACGGTTTCTGTTAGGACTGCACGGTTGGCCGTGGGGCACGCGCCTTGTTGTTGTTGGCCATTTGCACGTGACAATGTTATGGTACATCATGCCCGAACTTATAGCGCTTGTGAAGACCTACTATGCGAGCAACAACAGCCCAACTGCGGCTCAAAGGAAGTTTTCGACACAGTTGAAGTTGAAGACAACCGGTCCAAGTGTGCTAACAATCAAGTATTTGATTCGTAAGTTTGAGAGAACGGGTATTGTTCGTGATGACAGTGCTGGCAACGTCAGTCTTGCAGAAAGGGTGAAAACGCCTGAAAACATCGAGAAGACAAGCGCTGTGTTTCAAACCAGCCCCAGGACAAAAATGAGAAGACACTGCGAAAAATGCAAGTTTGTATACAAATGCAGATGCTAGTCAAGCCTGCAGGTTGTGCTGTTTTATTTGACCGTAAAAGGCACCTGTGCAATATCCTCAATACGTTTCAAGTGTCAGTCGTGTTCCGGATAGCGTTCTGTGTAGTTGTGAGTGCACCATGTCGGAACGAAGAGAACTAGAACGCGGACGCATAGGTATCATTTCGAAGATTTATATAGCATACAAGGAAAGCGGAAGAGCAATTTGCGTTAAGTCACAACGTGGGTGACAAAGAGTGTCTAGTGATCGGGACGGACGGTCGTTAAAGAAGGTTGTAACGGAAAATAGAGGACGGCAGCTGCAGAAGTCAGTGCAGAACTGAATGTCGCACACGCGAACCCTGTCACTATCAAAACAAAACGACAGGAATTCCATAAGGAGGGAACTTCAGAGGAGAACGTCATTTGGTCGGATGAATCATCTTCCGCACTGCTTCCAACTTCTGTCTTACCTTACGTGCCAAGGTTCGGTAGGCAGCTGTATCGTGGTATTCCTTGGGCTCATGGTTTACAATGTCGCCATACTGCCAAGGGTTATATTACCATTTACGTCGATAAGGTGCATTCCATGGCACAATGTTTGTTCCCCACTGATGATGCTGTGTTCCAAGAAGAATGCGTTCCTGGGTTCCTGTTCACTCAGATCCCATAGCCCAGGACTGGCACGAGTATGGTTTGTCAGGCCTCCACTGACTTCCTTAGTCACCAGATCACAGTGTTACTGAATGTTTGTCATTCACATTGGAGAGAAGGGATCGTGATCGCTATTCACCGCCATCATCGTTTCCTCAATTGCCATTTTTTTATGTAGGAACAATAGCACAAGTTTCCATTGAATATAATACATCACCTGTTTTATCAATTCTGAAACGACTGGAACCTACACTACTGGCCATTACAATTGCTACACCACGATGATGACGTGCTACAGACGCGAAATTTAACCGACAGGAACAAGATGCTGTGATATGCAAATGATTAGCTTTTCAGAGCATTCACACAAGGTTGGCGCCGGTGGCGACACCTACAACGTGCTGACATGAGGAAAGTTTCCAACCGACTGCTCATACACAAACACCAGCTGACAGGCGACGCCTGGTGAAACGTTGTTGTGATGTCTCGTGTAAGGAGGAGAAATGCGTACCAACACGTTCCCGCCTTTGATAAAGGTCGGATTGTAGCCTACCGCGATTGCGGTTTATCGTATCGCGACATTGCTGCTCGCGTTGGTCGAGATCCAATGACTGTTAGCAGAACATGGAATCGGTAGGGTTCAGGAGGGTAATACGGGTCGCCGTGCTAGATCCCAACGGCCTCGTATCACTAGCAGTCGAGATGACACGCATCTTATCCGCATGGCCGTAACGGATCGTGCGCCACGTCTCGTTCCCTCAGTCAACAGATGGGGACGTTTGCAAGACAACAACCATCTGCACGAACAGTTCGACGACGTTTGCAGCAGCATGGACTATCAGCTCGCAGACCATGGCTGCGGTTACCCTTGACGCTGCATCACAGACAGGAGCGACTGCGATGGTGCACTCAACGACGAACCTGGGTGCACGAATGGCAAAACGTCATTTTTTCGGATGAATCCAGGTTCTGTTTACAGCATCATGATGATCGCATCCGTATTTGGCAACATCGCGGTGAACGCTCATTGGAAGTGTGTATGCGTATTCGTCATCTCCATACTGGCGTATCACCCGGCGTGATGGTATGGGGTGCCATTGTTTACACGTCTCGGTCATCTCTTGTTCGCATTGATGGCACTTTGAACAGTGGACGTCATATTTCAAATGTGTCATGACCCGTGGCTCTACCCTTCGTTCGATACCTGCAAAACCCTACATTTCAGCAGGATAATGCACGACCGCATGTTGCAGGTCCTGTACGGGCCTTTCTGGATACAGAATATGTTCGACTGCTGACTTGGCCAGAACTTTCTCCAGATCTCTCACCAATTGAAAACGTCTGGTCAGTCAATGGTGGCCGCGCAACTTACTCGTCACAATACGCCAGTTACTACTCTTGATGAACTGTGGTATCATGTTGAAGCTGCATGGGCAGCTGTACCTGTACACGCCATCCAAGCTCGGTTTGACTCAATGTCCAGGCGTATCAAGGCAATTATTACGGCCAGAGGTGGTTGTTCTGGCTACTGATTCCTCAGGATCTATACACCCAAATTGTGGGAAAATGTGATCACATGTCAGTTCTAGTATAATATATTTGTCCAATGAATACCCCTTTATCATCTGCGTGTCTTCTTGGTGTAGCAATTTTAATGGCCAGTAGTGTATTAACTGGTTTTACACCCATGATGTTATATCCCTGGCAGAATATTTGTATTTTCCTGAAGATGCCTTTTTGGTTGTAGAAGCACCTGATTTGGCCTTCTTTCAGTAGTCAAGATTGCTTAGCTATACCTATCGCTACGTTACAAGAAGAGCGCTGAAAATTAGCGGAAACTACAGCTGTCGTATCTCCGGACTACAATTGAGCTCTGTTGCATGTTCTGATGATGGATACTACCCGCTTCGGTCATGAAAAAGCCGTCGTTGCTAGAATTTGCACTTTTGTGTACTGAATTTTGCACCCTGTACGCCTTAACTCATTTACAAATTTAATTATGTATTCCTTTTTCTCTGCAGCACATTCACAGTAACTAAAACTGGTGTTTCCTATCCTTCCTAGCGTTGCAATTTTAATAGCCAATAGTGTATGCTCACTAGCCCCTCAGATGATAAAGAGACTGAAATAATTATGTTGAGATGAAAGAAACTGTTAAAATCGTTAAAAGAGACCCAGATTTAATCCTGGTGGAAGGAAGTAAGGAAAACGGGTTGTACGTCCCGTCGACAGCACGGCATTCAGAGACGGAGGACACGCTTGGAATGTGTCAAGGATGGGGAAGGAAATCGGACGTGCCCTTTCAAAAGAATCATGCAAGCTTTTGTCTGGAGAGATTTAGGGAGATCAAGGAAAACCTAAATGTGGATGATTTGATGCGAATTTGAACCTTCGTCCTCCCAAATGCGAGGCCATTTTGTTAAGCACTCTGAAAGAGAAGGAAAGGTAAACCAATAGAAAAACATGAATTTGAGGAAAAAATCAAAGGAGAAACCGTACGATAGAGTTTACGCCTGCTACAATTTAATCATTACAAGCACACGTTTCAAAAAGCCTCAAAGAAAGCTGCCTACATGAAAGACACCTGGCTTCACCGGAAAATTTCATATACGACAGCGTGCTGAAAGTAACGCTTACGAATTTTTATGTGAAAGCTCTTAAACCCTTTTAAATAAAAAAAACTTTATTAACATTCTGTATCTCTGTTCTTCAGTCTACATGTTTACTTTCAACATAGTCATCCTGACGACAAACACATTTCTCAAAACAGGGTACCACGTTGTTGATACTATCAGTGTAGAGTGTTTGACATTCACGGAGCCACAACCTCACCTCTATTTGCATCGCTTCATTACTGTCAAAGTGATGTCTTCGAAGGTTTTCTTTAAGTTTTGGAAAGAGATGTTAACTGGATGGGGCCAAGTCGATATTGTATGTAGGATGGTCGATGACAGCGAACCAAAGGCGTAGGATCGTTCCAGATGTCGCAGCAGTCGTGTGTGGCCTTGCATAATCATTCTGAAGAAGAGGCTGCTCCAAACGTGGACGAATTCTTCGAATTCGTACGTTCTGTTTTTTGAGCCGTTTCTCGATTACCGACCTAGTTAAGATACACACCATCCTGTTACAGGCTCACAATTCTGAGCCCCCTAACGGCAGAGAATTGGAACTTGCATCAGCAAAGAGGGAAAGTTGACTGAGTACTTTGCATGACCTACACCTCCTTAACCGATATTGAGAACAGAATAAAAAGATAGGATGCATTTCTTTTCAGCGCTCCTTTGTAGATTATATAATGGCAAGACAGAGTCCTAGAAATTAGATTTTAAATTCCAAACAATTAAAGAAACTGATGTGGACTCTGGACCTAACTGATTGGTTATGAACTACAGATTATATTGAGGAAATTCCAGGAAAGTAACAAATTGCGGAGATGGAATCCACAGAAATTAAAAGAACCATTGGCTTAAGAGTTTCAAAGAGAGGACTACACAAGGACTGAATGAAACAGTAGAAAGGAATACATTAGAAAACTAATGAATAACTTTGCTAGGTAAAATAGTGAATGCAGCAGAGGAACAAATAGGCAGAAGGCCCACTGAAATCCTTGGATAGCATGCGAGATATGAAATTTAATCTACGAAAGGAGAAAGAAATGCAGCACGTTATACAGAAGAAGGAAATGTAGTTGCCTAAACCATTAGATTGAGGAACTGCAAAATGACTAAGCAGGAAAGACGAGAAGAAAGTTAAAGCTATAGAAGCTTGCATGACTGAGGAAAAAACAGATCACGAAAATCTTTGGAGAAAAGAGAAGCAACTACATGAATATGAAGAGCTTATATTTGCTCAAAATAACAACATGACAGCAACAAATTGTTTACATAACAAAACAACCCATCAGAGCACCATTTCTGTTACAACTTCCCGCTTGTGCACAGTTGTCATATCGCTGCCCCACTTCAGCTCACGGTTACCAGTAAGCACCGAACGACAATTGATGTCTTTCACATGACAGTTGTGAGTTGTTGTTATATGCTTTTTTTGGCTGTACAGTATGTTTTTTTTCGGAATGTTTGAAGATAGGCATGAAATTTCATGGTAATGTGATAAGACTATTACCATAGGAACGTGGTGAGAGTATTATTACCCTGCGAAGCGAACTCAATACTGCATTTTGATGAGGAACGTTTGAGTACTCAATACGGAACCTCATAGCTGATGTTGCAGGACCCATATTACCATTGTGCGAAAAGGCAAACAGTCAGCATATCATCGTTCCATGGTCAAATTACGATCACTTCTTCACTTGATTCATCCGAGCTGACAGTCCGTGCTGGATATGTCAGCCCGCAAGTTTTAAGTGAAGTTAATATCGGCCGTGAAAACATACGATGCCTGTCAATCGCTTCGTCATTCTGATCCAGGTACAGATGCCCATCCAATATTAAGCAAAAAAGCTGAATTTTGAAAGATGGAAGGAATGCATGGAATGACTATACACAAAGGAGAAAGTGTATTACAGTGTTACAGAAAGGAGATAGGAAGCAGATAAAGATGAATTGATGGACATGGGACTTGTACCGTCCCCTGGTAATTCGATACATATTAAATGAAATAGAGTCTAAAGTGTTTCGCTGAGAAAAGGGTGTCTGACAATGACTAGTAGTATCACAAAACGTCGTAAGTAATGTCACAAATCGTTATAGACCTTGTCTTTGACGTGAACTTTTGTTATTTCTGATTCGGCTGGTGCATTCGAGAGAGAGAGCACCTCTGTAGCAGCGTATCTTTTAAAATGATGGAATTATCGTCTTATTGAAGCTGTATATATCGTGCAAGTGTGTTCAAATTATATATCAACTGTTAATTTCAAATTGTAAGCGGCCATTACGCCAGAACAACTTAATTTCAAATTTTACAGGCTTCGCCAGATAAATAAACAACCACTATTTATATTATTTAAGAAAGAAAGTCATGCCGCTGGTTTTTTGACAAACGGAGTATTAACTGAAATAGGTTCCTTGATGAGAATACATAATGCTTCAACCTGGTTAGTTTTGCTACGCAATAAATTTGTAAAATAACCTATATGATAAGGTAATGGATTAATGACCCATCTGAAAGCATAAAGTAATATTTTCAATCAAAGGTTGGCGTATATCCCCTATAAATTTATTTAGTTACGTATGTGTGTTGTGCTGGTGACTCCTCCTGTAACGCGAACGTTGATGCTGGACAAGGCAAAGTGCTTATTATGCGCTGCTATTAATAGTATTGGTGTGCCAGCCAGCCTGGATGTGGTTTGTAGGCAGTTTTCCACATCCCGCTAGGTGAATACCGGGCTGGTCCCCACGTTCCGCCTCAGTTACACGCGTCGCAGACATTTGAAACACGTCTGCACTATTCCACGATTTACACTCGACGCACACAGTTGGGGTACACTGATTCCGTCCAAGGGGGTGCGGTGTGGCGACAGGAAGGACATCGCCTGCCGGAGTGGTCGTGCGGTTCTAGGCGCTGCAGTCTGGAACCGAACGACCGCTACGGTCGTAGGTTCGAATCCTGCCTCGGGCATGGATGTGTGTGATGTCCTTAGGTTAGTCAGGTTTAATGAGTTCTAAGTTACGTCGCATAGTGCTCAGAGTTATTTGAACCATTTGGAAGGACATCCGGCCACCCCTAACACTAACACTACCAAATCTGTTGTAACCACGCCGACCCTGCGATCGCTGTGGGACTATGGTGTAAGAGAAAGAAGGAAAGAAAGAAAGATTAATAGCATTGGGGCACGCGACGTACTTGCAGTGTCGCACATAAAAGCTTAAAAAGAATTTTCTATGCCTTCGTAACGAATGATTATTATTCTTGGCTTTTCTTAACTGCCCATTTCTACAAATATTTTAAAGCCTAACTTTACACAACTAATATCATGCCGAGCAGTGACTGTGTTCGTGATGTCGATAACCTTGCAGGATCGTCTACTTTTTGCCGTCAATAACGAGGAGCGGGCAGTGGCCAGTACATAATACGAAAGATGGATCACTTAAAAGCTTAAGAACTCATGTCGTAATACGGCAGACAGGAACATATTCACCTTTTTTGTTCTGCAATAGGAGCATTTTTCCGCTGGTCTTATAATATAGATCGAAAAATGACAAACCAACATTCATAGCATTTTCATATTTAACAGAAAAAGCTTTTGGCAGATTTGACTGGAAAGGACTCATTCAGATTATGAAGGAAAAATGGCTACAATACGATTGTCTACATCTTTTACAGAAACCATAATGTAGTTACATGACTTGAAGAACATGAAAGAGAGGCAGTGATTGAGAAATTCCGAAAAGAAATTAATGTTCATGGAGAGGAAATAATTTTTTTAAAGTTTGTTGATGATTTGTAATTCTGTCAGAGACGGCAAAGTATTTAGATCAATTGAACGGAATGGATAGTGTCTTAAAAGTAGGTTAAAGATGCTGAGGGTACTGTATTAGGAAATGCCCCCTTACAAATAGTAAATAAAATTTTGTTATATGTTTGGCAAAATAAATGACGACTTTAAAAAAAAAGAGGATATAAAATGCAAACTGCCACTCCCAGGAAAAGCTTTTCTAACACAGACACAACTATGAAATAAGATCAGTTGATAGAACAGATCGTGATACTTCAGTGAGTGGTAAATCCCGGTGTTAGGTGGAACTGTGAGGTGGAAAACTGTGAAGAGAGAGTTAGGACTGACTACACTGAGTAGATTCAAATGGAAGCTAAGCGCAGCAATTATGTAGAAATGAAGAGGCTTGCTCAGAATAGCCTAGTATGGAGAACTGCATCAAAACTGTCTTCGGACAGAAGGCCCAAGCACCAACAACAAATTATGTCATTCTGGGCTATTGGTAGAGGTGTGGAAAGTCTCGCTGCCTAGGCTTAGGTATGATCCACCACAGCGATCTACTTACATAAATCTTGCTTCAGTGGTGGTAACATGTGGGGGGGGGGGGGGAGGGGGGGCGTATCATTGTAAAAGGGTAGCGTCTTTGATTTGTTGGGAAACTGCAGGTAAAGGAAGAAGAATCAGCGATGGTTAACGGCATGCGGATGCAGAAGGCAATGGAAACCCCTGAATTAAAGACACATATTGAGTATCCACAGGACATGCGGCCTGTAACTGAAAGAAAACTGTCATGAAGATATCTCTATTGGCAAAAGATTCCAGAATAGTCTCCCATTCGGATCTCCAGGAGGAGACTGCCAAAAGGGAGGTGACCATGAGATAGAGACAGAATAATCAACGAACGGATAACGTCCTGCGAGTCGGGGCGTGGAATGTCAGAAGTTTGAACGTGGTATGGAAGCTAGAAAATCTGAAAACGGAAATCCAAACGCTCAATCTAGATATAGCTGGGATCAGTGAAATGAAATGGAAAGAAGACAAGGATTTCTGATCAGGTGAGTATAGGGTAATGACAAGAGCAGCAGAAAATAGTGTAATGGGAATAGGATTCACTAGCCTATATAGTAGGAAGGCATGTCAGAGTGTGTGTTACTGTGAACAGCGCAGTGATATGGTTGTTCTCATTAGAATCGTCACCAAACCAATATCAGCAAAGATTGTTCAGGTATACTTGCTGACGCCACAAGCTGAAGGTGATCAGGTAGAGAAAGAATATAAGGATATTGAACTGGTAATTCAGTACGCAAAGGCAGATGAAAATCTAATAACCATGGGCGACTGGAATGCGGTTGTATGTGAAGGAATAGGAGAAATGGTTGTGGAGAATATACACTTCGTACTAGGAGTGAGAGTGGAGAAAGATTAACTGAGTCGTGCAATAAATTTCAGATAGTAATATTGAAAACTATGTTCAAGAATCACAAGAGGAGGATATATATTTGGAAAAGGCCAGGAAATATGGGAAGATTTCAGTTAGATTACATCATGGTCATGCAGAGATTCCGAAATCGGATATGGGATTGTAAGGCATACCCTGGAGCCGATATACACTCGGATCACACTTTAGTAGTGATGAAGAGTAAGCTGAAGTTTAAGAGACTGGTCAGGAAAAATCAATGTGCAAAAAAGTGAAATCCGGAAGTACTAAGGAATGAAGACATACCCCTGAAGGTTTCTGCAGCCATACATACTGTGATAAAGAGTAGCTCAGTGGGCAGTTCGGTTGAAGAGGAGTGGACATCTCTAAAAAGGGCGATCACGGAGTAGGAAAGAAAATCACAGGTCCAAATAATGTAACTGCGAAGAAACAATGAGTAACAGAAGAAACACTTCAGTTTTTCGATGAAAGAAAGAAGTACAGAAACGTTCAGAGAAATTTAGAAATACAGAAACACAGGTCACTGAGGAATGAAATTAATAGGAAGTGCAGTGAAGTTATGATGACATGCTGCGTGAAAAATGTGAAGAAATCGAAAAAGAAATAATTGTCAGAGGGACTGACTCAGCATATAGAAAATTCAAAACAGTCTTCGGTGAAATTATAAGAAAGGGTGGTAGCTGAGCCGTGCGCAGCTCGTGTTCATGCCATTTATTGCTTGACATCTGATCTTTGCAGTACTGCTGTCCCGTTTCTTATCTGATTTACTGGCAACACTAAGTTGCTGGTTTGCCTGCCCGTGAGTAGCAGCGCTTATCGATAACAGCACTGTTGTACTATCTTTGGAGCAATTGCTAGTATCTCTGGGTTGCCGTGAGTCGGGAGTTCAGTGGGGATGGAGCAGCAGTGAGGTCCGGAAAGCCATGACTGACCCGATCGTTGCCGACACACATGACTTGAGTGGGGACGACCTTGGTTGGTCGTTCAGCTGGTCGCCTCATCGGACGACTTGTATTTCGTCGCCGATCGCTTCTGGGTTCTCCATGTGTGTCGACTTGTGATTCGTCCTTGTTGTTCCACAGTGACTGGTTTTACTATTGTTCGAGTTATTTGTGGAAGTGTTCGTGGAATCATGTGTAGCTTGTGTGGTTTGGACTGAGAAGCTATTTTAATCCTGTTTGGATGCTGCAGTAGTTGGTCGGTTGGGACAGAGCAGTGAGAAAGTCACTGCAGCGTGAGGTCAGGCTGGGACCGCTGGCGGTGTGCATGCGTGGTCGGATTGTGAGGTGTTAGCTGTGAGAGCTACAAAGTTCGTTGCCCACTGAAACTGGACACTGAAGTTGAGTGATCAATAAACCTGTTGTGAAACCTCAACTGCTGTGACATCTATTCGTTCATTGCCGGTTGTTGCTTCCTGGATCGTTCCAGCTAGCAGCAATGTATGGTGTATTGAAGTTGGCGAAATTTTACAGCCATCTTCCTGTAAAGTCTTTAACTATTAAATTGGTTGTTACTTATCAGCGAAGTGCACCAGGGGTATTTTCTGCCTCGCAGCCGTTGGCAACCCAGTTACCTGCCCTGGCCGTTAGTATACTTTCCGGCAGTGTGTTTTTCCTCACCGTGTTGATACTGCCTGGCACAACATGTAGTTCGACAGCCTTTTAGTTGTTTGTTAATATTTTTTCTGAGAGTGGCTATTGTGCCTTTTCTGTTTTTAGATGCCAATTTTGAAGACGTAGTGCTGTTGGTATCTTTGTCCTCGGGTGATACTTTCTGCTGTCGTGCCGTTGGTCGGGCAGAAGGGAATTGATCACGTTGTTGGCCACTCCTTCAGCTGTCCCTGTGTCGGGTTGCCATCCGATTATTTAACTTTACTCTTGGCTGCCTGTCTCACCTCACCTTACTTTAGAGCTACCTCCTCAGGCCGACCCTTGGAACACTTCTGAGCACCACAGTTCTGTTGGTTTTAGATTGTGATTTTCATTTTAGTCTGTAGTACTGTACAAGGCCTTCAGCTGTCTGTTAATTTAGCTTTTTTTTAAATTTTAAAATAAAGCCTTGAGCCGACTTGAATTACAATTTGAAGATTGATTTGTTTAAAGCCTAAATTTTGAAAGTTTGTTCTATCTGAAATTCTTGTTATCCAGGCCTTAAGCCCTGAGTTGTTCAATGTCCAGTGTGTGGCCTTCAACCGAGCTTTTACATGAAATATTTTTTAAGTAAGGCCTTCAGGTGCGTGTATTCTTTAAAGCAATTTTTTTTTATAACTTGTGTTCAGGAGTTCAGCCATTCTTGTTTTGGTGTAGTTTTGGGCCTTCAGCCCAGGAGCTATCTCAAGTTTTCTTAACTAGGCCTTCAGCCATATTGTTTTATTTTGATCCTTTTAAGGCAATGTGTAATTAATTGGTTCTTAGGAAAATAGAAGTTGGTGTGTTTTGTGCAACTGACAGTAACCGATTACGGCCCCCTCCACAAGCATAACCTGATCCGCTCTATCCTGAGAAACCAGATTTCAGTAGCATTAAGAGTAAAATGGGAATTCCATTGTTAAATGCAGAGGAAAGAGCGGATCAGTGGAAAGAGTGCTTTGTAGGCCTCTATGATGGGAAAGCTTTGTCAGATGTGGCAGAAGAGGAAACAGGAATCGGTATAGAAGAGGTAGAGGATCCAATTTTAGATTCAGAACTTAAAAGAGCTTTGAAAAACTTATAATCAAATAAAGCAGAAGGGATAGATAACATTCCATCGTTATTCCTAAAATCATTGGGGAGGGGGAATGGTAACAAAACGATTGTTCACGTTGGTGTGTAGAATGTATGAAACGCGATATACCATCTGGCTTTGGCAAAAATAGCATCCACATAATTCCGAAGACTGCAAAAGCCGACAAGTGCGAGTGAATTACGGCACAATCAGCTTAACGGCTCATACATCCAAGAAGAATACAGACGAAAGGAAAATAAAATTGAGAAACTGTTAGATGACTATCAGTGTGGTTTTACGAAAGTCTAAGGCAGAATAGAGGCAGTTATGACGTTGCGGTTGGTAACGGAAGCAAGACTGAAGAAAAATCAAGACACTTCCATAGGATTTGTCGATCTGAAGAAAGCGTTTGGAGTATCAAATGGTGTAAGATGTTCGAAATTCTGATGAAAGCAGGGGTAGGTAAGCTATAGGGAGAGTGTGTACAACATGTACGACAGCCAAAAGGGAATAATTAGAATGAAAGACCAAGAATGAAGATCATGGAATAAAAATGGTGTAATACAGCGATGTAGTCTTTCACCCTTCTATTCAGTCTAAACATCAAAGAAGCAATGATGGAAATAAAAAAAAGGTTCAATAATGGAAGGAAATAAATGATAACGTTTGCTGATGACATTGTTATTCTCAGCGGCAGTGAAGAAGAACAGTCTAATGAGTGCAGTACATGGATTGAGAGTAAATCGAAGGAAGACACAAGTAATGAGAAGTAGCAGAGATGAGAGCAGCGAGAAACTTAACTGAAGCAGATGAAATTAAGAAATTCTGCTTCCTAGTCACCAAAATAACGAACAGGTAGGACATTAAAAGAAAACTAGCACTGGCAAAAAGGGCCTTCCTGGCTAAGGGAAGTTTCCGAGAACATAGGTCTTAATTTGAGGCAGTAATTTCTGAGAAGGTACCTACATTTGGAGCACAGCACTGTACGGCAGTGAAACGTGGACTGTGGGAAAACCGCAACAGAAGAGAATCGAAGCATTTGATATGTGGTGATACAGATGAAAACTGAAAATTAGATGGGCTGATGAGATAATAAATGAAGAGAGTCTGCGTAGAATTGGAAAGGAAAGGAATATATGGAAAACACTGACGAGAAGAACGGACGGGATGTTGGACATCTCTCAAGACATCAGTGAATAACTTTCATGGTACTAGAGGGAGCTGTAAAAGGTTCAGGCCTCTGTCGGTGAACGTAAACTATAAAGACACGTTATTGAATGCACCCTAACTACCAAATCTTACCCATTCAAGATTCCTAAAAGGTAACATTTCACAGGGTAAAATGATAGACAATAAGAAAGTGTAGAAATATCATTTTTCGGTCATTAATATTTGCCTAGTGTTCGCTGCGAAACCCGACAGGAGAGTATGAGCAGTACGGGGACATTCACCCCTAGGGCTCAGATTCGGAGCCTGAGGAGAACTGAGAGCAATGAGGCGTTTTCAGAGATTCCATGTGTTGACAAGGCCTAATAGGCGCTGTAACAATGAAGAATATATTCTTCAATATACTAACACAGGATGAGTCAACACCATGTTTTACAAAGGTTTTTAGTTCCGGATTTTTAGCACCAATATCGAAAGCTCTTTCAGAATACGAGATTCAAAGTCAAATGCGTAATTCAAGTTATATTTGTTGCTCTGTTTTATAGTTTCGTACCATACCTGAGGTGGTCCCTCTTTCCCATTGGGCACTCTGGGCAAGTGGCCAGGGCCCCGCGATAGATAGGCGCCTCGTAGTTCCTACCAGATCACCAAACGGTAACCGATATTTATTATCGAAAAACAAAATTTATTTTGAAAAAATCGAACGATAATGACCGAGTACAATACCTACTTGCTTACTAGCTCTGCGCAGTGCGCAGTTCTGCACGGGGCGAATAGCGACGTACAATTAAACGTGACGGGCCGACTTAAATAAACCGACTCGACGACCAGGAATTCCCATGTGTTTGGCTTCGGTGTTGAGACGTTTGTTGTGTTTGTGGTTGTTACTGACTGTGCTCTGAGGTATTCTTTGAGTACATCGTCGTTTGCTTGTTTTGTTTCGTGTTAGCGACTATTTTCGGTGTAAAAATTAATACTGCATTGTAATATTAAATGCCGAAACGGTCGTATCCTATTGGATCTGCAAAAAAGAAAAAGGTTGTACATCAGAAGGAAGCGATTGAAAAGTTTCCAAAATTAACAGCATATTTTACTACTACTACTGGAGCAACTTTTGTAAGTAGCAATCAAATAATAAATCTTTCATATGATGAATCGTGTCAATCACAAATTGCGGTAATTTCTGAACGTTCATGTTGTACACCAATTCCAGATTTATATCAATTGAGAAAAAGAGATTGAATCAGAATATGACCGTCCCTATGACGGAAGTGTAACAACTTCGGTGACTTCACCGGCACCGACAAGTGTGTCAATTGAACAACAGTTTTCCAACCCAGAAGAAATATCACACGAGCCCACTGATTACTTTCATCAGAGTTTTGCAGAAAGAAATCGCGAAATTTTGATTCGTAAAGGACCTGTATATTTTGTAAATAAAGATTCTGACTTTTCCGTACATCTTTTGTGCTTCTGACACCTCTCGAGTCACAATTATAATATTGACTAAATTAAGGGAACCACTCTTCATCGAAAAACGGTACTTACAAGCGCTCACAAAAAACAATGAACACACGTAGAGAACAACTCTCTTGGCAACCCTGTGTTCTTCGTTTCTTCAGTTGCATATTAGACGGACAAAGGGCACGCGCTGTTAAATTGTTATTTTGTGCGGCCCTTTGTTTTAAGTAAAGAGCCCGAAATGAGTGATAAACGAAAAAAAAACTTGATTACAGGCATCAGAAAATGTTAATAAAGTTAGGTTTTGGTTAAAAAAGGGATGTTTTTAATGGAAGAGAGAATTTATAAAACTCCGTCCAAATACGGTTTTTTGTTGTCCAGCTTGACTTTCTGCCACATTAGGCCGGATAAACGGGATTCTACTGTATGTTCAGTTCCCAACACACGACATCATAGACTGTCCTTCAGTTCACGTAGCAGTTCGGATAGTCGATCTAGGTTAAGTGGTACTGCCTATCGAAAGACAGCTGAAGAAAAAAGACAGAGGGGTAGCAAATTTTTACAGAAAATCCAGCCACTAGACTTATATTTTAGTGCTGAAAGTGAAAATGAACGGCGTGGTTTCAGAATATCCAGGTGAAGCTGCGGTTCAAAATAGTAACAATGGACTGTGTAGCTCTGAAAATATAAACAAAATAAGAGTTATAAACGGTAAACAGAATGTATAGATCAGTCACACGATGACGCAGCCAGCATACCTGGTGCATGTTAGATTTGGAAGCAAGACTAAAGGATCGAAACTTTCTAATTTTCTTCATTCCACGATCGTCTTACTCGCCGAATCTAGTTAGTTTACGAGCTGCATAATGCTGCACTGCTGCGATACTATTTTTTGAATTAATTCAAGGCTCATACACCCTCTTTGCAGAGTCTACAGGCAGATGGAATATCTTGGAAACGTTGTTTGATTCTGCGAGTGTTACACTGAAGCCACTGTCTACAACACAATGGTGCGCATGTGAGGTTGCTTGTAAGAGTATTAATGCAGAATGGAAAGCTGTGTTTTCTGCATTAAGAACAATTTCCGAAAATAAGAGTGGTGAAGTTAGATGTCATGCTGAAGGTATTCTCAGAAAGTTAAGTAATATTGAGGAAATTCTCATTACATCAGTGTGGGGTTGTATTTCGCTACAGTTTGACAAAGGAATGACGAAACTGCAAGCTGAATACTATACATTTCCACTTCTTTTGAAATGTATGACTCTCTTGCATTGTTTTTAGCTGAGCTTGAGACACGTTTTCAGTTCACAATGATTGAGCTGAAAAGAAACTTTTGGATATAAGGAATTCGGAATCAATTCCACCCTCTTCACTGCTGAAAATCAAAACAGGAGACGTCAAATTAAGTACAAGAGATTCTTTGATGAATCATCTGACTCAGAAGACGAACACAAATGTCCTGAAGTAGAAACAGGATCAGATTGTGTTGAGATTTGGAGAACAACGAAAATATCTTATTCTAAAATTATACAAACTCTTCAGGATGAATTATAGAAGAGAGCTAATTTCTACAGAGAATGTAAAGTAAGATGTTCATTTCTCCCAATTATCACCGAACTAGAAACTGTTCAAATTTATGATGCTGTAGAGACACTTAGCGCCATCTGTAATTCTGAAATACAGAACAACTTTGGTAAAGAATGCACACATTTTAAAAGGTATCTGTTGTCGATGAAGAAAGAAGATGCTGAGAATTTGTCGTCTCTTCCATCTTTCTGTAGAATGTTGGTTTTGAAAAGAATTTGGTGATGTCTATCCAAACGTGTACACACCAGTCAACATTTACAGCTGTGTGGCAAAAACAAACTGTTCAGGTGAAAGGTAATTTTCTGTTTCAAAACGGATTAAGAACAACCTGCAGACAACTGAAAATCAACAATGACTGCTCAGTCTTGGAGTACGAGCCGTAGAATACGGCACGTCAGTCAGTCTTGATTTTCGGTAAGTGATAAATGAATTCGCAAGTACAATAGTGAGAAGGAAGTTAATTCCCTAAATCCGCTATATTTTGGAAAAGGTCAGTTAAATGGTATTGTAACATGTATTTGGGACTGACTAAATTTCCCAGGTAATTATAATGTAAGGTATTAAATAAAAAAATTATTTTCTTTGTATTTTTAACATGTATGTGTCCAACTATGATATTTCTGTGGTAATGTTTCAGCTACATGGATACTCCGCAAATCACACTTAACTGCCCGGTAGAGGGTTCATCGAAACACCTTCACACTAATTCTCTATAACTCCACTCTCGATCAGTGTGCAGAAAAATGATTAACACCTATTTCTTTCTTTGCCAAATGTAGTAGTTATTTTATTATTTTTCAATGTTTAACTTGCACATGCACATTGTGTTATACGTTATTTAAATGCTTCAGTAAATTTTAGAACTCGAGCAAATGATTACGCAGCTTTATTGCTGGTAGTCCGTAAGTAAATATCAATGCTGAAGTTCACGAACGGGTGGCGTAAAATAAATTACTGCACAGGGGCGTCACACACCCTAATTAGGGCCCTGACAATGACTCTAACCAACATTGGCATACACTCAGATTAATTTAAGGTCGCCACAAATGTGCCACTCCAC
This sequence comes from Schistocerca piceifrons, assembly GCF_021461385.2. Lineage (NCBI taxonomy): Eukaryota > Metazoa > Arthropoda > Insecta > Orthoptera > Acrididae > Schistocerca > Schistocerca piceifrons. The sequence goes on along the minus strand of NC_060141.1, from coordinate 546,307,456 downwards.
GCTTCTTCAGCAAGGAAATTACTGCCGGCCGGTGTGGCCGAGGGGTCTAGGCGCTTCAGTCTGGAACCACGCGACCGCTACTGTCGCAGGTTCGAATCCTGCTGCGCAAATGGATGTGTGTGATGTCCTTAGGTTAGTTAGGTTTAAGTAGTTCTAAGTTCTAGGGGACTGATGACCTCAGATGTTAAGTCCCATAGTGCTCAGAGCCATTTGAACCATTTTTTTGAAGTTACTAAATAACATTGCCAGTGATCTGGATTGTGGACCATTACCTTATTTCACGTTTTTGTATACATGTATCTGGTTCTTTACTTGACCACCCAAACTCGTGGTGCTAGGCAAATATATCCGTGCTCCAATGTTTTCTAGCAGGCGGCATGTCTTGCTCTGCAGAGCAGTCAATTCGGCTTGGCACTACAGTTCTAGCCTCATGACTGTTGGATTCCTTGCTGCCATTAACTTTTTAATTCATGAAGCTTAAGCTTCAGCAAACGTATGTAACAGGTATGTCAAATTCGTGTGATACATATTTACTGTATGGTCTTTATTAGAAGTTCACATTTTGTTACTCTCGTCTGTTGCTTTGCTGTAAAGACCTTTATAAGAACTCTTGTAACATCTACCGTATGTAAAAAGAAATTTTCATTATTTATCATGTCATGAGATGTGGGATAATCCCAAAATATGTCATGACAATAAACAGTAAATAAATCCAAAAAATATCAGTGAATATTTGTGGACAAACTTAGAGAATTTTAAATTATATTTACTAATTACTGGTATTACAAAACATGTAATGAACGCTTCCTTGCATTATTAGTATGGTGAAAAATATGGCCTTACAGCATGATGTCACTATCAGGCTGCCTTACGGGAGCTCATCCCTCTAAGATTACAGTAAAATGGCTCTGAGCACTATGGGACTCAATATCTTAGGTCATAAGTCCCCTAGAACTTAGAACTACTTAAACCCAACTAACCTAAGGACATCACACACACCCATGCCCGAGGCAGGATTCGAACCTGCGACCGTGGCAGTCCCGCGGTTCCGGACTGCAGCGCCAGAACCGCTAGACCACCGCGGCCGGCAAGATTACAGTAGACTTTTAAATAATAGTGGGAAATAAAGAAATTCATATAGGATAGATTCTCTAGACATGTATGTAGATACACAAAAGATTGATATTTGCGCTAATATCCCACACGTTTGCTGCAACCACCACTGTGATACCAATTGGAGATGTAAGCACATTCTTTAAAACAAATAATGCAAGCAGGAATACATCGGTTACACCACTCATTCCAGTATGTGTTACTGTGGTCTCAACGGCTGCCACTTCATATCGAGGCCCCCTTAGGCCACAGCCATGCCTGAAATAAGATAAGTTAAAGCCCCCTCCACGCATGTACGGAGGCAGTGGGCGTATTGGTAGGAGATCCATTGTATGACCTGTTACTGTTTGCCCATCCATTACCGCACTCTGCACAGATGAACATTCGCGAAAAGGACATCATATGTAGGAAGTCATAACCTATAAGAGTTTTATAATTGTAATACTTCCGGAAATGAGGTGTTATTAACATTCCATCACTCATATTCTTCGTAGCGAGACATCGATAGTAGCCATTTTTATGTCAGCTATACTATATTTAAATGAGTAGTAACAGATACGTCAATATTATCACATTGGCACACTACACTAGACCAGGACTGCTGTGCCTTATAACACTGTCATGTGTAATTCATCTTCCCTGAACCCACCTAATGTGCAATACATGTTAAACAAGTTTCCCTAGTGTAAAGCTATAACGTATACTGCGCTTTGGTCCCGAACACACACATACATACACACAGTAACAACATTGAGACTGCAATAACCGCTGCCAAAGTAATAGGTCTCCGATAAAGACGCTTGCTGGGTTTTCCTACGCTGATTAACTGAATTTTTAATACCCGCAAACGTCGAAAAAGTTATTTGACAAATAAGTCCATTACTTATATTTCATTCCGAGGAAGGAACTTATGCTACTGCCATCACTTAACATCTGTTCCTGTTCTATTCACAATACTGCGTTGAAAAATTGTTTGAGTAAACCCCCATATTAGTTCTAACGTCTCGTTACAGATGTATGTGGGAGAAATTACAAGTAATATATTCTCCCCCGAAACATGTTCTCCAATTTTTGCAACGGTAAAGCACTCCTTGATGTATAAATTAGCTTCTCTTGTAGCGTCTGCAGTGGAGTTTGTTTAACAACCTGCACCGACTAAACAATGCCTTGATAAAACGCATCGCTCTTCAGTGGATGTTACATTAATCTGACGTATGAGTCGGAGACTGACGACAAATCTCAAAATTCGGTGGAATAAATGTATTGTAAATCGCTTCTTTTATGGATAAGACTCTCCTCAGAATAGTATTTGTTTTTCCTACTATTTGCTTTATTATGCACTCAGTCCAATTTGGATCGCTCTGGCTAGTTACTAGGATTTTTATAATTGATACCGTTTATGTTGTTTTATCATCAATGGTATAGTTGATCAGTAGTGGGTCTCTTTGCCTGCTTATATAGCGCCCCAATACAATTCTAAAGTATTTTTAGTGGTTTAGTTGTTCATATGTTATGGGTGTAGACTGTCCGTCTGCCATTTTCGGATAACAGGTCAGTGTTCTGGACTATGCAGCACTCATTTAAAATGTATACTGTGGAATGTCTTTTTCAAGAAGCAATATAATCCATTCCCCACTTTATTACTCAGAGTATCGCCACTCTGCCACTGATTCCTTTGCTTCTAAAATAACTAACGTCCACATTTTTTAAGGAAAGATTGTGATGCTAATTTTCTTAAAAAACAGATAATGTATTTAGCGCTGTTAAGCACTCTCCATACAACATACAGTTACACAACTGAAATTTTCAGTGAGTGTATTATTCTACTACATACTCCTAAGATTTTCGAAACAAGATTTTACTACCAGCAAAGTAGATGGCCTAAATTTTTTTGTGACGTAGAGATGTATGGGGTAAATTGTCGCAATAATTTTTGCTTACCTACAACAGAGAATACTATCATAAATATTAAGAGAATCTCCTATAAATATCGATTTTGATAAAAATTTGCAGTGAAGTTTTTTAGCATTGTCCATTACCGTGTAGATACGCGTCTCACATTGGGTCCATCTTCATGAAAATGAAATTTATTAATACAAAAAGTGCCCATCGGCACCAATCAGTTATAAATAAAATCTTAATACCATACTATTTAGTCAGTAGTAGGTATATCAGGACATTTAGTAAGATCGATAAGGAAAGCAAGATATATATTTTCGTTTCTGTGGGTAGTGTTAACTCTACATCCCCAAACACCTATTTAGCAATGAAACTGTATGGCGCATATTTATTAAAATACTAGTTTCAGTAAATTCTTAATGCGAGATATCGCTCCCAAATAAATGGCATTACTCATGCAGGCATCTGTTTATCAGGCCAATGTTTTTAACACTTTAATAATGAAGCGATAATTTCCTCATGTGTTTTCTAAAAGTTATAATAGTCAATAATTGTTAAACATCTTATAGCACAGCAGCCTTAATGACACACCGTTTAAATAATGCACTCTCGTAATATTAAAAATCTTGTATTTGTGTGTGTCTTTGGATGATGGTCAGGAAAAGTGGGTGTTTAGAATATTGGAAGAAAATAGCCCCAAAATACCTTAATGTAGTCATACATTCCAGAATATGCCATTGGATAGTGATGATATTATTAACTTATAGCAATTCAGCTGATAGGATAATGGACCACAATTTTTACATACAACCTGTACACTCGAAGTGTCTGAGATCATTTTTGGTTTGTAAATTATGTTAATTCAACTCAACATGACATTTGTACACCACGCAATTCGCCTAGAAAAGTGGGAGCAGGGGGAAGGGAGTGGGAGGGATGAGAGGGGAGGAGGTGGCTAATGGAAAGTAATCAAATGGTTCTTTGGGAGTCGATAAGAGCACTGGCGCAGAGTTCATTTACAATAGGGTCATAGGCTCATAAAATACGCTTGCTAATCATAACTTAAGAACACAAATGTGTGGTTTGTTTATGCACGACCAGGGCCCAGTGAAGTCATTGTTTACAGAGAGCCACAGCCAAGTGAGCAGTTTGTTTACATTTGAGTATTAAATTAGACTTGTCTAAACGTATCAGTAATGTCATTTTATTTCATTATGAGGATAATACAAACGGCTATGGGTTTATTTATATAAAGAGAACAATGGCTCTTTTCTCCTGGGGAGGGGTGTGGGTGACCTCGAAAGTGACAGCTGGTGTTTCTTTACTTAAGGGCCATAAATAAGATTTCCTTTCCGTGCTCTCAAACTATTGAGATTTGCATGATGTTGTGTATGGTTCTGCTGAACCCATCGATTCCTTGTTTCAATGGCACTTGTACCTTGACACTTATTCTAGCAGCAGTACTACCTGAGCAGCAGTATCTCGGAACGATAGTCTTGATAAGCCACACGCTGTCCACTGATGGGTTCCAGGAGGTGTTGATAAACGTTTCTCCTTCTTGTGTAAGACAAAACACTATTTTCTCCCAACCGACCAACATTAAAACGTATTTTCGGTACAGTAAGCCCACTGTGTAATCTTTTCCTTTATGTAGAACAAAGGTGATGTTACTTCCACCAACATCGTATGGTTGAGCTGTCGAAATACAACGACGTAGAACACTTCATTCTGTTTCGATATGTATTGCATGCGTTACGGTGATACGATTTTAATGGACAGCAACGTAATTTTGGAAGTGTCTGTTGTACTACCTTGCATTCACCATTAATCATTTCTGTCTGATCATAATTGCTGTTGAAATTAAATTTCCCGAACTGGTTAATTACTTTTTTACGATAGGTTCCGTTTCCACAAACGTAATCAGTTTCCGGTATGTGAAAATAAAGCACGACACAATATTGTTGATTTCTTAAATTTTATTGCAACATTGATGAACACAGCCAAGATAAATATAAAAATAATGAAACACTTTAGTCTCTAGACTTCAAATAATATGCTCTCGTGAAATTAGTAACTGAAAGATACAATTAAATAAATATAGCACTTGTTCAAACGAAAGTGCTTCATATGAGCGAATCATAGGCCCAGTGGGTATGAGATGTGAGATAAATCAACACTGCATGCAGTGCAAATCCACTCGATCGACATACTTCATCACGTCATCATGTTGCGTGCTTGGAATCTGGGTCGTGGTTTCTTGCCGATGGCTGCACTACCGTTTACGGTCGCATCTACTTCAAAGCGGGGTCAACACACCTGCAAAAGAAAAGCTATAATGTCGACACAGAGAACATGGAGATCTGTGTGCTGGAGCATATACAAACTGAACAGCGCTCACATACGTCGCTGCATAAGTGCGTGCTTCAGCTAACTGTTACTTCGTCACACAGCACAAAACTCAGTTATGCACTATCTACAGCGGCGCTAGAGTCATAACACCCCTAACGTTTCAAATGCTACTCAATATATCAAAGTGGTGTTTTCTGAAACGGAGGCAACGCTACTATATTCACTGCGATAATGTATTTTTACAGATTCAGTACGTCATAAAAGAGTTTATATACGGAACATCTCGGTACAAACGATGAACAGAATCGAAAAAAAGAAAGATCATGATGCACTTCTTCTAAATATAACACCAAAGTATGTTAGTACAGGGCTGTTGTGTGGCTACAGCAGTTTCAAGTTCACTGCTAAAACTGTAGTATAACGCAGTACAACAGAAACCTTTACACAAGTAAGTTTGAGTCCAGAAGTGCTAACAGAAGAGGCAATGAATGCACGTAGAAGATAGCTATAAAAAATACTTCTAATGAGTTCCCACAAAGCACATCATTAATAAACCTAACGACTCAAAATTATAATAGATGTTGCTATTGCACACTACTGCACATACCTAAAAGCAGTTGGGCGAAACATTCTTTCTTAAGAAACAAAAATAAAATTTTTGCAACTGGTGAGTAGATAATTATTTAATTTTAGTCTCAAGATAAAACTAGATACAGAATGAGATTTTCACTCTGCAGCGGAGTGTGCGCCAATCGGAACCTTTGCCTTTCACGGGGCAAGTACTCTACCAACTGAGCTGCCCAAGCACGACTCACACCCCGTCATTACTCATTGACCCATTAGTTGAAGGTTTAATAAAACACCTACAGAAACTAAATATCATTTATCTTTTATTATTTTAAAAATGAAAATATTCAAAGAAAATTCTTTTTGATTCTTAAGTTCAGTTAAGTGCTTGAATGCAGGGGGGCCGAGAGGGGGTGAGGCACTAGTTAATACCTGATTGTACTCATGTAACGGTCTCAGAAAGGTAGGGAACCACTCATGTAGCGCCTATGTTATACTATTTTGACAACAGAAGTGATTGAAACAAGAAACGTATAAAAGAGGAAACACACACACACGCAGAGACAAGGGAGATAAAAGGGAAGAATAATAGTAATTGCAATAGAAATTATTATAATATCCCAGGAAGCCGCCGCGCGGGGTAGCCGCGTGGTTTGAGGCGCCTTGACACGGTTCGCGCGGCTCCCCCCGCCGGAGGTCCGATTCGTCCCTCGTGCATGGGTGTGTGTGTTGCGCTTAGCGTAAGTTAAGTTAGAGTAAGTAGTGTGTAAGCCTAGGGACCGAAGACCTCAGCAGTTTGGTCCCATAGGAACTTACCACAAATTAAAAAAAAAAAAAAAATTCACAAATCCTTTAAATTAATTTGAAGATTTGTTGCTCGCATCGCCCAAGGTCAGAGTAGTAATTTATAACAGTGACAGTCAGAGACGCTCATGGCACGCAATTTTTACATAGCCGCAGTTCACACAGAAGGAAGGAAGACATTTTGTTCTCAACAATCCACCACTTTGCTGTACAAGAGCTACTGGATTTTCAATTAAAAGTTTGAGAATATTTGTATTTTATTTTTCTTATTACGTGGTTTGACGTTCCCATAATTAAATATAGTGTGGAAATTTCATATTGGATGAAATGGCAAGACATTTAGCGAGTTGGTTGTTGTGCGCATAGAGCCATCAATCTTTGGATGATTTGTTTTCCATAGACTAATTAAAAAATAGACAACTGTCCAACAGTCAGTCCGATAAATACTGTACCGCTCTGCACCTTGCGGAAATGCGTACCCAGTGACAAAAAGATGGCAGACAAAATCGAAAATAATTCAAAAGAAATATCATATACTACTGCAACAAATATAATATTTCAAATAACATCTAAATCGCGACATCATTCAGTAGAGGACCTTCAATAACTGTACAAATGAACTCTGTTAGCGAGGCGCATTCTATGCCAACAATGAAGCACACAGAAGACATTGTCAGATGTCAACGTACCTTCGTGATCGTTACACATCATCAAAGGGTATGTAACTGATTAGCGTTGCCATTCTGTGTGAGAGGTCATGACAAGGCAATAGTGTAATTCGTCTTTATCGCTGTAGTGAGATCTGGTAGGTTGTATAAAGGGCACGAACAGCGTCAGAAGCTGAGGGATGACTAAGAAGAAACGGAGATGCAAGTTACTCGAATGAGACTGCGTTATCATAGCTGGGGAGAGTTTCAAAGGGTCCTCATTGTTTGTCTCCGTTTGGCCGGCTTGTTGGTTCACTCAATGATCAGATTTGTGTGGCGTTCCGGTGTGACAGGGGCCCGACATTGGGCTGCAAAGAAACGTGAGGGCAGGGAGACACACCTTCAAGATCCCCGTCGACAATATGCGACCACCACAAGGGAGGATCGCGCTATTGTGCACAAACTACATCGCAACCAGTTCACATCTGTGCCTGCCATCAGAGTACAAGCAATGGGCAGCAGCCGGACTACGGAATTAGCGTCCGATGCGTCTGCTGCTGTTGACACCACAGCACAAATGGCTGCATATTTAGTGGTTTGCAGTGAGCGATGGGCATAGATTGCTGACGAATGACGTCGCATAGTGTGCAGCGATATACCGTGGTTTCACAATACCCCGGAGGTCCATCGTCGGCGAGTATGATGGCGATCTGAGGAGAGATCTGACTCTTCGGAAGAATAGGAAAGGCGCAACGGAGCTACACCTGCCGTCATGCTGTGGGAGGCCTTTGGGTATGACTTCAGACCACGGCTAGTGGTAACTGAGGGAACTGTGACGACAGAGTAGTACGACACGGACCTTATGTGTTACCTGTCAAGTGACAGTATCTTGGCGCCACTTTTAAACAGGACAATGAATGTCCACACTCGGCGGTTGTCTATATGAACTGACTGCGTGATGCTGAGTTATTCCCATGGTTCAAATGGTTCAAATGGCTCTGAGCACTATGGGACTTAACATCTGAGGTCATCAGTCCCCTAGAACGTATAACTACTTAAACCTAACTAAGCTAAGGACATCACACACATCCATGCGCGAGGCAGGATTCGAACCTGCGACCGTAGTGGTCGCGTGGTTCCGGACTGAAGCGCCTAGAACCGCTCGGCCATACTGGCCGGCTATTCCCATGGTCATCACGATTCACAGGTTTACCCACCACACAACTTTTGAGGGAAGAATCCGACGTCCGTCCCATCGGCAGTACCCAGGATACCAAGACCGTTGGTCAGCTTGCCTCGGGAGAGAATACAATGGCTTTACGACACCTTACTCCAACGGATCAGTGAATTAACCCAGGCCAGAGGGAATTCGACGTCAGTTCGGGTCATGTTGCCAAGATCTTTGTAGATGTAACTCGATTTAGTAATCACGGAAATAACAAAAATGGTTCAAATGGCTCTGAGCACTATGGGACTTACCATCTGAGGTTATCAATCCCCTAGAACTTAGAACTACTTAAACCTAACTAACCCATGGACATCACACACATCCATGCCCGAGACAGGATTCGAACCTGCGACCGAAATAACATCACATACCATATCAACCTATAAAGTTTAACTTGTTTTTCTCCCTCCCTTATGGATGCCTCTGTTTTTCCACACAGTGTAGATTGACATATCACAAGTCCTGGGATAGCGATATGGACATATACAGCTGTCAGTAGTATCGCATACACAAGGTGTAAAAGGGGAATTCACTGGCAAAATTGTCATTTGTACTCAGGTGATTCATGTGATAAGTTTTTCGACGTGATTGTGGCCGCACGACGTGAATTAACAGACTTTGATTGCTGAATGGTAGTAGCAGCTCGACGCATGGGACGTTCCATTTAGGAAATCATTGGGGACTTCAATATTCCGAGATCCACAGCGTCAAGAGGGTGCTGACAACACCACATTTCAGGCATTACCTCTCGTCACGGACAACGTAGTGACCGACGGTTTTTACTTAACGGTCGAGAGTGGCAGGTTTTGCATGGAACTGGCAGTACTAACAGACAAGCAACACTGCATGAAATATCCTCAGAAATCAACATAGGACGTACAACGAACTTATCCTTCTGGACAGGGCAGCGAAATTGGGCTTTAATGGGCTACGGCAGCTAATGACACGTGAGTGCCTTTGCTAACAGGAAGACATCGCCTGCATCTCCTGCACTGGGCTCCTGACCATGTCGGTTGGACCCCAGACGACTGAAAAACCGTGGTATGGTTAGATGATTGCCGATTTCAGTCGGTAAGAGTTGACTGTAGGATTCGACCGTGGTGCAGGACCCACGATGCCATGGATTTTGAACAAGACATTGTGCAAGCTGGTGGTGACTGCGTAACTGTGTTGGCTGTGTTTACATGGAGTGGACTGAGTCTTGGGGTCCATCTGAACCGATCTTTGACTGGAAATAGTTATATTCGGCTGCTTGGAGACCATTTGAAGTCATTCATGGTCTTCATGTTCCCAAACATCAATAGAATTTGTATAGACGACAGTGCGCCATCTCAGTGGGTCACAAGTGCTCGCGATTGGTTTGAAGAACTTTCTGGACAGTTCAAGGGAATGATTTCGTGACCCATCGAACAGTTATGGGTCATAATCGAGAAGTTAGTTCGTGCACAAAATACTGCACCGGTCACTTTCGCAATTTTGGACGGCTATACTGCAGCGATAACAAGGCTCAGTATTTCTGAAGAGAACTTCCAACGACTTGTTGAGTCCATGCATGTCGAGTTGCTGCCCTACACCGGGAAAAAGGAGGCCCGATGCGATATTACGAGGTATCCCATGACTTTTGTGACCTCGGTGAATATTGAGCAGTAAGGGCTGTAACCAGCATTATGAAGCAAACTTTCCGGACGATTTTAATTCCATGCGTAGCTCAAGCGTGACTTTCCTGAATGAATCTGTGGTGGTTCCTCAACAAATGCTTATAGTCAAATTTGCTTCTAAAGTCCTCTCTACCAACAAGTGAAAAAAGATCGGTTATAACATTGCCACCATCTTTGCCAAAAAATGACACATTGTTTACATTGTAGATTTTATGTACTTCATCAGTACACAAAAAGAGTGATTAACGCCAAACTGAATACCAAGAGACTATGTTTCGGTCTCTTAAATGTTATGGATACTTACGCAGCAGTGGCAACGTCGAAGATCTGACTGCCAGGACACCTGTACATTTCCGGAGACATGCCATCTCCCTTCTGTATGCAGATGTAGTAAATGGCTGGGTTCTCTGGGACAATGCCCACCTGTCCCAGCTGCGTACAAGGCGTGATGGGGCCTTCCGTGCAGACTCGGTCGGATGTCGTCAGGCTGTCAACATAGAGCAAGATTTGATTTAAATGAGTTACGGACCACATCACATCAGAAGCATAATTCAGAGATTATGAAACTGCAATTACCTGTAGGTATGGCGAATACTGTAACAAATGCTGCATTACACCAGAAAAAATTTTACACGTGGAAAGGCTTTTGATGTTACTCATTTAGGAATCACTAATTCGTTATCTAATCACACATTCTATTGAAGTGGCCCAAAAGTTGTTAAAATTGGTCAGCTGTATCAACATTTTAAGGGAGTTTGTTCGTTTGATTAAAAGCCTACGTTTCTTCCTGTGCTGTTGTTGCGAATTTTTCGTGAATTGTCTTCCTCGGCACTCATTGTGCAATCAATTTTGTAAGTTCATTATGTTTTATTATTCTTCCACTTGTAATAATTTTCACGAATAGACCATCATCTTCTAGCACTATTCCTTTTTTCATATCAAGCGTGACAGAAGAATATTAACTACAGTGGACCTACACTTGGAAGAACCGTTGTTGAATGCCGCATTTGTCATCCAGTTGTAGATTTCCCATGGTCTCTCTAAACAGCTTTACCAAATGGCATGACGATTCCCTTGAAAATAATATAGTTCAATCCCCATGTTACCCCACACCGAATTTCTGCACCGTCTCTAACATCTTCGTCCATGAAACATTGAAGCATAATTTTCCTTTCTCCTCCCTTTCTACATATCTCGATCGGCTTTGTTTACATCATCCAGCATACCTGCAGGAATGCCATTATTGTCATTATTAAGAAAACATAATAACTGTTTTTTATTTTAAAATTGTGTGTATGCCTAACGTTTTAAACTATGTGATAATGCCGACTCTCTTTGCTGTGTACGTGACAACAAGACCGATACAGCTCAAAAGATTAAGACGATGCGTATTTCTTGGAGTTCAGACATTGAATTAAGCAATAATTTTCATTAATATGGAGGTGGCTCGTCAAAGAGCTGAAACTGGTCATCAGTACTGAAATTTTAGCGATTCTGACGTATGGTTTTTATCCACACATTTTATCGTAACAGATCGCCAGCCTTCCGATTTGACAGTGTCAAATAATAATGTGTTATTTATTTGTTTCGTGCTATACGACGTTTATAACCGTATCCTCGTCGGTTCTTTTGCCGTAGCCTTTTGCTGTAAGTCACCTGCAACGATATCGGTAATTTTCAGTTTCGATTGCTCGGTATGTTGCAGACGAGGGGCATGTCACAACTGATTGACCATACGTGCAATTAACAAATATGAACCAAAACTCAATATGTAGTACATTTCCAATTTGGTGCGTACATGTACTTTACTTCAAATGCAAATTATACTTCCTACATTTCAACTGTCAAGAGTGGCTAGAACATTCCGAAAGGAATGACAAATTAGACTTACAAAACTTTTCGAGCAATAAATAGAAGAATAGCACCTGTAAATGCAAAGGAATTTAAAGAATGTATGCAACACAAAACATCTCACCAAAACTGGAACAATATATTCCTCGATTGAACAGTCCACGAGTGTATCACCGGTTCTTAGTGTCCAAAGGGGAACAATATTTAGGCGACATGTCTGATTGTTCCAGTGGATGTTAATTGCAATAGCTATGCAGGGATCAAGAGGCTTGCAAAAGAGAGACTAAGTTCGAGAAACATATCAAACCAGTCTTTGAGCTGAAGACTATAACCGCAACAACGTTTACTTTAATACTGATGCTTCTCTTGGACTGGGTTGAAATAGTGAATTCAGAAATGATCAAAGAGTCAGGCAAGGGCAAATGATATCACCAAAACTGTTCACAATAGTCCAAGTAGAACCGGAAAATAGTGGATAACCACCAACGACAAAGTAAGGAGCTGTACCTCGAAATTACGTGTACGAAATAAGTGAAAGTGAGTGGTGCTTGTGAAAAAATACTCAACACACGCCACTGAAAAATGAACGCTTTTTCGTAAAAATTTGCTCTAATATGGCAATAAATTGAAAAAAGTGTTATCTTATGAAATTAAAGAAATAATTACTCGATTCCGGCTACGTGCAACACACAATAATTCATTACCGAATGTAGTCACAAGAAGAACTGAAACAAGATATTCTTCTTCGCTAAATGCAACAGAAGCCTATCGATGTAGCTACCCAACCACAATATAAAGGACAGCTCAAAAGTTGAAACTTGCCACTGATACCATTCCACTGAAATATGCGCCACCGAGAGTATAAGAATTCTATCCACTTCTAAGAGCACTCACTAAAAAAATGTTAATTGTCCGCTCTTGAAGAACTCCTAGCTCGCTTTGGAGAGGTGCAGGTGGTCTAGAACTAGTACCAGATGGCGTTTCACTCTCCAGTGAAGTAAAGAGAGAGAGAGAGAGAGAGAGAGAGAGAGAGAGAGAGAGTGAGTGAGTGCCAGTCTCTTGTATGGAGTCGCCGTAGTGAGATGCGTCAGCGTGGGGAAATGAGCAGTGCACAAATAACTGCTTTGAATTATTTAAATGTACTATTATTTAGAGAAGTCGTCGGCTGTTTTCCTTCCTTGTCATGCAATCGAGCTATTATAGTGTCCTGTTTCCAACTACTACAGTGTCTCTGAATCGCAAAATTTCTTTTTTGTATACTTTTACTTAATGTGAATGAAAATTAGAGCCCCTTGCAAAAGCAGCATCAACGGACAATCCGTGTATTCACATAGTTCACTAAACAAGGGCATTGTAGGATCCTGGGAAGCAATGACACAGGCGTCTTCTCAGTTGCCGTATCGGAGCATGCCTTTTAGTATGGCTTCTGTACAATACTTTAGCAAATGGCCAATTCTTCCTACTGCAATAACTGCAGTATTTTCGATGTGTGCACGCTTTTACTATTGTACATGAAATTAATGAGAGAAATGTCAAATGCGGTACAAAGAGAACAAAGGAATGGCAGTACACGGCCTTCTAAGACTTGCGTATACTTCAGTACCGAGAGTATTACGCCACAAGTCGTAAAATGTGTGATACTTTTATACGACAAGTTTCGGGACTAAGTTGTCCTATTATCCTGTGCTTTGGGAGGTGAAAGTGGCTCTTTAATTACAACTCAACCATGAGTGTATAACACGCCAACATGACTTGTTCTAGGAAGAGTTCTATGTTGGACAATGCATGTTTGCTGCTGGGGTTTTACTTTTGACTGAGCCAAATGTCATAGAAGCTTTAAGCTATGTTACACTGCGGGACGATACAAATATTTTCGTATGGTTGAGAGTACGTGTAGTATCGCGGTTCATTGGTTGGTTTCTGAAGCATTGTAACTTCTCGATATTGCCGGAGTCGGCGACTCTTAAGTTTCCTGCGGGCGCCACGAGCAGCGCTTTGGACACCGCTACCAACGAAGAAACTCCAGTCCGCCGACCAATGAAAACATCCAGGACGGTGCTACAAGCAGCGGGCACCTGGACACCAGTCTTCTAGTTCAGGATTACTTCCAGTAGGGTTTGCTTCCGTGTCACTAGTTGGTGCCGAACTTTACATAGAGCTGTCGATAGCTAGCCCTACCGACAAACATTCTCTGCACCTAGGCGCACGAACGATTGGTCCTCTGCTTATAGCTAGCCACGGCTGTCACAAGTTGTCAAAAGTGTAGTGTTTCTTCGACCAGAGGTTGAAAGTGAACTTGCGACAAGTAATGTTTTTCTTGCCTGTCCAGTTTATTAAGGCGACAGACCGTTTGGCCATCTTCCACCCACTTACCATCATCAGTGAGGACGAAATAATTGACTCCTCGGAAGATAACGGTTACCGCCTCTCAACGTAACAGTTTATTATTGTGAAGCACTTCATAATTGGATAACGTGGCAAAAATATCACACGTTTGCGAACTCCTGGCATAACATTCTCGGTTCCGCTTCGTGAGACAGTTGTGCGAGGGCTTTACAACATATGAAGTAACTGTGAAAAGATCAGACTCGTCACAAGCGATGGTGCCCCTGGGAGTCATTTTATTGATCTGATGGAATATATTATTATTGTAAACGGAATATTATCATTATGCATTGAATGATATGGATTTACTAAGATAGATTTATTTTGAGAAGACAGGTATTTAAGGTAACGAATGAACGTATTTTACTTTATTGAGACAGCATTTTGATAGGCATTCTTGGTTCAACACAGACATCCAAATCAAGAATTTCTTGCTATTTTTTAAATTAGAGGTTGAAACCACCGCTACAACTGTAACGTTCTATTTATTATCACACGACCGGTTTCACGCTCTTATACGCCCATCTTCAGGTGCCGTAACTTAGTGCTGTGACCCCAGAGCGCAGCAGTGGACGTATGATAATCAAAAGAACTTTACAACTGTAGCGGTATTTTCAACCTCTAGTATAATGTTCATTTGCGGTTGCTCCTCCAACAGGATTGGCTATTTTATAAAGTTATTTCACAGTCAGTGTTAATGGATTTGAAAAGACAAAAAGAATTTAATCATTTTGTGTTAGAATAACCTTTCATATTAAGTTACTTTTTGTATTTTCCCATTGTTGACATGACGTTATTAATTCAATATTTCCTTACAGCTTTCTAAGGCTTCAAGTGGTGAAATTTTGTAAACGAAATAAAGAACTTTTATGAGATGTTCTTCTTTTTTAATACAGATTCTTGAGAAGAAATTTTATCTAGACAGTAACTCAGATTATCACACGTCATTTGAAGGTCCCATTAGCTGATGAACATTCCTTTTTATGAGAGATAAATTTTAGGAGAACCAAGTTTTCAGAGCGTATGTTTAAGAGATCTTATAGCACTACCACAATTATCTATAGTTAGCAGCAACTCAGAATTTGAGACACACCTTTTCTCCTTTTTCTACAAGAGTGGTATCTCAACGTTTTCAGTTGCTTCACAGGGTCAATTAACAGCACTGAATTTAATTATTCTCATTTAAGTACAGAGTCTCTTAAAAAAAAAGAAGAAGAAGAAGGAAGGAAGTCAGATTTGCTTCTCACTCTCGAACACAGACTTAGTTCTTAACTGAACGTGAGGTTAACTTATGCACATATTTCTTTTCTATGAATGGAATTTTTGGTATGCAACAGCTTACATTCATAAAGAGACTATACATGTACAAAGAGACAATCTAGAAGTAAAGCAAACAGCTACACATTAACATAATCTTATCTCGTTTATTTACTAAGATAACTTATAACTGCACTTGTTCGACTTTAGAGGCCTTTTCTGAAGGAATTAGTCTGCAGAGTAGCCTTATAGGGAAATAACGTCAACGATAAGCAATTCAAGTAAGAGGTGACTAGTGGGTTTCGAAATGTGAGGCTAGAGAATAGTGCCACAGATTCGATGGGTACATCACATAACCATAGAGGAGCTACTGAACTGAATTGAGATAATAAATATAGTGCATAACCTGAATAAAAGAAAGGAACAGGTTATTGAACACATACTGAGGCATCAGTTAATCGCCAGATTAGTAACGGATGGAAGACTGGGGATAAAAATTTTAGTAGGAGGGCAGTAAAGACGTTCAAATGGATGTAGGCTTCAGCAGCCATGCAGAAACGAGAAGCCTTGCAGAGAAAAGAATAGTATCATGAAGAGTTTCATCAAACCCATACTCGGACTAAAGACCCCAACAAAGAATACAAAAGGTTGCCCTCACACCGAAATGAGTCTTACAAAATATTCTGGGAAGGAGAGGTATTCTTGGAGCAGTAAATATATGCTCACCTGCAGTCTGCTTGCAGAGGATTGTACGCTGTAGTTCCGGAGCACGATTCGGGTTGAGAACCTGCGTTGACCTCGGTGCAGATGTGGTACGTCTGGCAGTCGTACGGGTCAGGGAAGGATCCGATGCCGTGGCACGTGAAGTCCTCGCCGGGCAGGGAAGAGTGGCACTCAGAGTCCGCTGACGCGACGCAAGCAGCCTGCTCTGCGCTACACTTCTGATCCGCGCTGGAGTCGCACACTGCCACCACCGTGGCGTAGAAGCCGCCTGAACCATCCCCCAAACACACCAGCACCTGCACAAACACAGCAACGTACTTCGAATACATGTAGAAAAATAAGAAAATAAGAACTCCTATTTTTTTTTAGTTTTATACACACACAAATTCCAATACCTGCACAACGAAACTGCTTTTAGAAGACAAAGGAAATACAGACGTTGTTTGCTAGTCGGCCTTGATTTAAATCAATGGAGAAAGTTGAAAATTCGTGCCGGGCAGGGATCCGAACACAGGTCTCCAGCTCAAGCTCAGTACTTGGATGCTCGGACCACTGCGCCATCCGGACGCAGGTGTCCTCTGAACTGCACGGACGACCTTTAGCATACCTACCGTCAGGCCCGAATTCCCACCTTATCGCACAACACTAATATAGTGCCCTTTGACTATCATCCTCATTTCCTGAGACATTTCGCTGATTCCCGTAAGAGTTCAGCACTGATATCTCTCTCACACTCACACACTCGCGCGCACGTGTGTTTGTGTAACTGAGGCGAGAAAGGCCAATGATTTTATCAGTGCAGATGCGCATCGGGCTCTGTTACGGGAATCGGCAAAATGTCGCGAGTAATGAGAATAATGGGCAAGGAGGCACTACATTTGTAGTATGTGGGTATCTAGGTCTGTTGGGAGGCATGCTGAAGCAGTCTATGTACTCACGACGACCATTGTGTGTGGCTAGCGCAGAGGAAAGCGCATCTGCCTGCTAAGTAGGAGACCCCGACTTCGTATCCCTGTCCGGCACAAATTTTCAAGTTTTCCCGTTGATTTACATCAGTGTCCGCTTGCAGCCATTGTTTGTAATTCCACTGTGTCTTAATTCACAGTGGCTTTAGATCAAAAAGTGTCAGTTCTTTCGGACGTGTCTGAAAGATCAGACAATATATATATATGACATTGCGTTTATTTCTTTTTGCAAAGAGAACAGAGAATGGCAGTTGTTGCCGCATTTCAAGCGTTCAGAATGGTACTGGTTTTAAGCCGTCCATGAAATTCTGTCGGCTAATGACTTGAAGTGTAAGGTGTCCATAATTAAACTTCCAGTATCAAAACGCTGTAGAAAGAGAAACGTTGCTCAAAATAACGTCAAATTTGAATAGCATATTATTCGCGCATACGGAAACATCATGGGAAAAAATTACAAAAAATTGACCAATACAGGTCGCTATAAGCTCCAGAACATCCATACCAACAGATGAGCGGAGCCCATCATGACTGCATCCATAAAGGATCGCGCGATGCTGGTACAGCTCTTTTACAAGAACGGTGACTGTGCGCTAGTAGCCATGCAGAGGTTCTGGACAGTCAACAGAATGAAAAAAGGCATTAGTTTGATGCCTGCTAAAGGTCTGGAGAAAGTGACTACAAACTTCGAAAAGACAGCTTCTTTTTGTAGTGCAGTGTGATAGAGGGAGGAAAGCAGTTCATTCGACGTCTCTCGAACATTTGGCCACCGCACTACAGGACGGGACGGGAGGTGGTGTGCAGACATGCCGCGCACGGGAAGTTCCCCGAACACTGGACATGCCTTCGATGGCACGGTATACAAAATCCCACGAAATACGTTGCATCACTGCCCATACAAAATTACTCGTGTTCAGGAGTGACTTCCTGTTGACTAGCCAAGATGACAAACTTTCGCTCTTGAATTACATGTTCGCATGGCCGTCGAACATTCTGTGGACTGAGGAAGCCATTTCTGTCTCCAAGAACACGTCAATATGCAGGACTGCAGAATGTGGACAACGGGAAATTTGCACGCACGTCAACCCGTACCACTTCATTCTGCAAACGTGACTGTATGTAGCGGGTCGACTAAATCGTTTTTCGTAGGGCCGAATTTTTTTGAAGAGATGTGTCCTGCGGGTCCTGTTACCCATATCGTCACTGGTAGACACCTCGAGGGTCTTTTGCGCACCAAAGTCATTCCAGCTCTCCAACAGCGAAGGTGTGTGGGTAGGATAATTTTTATGCAAGATGACACTCCTCCGCAAGTTGCATAGCCAGAGAAGGGACTGCTGCAGAGGCACTCCCTAAATCCTATAGTTATCAGCCGTGATTTCCCTACAGTCTGGCCGTCCGTATCATCAGATCTCAATCGTGTTACTTTTGGCTGTGGGGTTATCTGAAGGCTGTGGTGTTCAGTGTTCCAATTACGAACGTAGCTGAATTGGAGGCACGTAGGCCTATTGCGCAACGCATACTGAACGTGACCCCAAACACACTGCAATATGTTGTGGAACACGCTGCTTCTCGATTTCAGCTTGTGGCAGAAAACGGTCGACAGCATACTGAACATGTCTTGCACCGGACTCACGACAGTTAGAAATCGGTGTAATTTGGTTTTTAGGCGTTTTTTGGCCCCTGGACAATTAAAAACTGATTTTTTCTATCCTATGTGGTGGGACATTACCGTGACGGATGAGCTTACCTAACTAGCAGTGCCGCAACTGTTGCCTGCCGAACCTGTGCAGTCATGCATGTTGATCAGTTCGGATGGTATAATGCGCAATTCAAACCACAGCCATCGTATTGTGATTCATTTGTAACTTGTAGACGACCCTATTTACATTAAGACGTTTACAGCCCCATCTATTGGTAAAATTTTCTTTAAATCTTCATGTGTGTTTGTGTTTATTTCACGACGTCAGTAACATACTATTTAGATCTGACGTTATTCTGAACAGATGTTCTCTTTCTACAGCGTTTTGAAGCTGGAACTTCAAATATGGACTGCCTGTAGGTATACATCACGACTTCCCAGCAAAATATCTGTGTCGTATTGGAAACAGATTTTGGTTTTGACTACAGAACAAAAGTTTCGCTGGGGAGCTCTTACACATATTCCACACAGTCTCTAACTTTATCCACGTGATTTCCACATTTTAGGAGCCATGAATAAAGATATTCGTGGCCTTCGATGTCCTTCGAACGCAGAGATGCACGCCTAGACACAATCATGGTTCCGCAGGCAAATGCAACAATTTTCCATGAAGGTACTGACGTCTTATCTGTAAGTGCAGTAAGTCTATTAACAGTTATGGCAGTTACTTTTGTAATAGTAAACGTTTACTTACTTTTATTCCATCCGTCTCACTTTCATTTGACTACCCCTTACAGAATGTTGTTAGCGTCTTTGGACGTCTTCTTGACCACACAAAGGCAAGGGAATGCAATAGGCAGCTACAACAGGGGTCACAGTACTGTCAATTTCATTATGTTGTTTACGCACCATGCGATTGGTCTACGTCAATGCTCTGCTAAGTATTGTGTGCGTTCACCTCTTTTTCATGTTTTTGGCACTACATCATCAATGCAAAACCACAGAAATTGAGATTATTATTACATCAAATTATTATACACCTATGATGAAAGAGATACATATTGTCCCTAATACCTGGTCTGATAAATTTTAATGTGTGTGTAGGAGGCCGCCTGACATTGGGACTGGTAAATTGTACTATCTGTACTGGTATTTAGTACGGGGTGTAGCAGGCGTTCATTCACGGTAATGCTCCAAGTACGTGCTCGCTCATCTATGGCTATTAGTGCATCGTTAGCCCACGTGTGTCCATGTCAGGAAGGGCGACAATTGATTGCAACTTGTATGTTTGCAGGTGAGGACCCCTGCAGATGGTACAGTTTGTTGGGCGTGAAAGGAACCAATGAGGTCAGCTGTACACCCATTATAGTTATAGGACCCGATATCAGTCTGACCGTTCTAATATTACGACTTATTGGACCTGAAATTAGGAGACCACATGAAGTCGAATGTGCACACGATCCAGTTTTATTATAGCCGTAGGTCTTACGTTTATTACGGTAGGCACATGTGTCATTCTGTTTAGAAGTTAGAAACTTTAATAATGCAAATAATTATTTATTAAATAACACAAAATCATGACACAGATCCCACTGTATTGGAACTATTACTATGAGCTTCACGTCAATTCACTTCTACAGCACAAGCTTCAAAATGCTAACAACTGCAAAATCGGAGGCTATATTTGGTATTACTCCTCAATATAAAAGGCAACTCCACGTTCCACTTCACTTTTCAGAGTAGCCGTGGTCTCATGATAACTATAAATTAGAACGTAAATTTATTTCTCAATGTGTCCAAACCGAAACAAAGCAAAACTGTAGAAACATGCTTGATAAATGGAGAAACGCGTCGCGAGCTTATTGCCACGTACCGCTACTACCAGCCGTGCCGTTCGTGCATGCAGTATTGCTATACTTCAAGCACGAATCGCATGCAGTCCGTCAGATTGCGTGGGGTTTCTGTTTGACCAGCGATCATCGACCGATTACTGCGATTTTCCCATGCGCTGCGTAGCGTTGCTCGTGTGTAGGCCACTCAACGGCCATCGCTCGACAAGGTAGGTACAGTTCGACAGCTGTACATCGCACAAATTGCTTACGTTGCTGAACTTAGCAACAGCTAGCTAGTCTACTAACGATCATACAAATGTGTTATGTCATTACATCTACGAACTTGAATAATAAAGAAGTTCAGAAGCAACAGTGTCGCCGCATAAACTACCGAGATGGCCACTCGTAGCTGGTGGAGCACACAGAGCAGCAGGTCACAGGCAACTGAGGTGGCCGCTGGCCGCCCCTTTGAAAGAGAGTGAGACTTACCCACCACCACACCGTCTGAAACAGCAAACTCACCTGTGAACAGTCGTCACTGCAGATAATCTCGCTAGCCGCTGTGCAGACCCCCCGTTGGTCGTGTCTGAGCCACCATGGCAGCTTGCCGAGAGCCGCGCTGGCGTGGGCGGCACACAGCAGCTGCAACAGAGAATGGCGTGAGCTCTACACCGTGTTCCATAACAGCCCGCAGCAGTTTCAGTGTGGCTCATGGTTCGGTTACTGAAATGATACGCAATGTGTTGTTCCCATAACTTAATACTACTGTTCATTGGGAAAAATATATTACCTAGCTTGTATATGACGAGCAATGTACATGGACTAAATTACTTTTCATTTTTGACACACTAAAATTTCTTTGCGATGAAAATACAAAACACTGAATATATTTAAGCAAATAGTAGTTAGATGTAATTAGTTCTCTTATTCCCTAGGTTGAATGTAAATTCTGAGATCGACAAATCCATGACATTTGTGAACATAATATTTATCTTTTTTGCGTTTCCGGTCGGTGTTTCGTCTAGAAGAGCTTCTATTCAGGTTTTTAGATTATTTTAGTTGGTATCACCAACGATTAAAGCGTAGAACTTTCGATACTCTGTTTACTGCCCTGACACTATGTTGGAGTTTCAGTGGCCCCAGTACATGTTGCCAGCATAACATTCACATCACATGAACATGCTGACAGATACACATTTAATTTGTGCAGCATGTATTGTTTTCTGTACGTCATAATTACTGGGAACTCAGTTATTATTTAATCTATTATTAATTTACAGTGAAAAAAATTTTCATTGTTGTGCGCTGAATCGGAATATAAAAGAAATCTTTCACAGTGTGCTAGTTGGACATTCACGTGAACCAAGTTTGTATGGTACTGAGTAACCACGCTGAGATGAGAATGGTAGTTTTAAATACAGAGAAAGTGTTAGTTATAATCGCATTACCGAAATGAAAATGGACTATAACATCATTTTTATGCGTATCAGACAATGAAGTCTGATCTGTGGAATATAACACTGAACTAATATTTTGTGTACTAAAGGTAAGTACAAGGAAATGAATATTTTTGCACTGATGCTTTCATTAATCAACATGCCATCTTGCATGATGTAACTCGTCTGCCTGCTCCAACTGATTTAGTTCAACAGTCTCTTCCCTAAAAGTGTCTAAAACCAAATGCTGCCAAATTTTCTATCACACTACTATAAATATTAGTTCTGGCTGTCAACAAAAAAGTTAGCAGCATTAGATAAAGTCGGCCGGTGTGGCCGAGCCGTTCTAGGTGCTTTAGTCTGGAACCGCGCGACCGGTACGGTCGCAGGTTCGAATCCTGCCTCGGGCATGGATGTGTGTGATGTCAGGTTAGTTAGGTTTAAGTAGTTCTAAGTTCTAGGGGACTGATGACCTTAGATATTAAGTCCCATAGTGCTCAGAGCCATTTGAACCATTTGAACCATTAGATATAATAATTGCTGGTGTGAAAAGCAACAGGAAAGCTTAAGCAACATTATGCTGTAATCATATTAGATGCAAACTAACTTTTCATGCCCGAGAAATTATGTTAGGGAACCAATGAAGTTTTTTACAGGAGCAAGGAGCAATCCATTAGATAATGACCGAGTGCTCTGTGCGGCAAATTATACAGTATCTAAATTATTATTATTAACGGATATGGCGTTAACAGCCATAGGCCCGTATTACCATCTCATCATATTTTCCTCAACAACAGTCTACGTGATTGTTACCACAGTTGCTCTGATAAATTCTAGAACTTCCTTCCCTTATGTTAACGTAACTCTGCAACTGTTCTAACTCTAATGGCCTAGTTGTTAACAGAGCTTGCAATGTATCGTGAAATGTTAACACAGCCGTATTATGTCTGATCAAGTCAGGTCAACCTCACTTACCAGAACGGCAATCTTTACACCTGTTGACTGCTCCATGTTGGCCTGAATCATTTCGGATGCATTGGACCAGCGCTTTAAATACTTTTGTCTACCCTTGTGTTATCAAGAGACCTACGAGATAGCGTTGATATCGAACAAATCGCTGCGGAACACTTTGATGTTTTGACAACTGTTATCGAAGCAATTGATGCAGTATGAGGAAGCATTTACGAATATCATTGTATTTTCGCAAGTAGAATTTGATTTTATGGAGCAGGTGCTACTAGAGTAGTAATATACACAATTAAATACACAGGACATTGAAGTCACATGCAATATTTTGTGAATTTCAAGTAGGCTTCCTGCACAACAGCAAAATCGAAGTCTCCAGAATAATACGAATGTCGATAAGACTGTATGTGAGAGTATTATTATTGCCATTGTTTCAATCGTTCATTACAATGCCTACTTTACTTTGTTTACCAAACGACAATGTGTTCCGAAACTTCCTGGCAGATTAAAACTGTATGCCCGACCGAGACTCGGTGGCTCAGATGATAGAGCTCTTGCTCGCGAAAAGGCACAGGTCCCGAGTTCGAGTCTCGGTCGAGCACACAGTTTTAATCTGCCTGGAAGTTTCATATCAGCGCACACTCCGCTGCCGAGTGAAAATCTCATTCTGGCACAATGTGTTCCCTTTGCGTTCAGTATCGTTTTTGACTTCACAATAAACTAGGTTATGCTTTGCTCCTTATCCACATCAGTAGTTGATCAAATGAAACCCAGTAAATGTGACAAGCGTAATACTTCTGCACTGGTTTGCATCTAGAATGTAAAGCGAAAATGATATCTTTATTTTTAATTTCTTTCATATGCATTTAATTCGTTCAGATTTACGTTTGTTATGTGGCCGAAAATAAAGATTTGTTTCCAAAAATTCCATGGTAACACATTTTATTTTATTCTCTCAGCACATCTGTTTGGTTTAAAATAACTTTTCGAAGCTCTTTTAGAGCTATAATTCGCTTTTAGTGAGTTATACTTACGTCGGAGCGGGACATTCTTCCTCGCAAATTTTGTGCTTAATTTTTATAGTTCCACCATGGCAATAAATATTTTACTTTTAATTGTTTCTTACAAATGCGCAAGGGAGACGAACGATGATCAGATTTGTAGACGTCAGAAGACATGCGATCAATTGGTAGATTTGTTTCATCAAGCAGAAGAATTTATTGTGAACAGAAAGACTGGGAGAGGAACTGTCACCCTTACTGTTCAATGTTGTACTAGAAAAAGTAATTAATATTGGCAAACTAAAACGCTTTAGTGATGTCAAATATCTCCGAAACAAGAAATGCGCGAAATATCTCCAAAACAAAAAATGAAGTTTGGCCACAAGTGTCAGATATTGACTCGATAAATAAAGAACACGTAACTTTAGTTCTGACTGCACTGGATGTGTTGAAATGAGGATTTATGTTTATGATGGATGACATCGAAAGTATTATACTCAACTAAATTTGAAGTTATATATGTGGTACTTCATCCTACTATCTTTCATTATATTAATGATTTTGGTTATGGAACACACGGTTTGATTTTGGTTCATACTAGGTTTTTTCTTCAATGTGGCTTAATAAAGCGCTTAAGAAAAGTTCAGATCACATTATTTATTTCTGGTGGCCAAAGTTTCATTGTGTTTTTTAAACATTGACCACAATGGAATGGTACTTGAGAGTTGTGGAAGTATAGGTCGATCACTGTATCCCCAAATCTATGCCAACTTTCCCCACGTACAATCTTTTCCATTACTTTCTCTGCAGTTTAGTAAATGTATTGTGTTGATTAGTAAGTATGTAATCCTTTAATACAAGCCCAGAAATTTCGCTCTGCGAAAGAGGGATCAAAATAAGTGAACACCTGTCTCAGCTTATCCACAGATCTCGAACATTTCTGAGAAAATGACGGTCAAGGTTTTCGAAGTACGATATGTGTTTTTTTAGGGTGGGACATTTTCGACCGTAGAGGTGGCACAGTGGTCAGCCTCGCGGCTTCGAGTTTTGCATCCTGTGTTCGAAGCCCGCATATTGTTACTGTTTTTGTTTTTCATTTATCTATCCATGTCCGTAGAAGAGCACTACTCGAATCTTCTCCAATGTATGTTGAAATAACGTTGTCGTTATTCGTCTACCAACTTTCTGCCTAGTGAACGAATTTAAAAAAATACAAATAAATGAGAAAATTATTTGAAATTGTTTTCGGCGAAGCTCCTGTAGCGTCTCGTGATTCATAATTAATTGGAGGCGACAGTTTTCGGAAAAATGGTCAGTTATGCGTGGTTTGCAGCGAAATGTTTAGCGATTTTAACTTCAAATGAGATTCATACGAAGTAAAGTCCCTGTGGCAAAACTTTCTTCACGCGATTCTCATGGTGTTTAGAATATGTGTGTTTAGAATGGTTCTACGATCGGTACCATCCAAGGGAATGCACCGAATCTTCCTCAAGAACAAAGATAAGAAAAAAATGCAAGTATTAGTGTAGGAATTGATTTAAGAATGAAATATAAGAGTATGAGAATTTAAAAAGATTGTAACGCCTGAAAATACCATACACACTCATGCATTACATGAACGCTGTATGACACTTATTGTGACGCAGCTATAAGTTAACAATTAATTTAACGGCCTTATATCCCTTAACTTATTATGAAAATTTTTTGTAGTAACCTTCTACGAACATGAATAGATAAACAAAACAGAGTAAAGTAAAATCGGGCTTAGAACACGGGGCACAAAAAAGTGAAGCCTCGTCCCAAATCACTGTGCTGGTCCTTCAGTTCAAATTAACGTGTGCTAAAAAGGGTAAAAATACGGCGAAAATTTTGATCGCTATTTTCTCGGAAACGGTCGAATATTTATGGATAAGCCGTGACACGTGTTCGCTTATTTTTACCCCTCTTTCACTGAGCGTAAGCGTGCATTCGACTAACCCCAAACCACATTCATTTTGGACTTAAGTGGTGTCAAGCGAGAGGTCTTTCGATGTAGGCTGGTTCTGCTTCGGTACCAGCGACGGCCGAGTATTGGTTGGAAGGAGGCGAGTTGAGGGTCTGCAACTAACGTGTCTGCATGCTAGACACACAGGACCTGCAGTCGGTGTTATTGTCTGGGCTGAGATTCCGTATGACAGCAGGAGCACTCTTGTGGTTGTCCCACGCACTCTCACTGCAGAACTGGCGATTCGACCTGCTGTGCTTCTATTCGTAAACAACATTCCAATGGGTGTTTTCCAGAAGAATAACGCTCACTCACATACCGCTGTTGTAACGCAAGATGCTCTACACAGTGTCGAGGTATAGCTTGGCCTGCTTGATCGCCAGATTTGTCTCCAATAGGGCACATCACCAAAAGACAAACAGCGTTGACCTCACGGTACTGAAGTACCAAGTGCAACAGGTATTGAACTCCAACTCAAAAGCTGCACCCGTCACCTGTATCACACAATGCACGCACGTTTGCATGCTTACATTCGACATACTGGGGCTTAGACCTGTTATTAACGTACCAGCATTCCAGATTTTCATTCGATTATCTCGCACTTACATTAACCTGTGATCTTGCAATGTTAATCACGTAAATATGCTACCTAGACAAACGTATTCCGGAAATATAGGTAGTCTACAGTAACTATTTTTTGATGTAGCGATATGTCTTTAAATGTCCCTTACCTGGAAGGTACATCTCAGCCACACCTCTGAATGCTGTCTCCAGCAGTTTACAACTTTGTTACTGTAGCTGGCTGAAAAGACTCCAAGTCAGTGTGAGTTCGATGACAGAAGCGAAGGGAGCAACAACAGACGACGTCAGAGTGCGTGCAAAGTGTTGATAAAATTATCATTCATGAGAGAATGTCACGTACAAGAAATATATGAATATTACAAGTAAAATAATTAGTAATTATAGAATGCACGAAGGTCACAAAAGTCATGGAATATCTCCTAAAATGTGTCCGACCTACTTTTGCCCAGCGTGGTGCAGCAAATGGATGTGGCAAGAAGTTAACAGCCGTTGCAAGTCCCTTGCACAGATACTGAGCCATACTGCCTCTATAGCCGTCCATAACTGCGAAAGTGTTACGCTGACGGATTCAGTGCACGAACTGTCCCTCGATTACGTCCCGTTAATGTTCGATGAGACTCATGTCGAGCGATAAGGGTGGCCAGATCATTCTCTCTAATTATCCACAATGTTCTTCAAACCTATCGCGAACCGTTGTGACCCTGTCACATAACGCATTGTTTTCCATAAAAATTCCATCGTTGTTTGGTAACACAGAATCTATGAATTTCCTAATATGAACATTTCCAGTCAATGACAGGTTTAGTTCGACCAGAGGATCTAGTACACTTCATACCAAGCACCACATCTTGCACAGTTCCTTGTTGACAACTTGGGTCCATGGTTTCATGGGGTCTGCGCCACACTCGAACCCTACCAACAGCTCCTGCTGACTGAAATCGGGACACATATGACCAGACCATGACTTTCCAGTTTTGTAGGGTACAACCAATATGGCCTTTAGGCCAGGAAAGGCACTGCAGGCGACGTGCTCTTAGCAGAGACACTCGCGTCAGTCGTCTGCTGCCATAGCGCATTAACGCCAAATTTCGCCGCACTGTCCAAACGAATACGTTCCTCATACGTCCACATTGATCTCTGCTGTTATTTCACACAGTGTTGCTTGTCTATTAGAACTGACATCTCTACGCAAATGCCGCAGCTCTCAGTCGTTCAGTGAAGGCCGTTGGCCAATGTGTTGTCCGTGGTGAGAGGTAGTGCTTGAAATTTGGTATACTCAGCACACTCTTGACACTTTGGGTCTTCGCTAACAATTTCTGAGAAGCAATGCTCCATGCGTCTATCTCCAATTACCGTACCACCTTAAAAGTCTGTTAATTCCCGTTGCGCGGACATAATCATGTCGTAAACCTTTTCGCATGAGTCACCTGAGTATAAATGACAGCTCCACCAATGCACTGCCCTGTTATACCTTGTGTACGTGATACTTCTGCCATCTGTGCATGCGTATATCGCTACCCCATGGCTTTTGTCACCTCAGTGCATTTTACTGTTCAACACAGTGTCTAATCTGATTGATCAATCTTGAGCTGTTCATACTAGTATTGCATGCTAACAGTTGGAGCGGACAAGCCGAGTGAAGAATAATAGGTAAATTAGAGGAGAAAACCATTAATAGATAGTTCTTATACTGCAGAGTGAATATTCTGAAACCATGAAATTAATTAACTACATACGATTTGCAATAAGAACTACAGTACATATCAAAGAATTGCCATGTTATAAACTGTGACCATTACAAATCGCTTCTAGGGAAGCCTGTTTTAAACAGTAGTGCAAATCTTGTTTTGCCACATCAGTTAAGTTTTAATAACTCTAAATTTGATTTTCGTGTAAAACGTGTCTCTCAACAATACTTGCATGTAAAATGTGGAAAGCGCCTCAACAATGAACTCGTTCACTTTAATACACATTATGACATACAAAGAGACATTTTCTTTCGCTATAAATTCAGACACACTGAGCCATTTTCAATGAGCGTCGTTAATGTAGCCCCCAAGTAGTTTTACTAACTGATTTCTGCTGCCCTTAATTCAATACTTTTATATCGTATTTCTTCAGGTAAGTTCACTTATCCTTCCCTTTAACAGTTCATTTCATATGCGTGAACTGAGCAGTCTATTAGTAGTGTATCAAAGTGGGTATGAGATCAATTAACGATCTAAGGTCACTATCCAGGCCACCTGTGCCTTTAGCCTCTAGGGCAATTTCATGTGGTAAATGATCCCAAGCTAACTTCATACCTACAACACGTCTAGTTAACTCCTTCCTCGTTTCTGCTCACACCACTAGGCCAATTGTTCGACATAAAAATGGCAGAAAACGGAAGGCCACCCATCCACTGTGAGCTTACGAATACACAGTCATGGTCATCCTCCCCCTGATTGATCTAGTTCAATTGAGTAACTTAAAAATGGAGGGAAAATCAAGTCCCTTGTCCCGTCCCAGCTCTCTCTAGTATAGCTGTGTGAGTCTCGTCATTTCAGTTACGTACACCACAGTAAATAGATCGTCTTGAAGTGTTATCAGAAATCGGGCACTGCTGTTGCACAGAACAAATTGAATAATAAGACTGCAACGTTTTAATGTAAATATTAGTCCACCATCTCTCTCATTATTATTCGTTTATTATTCTTCTATATGTGTTATTTGCAAATACGACTTTTGTATTTTTCACTAGCATAACCTCCCCCCCCCCCCCCCCCCCCTGATGAAGTGGACTGGGAGTCAACAGTAGCTGATATTGGCCCAGGACACACAGCTGTTTGAGTTTCTGCACCAAAGCAAAAGCAGATACCTGAATTCTGTGATCAGGAAATGCAGCTGGCGTATACACCCCAACAGCAGCAGCAGCACAGCGATGGGCTTTCAAAGCAGCAACCAGATTTTCTCAATACACCAAGCTTCAGTTAAATGATTTCAGAATACTACTTTTTCACCAATAATTATCACATAACTGCCAGCAGATCGAAACACGTGAAGTTAGGTGCTGAAAAAGACATTGAAGTTGTAGTTACAGTAAAACTAGAGAATGTTAAATGGGGTGCTAAAGTGCAATATACATGGTTTGAGTAGGATATCCATGTAGTATGACGGGGTACATCGAAAGTCCGTTGTCAAATAAATATGACCCATCTCATACTCCTGTCGACATTCATATATTTAGCAGGAAGATATCCATTATCGATACATATGGAGAAGGAATACGGAAATTAACGCCTGGAGACTTGTTGCTTTATTTAAATCACTAAAGTGTTGTGAACTAGCGTGACCCGTACAATGCATTAGTGATCGCAGCAGACAGGCTGAGTAGTTGGCAGTCGTATGTCAGAGCGGTATTCTATGACTTTGTAAGATATCTGCGTGTGCATAGTGAATTACAATCTATAATCAGATGTTCATGCAATACCAAAGTATGCTACTATCGTCCCATAAGTAATAAATCCATAGAAGCGGAATTTACAGACGTAATACCTAAGTATTTAGTTACCGTTATGGTTTGAATGCAGTGCGGGCTGAATTTAATATTTGTGAAATATTGTAAAATAAAAGACTGTAATTTTTTACTGTTGCAATTAAAAATGTATATTAAGTATATATAGCAAATTAATGTTCCCTATAAAACTCTTTTTCTCCCATATCATACTGCCATTCAAACATTTATAAAGCTACATCTAGCTGATGCAGAGTTATCGCCTCACCACAGCAACTGATTCAATATGTCGTAACAGCATCTATATGGAGAACCATACCTCGCTGCAGAGAGAGAGAGGGAGAGAGAGAGAGAGAGAGAGAGAGAGAGAGAGAGAGAGAAAGGCAGAGAGACAAAGAGAGAGAGAGATAGAGAGAGAGAGAACTGGCCACCCGCATTGGAAGCTGCAGCCTCAATAAAAGCCACCAAGCTTCAATTCACAGACGTCATGTGCCAGCTACCAACCATGAAAATTCCACATACAGCATACAGATCACACTTATGGAGGGCGAGAGAGATGGAGAAACGACCTCTTGGCCACTCTTCGTTGTAGCGGCAAGCACATCTGAGCTAACCAGTGGCCAAGATAGCAGTCCTGCCAATACATTATTCCAGCCTCAAATTGTGGCCACTAACTACTACATCGGCCAGCAAGCATCACATGCATACCTAACAGATATGCATGCATGCAGCAGCTGCCATGATAATGTATCCTTTAACTTGTTGATCTGTGAAGCAGTCAGTAAAGGAGAATGGATCAACTAATTTCATTTCCTCACACGTTCTGTATTTCAAATTTTATCAAAGATCCATAGTCATTGTAGATCAGTGACTAAGTTGTTCGTTTCTTAACCAGGAGTTTATACAGAAATAGCCACAATACCATAATCCACCCAATTTGCTAAACTGCAGTGACTTCACATACCATTATTATTACGTTTAAGGATGCAATAAAATAATGTAATTTACAAGTGCATATGTTTAAAAATTTACTAAATACCAGTTATGCGATCTTGCTTAGTCTAGACAAGTGGCTAAGCTGACAAATGACCCTATTGTACAGAACCTATGAGAAAATATGGACTTGTTTGTAGGAATTACTGTGAAAACTCGTCACCCATCAGAAGAAATCATAGTTCAAGTTTACAGTTCATGCTGTGCATCAGTACATGCAAATATGTATGAATCAACTGTGGCAGATGTAGGTACAAAACTTCATTCTTTTCTAATCGTTTCCTATATCCAACAATACATATGGGATTATAAACAAAACAAAAGTGCAAACGCTAAACGTGCCTTTTTATTTCCCTATAAAATCTCCTGTAGGCTAATGTCAGCAAATAGTGATCAATACGACTCAGTAAATGAAACATCCTCATCACAAGGACTTCATAGTAAGCGACTGGTCCAGAATTGATTCTAAAACCTGAGAAAGAAGAAGAATTGATCACTCCTTCCTGATAATATATGAGCTATAACTGTTGACTGAAGCAGTTCCAGAAAAAATTGATGTCATGTTATAGCTAATACAACCTAATGCGATTTGCTTCGAGCAGCAGCTAATGTTTTCAAAAATATTATATCAGGCCAAATACCAGCTATTACAAGAGATCTTGCATTTCATCAATAGTGAAACATACACAAAATTGAACGAAATCAGTGATATTCCATCACATGAAAGAATAAAGCCTAACAGTGTGTTCATACTTGATGATGTTGAAGTGGAAACACAGGTCAGATATGAAAAAAATTTGTGTTTCGGCTATCATATGGGGATTGATGATGTCTTTTATTTACATTAAACATAATCTAGGATTCTGAAGCAGCTGCTAGTCGATACTGCAAATCTTATTATTACTTTCAAACAGGACAATTATTAAACTCATCTAGGAACTGAAATGACATTCAGTGAATTTATTTCCATATGTATGGATTTCTGGACTCGCACATTTGATGGTGTCTGGTTGATGAAACAAGATAACTGAGTGATGGGTGATAGAGATAAAACTATCTCGAACCTATTACATTGAATATGTTGAAAAAGGAATGACGCATACTTGTTTGACTCATTGGGGATTTATCCCTTCCAGCAGAATTACGCTGCTACTCTCAACAACCACATGTTCTACAATTTTTGACGCTAGTAAGACATCTGTACATACGTAAGTGGATATTTCTCCCTCATGTTCCTCCTGTTCCTCCTGATGGCTGAATATAAACAAGCAATGAGCACATCATTGCATCAGTTGAGGTCTTTGTTGTGATGTCACACTCTGACTTTAAAAGAACAATTTTTTTGTTCTACATGGGAACTACGTCAATCAATAGTTTTATAGAGCTACACAAGGATAGAATGGAGTATCACATCGATTGGTTTGAAGACATACAACAGCATTCCCATTAGCACCGATAACAACAATAAACTACATCTAAGAAGTGTTAAAGCTGTGGAAATATCCCCCCTACCCACAACAGTCTGACAAAATGTTGACGATTAAATGCACTTATAAAACAGTCTATGAAAGGGTTTGAGTAACGTTAAAATGTTAATACATTTTAAAAAATAAAAACGAGATAACAAACAACAGCATTCAGCCAGGAAGTTTCAATAGGACTGCCATTAGACTTCTCAAGGCATCAGGTTTTGGAGACGAAATGCAATAAATTTTACAAATCAGAACAACCCGTGGATGGTCAACCACTTAACATACCTTGCATCAGTTTCAATATTACAACAAATTCATATCTCAATGAGAGAATCTTCACTACTGTGGGCCCAGGATACAAAACAGTTTAGGAACCTACCAACATCATATACCTCACAAGGACCATCCAAATATTAGCCCATCTCGAACTGAGTGTTGTGGACCAGAACTGGAATGAGTTGATTTTCAAGGTACATCTTCTCCTGAAGCAGCATTTCTGAGAAATATAACACTGATGTACACAACTATCAATACACCACTTTGCGGTGTAGGCATAGCGCCATAACACAAGAGAATTACAAGTTTTTTAATTGATAGGATTGAAATCATGGAATGATGTCACTTGACATAAGAGCTCCAGCTAAATATCATAAGCGAATTATTTTCCGAGAAATATTTGTCCTGCAAACCGTTTGGTTTGCTGAGATTTGAAAGTAATCATGAGCTTATGATTGTTGTTTAAGATCAGTATTATTTAACAATTCCAAGCAACAGTTTCCTGCACCTGGAAGGAAAATTTGTGAAGAAAGAGGGAAGCTGTACATCGACATCGCAACTTACAGGAAATGCTTTCGCCTTTTTGTGTCTGGAAATAATACACGATCTGAATGGCATTGAGCAGGACTATACTAGAAATGTTGTAATCACATTGACCATTAAAAAACTTAACGTAACAATTCCAGACTTGAATTGTCTATAGAATGTAGAACAGTTCACAAATGGATTGAAAAGTGACTATGATCACTTTAGTGTGTGTATCCCACTCAAGATGTTTATGGGTTACTTTGAGGACATGTTTCATGTCTTCATGAACGCAAGTCAGAACTATGCCTGGTACAAAATGTAACTTATAACATCTCACACATTCAAGGACAGCAAAATGATCCTGAATAGAAAAAAACTGTGTTGGAGAAAACAGTAATTCTGCAACACATGCAGAGCATTTAAGATTTTTGTGGATACTGAATTCTGGTACTCAACTCCCATTAACTTTCTATTCATGAAAACTGTTTTAACATCCAGTCAGACATGGGTCACTAAAACAGCTGTTTAACTATAAATGTCTTGATTCCTTGTACTGGCACTGCAAACCGACAGAAGGGGGTATCTGAAAAATAATTCCTGGATTCCAACGAATTCCACAGTTGTAATCTAGCCAATGCTAAAGAGTACTTGCATTATGAATTTTACTCATATGATAATTTACAAATTGACTGGGGTAGCAGTATTCACAGTATACTTTATGACACGTATTCAATTTTTCACTCTTACTACTATGAGGGCGATGAATTTGGATATATTCTCAGCCCACCGAAGTTTAAGGAATTAGCAACTATTATCATGATACGAATGTGTGAAACTGCGACTGATAGAATCTGAATCATCTGAAAATTTCCCCCAGCATTACTATATGATTGCATGATTAATTATTCATTTCTGACAGGAATTATGAGGGAGGTAATGTAAATGTAGATGTGCTGCTTTGCATCTAATGAATTTCACAATGACACCTCAAAGTATGAATGTGGGCAAATGTTATCTAAGTATATCACCTTTGCCATATTCACAAATGTTGTACATGTCATTGCAAAGGCCTCTACAAAAGTTACATCACAAAATAGTTCAATGAGTGAAATGTGCCGAGAGTCTAAAAAACTGGATCATGGTTAATTTTTTCGTACCATTAGAAACGCTGTGTTCACCCTGGAATAGCTCACAGACTTATAGAGACATAATGCAGAGTCCTTGACCACACAGATATAATCTTTTACATCAGTGGCAGTGAGGAAACACTGTGGATGCACGAGGTTGGCAAGAGTGCTATTATTTGGAATCAGGAATCACACTATAATCCATCAATTCGATAACTGAAGTAGATGTAAGGGGAAGAAAGAAATAGTTGTATGGATATTTCTGATGATGTACAATTATTTTTAAGCTAGATAAGAAATAAATGAGATTTTTTAGAAAGCTTGGTATTTCTTTTTATTGTGTTCATCCTCATCTACTGACAATTTCTTTCACGTGTGCAAGTAAGGATTTGTATAAGATAAGCTATGCCGATCACTGGGTACAGAACAGGTAACATTTTAGATGTGTGATCTATACGTCTTTGAAATCGACAGCGATTGTCTTCCCAAGGTCGTATACATGCAGCTCAATATGAAAAATCCCGCAATATTGTAGCACAAACTGAATTACACTTAGCACCTGGAAACTGAACTTTCTTCATCATTGCACTCCTGTTCAGTAAACGACCTGATGTGCGTGTCACCCAGTCTTTTATACTAACACAACATTGCGTTGAAACTTGTGTATACATTTGATAATCAGTTGCATGCCAAAGATGGTCAGCGTGTATCGTTACACTCCTGAGGTGATATTGACTCTCATGCATGTTCTGGTGGTTAGAGATGATATAATCACACGCTGCTGAACAGAAACTCACTGGTGCAACACGACATTGTTGCATTTCACCAATGTTTGCTGCCCATACGAAAATAGTGGAAGCAATGCTCTGACAGAAGCCTTGCTGTATTTGTAGTACTGTTAGCTACCATCTCTATATAATATTATCACCTGACACTGCAGTGGGGGATAAGACGTAAAGTTACCTGCGAATATACAAAACCTCTTTTTTCTCCTACTGGTTTATAAGAATTGGTGTAAAGTAACTGTTTACTAGACTTGCTTCGATGTATGCACACACAGCTTCAGAAAACTTCACCAGAGCTGCACATCTAGATAGTGGAAAGGCTCAGCTCATGATAGAAAAGAAGGTCTTTGCATATATTCGTTGGAGAGACTGAAGGGTAGCATACCTTGTAAGCTAACTACATTCACAATATATATGTGAGACAATTCCACAATGGATGCACACTACGGGTATGTGGTACACATTTGGCTGAAATGTGATATACTTGATATAAGGGAGTATACAAATTCTTACATGGCTACACATGTAGGTTTGCTTCCAGTTATTTTTGAGAAAATGCAAGGCGTATGCATGCAATCATACACACGTGACCCTGCCTTCTATTGTATCGTGCCAGGACTTTTGGTGATACCATGCTAAAAACGGCACTTCAACATCAAACTACTGATTATCGACGACATACTGTTGTTATTCGAATGTGGGCACTTGGGCACTTTACCAATGCGTCCATAGGTATGCAATACCAAATATTCCAATAATGAGAGGATAGGGGCGCACAGCAACTGATGATCAAGTTATGTTCTGTACCTGTATGTCACAACTCATACAGGCATTCAACCATCACTGCCGATTAGGAGGCTCTAACGAAATCACTGGACTGGGTAAATTCAAAGATATGACTGCAAATTCTGTGGTGTTTGGTATGTTGTGGAGACAGACCTGACGTATCTTAATAATATGTGTGGCACACACAATGATTTGCTGCTATGTCCACAGAGACTGTTTCCAAGCATTGGTTCTTCCCTAAGCTGATTCAGACTCTGCGGATAAACAAAGATACTAAATTCGCTGCAGAAACCTCTTGCAATATATGAATTTGAGAAAAGAACTTATGAAAGTCATCCATTCTACCTCCTTCAATCAGTCATGCTAGTTTGGGGATAAATTGAAGTTAACACTGAAAAGAGGACTTCTGCCATACATGATTTTGAGGAGGACTTAATGAACAACGCAAGATTCGGCAAAACCATGAAGAATCTGTGAAACCACAGTGACATTTGTACAGCTATGCACTGAAATGTGTGCTATGGGACAAGTGTTTATATCACAAGGCAAAATTTTAAATGGGCCACTATTGCCAGTTAAGATTTTGTCATTCTTAAGATTGCTAAGGTTTCGATACAGTTCACGAAACCTGTTCATTTAAATATGTGCATCTTCGATCCATCCAAACTCTGCACGTACCAGTTTCATTATCTTATTGTGAAAACTCATTTTGCGTATCCTAAGTCACTTTACATGGACACAGACAACCTCCTCTATTGATTGAAAGGCTGCAATCCATAGGATTTAATAAGGGTAACACCTCGACCCATGTGGCTCATCTGCATAGGCAACTGATAATCCTCTGTGCATAACGCCTCAAAATAAAAAGTTATCGGTCCCAATGATGCCAAGGTGAATGTTGACTTATTGTGTTTGTGGATCTTACATGAAAACTTTAAACATACCGTACAGGTATAAATGAAACCCAAGTGCGTGCTAAGGGTGTCTACATCTACATCATCATCTACACGATTACTCTGCAATTCACATTTAAGTGCTTGGCAGAGGGTTCATCAAACGACAATCATACTATCTCTCTACCATTCCACTCCCGAACAGCGCGCGGGGAAAACGGACACCTAAACCTTTCTGTTCGAGCTCTGATTTCTCTTATTTTATTTTGGTGATCATTCCTACCTATGTAGGTTGGGCTCAACAAAATATTTTCGCATTCGGAAGAGAAAGTTGGTGACTGAAATTTCGTAAATAGATCTCGCCGCGACGAAAAACGTCTTTGCTGTAATGACTTCCATCCCAATTCGCGTATCATATCTGCCCTTTTTTGCACCCTTTAGATGTCCTCCGTCAATCCCACCTGGGTCAGGTCTGGAGGTCTGTTGTGCATTCTGAATGGCACTAATGAACGAAGATTATGAGATGTGCCACTTCGATGATGCTGGTGCCTATCCGTCTCATGCTCCACAGACTGTACACCAAGTAAGTATTCAGTTCCAAGACCATGTGGTACACGCTGTGTCACTCTTGGCAGTCAGTCTGTCATGCGACACTGAAAAACAGTACATTTGTGAGGACAGGATTAAAACCCTTCTGTACATACACTATTTTCGGGTGAGTAGGTTTTTATTTCGAAATAGTGTATGTGTGCGTAAGTTTATTGAGAACAGAATGGCCTGTTTCCCATAGTACACGTAAGTGTTTGTGTTTGTATGTATGTGTGTGTGTGTGTGTATGTGTGTCTGTGTGTGTATGTGTTCGGGTTGGTGGGTGGGTAGTTCGGTGGGTGAGTGTGTGTTTGTATGTCTGAGTTGATTTCACAGTAAATAATGAAAGCTTCTATATTGAAACAGTGGTTTAAAAGAGTGATGACTGTATCAAAAAAGTCTGTATCACCTATTTTTTAATGGTTGCGATCAGAAATGTGGTATACAGACTCTGTTTTTAGTCTTTCACTCTTTTGCTAGTATTAGTGTAAAAAATATCTCTAAGTAAGTTTCCAGTCTTTATTAAAGTAGTTCCTTACATAAAGAAGATTGTTACCAACTAAATATGTAGGTCTATTGCACAGAAGACATTGTTAGGTAATAAAATGTGACATGTTGTGAATAAACCAGAAAATAATTTGCTTTGATGTGTATAGATATTAATATTTACAAAAGATCTTACATCCTGAACCCACCAAATCAGATCACATTGGCAGTTCAGCTGGTTCTGATCTCTGCTGCTGGCGATTCGTGATGACTCTTTCACTGAAATGTACAGAGCTTGAATGACGAGATAGATATAAATTGACTAGTAAGAGAAGGGGGAATATAAGAGGAAGGGGGACAGGGGATTTGAACTCTTGAGCCTAAACGACACAGCTCACAGACTGAGTTGTCTGAGAATGTAAACCTCATCTGACTATCAAGTTTTTGTATGCTCATCCTTTTGACTGGAGGTCTTGGTGATGACAGCTGTTCACTATTGTAAGAAAATGAAACGCCCACACAGTCCTTATGACCTTATTTCTTGTGTAGCTACCAGTTTCGGCGCTTCAGTACACCATGCTGAAGGGATTACCACGATCCTTATATACACTGCATCAATGGCCAATACAAATGATCAAGATTCCGGACTGGCAAAGCTGTTAGTAGGGGTAGGGGACGGGCACAGTCATAAAACACGAATTGTTGGCTTTTACGCAAATGAAGCAATGATCCTCAAAAAAATGGGTCAAGTGGCTCTGAGCACTATGGGACTTAACAGCTATGGTCATCAGTCCCCTGAACTTAGAACTACTTGAACCTAACTAACCTAAGGACAGCACACAACACCCAGTCATCACGAGGCAGAGAAAGTCCCTGACCCCGCCGGGAATCGAACCCGGGAACCCGGGCGTGGGAAACGAGAACGCTACCGCACGACCACGAGCTGCGGGCAAATGATCCTCCTTAGAAGGAAAATCAGTGTTCCTCTCTTTGCAATGAGAAAAAATAAACAACATCACCACAAGTAATTGATATGCTGTGTGACCATTTTTCCCACTCTATAACACACACTTAATCACAGCCTCCTGCTATAATTTTTCTTTCATACTCTCGTTCGACACCCCAACATCCATCAACATCCATGCCCCTTCCCTACCTCCCTCCTATCTCCCTCTCTCCTCTCTCTCTCTCTCTCTCTCTCTCTCTCTCTCTCTCTCTCTCTCTGTCCCTCCCCTTGCAACCCCCCATCCCAAAGGTTTCTTATGTATAGCAGACTTTCGGCAGTCGTAAGTGTCGATCAGAAAATAATAAATGTTTGTCTTTGAACCTCCAGCACGATGCTGGAGGTTCAATTGATCAGCAAATACTTTTTTTTATTAATGTTGCTGCATATGAAACTGTCGAAGTTACAGCGAGATGTAACCTTTTTTAGCAGTGACTAGTCTTGGGCGTAACATCCATTACCAAACCATCGGCTTCATCGTAAGTACTGAAATGTACATTTGTAACTGCATGCGGTACATCTAGTGCATTTGTAATTTTCTAGCAATCTTAAGTAACTTGTACAGCACATCGACAACCTATGACCAATTTTTCTAACCAACAGCATCAGAACAAATGGCTACTTACAAATGGACAGGATATATTGTATTTCAAAACTTCCAGTGGAGACGATGGTTTGATAATGGTTGTTACGTCTTAAACTAGTAACAGTTAGTAAAGGATATTTCTCATTGCAACTTCGACGCTTTACAATTAGTAGCTTTAACAATATATATTTTCAAATCTATTTGTACTTTCTCATCTACTAAAACGTTCTCCATTCGACTGAAATAAAGTTCATTTGTAGTTTTACTAAAAACATTTTGAGGTCGGGAAATGTAAATATTCATATAAATATTGGACATGACTTCACATCACAGAGTGTTCTCCCATTTTGCTTGGGCAACAGCGTCAAACCAAGAGCCAGATAACCATATTAGACGGCATATTCACGACCACATAGGCCAGCCTGGGCAGGGATCGCTTGCTGGGTTTCTACTGTACTTTGATCCTGTATTCTATGAAGACTCATCTCGACGTATTTCCTATCTCAGTGTAAGAGCTCGTAAGTTTCCTTAATCCACACTTACTGCTTTTTTTTCTATCGCTTGTTTTTACTACCGAAATTTCCTGGTCAGATAAGAAAATCACAGCTCTGGTCACAAGTAATGGCTTCGGGAAATTAGCTCGTACTAGACGTGTCACGTAATTCAGTTCTGAGGAAACGATCTAGGTCACCAAAGACCATGTGATTATATTCCTTGTATTCCGTGAGAACCTACTTATCTCATCCAAGTCATTTCACTTAAGTACTAAGTGTTTACTTTAGATTATTTTGTGAATAAGGTATCAAAATATCTTTTTAAGTAAGAGATTTGTTAACTGCAGATGTGAGGAAAAATGAATTTCATCGAAAACAATTTACCTTGACCGATTCAGGGAAAATACAGAAACGTATCTCAGGATGGGGATTTCAAGTGCTGTCTTCTCGGATGTGAGTCAATTGCCTTAAGCACTGCACCATCTAGATCTGTCACACCAATGCAAGAGTCTTCTGAATTTCATTAGGAAACTGGCAGGAAGTAGCACTAGTGTAAAAGATGTAACTGATACAATGCTATCTACGACGAATATTTTCAGCTACCTTCTACGAAACTGGAATAGCAGTTGCTTAATCTGTTTACTCCTTCTGAAATCTCCTACTGAACTTATACTCTAAAGTAAAATGAGTCACGTCTGAACACAAATGATTTTCATCCCTTGTTCACTATACGTCTTGACAATGAGCAGTGTTGGCATGGTCCTACAACAAAAACAGCACCAAACACAAATGACCGCGATTCGTCAGAAAATTATTCCGTCTTAACTTTCATTTGTACTCCAGTACTTCATGCAGGAAGATCGCCTTACAGCAAAGCAACTAAATTCCAGTTACAGAGCTGCGAAGAAGAGGTATGGTACTACGAGAGGACGGCTTTTGGAAAAAGTTGGATTCAGAACTTTCGCAATATTAATGCAAGGTCCATGGGACAACATACTCATGAAATTTATTTATTTATTCATTTACATTTCAAATTCCGTAGGACCAAAATTGAGGAGTAAGCCTCCAAGGTCATGGAAAGTGTCAGTACATGAAACTACAACATAAAAGTAATAACAGATAAAAATAAAATGTTTATGAATCTGGAAAAAATTATTCCATAAGATTAAGTAAACGCAATCAACAATACAACAAGAATCAGCTTAATTTTTCAAGGAACTCCTCGACAGAATAGAAGGAAACTCTTAAGTTGCACTTTGAAAGCGCGTGGATTACTGCTAAGATTTTTTAATTCGAGTGGTAGCTTATTGAAAATGAATGCGGCAGTATACTGCACACCTTTCTGCACAAGAGTTAAGGAAGTCCGATCAAAATGCAGGTTTGTTTTCTGCCGAGTATTAACTGAGTGAAAGTTTCCAGAATGAGATTTTCACTCTGCAGTGGAGTGTGTGCTGATATGAGTGAAAGTTGCTTATTCTTGGAAATAAGCTAGTACTGTTAACAAGAAATGCCAGTAGGGAATATATATATTGAGAGGCCATTGTCAAAATACCCAGACTCGTGAACAGGGGTCTACAAGAGGTTCGTGAACTTACTCCACAGATTGCCCAAACCACCCATTTCTGAGCCAAAAATATCCTTTTAGAACGGGAAGAGTTACCCCAAATTATAATACCATACGACATAAGTGAATGAAAATAAGTAAGGTAAACTAATTTTCGTGTCGAACGATCTCTCACTTCAGATACCTTTCGAATAGTAAAAATGGCAGCATTAAGACTTTGAACAAGATTCTGAATGTGGGCTTTCCACCACAGTTTATTATATATCTAAACACCTACACATTTGAACTGTTCAGTTCCACTAATCATATGCCCATTCTGTGAAATTAAACGTCAGATTTTGTTGAATTCTGTGTTAGAAACTGTAAAAACTGAGTGTTACTGTGAATTAGCATTAGTTTATTTTCTACGAGCCATGAATTTAGGTAATGAACTGCACTATTTCAAACTGAGCCAATGTTGCACCAACATCCTTTACTACCAAGCTAGTGTCATCAGCAAACAGACATATTTTAGAGTTACCCGTAATACTATAACGAATAGGTATGGCCCAGCACTGATCCGTGGGCCACCTCCCACTTGATTGTACTCCACTCAGACCCCACATCACAGCCATTTTGAACACTGCGAATAATGACCTTTTGCTGCCTGTTGCTAAAGTAAGAGGTGAACTAACTGTGAGCTACTCCCCATATTCTGTAATGGTCCAACATCTGGAGCAATATTTTGTGATCAACGCGATCAAACGCCTTAGTTAAATAAAAAAAATATGCCTAGCACTCGAAAACTTTTGTTTAACCCATCCAGTAGCTTACAGAGAAAAGGAAATATAACATTTTCAGTTGTTAAACTACTTCTAAAGCCGAAATGTACATTTGATAGCAAATCGTGCAATATAAAATGATCAATTAGCCTTACATATACAGCCTTTTCAATAACTTAAGCAAACACTGATGTCAAAGAAACAGGTCTAAAATTGTTTACATTATCAGTTTCTCCCTTTACTGAGTACTTTAATCGTTCAGGAAACTGACCATTCCTAAAGGAAAAATTACAAATATGGCTAGATACAGGGCTAACATGTGCATCACGGTACTTTAATATCCTGCTAGGCACTCCATCGTATCAATGAGAGTCCTTAGCCATCAGTGACCTAATTATTGACTCAATCTCCCCCTTGTCTGTATCACAGAGGAGTATTTCACACGTCAGTCTCGGAAATGCATTTGCCAAGGAAGTTATGTGATTCCCTGTAGAAACTAAGTTTTTATTTAACTCACCAGCAATGCTAAGAAAATGATTGTTAAATACTATACACATATCTGACTTATCAGTAACATAAATATTTTTACTACGAACTGAGTTTATATCGTCGACCTTGTGCTGTTGGAAAGACACTTCCTTCACAACTGACCATATGGTTTTAATTTTATCCGGTGAATTAGCTATTCTATTTGCATACCACATACTCTTTACCTTCCTAATAACATTTTTAAGCACCTGACAATACTGTTTGTAATGGGCTACTGTAGCTTGATTGTGACTACTTCTAACATTTTGATTCTCGATTTGTTCTACATGATATTCTTAACCCACTAGTCAACCACCCAGGCTGCCTATTACAGCTAGTACGCCGTTTAGAGCCTTCTAATGGAAAGCAACTCTCACAGAATATG
This sequence comes from Schistocerca piceifrons, assembly GCF_021461385.2. Classification (NCBI taxonomy): domain Eukaryota; kingdom Metazoa; phylum Arthropoda; class Insecta; order Orthoptera; family Acrididae; genus Schistocerca; species Schistocerca piceifrons. The sequence continues at coordinate 546,263,825 of NC_060141.1, read as the reverse complement.
AGAAATGTGTTATGAAAAGCATTACATCCATCAACCATGCCTTTGGCACAATAAGCGCCGTGTCACTCTTGTCCCCTGAGAATGCTTAAAAAGACTGTACTGCTGCTGTACTTACATGTGACATTCATTCGCCTGCAACAGCCTTTCAGTGTTAAAATTTGTGCATCATATTCCTAAAGGCCATTCACCCTTTTACCAACAGAATTCCCATCCAGTAATAAAGAATGAATAAAAACATTGCCTATGGCTGCGCTGCTGCTCCCCTGCATCCCAGCAGGAGAAAACGTCGTCTGCACCAGGCCATATCAATTCAGGAGATCCACCAACAACCCCTTCTTGCACCATCATGTTGTTGTTGTGGTCTTCAGTCCTGAGACTGGTTTGATGCAGCTCTCCATGCTACTCTATCCTGTGCAAGCTTTTTCATCTTCCAGTACCTACTGCAACCTATATCCTTCTGAATCTGCTTAGTGTATTCATCTCTTGGTCTCCCTCTACGATTTTTACCCTCCACGCTGCCCTCCAATACTAAATTGGTGATCCCTTGATGCCTCAGAACATGTCCTACCAACCGATCCCTTCTTCTGGTCAAGTTGTGCCACAAACTTCTCTTCTCTCCAATCCTATTCAATACTTCCTCATTAGTTACATGATCTACCAATCTAATCTTCAGCATTCTTCTGTAGCACCACATTTCGAAAGCTTCTATTCTCTTCTTGTCCAAACTATTTATTGTCCATGTTTCACTTCCATACATGGCTACACTCCATACGAATACTTTCAGAAATGACTTGCTGACACTTAAATCAATACTGGATGTTAACAAATTTCTCTTCTTCAGAAACGCTTTCCTTGCCATTGCCAGCCTACATTTTATATCCTCTCTACTTCGACCATCATCAGTTATTTTGCTCCCCAAATAGCAAAACTCCTTTACTACTTTAAGTGCCTCATTTCCTAATATAATTCCTTCAGCATCACCCGACTTAATTAGACTACATTCCATTATCCTTGTTTTGCTTTTTTTGATGTTCATCTTATATCCTCCTTTCAAGACACTGTCCATTCCATTCAACTGCTCTTCCAAGTCCTTTGCTGTCTCTGACATAATTACAATGTCATCGGCGAACCTCAAAGTTTTTATTTCTTCTCCATGAATTTTAATACCTACTCCGAATTTTTCTTTTGTTTCCTTTACTGCTTGCTCAATATACAGATTGAACAACATCGGGGAGAGGCTACAACCCTGCCTTACTCCCTTCCCAATCACTGCTTGACTTTCATGTCCCTCGACTCTTATAACTGCCTTCTGGTTTCTGTACAAATTGTAAATAGCCTTTCGCTTCCTGTATTTTACCCCTGCCACCTTTAGAATTTGAAAGAGAGTATTCCAGTCAACATTTTCAAAAGCTTTCTCTAAGTGTACAAATGCTAGAAACGTAGGTTTGCCTTTCCTTAATCTTTCTTCTAAGATAAGTCGTAAGGTCAGTATTGCCTCACGTGTTCCAGTGTTTCTACGGAATCCAAACTGATCTTCCCCGAGGTTGGCTTCTACTAGTTTTTCCATTCGTCTGTAAAGAATTCGTGTTAGTATTTTGCAGCTGTGACTTATTAAGCTGATAGTTCGGTAATTTTCACATCTGTCAACACCTGCTTTCTTTGGGATTGGAATTATTATATTCTTCTTGAAGTCTGAGGGTATTTCGCCTGTTTCATACATCTTGCTCACCAGATGGTAGAGTTTTGTCAGGACTGGCTCTCCCATGGCCGTCAGTAGTTCCAATGGAATATTGTCTACTCCGGGGGCCTTGTTTCGACTCAGGTCTTTCGGTGCTCTGTCAAACTCTTCACGCAGTATCGTATCTCCCATTTCATCTTCATCTACATCCTCTTCCATTTCCATAATATTGTCCTCAAGTACATCGCCCTTGTATAGACCCTCTATATACTCCTTCCACCTTTCTGCTTTCCCTTCTTTGCTTAGCACTGGGTTTCCATCTGAGCTCTTGATATTCATACAAGTCGTTCTCTTATCTCCAAAGGTCTCTTTAATTTTCCTGTAGGCGGTATCTATCTTACCCCTAGTGAGATAGGCCTCTACATCCTTACATTTGTCCTCTAGCCATCCCTGCTTAGCCATTTTGCACTTCCTGTCGATCTCATTTTTGAGACGTTTGTATTCCTTTTTGCCTGTTTCACTTACTGCATTTTTATATTTTCTCCTTTCATCAATTAAATTCAATATTTCTTCGGTTACCCAAGGATTTCTACTAGCCCTCGTCTTTTTACCTACTTGATCCTCTGCTGCCTTTACTACTTCATCCCTCAAAGCTACCCATTCTTCTTCTACTGTATTTATTTCCCCCATTCCTGTCAATTGCTCCCTTATGCTCTCCCTGAATCTCTGTACAACCCCTGGTTCTTTTAGTTTATCCAGGTCCCATCTCCTTAAATTCCCACCTTTTTGCGGTTTCTTCAGTTTTAATCAACAGGTCATAACCAATAGATTGTGGTCAGAGTCCACATCTGCCCCTGGAAATGTCTTACAGTTTAAAACCTGGTTCCTAAATCTCTGTCTTACCATTATATAATCTATCTGATACCTTTTAGTATCTCCAGGGTTCTTCCATGTATACAACCTTCTTTCATGATTCTTAAACCAAGTGTTAGTTATGATTATGTTGTGCTCTGAGCAAAATTCTACCAGGCGGCTTCCTCTTTCATTTCTGTCCCCCAATCCATATTCACCTACTATGTTTCCTTCTCTCCCTTTTCCTACACTCGAATTCCAGTCACCCATGACTATTAAATTTTCGTCTCACTTCACAATCTGAATAATTTCTTTTATTTCATCATACATTTCTTCAATTTTTTCGTCAGCTGCAGAGCTAGTTGGCATATAAACTTGTACTACTGTAGTAGGTGTGGGCTTTGTATCTATCTTGGCCACAATAATGCGTTCACTATGCTGTTTGTAGTAGCTTACCCGCATTCCTACTTTCCTATTCATTATTAAACCTACTCCTGCATTACCCCTATTTGATTTTGTGTTTATAACCCTGTAGTCACCTGACCAGAAGTCTTGTTCCTCCTGCCACCGAACTTCACTAATTCCCACTATATCTAACTTCAACCTATCCATTTCCCTTTTTAAATTTTCTAACCTACCTGCCCGATTAAGGGATCTGACATTCCACGCTCCGATCCGTAGAACGCCAGTTTTCTTTCTCCTGATAACGACATCCTCTTGAGTAGTCCCCGCCCGGAGATCCGAATGGGGGACTATTTTACCTCCGGAATATTTTACCCAAGAGGACGCCATCATCATGTAATCATACAGTAAAGCTGCATGCCCTCGGGAAAAATTACGGCTGTAGTTTCCCCTTGCTTTCAGCCGTTCGCAGTACCAGCACAGCAAGGCCGTTTTGGTTATTGTTACAAGGCCAGATCAGTCAATCATCCAGACTGTTGCCCTTGCAACTACTGAAAAGGCTGCTGCCCCTCTTCAGGAACCACACGTTTGTCTGGCCTCTCAACAGATACCCCTCCGTTGTGGTTGCACCTACGGTACGGCTATCTGTATCGCTGAGGCACGCAAGCCTCCCCACCAACGGCAAGGTCCATGGTTCATCATATACAGAACTAATATCAAAGTCACCACACATAACCAATCTCTGGCACCTCCCACAAAGTGAATCAAGAATCCTCTCCAGCTCGAGCAGAAATACTCTGAAGTCAGAATCAGGGGAACTACAAACAACAACAATCGGAATTCTAGTTTCACTAAATTCAACTGCCCCTGCACAACAGTCAAATATCCGTCCAGTGCAGTACCGTGGACTCAAATGGAATACTGTTCTTTACGTACAAAGCCACTCCCCCACGATGGAAAGAGCTAGTTCGAAAACAGCCAGCTAATCTGTATCCTGGTAAAGGAAGCCTCTGAATTGTCTTGTTACTTAAGTGGTATTCCGATATATCAATAATTTCAGAGTCAACATCTATAAGCAGTTCACTAACATTATCTCTGATACCTCTTATATTTTGATGAAACATCCAAATAAAAGAATTTTTAACACTGTGCGGCCCCATCAGCAACTGTGATAATTAAACATATAGCACATCAGCTTCAGTTACAACTGAGGCTGACGTGCAATATGTTTAAATATTCTAATTCCTTCTCTACTTGGAAACGTTACGTCCTCTGAAGGTGAGCCCTTAGAGGGACTTCCTTTAAGCAGGTATACATATCAGCTCTAACACCATCTACTACAGGAATTTTTCCATGAGTGATCCCACCACCACCCACTATACTGTTATCTATAAGCTTTGCCAGCCTCACCTTCCCATAACTATTGAGGTGCAGGCCATGCCTAGTGAAACCCATCTACTGATAGGCCCATCTGTCACCACTGAAATGTGATCCATGTCCTCTGCCATCAGCACCCTCTCCAGCCCCCTGTTAACGCACCTAACAGCTGCATTAAAATGAGGCCGATCATGATGCTGAAACAGCTGCAAGAAATACACATTAGTGCCACCAGTTTGGGTAGCTAGCTTTACCAGGTCATCACCTACATCATATTCCCCGTCCCTGTCAAGTCTGTTCCCTGCTCCATCCACAATCGCTGCGTGACCCTCCTTCGTAAAATTCCTACATAACTCCCCTATGCTGTCAGTCACCTGAGCCAACCCTGCACTAGGCTTCACAATGCTGGTGACCTGGTACTCACTGCCCAACATGTCCTGCAACTGCTGGCCCACACCTCTACCCTGCGAACTACATAGCAGCAGAACCTTCTTCTTTCTATTAGACTTTGCAACTGATCTAGGCCTCCTAACTGCACAGGACTGCTGCATGTTCTCTACATATACAGCTAAAAGAGGCTCCTCTCCACATTTGGCGAAATGTATTACATACACGCAAAATATAACTGTCTGAGTACCTCCTCCTCCAAGCTGTCTCCTTGCCAACGGTCAGTTCCCATTCCCCACCCCCTTCACCCTCCTCAACCTATCTAGTTTCTCCTTTTCGCGTTGTAACTGCACCTGAAGGGCACAAATCTTACGCTCCTGCTCCTGCTCCTCCATCAACTTACACTCCTGGAAATTGAAATAAGAACACCGTGAATTCATTGTCCCAGGAAGGGGAAACTTTATTGACACATTCCTGGGGTCAGATACATCACATGATCACACTGACAGAACCACAGGCACATAGACACAGGCTACAGAGCATGCACAATGTCGGCACTAGTACAGTGTATATCCACCTTTCGCAGCAATGCAGGCTGCTATTCTCCCATGGAGACGATCGTAGAGATGCTGGATGTAGTCCTGTGGAACGGCTTGCCATGCCATTTCCACCTGGCGCCTCAGTTGGACCAGCGTTCGTGCTGGACGTGCAGACCGCGTGAGACGCCGCTTCATCCAGTCCCGAACATGCTCAATGGGGGACAGATCCGGAGATCTTGCTGGCCAGGGTAGTTGACTTACACCTTCTAGAGCACGTTGGGTGGCACGGGATACATGCGGACGTGCATTGTCCTGTTGGAACAGCAAGTTCCCTTGCCGGTCTAGGAATGGTAGAACGATGGGTTCGATGACGGTTTGGATGTACCGTGCACTATTCAGTGTCCCCTCGACGATCACCAGTGGTGTACGGCCAGTGTAGGAGATCGCTCCCCACACCATGATGCCGGGTGTTGGCCCTGTGTGCCTCGGTCGTATGCAGTCCTGATTGTGGCGCTCACCTGCACGGCGCCAAACACGCATACGTCCATCATTGGCACCAAGGCAGAAGCGACTCTCATCGCTGAAGACGACACGTCTCCATTCGTACCTCCATTCACGCCTGTCGCGACACCACTGGAGGTGGGCTGCACGATGTTGGGGCGTGAGCGGAAGACGGCCTAACGGTGTGCGGGACCGTAGCCTAGCTTTATGGAGACGGTTGCGAATGGTCCTCGCCGATACCCCAGGAGCAACAGTGTCCCTAATTTGCTGGGAAGTGGCGATGCGGTTCCCTACGGCACTGCGTAGGATCCTACGGTCTTGGCGTGCATCCGTGCGTCGCTGCGGTCCGGTCCCAGGTCGACGGGCACGCGCACCTTCCGCCGACCACTGGCGACAACATCGATGTACTGTGGAGACCTCACGCCCCACGTGTTGAGCAATTCGGCGGTACGTCCACCCGGCCTCCCGCATGCCCACTATACGCCCTCGCTCAAAGTCCGTCAACTGCACATACGGTTCACGTCCACGCTGTCGCGGCATGCTACCAGTGTTAAAGACTGCGATGGAGCTCCGTATGCCACGGCAAACTGGCTGACACTGACGGCGGCGGTGCACAAATGCTGCGCAGCTAGCGCCATTCGACGGCCAACACCGCGGTTCCTGGTGTGTCCGCTGTGCCGTGCGTGTGATCATTGCTTGTACAGCCCTCTCGCAGTGTCCGGAGCAAGTATGGTGGGTCTGACACACCGGTGTCAATGTGTTCTTTTTTCCATTTCCAGGAGTGTATTTCTTCTACAGATTCTGCATTCCCAAGAGAGGCTCTCGCTAGAATGCCCCCAGTGAAAATATTTTGAATAAGTCCCACACCGTAACCCACTACTCACAAATATACGAAAGAGCGCGCTTCTCACTCATGGTAAAATTTTACAGTTCCTGAAAAACTGTACGTCTATTTTACCTTAGTTCAGTTACACCAGTAGAACTAGTTATAGAACTAACAATACCGGTCTCGAAAGTCTCTGTCTACTAAGAAAGCAACTTCTTATATTAATACTAGTACACAACAATTAATACCAATACCAACAAAACTTCACAAAATTGTTACCTAAAACCAAAAATTCAAGCGGCCGCTGCAACACTCAACGTAGTTAAAGCACTCAATGAAAATTTTACCGAAATATTTCACTAGAAACAATTAGAAACATCAGCTGAAAACTAAAGCACGAAATTTACTAAACAACTTCAACGCATAGAAAGTTCGAAAAAACACGGCGAACGAACGTTTCCTAAAGTTTATTACATCGCTATTCCACCACAAAAAGCACGAAACACCGCTGAAAACTATTAAATTTAATAACTGTCTAATAGTGCACAAATAACTTTGTCAGTACTTACGACCGCTACAGCTGCAACTGTACGCCACAAAATGTAAACACACTACTAGCTGATATGAGTGCTGTATAAATAAATGCAGAATCCGACCTAATCCAATTAACCTGCTTGACATTTATGAAGAAATACACTCCTGGAAATTGAAATAAGAACACCGTGAATTCATTGTCCTAGGAAGGGGAAACTTTATTGACACATTCCTGGGGTCAGATGCATCACATGATCACACTGACAGAATCACAGGCACATAGACACAGGCAACAGAGCATGCACAATGTCGGCACTAGTACAGTGTACATCCACCTTTCGCAGCAATGCAGGCTGCTATTCTCCCATGGAGACGATCGTAGAGATGCGGGATGTAGTCCTGTGGAACGGCTTGCCATGCCATTTCCACCTGGCGCCTCAGTTGGACCATCGTTCGTGCTGGACGTGCAGACCGCGTGAGACGACGCTTCATCCAGTCCCAAACGTGCTCAATGGGGGACAGATTCGGAGATCTTGCTGGCCAGGGTAGTTGACTTACACCTTCTAGAGCACGTTGGGTGGCACGGGATACATGCGGACGTGCATTGTCCTGTTGGAACAGCAAGTTCCCTTGCCGGTCTAGGAATGGTAGAACGATGGGTTCGATGACGGTTTGGATGTACCGTGCACTATTCAGTGTCCCCTCGACGGTCACCAGTGGTGTACGGCCAGTGTAGGAGATCGCTCCCCACACCATGATGCCGGGTGTTGGCCCTGTGTGCCTCGGTCGTATGCAGTCCTGATTGTGGCGCTCACCTGCACGGCGCCAAACACGCATACGACCATCATTGGCACCAAGGCAGAAGCGACTCTCATCGCTGAAGACGACACGTCTCCATTCGTCCCTCCATTCACGCCTGTCGCGACACCACTGGAGGCGGGCTGCACGATGTTGGGGCGTGAGCAGAAGACGGCCTAACGGTGTGCGGGACCGTAGCCCAGCTTCGTGGAGACGGTTGCGAATGGTCCTCGCCGATACCCCAGGAGCAACAGTGTCCCTAATTTGCTGGGAAGTGGCGGTGCGGTCCCCTACGGCACTGCGTAGGATCCTACGGTCTTGGCGTGCATCCGTGCGTCGCTGCGGTCCGGTCCCAGGTCGACGGGCACGTGCACCTTCCGCCGACCACTGGCGACAACATCGATGTACTGTGGAGACCTCACGCCCCACGTGTTGAGCAATTCGGCGGTACGTCCAACCGGCCTCCCGCATGCCCACTATACGCCCTCGCTCAAAGTCCGTCAACTGCACATACGGTTCACGTCCACGCTGTCGCGGCATGCTACCAGTGTTAAAGACTGCGATGGAGCTCCGTATGCCACGGCAAACTGGCTGACACTGACGGCGGCGGTGCACAAATGCTGCGCAGCTAGCGCCATTCGACGGCCAACACCGCGGTTCCTGGTGTGTCCGCTGTGCCGTGCGTGTGATCATTGCTTGTACAGCCCTCTCGCAGTGTCCGGAGCAAGTATGGTGGGTCTGACACACCGGTGTCAATGTGTTCTTTCTTCCATTTCGAGGAGTGTATACACAGGTAAGCACAGAACTACGTGTCCTCCTTTGTTGCGTGTATGGAAAACATTCAGAGATACATGAAAACTAACAAACAGGATTACAGTCAATAGCCATAATCCAATGTTACAAGAACACCTTACCTACATCTTCAGCCACGAAGTAAACAATTAAAAACATAGGTACTATGTAAATGTCAAGCACACTCTTCACTCATTCTGTTTACAACACAGGAAGAACTAGTTTTTGACAGATTTCTCTGAAAGAAGGGTCCATAAATAATCCGTCTGTCAAGAAAAAGGAAGCACGCAGAAAGGGAAGATGGAACAAAACGAAACTTGGTGGGCTTGGAGGACATGTGATGTTATGAGTACTTCACTGATTACAAAATCGAGTCAGGTTGACAAAGAACTTGACAGTATGAGCCCACACTACTCAGTATGACGTTTCATCCGTTCTGTTCTGAATTCATGCAATGATTTTGTTATGAATGGTGCCATAAAGTCACTGAATCCTCTCCTGGGGAGAGTTGGTCACAACTGTTGTAACTGGTCTTTGATGCACTGGTCATAGGCACTCAAATAGATTTGATGTTCAGGTTGGTGCCACACATGTTCTGTTGTTGAAGGTGTGAGTGTCTTGGTGGTAGAAGTGGTACAGGGTACATTCTGCAACAAAGGCCGATTCTTCTCGTTATGTCTGAGACCCAAAGTCGATGTCCTCCTTATTTCCAAGGTCAGGGGTCAATAACCTCCCACTCTCCCTCACCCATAAGCGAGCCACTTCACTTAGCCTCCTTTTTCAACAAACTGTCACAATCCCCTCTATAATTTATTATGCAATTATTTATTGTAATTGCTTATTAATCAAGCTTATTAATTACCTGTCATGTTACTGTTATAATTGTTATATCTTATGGCTGCCGAATTTACATTATTATTTATTACAGAATTACAACGATTTGTTATCTATCAACAAGAATTTTCGGTGATCACCACTCCAAAAGAACTCACCACTCTCCTTGCTCTTACCAGCCATCAGTCAGACTCCTCACGTATGTTCTGTCTCTCATGCTACCTGCAATTCTAACCTTCGCACACGCAACTGGCGTGTGAGAAATATTGTAAACTATGTTATAACTCCAAAACTGATCGAGCGGGGTGGTGCAGTGATTAGCACATTGGACTCACATTCGGCAGGACGACGGTTCAAAACCTCATCTGGCCATCCTGGTTTAGGTTTTCCGTGATTCCCCTAAATCGCTTGAGGCAAATGCTGGGATGCTTCGTTTGCCAGGGCACGGCTGGCTTCCTTCCCAATCCTTCCCTAATGCGATGAGACAGATGACCTTGTCGGTTGGTCCCCTCCCCTGAATCAATCAACAAATTAACCCAAAAATGGCCGCTTCCCCTGTCTCACTTCTCTGTGTTCTGTACATTTGTCTATCAGCATGCAATCTGGTTTTTTAAAGTTGTAGCAAACTATTGTGCTGAATGGAATTTCTGCAAGAATTCCAATGTATGGCCACCTTCTTCCCTTGGTGTTTCCAGTTTTGTGATTATTTGTTAAAATTCTGATGATTCTCTCCCAGTACTTAAAAGTACTCACATTTCGAGATAGTAAATGGATACTTCACAGGTTTAACAATTACCACAATGCATTATTTAATCAAATTATACTGATATCCCACGTTTAAACTGTTCTAATTTATGGTGCCTAATTTACATTATTATTTATTACCCAATTTCAACAATTTATTATCTATCAATAAGGATTTTCCGTGACCACCACTCCAAAAGAACTCACCACTCTCCTTGGTCTTACCAACCATCAGTCAGATTCCTCGCGTATGTTCTGTCTCTCATGGTATCTGCAATCCTAACCTTTGCACACACAATTGGCGACTGATAAATCTTTTAAACAACGTTATAACCCCAAAACTGTGCAGCCTACTGTGGTTCCAGAAACTGATAACAAACATATATCAGGTATCTACTAACCTGGTACTTAGGTATGTTAAAATGGTGGCCAGCACACACTGACGTCACATTCATGTCACCTAAGAGAAGTCTTGTTCCATCACATTCATGTCACCTAAGAGAAGTCTTGTTCCATCACATTACTGTAGACTTGTAAATAACAGTGGGAATTAGAAACTTTTCTTCAGCCGTGTCACACACTGCTGGTCACAAACACAGTACATCACTAAGATACGAATAGAGAGTTATGCACCATACTAAAACGAGGAAAACAAATCTTCCGTGATCCACACCATAAGTGTGCACGACCTTTGCATTACTCATGTGGGACGCCACCACTCACACCACCAGGGCCCAACCAATGCCAGAGCAGCAGCCAACAGCTGTGGCAGGCTGCTGCCTTCAGACTCAGCCAGAGATGAAGTGGAAAAACTTATTCACAGTGGCCACAGCGCCTCCCAGCTGACAGCTGCCACCATCTGTCGTCTATTGCTACAAGATCTTGTTGTCATGAGATTACAAGAGCTAAGTAACGCCTTCTACTTATATCTTGCTAGCCCATTCCTTCCCCCCGCTCTTGCAGCAAACTGTGAGAGCGACTAAAATGTGTACTGGTACTCTGACAGCAATGTAAATAACTCTTAAGAAAACAGCATCCAGTTACAAACCAAATCCCAGCAGTGTAGTGCCAATTTTCTACACTCTCAATAAAATGTAATTTGCGTAAACTACCTGATTAAAATTATCTGTACACCCACTAACGCACACTAACATGACATATGTCTAATGGTAAAACTGAAACAAACAAAGAAAATTGTGACTAGCAAGGTTCAGAGATGCACGAGTGATTCGTGATCCATTTTGAATGTTTCGTTTTGAGGTATTGTAGTGTAATAGCTTATCACGCCGCAACGCTATCATTATTAAATTTCCTAGAGTAACAGTTCTGCATACAACCACTGTAACACTGCATGTATGCATACAGGGTAGAAAAGAGTCATAAACCAGCACCAAATACCTTCTACCACGCACAGTGATTGTGGTATATATGAAAATATCCTATTTTCGTCTAAAATGTTATATCTCACATCAAAACTAACAATTTTTGTCACGTGATCGTTTATTCTCCATTTGGTAGAAATATGTTGTGGCTTTTTCAGCTAAATCATCTTTTCGGTCGCGTTTCATGTGGCATCTTTGAAAATTTCGCTCTATTACCAAAAGTGCTTCGTATTAAGATATCACATGAGATTTTTCTACTAAAAAAACCACGATGTTATTCATTCTTTGTTAAATGATAGGCTAACGGTTCACTGCTATACTACAATCTACATAACTAGGCGATAAACGTCTGCACTGCTGAAAACAGTACTACAGTAATGCAAATACGCTTGAAAACAATGGGTTCATTCAAGTCCCCAAGCATGACGACACATGTGCCCCCCAGAGAAGCCCCTGGCAACATGCCTAACAAACGACGGTAAAGCCCAGTACATACACACTGGGTTTCGAAGGTGAGGTTCTTCATCGCGGAGTTGCATCTGGCTGCTTAATAGCTGAGCTCCTGATATCGTGCGTTGTGTCTGATCCACTGCGTGATAATATTTCTTGGTGATGGCTGTGATTTCCACATTTTGCTTTTATGTCTCCTCACTTATTGTAAAATTCGCAGTTACTATACCAGCAGGGGTTCGTGTCCTAAAAACGACATTTCACCGATTCTGAATCAGTGTCTCATAGTTTCAGATCCCTAGAGACGATAATTTCACACCTAACTCTCTTTTAGTCTTTACATATATGATAAGTATTTACGGAACTGGACATATAAAGCCGTATGTTGAAGGTTCGACGCTGTGAAGTCCACTACTGGCCATTAAAATTGCTACACCACGAATATGAAGTGTTACAGGCGCGAAATTTAACCGACAGGAATAAGATGCTGTGATATGCAAATGATTAGCTTTGCAGAGCATTCACACAAGGTTGGCGCCGGTGGCGACACCTACAACGTGCTGACATGAGGAAAGTTTCCAACCGATTTCTCATATACAAACAGCAGTTGACCTGCGTTGCCTGGTGAAACGTTGTTGTGATGCCTCGTGTAAGGAGGAGAAATGCCTACCATCACGTTTCCGCCTTTGATGAAGGTCGGATTGTAGCCTACCGCGATTGCGGTTTATCGTATCGCGACATTGCTGCTCGCGTTGGTCGAGATCCAATGACTGTTAGCAGAACATGGAATAGGTAGGGTTCAGGAGGGTAATACGGGTCGCCGTGCTAGATCCCAACGGCCTCGTATCACTAGCAGTCGAGATGGCAGGCATCTTATCCACATGGCCGTAACGGATCGTGCGCCACGTCTCGTTCCCTCAGTCAACAGATGGGGACGTTTGCAAGACAACAACCATCTGCACGAACAGTTCGACGACGTTTGCAGCAGCATGGACTATCAGCTCGGAGAGCATGGCTGCGGTTACCCTTGACGCTGCATCACAGACAGGAGCGCCTGCGATGGTGTACTCAACGACGAACCTGGGTGCACGAATGGCAAAACGCCATTTTTTCGGATGAATCCAGGTTCTGTTTACAGCATCATGATGGTCGCATCCGTGTTTGGTGACATCGCGGCGAACGCACATTGGAAGCGTGTATTCGTCATCGCCATACTGGCGTATCATCCGGCGTGCTGGTATGGGGTGCCATTGGTTACACGTCTACATCTACATCTACATTTATACTCCGCAAGCCACCCAACGGTGTGTGGCGGAGGGCACTTTACGTGCCACTGTCACTACCTCCCTTTCCTGTTCCAGTCGCGTATGGTTCGCGGGAAGAACGACTGTCTGAAAGCCTCCGTGCGCGCTCTAATCTCTCTAATTTTACATTCGTGATCCCCTCGGGAGGTATAAGTAGGGGGAAGCAATATATTCGATACCTCATCCAGAAACGCACCCTCTCGAAATCTGGACAGCATGCTACACCGCGATGCAGAGCACCTCTCTTGCAGAGTCTGCCACTTGAGTTTATTAAACATCTCCGTAACGCTATCACGGTTACCAAATAACCCTGTGACGAAACGCGCCGCTCTTCTTTGGATCTTCTCTATCTCCTCCGTCAAACCGATCGGGTACGGATCCCACACTGATGAGCAATACTCAAGTATTGGTCGAACGAGTGTTTTGTAAGCCACCTCCTTTGTTGATGGACTACATTTTCTAAGCACTCTCCCAATGAATCTCAACCTGGTACCCGCCTTACCAACAATTAATTTTATATGATCATTCCACTTCAAATCGTTCCGCACGCATACTCCCAGATATTTTACAGAAGTAACTGCTACCAGTGTTTGTTCCGCTATCATATAATCATACAATAAAGGATACTTCTTTCTATGTATTCGCAATACATTACATTTGTCTATGTTAAGGGTCAGTTGCCACTCCCTGCACCAAGTGCCTATCCGCTGCAGATCTTCCAGCATTTCGCTACAATTTTCTAATGCTGCAACTTCTCTGTATACTACAGCATCATCCGCGAAAAGCCGCATGGAACATTCGACACTATCTACTAGGTCATTTATATATATTGTGAAAGGCAATGGTCCCATAACACTCCCCTGTGGCACGCCAGAGGTTACTTTAACGTCTGTAGACGTCTCTCCGTTGATAACAACATGCTGTGTTCTGTTTGCTAAAAACTCTTCAACCCAGCCACACAGCTGGTCTGATATTCCGTAGGCTCTTACTTTGTTTATCAAGCGACAGTGCGGAACTGTATCGAACGCCTTCCGGAAGTCAAGAAAAATAGCATCTACCTGGGAGCCTGTATCTAATATTTTCTGGGTCTCATGAACAAATAAAGCGAGTTTGGTCTCACACGATCGCTGTTACCGGAATCCATGTTGATTCCTACATAGTAGATTCTGGGTTTCCGAAAACGACATGATACTCGAGCAAAAAACATGTTCTAAAATTCTACAACAGATCGACGTCAGAGATATTGGTCTATAGTTTTGCGCATCTGCTCGACGACCCTTCTTGAAGACTGCTACTACCTGTGCTCTTTTCCAATCATTTGGAACCCTCCGTTCCTCTAGAGACTTGCGGTACACGGCTGTTAGAAGGGGGGCAAGTTCTTTCGCGTACTCTGTGTAGAATCGAATTGGTATCCCGTCAGGTCCAGTGGACTTTCCTCTATTGAGTGATTCCAGTTGCTTTTCTATTCCTTGGACACTTATTTCGATGTCAGTCATTTTTTCGTTTGTGCGAGGATTTAGAAAAGGAACTGCAGTGCGGTCTTCCTCTGTGAAACAGCTTTTGAAAAAGGTGTTTAGTATTTCAGCTTTACGCGTGTCATCCTCTGTTTCAATGCCATCATCATCCCGTAGTGTCTGGATATGCTGTTTCGAGCCACTTACTGATTTAACGTAAGACCAAAACCTCTTGTTCGCAATGACGGCACTTTGAACAGTGGACGTTACATTTCAGATGTGTTACGACCCGTGGCTCTATCCTTCATTCTATCCCTGTGAAACCGTACATTTCAGCAGCATAATGCAGTATCGCAAGTTACAGGTCCTGTACGGGCCTTTCTGAATACAGAAAATGTTCGACTAGTACCCTGGCCAGCACATTCTCCAGATCTCTCACCAATTGAAAACGTCTGGGCAATGGTGGCTGAGCAACTGGCTCGTCACAATACGCCAGTCACTACTCTTGATGAACTGTGGTATCGTGTTGAAGCAGCATGGGCAGCTGTACCTGTACACGCCATCCAAACTCTGTTTGACTCAATGCCCAGGCGTATCAAGGCCGTTATTAAGACCAGAGGTGGTTGTTCTGGGTACTGATTTCTCAGGATCTACTCACCCAAATTGCGTGAAAATGTAATCACATGTCCGTTCTAGTATAATATATTTATCCAATGAATACCCGTTTATCATCTGCATTTCTTCTTGGTGTAGCAATTTTAATGGCCAGTAGTGTAGTATTTATGTACAATATAATGTGTCATGATGATATTAAGATGAAACACATTATTTCACTTACATTTAGATAGCTATTAGTATTCGAGTGTACTAACAACCAGTTTGCAACTGCCTCATTGCACTCATGCCTCACTTCTTGACACCACATCAGTGTCCAAAAACTACTCATGTAAAAGTGAAAACTGCTCATGATGGTAAAATTTGTTTTTCGTAGGTGCGGGCAACGGAGTGTAATCGAAAAACAGTAACAGATATATCAATATGTAGATTTCTTTTTTTTTCATATGCCGAGTGCTGTATTTGAAAGTGATGCAGGCTATAGTATCTAACGGCGACACTACTAATCAACGCCAAAATACAATTCCATACCAAAATTTGATGCATGTAAGATGCCTTTATAACCGACCGTCCCCAGTAAAAACCGATTAATTTTTCTGCTCGATTGATTTTGTATTTACAAGATAGTTTTTGGTTTTATATGTGCGATGTACACGGTTTCGTTGAAATTGTTATACAACATTAGAGTGAATAAGTTTGAGGGAAGTCATCTGGTAGAGAAGATCCAAAGGTTGTACAAAAATTGCGAAATCACTGCGAGAAACGCATTTTTGTACAGCAATGCAGATGCTAGCGAAGCCTGCAGCGGTGCTATTGTATTTAACCAGAAACAGCACCTATACAATGTTCTTAGTTCGCTGCAAGTGTCAATCGTGGTAAGAATAGTGTTCTGTGTAGGTGTGAGTGCATTATGTCGGAAATATGCGGACTCGAACGTGGACAAATTTTTGGTGTTTGTATAGTGAGTGATTCCGTAACCAAATTAACCGAAGTGTTTTGTGTGTCAGGTGGCTTCATGTCGGAGACTTAAACAGCATACACGGAAAGCGGAAAAACAGTATTCGCTAAATCACAACGTGGGCGATAGAAGGTGTCAAGTGATCGTGACGGACTGTCGTTGAAGAAGGTTGTAACGAAAAATAGAGGACGACAACTGCAAACGTAACTGCAGAACGGATTGTCACACACACGAACCCTGTCACCGTCGAAACAACACGAAGGATGTTCCATAAACAGGTAACTTCAGGGCGAGATGCAATTCCAAAACCACTCATCAGTTAGGCAAATGTCCTTAACAAGAAAACGCGGTGCCGAAGCCATGAAACCTAGAATATGGAGCAATGGAAGAAAGTAATTTGACCGGATGAGTCGTCTTTCACACTGTTTCCAACTTCTGTCTGAGTTTACATCTCAAGTGTGAAGCATACGAAGGTTCGGTGATAGTTTGGGCAGCCATATCGTTGTATTCGTGAGCCCCATGGTTACTCTGCAATGCCTCCTCACTGCCAACGATTATATGACCATTTTCACTGATCAGGTCTATTCGTTGCTACAATGGTTGTTCCTCACTGATAATGCTGAGTTCCAAGGCGACTCGGTTCCTGTTCATCCATCTCCAGTCGTCCAGGACTGGATTTGCGAGTACAAGTATGGGTTTTTACATCTCCGCTGACCTCCACAGTCACCAGACCTTGGTGTTATTGAACCTATGTGATCAACACTGGACAAAATTCCTCGTGACCGCTATCCCTCTCCATTACGTTACCTGAACTTGCCACTGTTTTGCAGAAATAGTGATACAAGCCTCCTTCAGAACCTGTAATTATCAATTCTGGAACGACTAGAAGCTACTTTGAGAGCCAATGGATTTCCTACACCGTTTAAGGTGTCGTAATGTGTTGTGTTTTTGGGGTTTCCTTACTCCCCCCCCCCTCCAGTATGATCACGAAGAATGGGACTGTGCTACGAGAACACCGAGAATGTACACACACCAAAAAAGTTTTTGATTATCTCAGTTCCGAGAGTTCCGGAACCTGTACAGAAAACTGGAATAGAGGTAAACAGAAAAATCATTTCCACCCTTTTTATTGCTCATGAAAACCATACATTGCATATTGTACCGCCGGCCGCGGTGGCCGAGCGGTTCTAGGCGTTTCAGTCCGGAACAGCGCGACTGCTATGGTCGCAGGTTCGAATCCTGCCTCGGGCATGGATGTGTGTGATGTCCTTGTGTTAGTCAGGTTTAAGTAGTTCTAAGTTCTAGGGGACTGATGACCTCAGATGTTAAATCCCATAGTGCTCAGAGACATTTGAACCATGTTGTACCACCATACAGCGACACCTTCAGAGGTGGTGGTAAAGATTGCTGTACACACCGGTACCTCTAATAGCCAGTAGCACATCCTCTTGCATTGATGCATGCCTGTATTCGTCGTGACATATTAATCACAAGTTCATCAAGACACTGTTGGTCCAGATTGTCCCACTCCTCAACAGTGATTCGGCGTGGATCCCTTAGAGTGGTTGGTGGGTCACATCGTCCATAAACAGCCCTTTTCAATCTATCCCAGATATGTCGATAGGGTTCATGTCTGGAGAATATGCTGGCCACTCTAGTCGAGCGATGTCGTTATCCTGAAGGAAGCCATTCACAAGATGTGCACAATGGGGGTGCGAATTGTCGTCCATGAAGACGAATGCCTCGCCAATATACTGCCAATATGATAGCAGTATTGGTCAGAGGCTGACACGTATCTACAGCCGTTATGGCGCCTTCTATGCCCACCAGCGGCGTACATCGGCCCCACATAATACCAACCCAAAACAGCAGGGAACCTCCAACTTGCTGCACTCGCTAGACAGTGTGTCTAATGCGTTCAGCCTGACCGGGTTGCCTCCAAACACAACTCCGACGATTGTTTGGTTGAAGGCATATGCGACACTCATTGGTGAAGAGAACGTGATGCCACTCCTGAGGGGTCCATTCTGCATGTTGTTGGGCTCATCTGTACAGCGCTACATGGTGTCGTGGTTGCAAAGATGGACCTCATCATGGACGTCAGGACTGAAGTTGCGCATCATGCAGCCTATTGCGCACAGTTTGAGTCGTAACACGACGTCCTGTGGCTGCACGAAAAGCATTATTCAACATGATGGAGTTGCTGTTAGGGTTCCTCCGACCCATAATACGTAGGTAGCGGTCATCCACTGTAGTAGTAGCCGTTGTGCGGCCTGAGCGAGGCATGTCATCGACAGTTCCTGTCTCTCTGTATCTCCTCCATGTCCGAACGATATCACTTTGGTTCATTCCGAGACGCCTGGACAGTTCTCTTGTTGAGAGCCCTTCCTGGCACAAAGTAACAATGCGGACGCGATCGAACCTTGGTATTTACCATTTAGGCATGGTTGAACTACAGACAATACTAGCCGTGTACCTCCTTCATAGCGGAATGACTGGAACCGATCGGCAGTCGAACCCTCTCCGTCTAATAGATGCTGCTCATGCATCGTTGTTTACATGTTTGGGCGGGTTTAGTGCATCTCTGAACAGCCAAAGTGACTGTGTCTGTGATACAATACCCACAGTCAACATCTGTCTTCAGGAGTTCTGGGAACTGTGATGATGCAAGAGGTTTTTTTTTTTTTATATGTGAATTTCTGTGTCTGTGATTTGATTTGTATAAGGTGACAGTCACACAGGCTGATCATGCAACGATAGATTATACGAATTCGGCACTGTGACCCATTACGCTCTGACGAGATGCTGGTGTTGGACAGAGAGGAGTTTAAAAAATGTATTACCTCTAAGCATACGGTATCTATTGCGATTTGATGTCAGAGTTCGAAAAAATGCGTCACAGTTCTAATTACACTTCGAAATTGTCATGAAAAACCAGCACTCGTAATAAACGGGTCATAATGCAGCACATTTACTGGGGGAAAATCGTCGTCCTAAAAGACTGCAGAGTGCGGAGCGGGTGGTAGTAGAACGTGCGTTCTCCTTGACAGGCGTCCACAAACTGCCGAAAATCGAGGACCCCTTCCTCCCTCACTCCATCCTCCTACGGGGGGGGGGGGGGGGGGACCCATGCTCCTTCAGACGGCCAGTTGCTCCGCCGACCACCTTGCAGCGTGGGTAGGCTGCTGTCTGCCCTTTGCTGCCACCCTCCACGGTCCCTCGCCACACTCAGCTTTCCACCATCTGGCTGCCGCCTTAAGGCGGCGGTCCTAGACAACACAAAAGGGAAATTAAGTAGCATAACCCCGCCCATCCTGAGAACGGTCCAATTAGTCCGCAAAACCCGTCTTTCCACCATCTATCCGCCACCTTAAGGCGACGCTCCTACGCCAGTAGCGTTTTTAGTCAACTAAGCAATAGGAGACAAAAGGATGACCGCCTCAAGTGCAACTTCTTTATCTAAAATATAGTGACGGAGCCTCCACGCGCCGGCACCAGGGCAGAGAGCGGCTGCCTTCGCCGTCCACCACAGCAGATACGCACCTCTACCCCTCGCCCGCAGCAGTCCACCTTTCGGCGATAGAGAACAATTGTATTTGATATCAACGCATCTATAGTCAAGCATCTATTAAAAAAAAGCAAAACACTTTTGTGACCATAATAAATATCCTCTATCGCGCGACTGCTACGGTCGCAGGTTCGAATCCTGCCTCGGGCATGGATGTGTGTGATGTCCTTAGGTTAGTTAGGTTTAAGTAGTTCTCAGTTCTAGGCGACTAATGACCTCAGATATTAAGTCCCATTGTGCTCAGAGCCATTTCAAGCACTTTTTTCCTATTTTCGGGAAAATAGGTAAAGCTCATTTTCCTTTAGTTTTATGAGCAAAATCGGTATAGTTTTTACGTTCGACTGCAGTCGCATCTCATTATTTTGCGACTTCAAGCTAAGTGTACCACCACCGATTACAAATGATCAGCAGAGACATGCCCACCCTGCGTAAAATTAGGAAAAAACTTCGACTATTTTGATGCGAGAACTACCGATCACCACAAAATGTCCTCGTTATTTCCAAACCGTCATCAGAGTAAAGAAAAAGCGATAATTTAAAACTCCAAAGAAAAAAATCCATATTAAGCAATTTCTTCCAGATTGCTAAATCTGAGAGAGTCTCTCACATTCAGTGTTTGCAAATAAACTCTCATCCACGTCTGTATTACAAACATTTCAGATAATCTTTCACGCCACTGGCACACATGTTGGAAAAAAACACATTCATTTAACGTTTGACAACAAGAATCTATAATTCAAGAATACGTAGCTGTTTTGTACAATAAGACAGGTAACCTTTTACCAATGTGATGCTATACAATATTAGCGTTTACGAAACATATTGTGAGATCCTATCTCGCCCTGTGTATGTGGGAGATTGAAATTTCGTTAAAAGATATCGCCCCAACGAAAAAATAGGTAATGCTTGCCAAGAATCATTCCGTGGTGGCCTAGCCATCTCTTCCACCCGCCAGGCGGCACGTCATGTATATCAAATTGATGGGCTAGTTGATAAAATTGATCATGAGAGTCCCGTTATATGGCGAGTAACTTTATTTTTTCAGCAGTCGGATTACACTCGATAAGTACGACAACTGGGACTCCATGGAGGGGACACAATGTTCTTTTCGGGGAACACTATTGAGAAATGACAGCTGAAACTGACTACAGATGGATTCTACAATGCACAACATACATTTTGCGTAAGGAACGCGCTATTAAAAAACACGATCATAACGCCTATGTTACCATTATCCTGCATAAAAAACGGTCTTGAGTCTGCAGGCACACACGGTCGCTGATAGTGTTACGCTGTCAGGCAGAAATGCTATCCGAAATGCTGTCCGCAATTTGGAATCAAGTCTATCCATTCAACCGCACATTTGCGTTCGATCCTGTAGAGACGTTTTTTAATGATTACTGCCACTGGTGGATCATATTCGTGCCACGAGTAACCTTTCTTTTTTCGAACCTATCCCATACACCAAGAACTCCAGCGCCGTTTTTAGACAGTCTACATCTACATCAACATCCATACTCCCCAAGCCATTTGACTGTGTGTGGCGGAGGGTACCTTGAGTATCTCTATCGGTTCTCCCATCTATTCCAGTCTCATATTGCTCGTGGAAAGAAAGATTGTCGGTATGGATCAGTGTGGGCTCTAATCCCTCTGATTTTATCCTCACGGCCGCTTTGCGAGATATACATAGGAGGGAGCAATATACTGCTTGACTCCTCGGTAAAGCTATGTTCTTGAAACTTTAACAAAAGCCCGTAACGAGCTACTGAGCGTCTCTCCTGCAGAGTCTTCCACTGGAGTTTATCTATCACCTCTGTAACGCTTTTGCGATTGCTAAATGATCCTGCAACGAAGCGCGCTGCTCTCCGTTGGATCTTCTCTATCTCTTCTATCAACCCTATCTGGTGCAGATCCCACACTGGTGAGCAATATTCAAGCAGTGGGCGAACAAGTGTACTGTAACCTACTTCCACTGTTTTCTGACCGCAGTTCCGTCTACCTCTTGTAACTGCTCCTAAGTCTCTGCCCCGCCGCCGGCCGGAGTGGCCGTGCGGTTCTAGGCGCTACAGTCTGGAGCCGAGTGACCGCTACGGTCGCAGGTTCGAATCCTGCCTCGGGCATGGATGTGTGTGATGTCCTTAGGTTAGTTAGGTTTAAGTAGTTCTAAGTTCTAGGCGACTGATGACAGAAGTTAAGTCGCATAGTGCTCAGAGCCATTTGAGCCATCTCTGCCCCGCCCTCCCTGCAGCTTAGTTCATGTGATCGTCCCAATTTAAGTCTGACCTGTACGAAATTCGGAGAGTGCCTTGTCTAAGACCTTCTGCATCTTGTTGGGAAACAGGACGAACTGAATCAATGCGACAGGAGGGCGTGGAAATGGAAACATGGTATCATAGCCCATTCAATCGTGTACAGTGTGTAAGGCCAGGGCCAAATTAAGCTTTCCCACACGAGGTAGTAGAAGAGATAGTACGAGCAGGTACGGTGGTGTTTCTTGAAGGGAAAATTAGGAAGACTACACATCATACATGGAGGATGGACACAGATTTTGCAACACTTCTCCAAACTACATACAGGTAGTCCGAAGGACATATGTGTCTCTCTATCGCCCAAACATATGTGACGATCCCATTAAATATACAGGTATTGTTTCATTGGAGCAGTTGGTTTGTGATCGAAGTCGCTTCCACAGACCGGTGTAAAGTTTTATCACCTGTACTGTAGAAAGACCGTATCCAACAGGCTATCAATCGCATGAGAGGATTCCATTATTGCTCCTTCACAAGCAGTTTGATATATTATTCTTTCTGTTGTAACACAGTCAATCAGTGTACACTGCCATACTCTTTGTTTTTTCTACCATGACTTAGAGACTCGTGTCAGCTGCTGCTAAACCAACATCAACACGTTTCGATCTTCTGGCTATAACAGAAAGCTGAACATCGCATGGCATAAACTATACAGCTACCACACCACAGGCTCGTAGAAATAAAACACAGAAGCAATGTTTCTCATTCGCAAAAATGTGGAAGACATCGTGGTATTGTAGAGCGCTTCCAACAACAACTATTAGAAGCTGTTTACCTCTACAGTTAATCTCATCTTCCCATCGAAAGCTGTTTACCTCTACAGTTAATCTCATCTTCCCATCGAAAGGGTAGTGGGTGTCTCTGTGCTCCGTTTCGAAAAGCATTGTTCCTTCATTTTGCAATAATGTACATGTTTACTGTTCTGGTGTTGACCATCGCTGGAAGCTGCTGTTCACAACACACGTCAGGTAGCGCAAATAAAGAGAGGTACTGTTATCTTATTGAGGAAATAAACAAAAAAACATGTGTAAGGTATCGCAGAATATGGAAATAGGACGAGTCTGTAGCAACGAGGAACACTTTCAAAGATTTGTATTTAGGTGATGATCTATACATTTAATACCGTGTTCCACAGTGACAAGTAACAGATATCCAGTGTTTCGTCAAGGTTCCCTCAATTTCAACGAAGTGGTGTCAATCAATCATTACGCGGTAATCAACATCGTACCCAGTGGAAGGTCGTGATTGGAAAGACTCCATTGATATGGAGCGATGTCTCTGCTGGTCATTTGTGATCGGTGGCGGTACACTTCGCTGGACGTCACAAAATAATGATATGCCACTGCAATCGAACGTAAAAACTATATCAATTTTGGTGATAAAACTAAAAGAAAATGTACTTTACCTATTTTCGTAGAAAGAGGACATTTATTATGGTCCCAAATTTGTTTTGGTTTTTGTAATAGATGCTTGATTATAGATGCATTGATATCAAATACAATTGTACTCTATCGCAGAACGGCGGGCTGCTGCAGGTGATGGGGAGAGGGGCGTGTCTGCTGTGGTGGTTGCTGAACAAAATCGCTCTCTGTCCGGTGGTGGAGGGGTGGGGGGGGGGTGGGGGGGGGGGGTGCGGCGTGTGGTTGCTCTGTCACTGTATTTTAGACAAACAAGTTGCACTTGACACGGTCGTTCTTTTATCTCTTATTGTTTAGTTGACTAAACACGCTACTGGCACAGGAGCGTCGCTTTAAGGCAGCGGGCAGATGGTGGAAAGCCGAGTTTTGTGGGCCAACTTGACTGTTCTCCGAATGGGTGGGGTTATGCTACTTAATTTCCCTTTTGTGTTGTCTAGGACCGCCGCCTTAAGGCGGCAGCCGGATGGTGGAAAGCTGAGTGTGGCGAGCGACTGCGGAGGGTGGCAGCAAAGGGCAGACAGCAGCCTGCCCACGCTGCAAGGTGGTCGGCGGAGCAGCTGGCCGTTTGAAGGAGCATGTGCCTCCTCCCTCCCCCCGTAGGTGGATGGAGAGAGAGAGGAAGGGGTCCTCGATTTTCGGCAGTTTGTGGACGCCTGTCAAGGAGAACGCATATTCAACTACAACCCTCTCTGCACTCTGCGTCTTTTAGGACGACGATTATCCCCCAGTATATGTGCTGCATTATGACCCGTTCATTACGAGTGCTGGTTTTTTCATGACAATTTCGAAGTTTAAGTAGACTTGTGACGCATTTTTTCCATCAGTTGTGGAAGTGTATATGGCTTCGATTACCTGGGCTGGAGGATGGCTTTTGAAAAGGCATCTGTAGCGAACTCTGATGTCAAGCAGTGATAGATACTGTATGCTCGCTTCTTAAACTCCTCTGTCCAATACCAGCATCCTGTCTTTTGAACGTATTTCCCACCAAAAGAAATAAAGACAGTACCTTACACACCAGCCTTTTTCTCGCCACCTTGTACATGTAGGGTAGAGTTTGAGTGTGTCCATCACTAGTTTCACATGTCCACCCCGTTCTCCACAGTTGTCATATCACCGTAGCACTGTAGCAAAGTGACTGATAGCTAGTTGTTTACACAACGAAACAATCAATCAGGATACCAGTTCTGTCGCAACTTCTCTCTTGTGCACAGTTGTCATATAGCTGTGGCTCCATACCTGATGGTTACTGGTCAGCAACGGACAGCAACTGATGTCTTTAACATGATGGTGGTGACTTGTTCTTATATGCTTTGTTTGGATATGCGGTATGTTTATTTTTCGTAATGTTTGAAGGCAGCTGTGAAATTTCACGATATTGTGATAAAACCTTTACTATCCTGTGAAGCAAACACAATACCGCCCTTTGACGGGGAACGTTTCAGTACTCAGTGTAGAATCTCACAGCTGATGTTGCAGGAGCCATATTGCCATTGTGCGAAAAAGTGAACCATCAACATTATAACCTTCAATGCTCAAATTTCGATCGCATGTTCACTTAAATCTTCCAGGATGACAGGCCATGCTGGATATGTCAGCCTGGAAGTTTTAAGTGAAGTTAATATCGGCCGTGAAAGTGTACAAAGTCTGTCGATGACTTCGTCTTTCTGATCCAGGCACAGATGCGCAGCCAATATTAAGCAAACCAATGAATTTTGAAACATGGGTGGAATGCATAGAAACGCTATACAAAGGAAAAAGTGGAACACAGTGTTAGAGAACGGGCATAGGAAGCAGATAAAGATGAGTTGATGGCTACAGTACTGCGGAAAAAATATGACGGGTCACTGAAAAGCTTACGAACTGAAGTCGAAATAAGGCAACTGGAGGAGATGACGTTTTCACAGAGCTATTCAGACCTTTACCGGAATTTTCCACCGTAAATCTAATCCACCCGGTTTGCAAGACACATAAGCGGGACGAAATACTCTCAGACTGAAGAAACGTTTCACAAATGCAAGTAAAATTCCAGAGGCAGCAGGTCCTGACCGTTGTGAATATTATCGAGCAAGTACTTTAATAAGACATGGATGAAAAATACTAAATCATTTACAGAAGAATAGAAAGACTGGTAGAAACCAACCTCTTGGAAGATCAGATTTAGTTTCTCAGGAACATAAGAATACAGGAGAAAATACTGACTCTTATCGGTATGCTTGGGACAGCTTGCGTACCTAATATGCTCCAAAGCGCCGTTCATGAAAATGGGATTCTTCGGTACTCTTACCTCGGGTTCTGTTGCTGATAAAAAGGTATGATCAAGTGCTTTTGGATAGCCCTTGGGCCCAAGTGTCACTATCCTACAGTATAGGGTCAAAGTATATTGCACTCTTTTCCCTGTTTAGGTAAATGGAGCAAATAGGTTGGTTCTTTTGGCATTTGATGTAGTGTAAGGAGGATTCGATGGTTCTTATGGGGGCACCATCAGTTCATGTAGTAGTAGTAGTAGAGGGGTTTGTGGGCGCACGACAGCAAGGTCTTCAGCGCCCGTTCAGTAAAATAGGGAGACGGGTGTCAAGAAAAATCCCAGAACAGGAATATGGGCAGAACACCACAGAACGTTTCTTTTACTATATTTTTTCAGTCATCAGTGGACTAAAACTCAGCCGAGGCTTGCAAGATGGCTGTACGCGGCAAATATCTGAAATTCTAACGATATATTCCTATAATCCCGATCTCAGACGAACTTGAAAGTTTTCTGGATATCGTTATTCATCTACAATTTAAAGAGCTTCAAAGTTACCCTACTTTTACACGTAAAATCCGGTATGAAGCAAAATCTAAATAATAAATAATAGCAGCAAATTGCTCAAATTTTAACGGTATCCACTACAGACGTTTCTCTAGAAGAGCCTTCTTTCCGTTATGGGACAACTAAAGCTTGTGTTTCGGGCACCAAAACCCCTGCCGCGGGTTCCGAGACGGATAAACACAGCAAGTGGCTGTAATTTTTACTATGTATTGCTAAGATACCAAGAACGAGAAACCTTGACAGTTTTCTTCGTATCTTTATCCATTTTCGAGAT
The DNA here is from genome assembly GCF_021461385.2 of Schistocerca piceifrons. Classification (NCBI taxonomy): domain Eukaryota; kingdom Metazoa; phylum Arthropoda; class Insecta; order Orthoptera; family Acrididae; genus Schistocerca; species Schistocerca piceifrons. Next base: position 546,237,020 of record NC_060141.1, on the reverse strand, counting down.
GCAGAGGTTCAAAGTTACCCTACTTGTACATCTAAAATCCGGTGTGAGGCAAAGGAGTAGTACATGAAATAATGTATCACGGAGAAATATGCAGTAAAGTGTCTCCATTATTCTCTGGGAACTCCATAATGTAGTACTCAATCACAATCAAAAAATTTTTGCCGCAAAAAATCATCTCTGAGGTATAAAATTAGTTCTGCATTATTTCAATTTGACATAAGGAAAGCGTCTAAATTTTACTGATTAGAACGTTTCTTTTCATATGAGCTACATAGCCACCTGCAGCAGTGAATAGAAGAGAACCAACGGAAAAATGCTCCTATCGGAGCGCAAAAAATGCGAATGTTGCGAATGTGTTTATGTTTATTTAAAAAATTCTGACTGAAATGTGGGTGCAAGCCACCTCATTCTGTCGTCCTCAGCACCTCTACAAACTTCCTAAGAAGTTTGGCCTGCGAATACTTTCAAGATTCTTTATGCTGAGAAGGAAGAAGAGAATATCAGTGGCAAAGAGACGGAAAAGTAATGAATACTGGAAGACAGTAGACTGGTTGTGTTGTAGAAGGGGCGTACGAGATAAAGGCAGTGTGAGAGAAGGAGAGGGACACAGTGGTACTAGAACATAGTTGTAACAGTGACAGATCAGTGCTAGGAAAACAGTGAAGGAAATACTGCTGAGGGACGGTGGAAGGGCGTGGAATAAAGAGAAAGAGGAAGTGGAAGTGTGTGAAAGCCAGTGATACTGAGAGACAGAGAATATGACAATGATAAGGAGGAAGAGAGAGATAGTGACAGTGAGTAGAGACAGCAGCTGTAGGAAGGAAGGAGTGAAATATTTGAAGTAAGAAAGACGAAGAGGGAGAGAGCGACAGTGAGAGGAGACTGTAGTAGCAGGACAGAACCAAGGGGACAATGACAGAGAGATACAAGGAGATAATGACAGTGAGATGAGCTGAATGAGTCAGTGAGAAAGGGGAGCTGGGAGTGGATGGGTATGAGCGACTTACAGCCGTGGACTAATGGGTGTTAGTTACAGTTAGGGGAAATTGAGGGAGTTCGAGGGGAGTTGCATGTTAAAAAATGCGCGAATATGTTCGCATGCCCAAAATTTGTAGGAAAATTTTTGAAGATGCTGAGGAAGGTAGAATGGAGCAACTAGCACCCTACCTTTCAGTCACAATCTTTTAAATGAATTGGAACATTTTTGCTTTTCTTGTGCTCCGACAGGAGAACTTTTCCGCTGGTCTTGGAATACACATTGAAAAATGACAAACCTAAATTTACAGCATATGTAGATTTAGAAAAATCTCTTGACAAGTTTAACTGGAGTACACGCTTTCAGATTCTGAAGATAAAATGGATAAAATGTAGTGAAATGTTGTCTACATGTTCTACTGAATCCATAATGTAGTCACAAGAGTTCAGGAGCATGAAAGGGAGACAGTGATTGACAAATTTCGAAAAGAAATTAATGTTCAAGGGAACAAATAAATTTTTTTAGGTTAACTGACGATTTATAACTCTGTTAGAGATGGCAAAGGATTTAGATATATTGAACGAAATAGACAGTGTCTTAAAAGTAGATTGTAAGATGCTGAGGCTACTACTACATTCGGTAATGAGACGTTACAAATAGTAAATAAAATTTTGCGATATACTTGGCAAAACAAATGACAACGTTTAAAACCAGAGGATGTTTTGTTGTTGTGGTCTTCAGTCCTGAGACTGGTTTGATGCAGCTCTCCATGCTACTCTATCCTGTGCAAGCTTTTTCATCTCCCAGTACCTACTGCAACCTACATCCTTCTGAATCTGCTTAGTGTATTCATCTCTTGGTCTCCCTCTACGATTTTTACCCTCCACGCTGCCCTCCAATACTAAATTGGTGATCCCTTGATGCCTCAGAACATGTCCTACCAACCGATCCCTTCTTCTGGTCAAGTTGTGCCACAAACTTCTCTTCTCCCCAATCCTATTCAATACTTCCTCATTAGTTATGTGATCTACCCATCTAATCTTTAGCATTCTTCTGTAGCACCACATTTCGAAAGCTTCTATTCTCTTCTTGTCCAAACTATTTATCGTCCATGTTTCACTTCCATACATGGCTACACTCCATACGAATACTTTCAGAAATGACTTCCTGACACTTAAATCAATACTGGATGTTAACAAATTTCTCTTCTTCAGAAACGCTTTCCTTGCCATTGCCAGCCTACATTTTATATCCTCTCTACTTCGACCATCATCAGTTATTTTGCTCCCCAAATAGCAAAACTCCTTTACTACTTTAAGTGCCTCATTTCCTAATCTAATTCCCTCAGCATCACCCGACTTAATTAGACTACATTCCATTATCCTTGTTTTGCTTTTGTTGATGTTCATCTTATATCCTCCTTTCAAGACACTGTCCATTCCATTCAACTGCTCTTCCAAGTCCTTGGCTGTCTCTGACAGAATTACAATGTCATCGGCGAACCTCAAAGTTTTTATTTCTTCTCCATGAATTTTAATACCTACTCCGAATTTTTCTTTTGTTTCCTTTACCGCTTGCTCAATATACAGATTGAACAACATTGGGGAGAGGCTACAACCCTGTCTTACTCCCTTCCCAACCACTGCTTCCCTTTCATGTCCCTCGACTCTTATAACTGCCATCTGGTTTCTGTACAAATTGTAAATAGCCTTTCGCTCCCTGTATTTTACCCCTGCCACCTTTAGAATTTGAAAGAGAGTATTCCAGTCAACATTGTCAAAAGCTTTCTCTAAGTCTACAAATGCTAGAAACGTAGGTTTGCCTTTCCTTAATCTTTCTTCTAAGATAAGTCGTAAGGTCAGTATTGCCTCACGTGTTCCAGTGTTTCTACGGAATCCAAACTGATCTTCCCCGAGGTTGGCTTCTACTAGTTTTTCCATTCGTCTGTAAAGAATTCGTGTTAGTATTTTGCAGCTGTGACTTATTAAGCTGATAGTTCGATAATTTTCACATCTGTCAACACCTGCTTTCTTTGGGATTGGAATTATTATATTCTTCTTGAAGTCTGAGGGTATTTCGCCTGTTTCATACATCTTGCTCACCAGATGGTAGAGTTTTGTCAGGACTGGCTCTCCCACGGCCGTCAGTAGTTCCAATGGAATATTGTCTACTCCGGGGGCCTTGTTTCGACTCAGGTCTTTCAGTGCTCTGTCAAACTCTTCACGCAGTATCATATCTCCCATTTCATCTTCGTCTACATCCTCTTCCATTTCCATAATATTGTCCTCAAGTACATCGCCCTTGTATAGACCCTCTATATACTCCTTCCACCTTTCTGCTTTCCCTTCTTTGCTTAGAACTGGGTTTCCATCTGTGCTCTTTATATTCATACAAGTCGTTCTCTTATCTCCAAAGGTCTCTTTAATTTTCCTGTAGGCGGTATCTATCTTACCCCTAGTGAGATAGGCCTCTACATCCTTACATTTGTCCTCTAGCCATCCCTGCTTAGCCATTTTGCACTTCCTGTCGATCTCATTTTTGAGACGTTTGTATTCCTTTTTGCCTGTTTCACTTACCGCATTTTTATATTTTCTCCTTTCATCAATTAAATTCAATATTTCTTCTGTTACCCAAGGATTTCTACTAGCCCTCGTCTTTTTACCTACTTGATCCTCTGCTGCCTTCACTACTTCATCCCTCAAAGCTACCCATTCTTCTTCTACTGTATTTATTTCCCCCATTCCTGTCAATTGCTCCCTTACGCTCTCCCTGAATCTCTGTACAACCTCTGGTTCTTTTAGTTTATCCAGGTCCCATCTCCTTAAATTCCCACCTTTTTGCAGTTTCTTCAGTTTTAATCTACAGGTCATAACCAATAGATTGTGGTCAGAGTCCACATCTGCCCCTGGAAATGTCTTACAATTTAAAACCTGGTTCCTAAATCTCTGTCTTACCATTATATAATCTATCTGATACCTTTTAGTATCTCCAGGGTTCTTCCATGTATACAACAACCAGAGGATATAAAATATCCTTTGAATATTGAATATGCCAGTTTGTATTTTATAACCAGAGGATATAAAATACAAACTGGCATATTCAATAAAAGGGTTTCTAAAAGGGAGACAACTATAAAAAGAGATCGGGTGATACACCACATCCCGACACATCAATGAGTGGTAATTCTGGTATTTGATGGAAGTGTGAAGGTAGAATAAGGATTCACTACACTGAGCGGACACAAATGGACGTCAATTGCAGTACGTATGTAGAAATGAAGAGGCTTGTGCAGGATAGCACAATATGAAGAACTGTGTCAAAATAGCCTTCGGGCTGAAGACCCCAACAACTACAAGTCATACCCCATTCTGTACTATTGGTAAAAAGTGCGGAAAGTGTTGTTGTCTGGTTCTGGATTCGTTCTTCTACAGCGACCTATTTACTTAATTTACTTGGCAAGGTGGAGGTGACAAGAGGAAAAGGCTGAATAACCAACGAAAGAATAACGTTCTACGAGTCGCAGAGTGGAATGTCAGAAGTCTGAACATGGTAGGGAAGCTAGAAAATCTGAAAAGGGAAATTCAAAGGCTCAGTCTACGGGGTCAGGGAATTGAAATAGAAAGAAGACAAGGATTTCTGGTAAGATGAGTATAGGGTAAGCAACAGAAAAATTTATAATTGGAGTAGAATTCGTTATTAATAGGAAGGAAGGTCAAAGAGTGTGTTACTGTGAAAAGTGGAGTGATAGGGTTCTTCTCATCAGAATCGACAGTTCAGTTTTACATGCCAAAGTTGCAAGCTGAAGATGAAGAGATAGAGAAAGTATATGAGGATACTGAAGAGAGATGAAAATCTAATAGTTATGGGGGACTGGAATGCAGTTGTAGAGGAATGAATAGAAGAAATAGTTACGGAAGAATATGGGCTTGGTACTAGGAATGAGAGAGGAGAAAGATTAATTGAGTTCTGTAATAAATTTAGCTAGCAATAGCGAATACTCTGTTCAAGAATCACAAGAGGAGAAAGTATATTTGGAATAGGGTGCCAGATACGGGAATATTTCAGTTAGATTACATCATGGACAAACAGAGATTCCGAAAGCAGATACTGGAATATAAGGAGTACCCAGGGGCAGATACAAACTCAGATCACAGTTAAGTAGGGATGAAGAATAGACTGATGTCTGAGAGACTAGTCAGGAAGAATCAATGAGCAAATAAGGGGGATACGGAAGAACTAAGGAATAAAGAGATAATCTTGAAGTTCTCTGAGGCTATACATATAGCACAGTAGGCAGTTTGGTTGAAGAGGAAAGGACATCTCTAAAAAGGGCAATCACAGAAGTTGGAAAGGAAAACACAGGTACAAAGAAGGTAACTGCGAAGAAACCATGAGTAACAGAAGAAATACACTCCTGGAAATTGAAATAAGAACACCGTGAATTCATTGTCCCAGGAAGGGGAAACTTTATTGACACATTCCTGGGGTCAGATACATCACATGATCACACTGACAGAACCACAGGCACATAGACACAGGCAACAGAGCATGCACAATGTCGGCACTAGTACAGTGTATATCCACCTTTCGCAGCAATGCAGGCTGCTGTTCCCCCATGGAGACGATCGTAGAGATGCTGGATGTAGTCCTGTGGAACGGCTTACCATGCCATTTCCACCAGCGTTCGTGCTGGACGTGCAGACCGCGTGAGACGACGCTTCATCCAGTCCCAAACATGCTCAATGGGGGACAGATCCGGAGATCTTGCTGGCCAGGGTAGTTGACTTACACCTTCTAGAGCACGTTGGGTGGCACGGGATACATGCGGACGTGCATTGTCCTGTTGGAACAGCAAGTTCCCTTGCCGGTCTAGGAATGGTAGAACGATGGGTTCGATGACAGTTTGGATGTACCGTGCACTATTCAGTGTCCCCTCGACGATCACCAGTGGTGTACGGCCAGTGTAGGAGATCGCTCCCACACCATGACGCCGGGTGTTGGCCCTGTGTGCCTCGGTCGTATGCAGTCCTGATTGTGGCGCTCACCTGCACGGCGCCAAACACGCATACGACCATCATTGGCACCAAGGCAGAAGCGACTCTCATCGCTGAAGACGACACGTCTCCATTCGTCCCTCCATTCACGCCTGTCGCGACACCACTGGAGGTGGGCTGCACGATGTTGGGGCGTGAGCAGAAGACGGCCTAACGATGTGCGGGACCGTAGCCCAGCTTCATGGAGACGGTTGCGAATGGTCCTCGCCGATACCCCAGGAGCAACAGTGTCCCTAATTTGCTGGGAAGTGGCGGTGCGGTCCCCTACGGCACTGCGTAGGATCCTACGGTCTTGGCGTGCATCCGTGCGTCGCTGCGGTCCGGTCCCAGGTCGACGGGCACGTGCACCTTCCGCCGACCACTGGCGTCAACATCGATGTACTGTGGAGACCTCACGCCCCACGTGTTGAGCAATTCGGCGGTACGTCCACCCGGCCTCCCGCATGCCCACTATACGCCCTCGCTCAAAGTCCGTCAACTGCACATACGGTTCACGTCCACGCTGTCGCGGCATGCTACCAGTGTTAAAGACTGCGATGGAGCTCCGTATGCCACGGCAAACTGGCTGACACTGACGGCGGCGGTGCACAAATGCTGCGCAGCTAGCGCCATTCGACGGCCAACACCGCAGTTCCTGGTGTGTCCGCTGTGCCGTGCGTGTGATCATTGCTTGTACAGCCCTCTCGCAGTGTCCGGAGCAAGTATGGTGGGTCTGACACACCGGTGTCAATGTGTTCTTTTTTCCATTTCCAGGAGTGTACTTCAGTTAATCGATGAAAGAGGAAGTACAAAAATGTTCAGGAAAATTTAGAAATACAAGTCGCTGAGGAACGAAATAAGTAGGAAGGAAGCTAAGACGAAATGGCTTCATGAAAAATGTGAAGAGATCGAAAAAGAAGTAATTGGAGGAAGGAGTGACTCAGCATACAGAAAAGTCAAAACAACCTTTGGTGAAATTAAAGGCAAGGATGTTAAAATTAAGAGTGAATTTACTTTCATTAACTTTGGTTAGCTGGCCAGTGTGACTGAGCGGTTCTAGGCGCTTCAGTCTGGAACCGCGCGACCGCTACTGTCGCAGGTTCGAATCCTGCCTCGGACATGGATGTGCGTGATGTCCTTAGGTTAGTTAGGTTTAAGTAGGTCTAAGTTCAAGGGGACTGATGAGTTCAGATGTTAAGTTCCATAGTGCTCAGAGCCTTTTGAACCATTTAACTTTGGTTACTCCCCCTTCCACACAGTTCCTGAATGCACTGATACCTCTGTCCTGCCGCTCCCCCTTAAATTAAACACTCCCATTACAGCACACAACATCAAACTCATACTCCACTCCAAAAGTAACACCACCTCTGGTGACGAAAGTGTCACCTCCTGCCACCTCAAGGATTCTCCCCTCCTTCCTCACCATCCTTGCTACCTTGTGTAACACCATTCTCTCCAGTGGCTTCTACTCTGAGCTGTGGAAGACATTCCATGTCCTGCATTTCCCTAAGCCCAACAAACTCCCCTCTGACACCTCTTCCTATTGTCCCATCTGCGTCACAACTATGTTCAGTAAAGTTTTCAAGTTCATCCTTTCTTGACGTATTCATTACCACCTTAACCAGCACCACCTCCTTCCTCTTATCCAGCATGGCTTCTGGCGCTCCTTCTCAGCTCATGACCAGCTCCTTAACCTCACCTATCTTCTTTCCCTCCTCCTTTCGTTCCTATGACCATGTATGGCATCCTGGGCTCCTCTTAAAACTCCAGACCTATAGCCTTCCTGTCTGAGAGACTAGTCAGGAAGAATCAATGTGCAAATAAGGGGGATACGGAAGAACTAAGGAATAAAGAGATAATCTTGAAGTTCTCTTCCCCCCTATTACATGTGTTCCCCTTTTTATCACATATTATATATGTATCGTTTGATCTTTTTTAAGCCTTAAATGTCCCTTGGCTGAAGAATGGCGGATTGTGCCACTGCCAGCCCTCCCCTGCCCATATGTAGGGAATAAAATCTCATTGCTTCCTTTCACTCCTGTTATCCCTCTTATATAACTATCCACAATACCAAATCCCATACATCGTATCCTACCATTGGCATGCCCCAAGGCTCCATCCTTTCCCCTCTTCTCTATCTCCTACATACTGCAGATATGTTATGTTAAAGTGACAAAGTGACACGTTCCACATCATTACAAAATGTTGTATTCATGATCTATGGAACAAGGATTGATGTATGTATATTTGTTTGTATGTATGTATGTATGTATGCCCAAACCTCCCTCGCCTGTTCACCTCCTCCATTTTGATGACACCGCCTTCCTGACCCTCTATCCTACCCTTCAACAGTCCCAACCTACCCTTCAAACCCACATCAACCAGTCAATGCCTGGTGCAACCAGTGGCTCCTTCACATCAACCCTTCCAAGACCCAGGCAATCATCATAGGTTGTACCACCGCTTTCTTATGGCTCCACCAAATTTACCTTACCATTTATGGTCATCCTGTTCACCTCACTCCTACACTGAAACACTTTGGCCTACACCTGGGCTCCCCATGTCCTTACAGTCCAACATAAAGCCCACAGTAGGCTCCACCTCCTGAAACTCCTCTCTGGCTAGGTATGGGGACTGCATCCTTAGAGCATCCTTCACACCTACAAATCCGTGATCCATCCATCGTTTGTTATGCCAGCATTGCCTGGATTTCTGCCCCATCCAGATTCTATAAAGCTCTTAAAATCCTCCAAGTCCATCCATCTGCCTCACTTTCCATATCTGTCTCCCATCCTCCACATGGATCCTACATGACCTCATCCCCTTCCCACATCTTCTCCTTTTCCTCAAACATATCTGAAACCTGTACATCATCTGCAGACTCAGTCCCCCCTACCTCCTGGGGTCTCCTATCCTCTCTAGCCCCTACCCATTGCCGTGCCTTTACCATTGTGTCCCACCCTCTGTCCATCTCCACACCCTCCACCTCCTTTATCAACGTACCTTCCAGCACCTATCCCTCCCAGATGATGAGCTTCACCCTGATACCCTTCCTACCAACTGTAACGTCACCATTCCCCTTCCTCACGGCTCCCTCTCCCCTTCTTTACCCTTCCCTGAGCGGTTTCCCCGCTCCCACGCCCCATCCCTTTCCAGTCCACTCCTTCCACGTCTCTGCACTCTCTCCTGGCTTGCTTTCCCTGTCCTGCTCCCATCCCACTCATCACCTCCCCCTTTGTGCTCCACTCATCTTTATGTTGACTTTTGCTAACTGTGACTCCCAATGAAAATATCTGTGTAAGCGTGTACTTCAACCCCCATTGTCTTCCCCCCTATTACATGTGTTACACTTTTTATCACATATTATATATGTATCATTTGATCTTTTTTAAGGCTTAAATGTCCCTTGGCTGAAGAATGGCGGATTGTGCCACTGCCAGCCCTCCCCTGCCCATATGTAGGGAATAAAATCACAATAAAGGAGAAAAAATCTGCCATAAATAAAAGGAAATTCTGTTCATTCATCAGGTCATCAGATGGTGAGATAGCCCAAAATATCTCATGACAAGAAACAATAAATAAATTCACAAAATACCAGTAAATATTAGTACATATGTTAATGGCAAAAACATAGGAAAAGATGAATTAATAGTTCTTCAGAGCAATGATCAAAATATCTTTTTGGGTTACCGTTAATTATAAACTTGCCTATTCTTTTTCCAGTAGCAGTTTAAAGTCTTAAATTGTGGTAGTACTATTCGATGTATAGTCCAGTTTCAATTTTCCCTTCAATCTCCTGTTTACTTTTGTGTACACCTAACGTGTTAACTACATTTGAAGTAGAAATATTTAATAGGTAATGATTTAAGTCCATTTGACACATTGGTTCTTTTTTCTAAGACCTGCGGAATAACATTGTTTGTCTGAACCACTCATAATTTGGTAATGTCAGCTTTTGATAGTACTGCAGGTAAAATGTCATAAAGCAATACTTACCATAAACCCCAAACCTATTTGAGACGTCTTGGTGATTGCGATCTGTGATTAGAGATCTTTAACCATACATACATGTGTATTATGACAATCATTCAGCGTCTGAACTATCCACACACTATTAAACTTTACCCACTTATGGGGGAAATAGCATTGTATATTTCTTAAAGTCTCAGATTTGGTGTCTTTTTAGTGTGAGATGTCACTCTGAAGTAAACATGTCTCACCCAAGCATCTGTCAACATCAGGATGACCTCGCCCTGGTATTACGTGGTGCTGGGAAAATGAACAGGGGACAACACACTCGATGATGAACTCGGTGGTGATTCACCTAAAATATTTTCTTTAGCACCTAAGAGATTAATGAGCCATCTGTTCCAGCTTCCACCTTACATAGCGTCCCCCACACAATTCTGAAGTGTGTCTGATGTGCAGTTATTCATGAGTTATGGGTGCAGAGATGCTGTCTAGAGTTTTGGGATCACAGTTCAGTGTTCAGGACAATGTAGCATTCATTTAAAACATGTACTGCAGAAGGTATTTCCCAAGAAGCGAAGTACTCCATTCCCTGCTTTATTACTCAGAGCATCGCCAGTCTGCCACTGATTCCTTTGCTTAAAAAACAAGTAATGTCCCTATTTTTTAAGGAAAGAGGGCTATGGTAATTTTTAAAGGATAATGCGTTTAGCACTGCCATTAACTCTCCATACAACATACAGTCACACAATTGTAACTTACAGTATGTTCTGATACATACTCCTAAGATTTTCAAACCGAGATTTTACTGCCAGAAGAGTAGATGGCCACAATTTTATTCTAACTGAGATGTATGGAGAAAATTGTAGCAGTACCTTCTACTTACCTGTAACTGAGAATATTATCGAAAATGCTAAGAAATTCTGCCATAAATATCGATTTTAATAAAAATATCTAGCATTGTATACATATTAAAGTGTAGATATTCATCTCACTTGGGGTACACCTTAATAAAAGTACCATTTATTAGTACGAAAGTATCTAGCACTACTAAGGAGTTATAAACAGCAGCTTAATGCCATACTATTTAGACAGGAAAAGGTATATCTGGACATTTAGTAATATCGATAAGACAGACAACATACGTTTTTCTTTGCTGTGCATTGTATTAACTCTACGTCCCCAAACATCTACTAAGGAATGATATTGCATAGCATATATTTCTTATAATACCAGTTTCAGTAATTTCTTAAAGCGTGGTATTTATACATGTCTTTGGGTGACTTTACGGAAAAGTGGGTATTTAAAATAGTGGAAGCAAATAGCCCCAAAATTGTAAAAGTGCTCCAAAACTATAAGTATGAACTGAAGGTGGTCATATATTCCAGGAAATATCGTTGGAAAGCCTTGACAACATTCAGTTATAGTAATTCAGCTAACAGGATGATGCACCACCGTGTTTACATATACTGTATACTATCAACTTGTCTGAAATTTTTTTTTGTTTAAAAAAAAAAACATTTGTGCACCACCCAAATCGCCTTGAGAAGTGAGGGCAGGGGGAAGGAGGGCGGGATGGGGAGAAGGTGGAAACTTGAAAGGAGTGAGATGATCCTCCGGTATGTCAATAAGTAAACGCTAAGAGCATTGGTGCAGAGTTCATTTACATTAGGGTCATAAATTACACTTGTATAAGTGTAACTTAAGGGCATACATGCGTGATTTGCTTATTCAAGGACAAATGAAGTCGTTGTTTAGAGAGAACCACAGCTAAGTGAGAAGTTTGTTTACATTTCAGTCTTAAATGTAATGTGATTTCATTATGAGATAAGGACAAGAGGCTGTAGATTTTGTTCACATAAGGAGAGCAATGGCCTTTTTCTCCTAGGAAGGGGTGCAGGTGACCTCGAAAGAGACAGGTGGTGTTTCTTTACACAAGGGTTATAAATAGGAGTTCACGTTATCTCCATGCTCCCCTACTACTGTGGTCTTGCATGAAGCTGTATACGGTTCTGCTGAACCCATCGATTCCTTATTCGAGTGGCACTTGTGCCGTGACACCAGTGCTAGCGGCTGTATTATTTGAATAGCAATATCATGGAACGATAGTCTCGCTAGGCCATGCGCTATCCAATGGCGCTGATAAATGTTCCGCCTTCTTATGCGAGGTTAAACACGATTTCCTCTCAACCAACCAACATTAAAACGCGTACGATAAAGGCACTGTATCTGTTTCTTTGTATGTAGAACATATGTGACGTAAATCTCACGTACCTCGCGCGCTCGTGCTGAAACTCTAATCATGTTCGTATCCAAGGACGTAGAACAGTTTATGCTATTTCGATGTGTATTGTATGCAATGGTAATGCAATTTTAAAGTACAGCAGTGTAACTTTGTAAGTGTCTGTTGCATTTCCTTGCATTCAACAGTGAATAATTTCTGATTAATCATCCCTGCTTCCTAAATTAAATTTCCAAAATTGGTTAACTATTTTTTGTGATAGCGTCGGTTTCCACAAGCGCAATCAGTTTCTGGTAGGATAAAATAAAGAGTGACACAATAGTGTTGATTTCTTAAATTTTATGGCAACTTTGATAAACACAGCCAAAGAAAATATGAAAATAGTGACACATTTTATTATCTGGATTTCAAATATACACTCTTCTGAAATTAGTAAATATAGATACTGAAAGATAAAAAAAATTAAATAAATAGGGCACTTGTTCAGACAAAAGTGCTTCATACGAGTGAATCATACTCTCAGTGGGTATGATATGTGAGATAAATCAATAATGCAGGCAGTGCAAATCCACTTGATCGACGTACTTCATCACGTCAGCATGGTGAGTGCTTGGAATCCTGTTATCGGTTGCTTACTGATGGCTCTACTACCGTTTACGGTCGCTTCTACTTGAGGGTGGAGTCAATACAGCTGCAAAAGAAAAACTTTAATGACTACACAGATAACTTGGAGATCTGTATGACAGGGCATGCTGATCGTCGCTCATCCATATCGCTGCACAAGTGCGAGCTTCAACTAACTGCTGCCTCTTCACACAGCATAAAGGCCAACTCTGTACTATCTACATCGACGCTAGAGTTATAACACACCTAACGTTTCAAATGCGATTCAGTATATGAAAGTGACGCTTTCTGAAATAGGGGCAACGATTCTGTATTAACTGCAAAAATGTATTTTTTGCAGCATTCAGTAGCTCAAGAAAGGAGTTTAGTTATAAAGTACATCTAGGTATATATCATAAACAGATTCGCAAAAAAGAAAGATCATGATATACTTTCCCTGAATGTTAATCCAGAGCTGTTTTGTGGATACAGTATTGTCAAGTTCGCTGTTAAAAGAGTAGTGTAACCGAGTACAAAAGAAAACCTTAGAAAAGAAGGTTTGAGTCCAGAAGTGATAACAATGAACGAACATAGATGACAGGAGGAATATAAGTAAGTTACATTGTACAGTTATAAATAACGCTTCTAAGGAATTTCTACAAAGCATGACTTCATAAATAAACTTAACGACTCAAAATTGTACTAATGATTTCCATTGTACACTACTGAAAATGCCTAAAATAATTAGGTGAAACATTCTTTCTCAAGAAATAAAAATAAAATTGTTACAATATATGAGTAGGTAATTAACTAATTTTTATCTCATGATGAAACTACAGCTGCTTCTATGTCTCTGTACAGAAATGTTGAGAGTTAACGACACAGTAACACATTCACCTAATCGCTTGCTATAATTTTCCTAGAACGTCTCTAGGCGCGCAGTCCGGAACCGCGGGACTGCTACGGTCGCAGGTTCGAATCCTGCCTCGGGCATGGATGTGTGTGATGTCCTTAGGTTAGTTAGGTTTAAGTACTTCTAAGTTCTAGGGGACTGATGACCACAGAAGTTAAGTCCCATAGTGCTCAGAGCCAGCCAGCCTAGAACCTCGCACGGCACCTTGAATTAATAATAAAAGTTTATGCCTTTTCTGACTTAGGTGGCCCATGCCGTGTTGAAGTGTAAGTTTGCATCAATGGAAACGGTACGTAGGCAGTAGCATAAACACAGTTGAAATACTAATTAAGTTTCCAATGTAATTATGAAGAAACTTTTTGTTAGTAGAAGTTACAATAAAACATTATTTTACCTAAACAGTTTTATACTCCATCTCGATTCTACAAACTAATGTATGTGGGAAGTCGGATAACGTAATCATTCCGTTAGCGGTAAAGGAAGACGGGCGCCTAATCTTGGCTTTAAGCTGTTCGAGATCATTAAAGGTGGACTGCGACCTCAGCTGAAAAGAAACGGAAGACAGTATCGATTGTGGTTTGTCAGTGCAATCGACCCGGTGCTCACATTAACTGATGACAGGAAACCGTCGGAATTGTAAATCTCTATCACCTCATACAGCTTTGAACTTGTACGACGATCACACATGGTGCTAGGCGAGATTGCCTAGCACGAAGGCCTAATTTGATCGCTCGTACATGCTGTAGAGATCTTATCACAGCGTTATCATAACCTGAGAGAGTTTCAAAGAGGCCTCATTGAGGATCTCCGGTTGGCCGGCTTGTTGCATTATGTTACTTCCAGATTTGTGAAGTATTCATATGTGACAGGGGCCCAACTTTGACCTTCATGGATATGCGAGAGCAGTGATACTCGCCTTCAAGATCTGGTCGACCACATATGATCACCAGAAGGGAGGATCGCCGTATTGTGCACAGACTACATCGCAACCATTTCATATCAGCGCCTGCCATCAGTGAACAGGTACTGGACTCCTGCTACACTGTGCTTCAGCCTGTCCAACTCTCAGGAGAGATCTCACTCTTCCAAAGTATTGCAGAGGCACTGCAGAGGGACATCTGGCATCGTTCTGTGGGGGGCCATTGGGTATGACTTGAGAACACGACTGGTGGTAATTGAGGGAATGCTGACGACACAGTAGTACAACACGGACAACCTGCAACCTATAGTGTTACCTGTCAAGCGGCAATATCTGGGTGCCATTTGTCAACAGAACAATAGATGTTCATACTCGGTACATGTCTATATCAATTGTCTCCGTGATGTTGAGGTATTCTCTTGGTCATCACGATTCCCAGGTTTGTACACCAAACAATATTTGAGGGAAGAATTCGATGTCCGTCCCAGTGGCAGTACCCAGGATCTCAAGATCGTTGGTCAGCTTGCCTCAGAAGAGGATACAGCCGCTTTACGGCATCGTGCCCCAACGAATCACTGAATGAATCCAAGCCAGAAGGGAAGTTGGGGTCAGTTGGGGTCATACTGTAAAGTTCTGACTTTGTAATCACCGAAAGAATATCACATACTCTATGAACTTGTCAAGTTTAATTTCATCTCGCTCCATTCTGGGTGCTTCGTTTTTTTTCCGCACGGTGTACGTTGATATAACAAAAGTAATGGCATAGCGATATGCACGTATACAGATGGCGGTAGTATCGCTTATACAAGGTATAAAAGGGCAGTGCACTGGAAGGGCCATCATTTGTACTCAATTGGTTCATATGATTAGGTCTATGATGTAATTATAGCCGCGCGGCGTCAAGTAAGAGTCTTCGAATGGGACATTCCATTTCGGAAATCGTCAGGGAATTCAATATTCCGAGATCCACAGCGTCAGGAGTGAGGAGAGAATACCAGATTTCAGACATTTATCTCTAACCGCGGACCACGCATTGGCCAAGAGCCTTCACTTAACGACCGAGAATAGGAGCGTTTGCGTGGAGTTGACAGTGCTGACAGACAAGCAACAATGAGTGAAATAACCGCAGAAATCAACGTAGGACGTGGGACGAACTTATTTAAGCAGCGAAATTTTCCGTTAACGGCCTACGCCAGTAGATGATAAAAGCGAGTGCCTTCGTTAACAGCACATCACCTGCAACTCCTTTCTTGGGCTCGTGATTATATCTGTCGGACACCACAGGACTGGAAACCGGTGGTCTGGTCAGATGGGTCCCAATTTCAATTGGTAAGATCTGATGGTAGGGTCCGCGTGTCCCGCAGACCCCACGAAGCCATGGCATTGTGCAAGCTGGTGGTGGCTCCATAATGGTGTGGGCTGTGTTGACATAGAATAGACTGGGTCTTCTGGTCCAACTGAACGGATCATTAATTGGAAACGGCTACTTGGAGACAATCCGCAGCCATTCATGGTCTTCATGTTCCCAAATAACGATGGAATTTGTGGATGACAATATGCTATGTCACCAGGTCACAGTTTTTCTGTGATTGGTTTGAAGAACTCTGGGCAATTCAAGCGAATGGTTCGGCCACCCGTCGATCATTTATATGACATTATCGAGTGGTCAGTTTGTGCTCCAAATCTACTTTCGCAATTATGGACGGCTATACTGTAGACACTGCAAGGTTCAATATTTATGAAAGCGACTTCCAACTACTTGTTGAGTCCATACCTCGTCGAGCTGCTGCGCTACGCCAATATTAGGAGGTACCCCATGACTTGTCACCTCATTGTATATCGAGCAGTAACGGCCAAAACCAGTATTACGAACTAAACTTTCCGGACAATTTTAATTCCGTGCGTAGCTGACGCGTGACTTTACTGAATGGTTATGGAATGGTTCCTCAGTAAATGGTTAGGCAAAAACATGTTTATACTCTCCTTTAAAATCCTCTCTGCCAACAAGTGAAAAAAGGTTGATTGTAACAATGGCGCGATGTTTGCCAATAAATGAGCGTAATTAATTGTTAACGTGACGACCGCACATTTACTTTCTTTATTAATTTCACCCTTTTCTCAAAATTAATTTCTACCAATTTCATTTGTATTTTTCCTTTCATTTAGATGTAACCCTTTCCTCCCTCTTTACCGACAGATTAACTTCGGTGACGATTGCTTTTCCCAAATTTCCATTAGGTACACGCAGTTTAATTTTTCACTGTCATTAAGGTCGATAAGTGAGGGGGAGGTTACACTGCAGGCTATGGATACTTACGCAGCAGTGGCAACGTCGAAGATCTGACTTCCAGGACACCTGTACATTTCCGGAGACATGCCATCTCCCTTCTGTATGCAGATGTAGTAGATGGCTGGGTTCTCTGGGACAATGCCCACCTGTCCCAGCTGCGTACAAGGCGTGATGGGGCCTTCCGTGCAGACTCGGTCGGATGTCGTCAGGCTGTCAACATAAAGAAAGATTTGATTTAAAAGAGTGACGGACCATATCACATCAGAAGCATTAATTCAGAGACTGTGAAACTGTAGTTTCCTGTAGGTATGGCGAATGCTGCTACAAAGACACCATAACACCAAAAAAAGTTTTACATCCTGGAAGGGATTTTGATGCTATTCGTTTAGGAATCGCTACGTCATTATCTAATCATAGCACTTATCATAAATTTTATTGAAGGGTCCCAAAAGTTATTAAAATCGCTCAACTGTATCAACATCTAAATGGAACCTGTTCTTTTGATTAAAAGCCTACGTTTCTTCCTTGTGCCGCCGTTCGAGATTTTTGGTGAATTGTCTTGCTCAGTACACATACCGTAATTTTGTAAGCTCGTGTTGTTTTATTATTCTTCCACTTTTAATAATTTTCACTGATATACTATCATCCGCTGGCAGTATTCCTTTTTTCATATCAATCGAGGCCGCACAGTATTAACGACAGTGGACCCGCATTCGGAAGAACCGGGTTTGAATGCCACGTCAGCCATCCAGTTATAGATTTTCCATGGTGTCTCTAAATCGCTTTAGGCAATGGTAGGAAACTTCCTCTGAAAAGAATACAGCTGAGTTTCTTCTCCATCTTACCACACATCGACGTTCTGCACCGTCTTTAACATCGTCGTCCACGAAACGTTAAACCATAATTTTCCTTTTTCTCGCCTTTCTTCATATCGATTGGTCTTGCTTTCATCACCTAGCATGCCATTATTTTCATTATTGTAAACTTTATTTCTCTTGTTTATTTTAAAATGTGTGGATATGGCTAAGATTTTAAATTACATAAGCATGTCGACCTACTTTGCTGTGTAAATGACAACAAGAGCGATTCAGCTCAATACATCATGACGATGTGTAATGCCTGATGGCTGAAACACAATGAACTAAGTAATAATTTTTGTTGGAACAAGGATGCCTCGTCAACGAGCTGAAAACAATAACCAATAAAGGAATTTTAGCTATTTTCACGTAGGATTTTTATCCATACATTTTAACACAACAGATCACCTGTCTTTCGATCTGACAAAGCTAAATAATGTGTTTTTTTAACTGTTTCCGTGCTATTCGAGGTATATAGCCGTATCCTTGTCGGTTCTTTTGCAGCACCGCTTTGCTGTAAATCGACTTCAACGACCTCGGTGCTGGTATAAGCATTTAACCTCATATGTTTCTTAGTAATGTCACATTAGATTTATAAAACTTTTCGTGCAATGAAAAGAAGAATAGCGCCTGGAAATGCAAAAGTAAATTGCAGACTCATTTATAGGATGTATGCAACAGAAAATATCTGCCCATAACTGAAGCAATATTATAGTTGATTGAATAGTTCGCGAGTGTACTGCCGGTCATAGATCCTGGCGGACACATTTCGGGGACATGTCTGATCGGTCCAATGGGTATTGTTTGCAATAATTATGCAAAGAAGAAGAATCTTGCAATGGGAAGACTAAGTTCGAGAACTGCAGAATAAAGAGCTCAAACGAACAGCAGTACACGTCTTTCTAAAACTTGCGTGTACTTCGGTACTGAGAATGTTACGCCACCGGTTATCAAATGTGCGACATTTTTACCACAACTTGTTTCGGGACTATGTTACGTTGTTATTAAGTGCTTTGGTAGGTGAAACAAGCTGCCTTTACTTTACAACTCTGTTTTGAGTGTATAAGATGCCAATATCACATGTTCTTGGAAGAGTTTTATATTTGACAAAGCATGTTTGCTGCTGAGTTTCTACTTTTGATGGAGCCT
Source organism: Schistocerca piceifrons (assembly GCF_021461385.2). Classification (NCBI taxonomy): domain Eukaryota; kingdom Metazoa; phylum Arthropoda; class Insecta; order Orthoptera; family Acrididae; genus Schistocerca; species Schistocerca piceifrons. The sequence continues at coordinate 546,218,069 of NC_060141.1, read as the reverse complement.
AATGGCGTAGAAGCTTTAAAGTATGTTAGAGTGCAGGACGATATAAATATTTTCATATGGTTGTGAGTACGTGTAGTATCGCGGTTCATCGGTTGGTTTTTGTAGTATCGTAATTTATCGATACTGATTCCTGCGGGCGGCGCGTGTGGCGATTTGGACATCACCACCAATGAAAAGACTCCAGGCCACCGACCAGTGAAGGCATCCAGGACGGTGTGGAGGGCACCTGGGCACCAATGTTCTACTTCACGATTATTTCTAGTCGAGTTTACTTTCATGTCGCTGGTTGGTGCCGAACGTTACATCGAGTTGTTGATAGCTAGCCCTACCGGCAAACATTCTGTGTACATAGGTAGGCACACGGCACATTGGGGCCTCTGGATATAGCTAGCCACGGCTACCCAAGTTGTCAAAAGTGTAGCATTTCTTCAACCACAAGTTCAGTACTATATACGTAATAAAAGTAAACTTGTGTCAACTAATCTTTTCCTTGCCTGTCCAGATTACTATGGCAACAGATCCTTTGGTCACTTTCTACCCACTCCTCATTACCAGTGCGGATGTAACACTTGGCTTCTCGGAAGATAATGGTTACCGACTAGCAGCATAACAGTTTATTTTACGGTACTTGATAGGGCGATAACGTCGTAAAATATCACACATTTGACAACTGCTGGCATGACATTCTCGGTTCCGTTTCGTGAGACGGTTGTACGATGGCTATACAACACCTGAAGTGACTGTTACAGGTGTGTTTATATAATTGTATAGGCAATTTTCTTATTTGTAGATTTCTTAGGATGCGCATGTAATATATGTGTCGTTTAGTTATGAGCTAGCAGCCTCGCTAGAAAAGTTGCGCCGCCTGGAGACTGGTTAGAAAATCTTTCCTCTGCGCATTGAATGAGATGGATTTACTAAGATAGATACTATTTTGAGAAGATTGGGATTTAAGGTAACAAATGAACATATTTTACTTTATTATGGCAGTATTTAGCTAGGCATTCTTGGTTCGACAGAGACTTACACATCAGGTATTTCTTTCTATTTTATAAAGTTAATTCACAGACAGTGTTAATGGATTTGAAAAGACAACAAGAATATAACCATTAGTATGACGATCCTTGTGTTAGAATAAATTTTTATGTTGAGATGCATTTTTTTTTCAGTGTTGATATTACGTTTTTGTAACTTGTAATGAAATATTTTCTTATAGCTTGCTAAGCCTTCAGTGGCGAACTTTTGTGAGTGGAATAGTTTCAAGAAATTTTGATGAGATTGTTTTCTTTTTTAATACAGTTTCTTGAAAAGAATTTTTATCAAGAGAGTCACTCAGATTATCCTATGTCATTATGAAGTTCCAATTACCTGATGGACATTACTTTTTATGTGAGACAAATTTTACGAGATACAAATGTGCGCTGCATATGTTTCATATATCGTATTGCTCTACCACGATTCTCTGTAGTTGGTACTAACTCAGAATTTGAGGCACACCTTTTCTTCTTGCTCTTCAAGAGCAGTTGTACGGCTTTTTCAGTTGCGTCAGCCAGATAAAGGAAATGTTACTTTTCAATCTCACAGGTCAGTTAACAGCGTCGAATTTAATTGTTCTCTTTAAAGTACAGAGTGTCTTAAAAGACAAAGGACAGAGTTAGTTTGGCAGGACATATTTCATTTACAGTCTTGCAGTCAGATTTGCTTCCCATTCTGTCTCACAGATTTAGTTTTTAACTGTAAACATGAGGTTAGCTTATGCACATATTTCTTTTCTATGAATGGAATTTTTTGGTATGCGACAGCTTACGTTCATAAAGAGGCTATACATACAAAAAGAAATAACCCAGAAGTAAAGCAAACAGCTGCACAGTCACATAATCCTATCTCTTTTATTTACTAAGACATCTTGCAACTGCACTTCCCCGACTTCGGAAGCCTATCTGAAGGAATTAGTCTGGAGTGCATCAACGATAAACAATTCAAACAAGAAGAGGATAGTAGGTTTCGAAATGTGAAGTTAGAGAAGAGTGCCACAGATTCGATAGGTACATCACATAATTATAAAGGATGTACTGAACCTGATTAAAAGAAGGGAACAGATGATAGAACACACTCTGAAACGCTAGGTAACCGACAGATTGATAATGGACGGAAGTCTGGGAATAAAAATTTTAGTAGAGACCAGCTACAGTAAGAACATTCGAATGGATGTAGGCTACAGTAGTCATGCAGAGACGAGGAAACTTGCAGAGAAAAGGAGAGTAGCAGGAAAAGTTGCATCAAACCCATACTCGGACTAAAGACCCCAACAAAGAATACAAAATGTCTTCCTCACAATGAAAAGAGTCCTGGAAACTATTCTGGGATGGAGAGGTGTTCTTGGAACAGTAAAATATATGCTCACCTGCAGTCTGCTTTCAGAGGATTGTACGCTGAAGTGCCGGAGCATGTTTGTGGTTGAGAACCTGCGTTGACCTCAGTGCAGATGTGGTACGTCTGGCAGTCGTACGGGTCAGGGAAGGATCCGATGCCGTGGCACGTGAACTCCTCGCCGGGCAGGGAAGAGTGGCACTCAGAGTCCGCTGACGCGACGCAGGCAGCCTGCTCTGCGCTGCACTTCTGATCCGCGCTGGAGTCGCACACTGCCACCACCGTGGCGTAGAACCCGCCTGAACCATCGCCCAAACATACCAGCACCTGCACGAACAGAGAAACTTACTTTGAAGACATGTAGAAAGATAAGAAAGTAACAGATATTTTTTTTATTTTATACAAGCACAAATTCCAACACCTGTGCAACGAAACTGCCTTCAGGACACGAAGGAATTATAGATGTTGGCTGCTACTGGACGTTGATTTAAATCAATGGGAGAAGTTTGTGGTTGGCTGGTATTCAAACACAGGTCTCCTGCTCAGTACGTAGATGCGCTGACCACTACGCAATCCAGACAAAACTGTCATCTTAGCTGCACGAACTACCCTAGAACGCTGCTCGTCAGACTCAAATTCTCAACTTATTCACGCACAACTAATGTTGGGCCCTTTGCCAATTATCCTCATTTCCTGCGGCATTTCGCTGATTCGCGTAAGAGTTCGCGTCTGGTTTGCATGCACACTGATACTACAAACAAACACACACGCACAAACAGGGTGACAATTCATGTTGGTTATTAATAAAAGCTTCAGCTGTATTTGGTACTTTATTACTCTACTACTACCGGTTTTGTGGCGCTACGAGGCACATCTTCAGGTGAACACATGATGAAGGCATTAGAGCCGAAAAACTCGTAATCTTTTTTCCCAACATTCGTTGTTCGTCGAAACAAAACTTCGCTAGACGACGATATGTCATGGATTAGAAACAGCCAGATTCCAATATAGTGGCTGGATCCAAAACAACTCGTGCCATAGTGATCGCTTCTGCGATCTGTATGGAACCGCGTACAGGGGACGTGGCCCCGTGCTCTGTCATATTGACGGCAAGGAAAACAAAATACAGCTGAAGCGGTTATTAATTCCCAAGATGGATAATCATACCTGTGGTTGCGCCACCCACAAAGTTGTCTGCAGGGTGGCAGTTATTGAACTATATGAAAAAAAATTAGTTGCAAACTACGGCATGCATTCACTTTATTCAACATGTACACGTCTCAACAGAATTCGGATTTGGGTTATGACATGTTCGGTATGCCTGTCATCATTTGCGATGGTACGGCGTAGATGAATAGCGATATTCTGCTTCACCCGCTGAAGTGTCGAAACACCGATGCTGTCGATGGCCGGCCGTGGTGGCCGAGCGGTTCTAGGCGCTTCAGTCCGGAACCGCGCGACTGCTACGGTCGCAGGTTCGAATCCTGCCTCGGGCTTGGATGTGTGTGATGTCCTTCGGTTAGTTAGGTTTAAGTAGTTCTAAGGTGTAGGGAACTAATGACCTCCGATGTTAAGTCCCAAAGTGCTTAGAGCCATTTTGCTGTCGATGACCGCCTGAATCACCGTTTTCAGCTCAGCATGGTTTTGGGGTTATTGCTGTACACCTTGTCTTTAACATAGCCCCACAAAAGAGCCGCATGTGTCCAGATCCGGAGAATATGGCGGTCAATCGAGGCTCATACCAGTAGACTCTGGGTACCCCAGCGCCACAATACGGTCCCCAAAGTGTTCCTCCAGGACATCAAACATTCTCCTGCTTCGATAGGATCGAGCTTGCATCAACCACACCTCCCCGAAATCAGGGTCACTTTGGACAATGGAGACGATATCATGTTCCAAAACTTTCACGTACCGTTCACTGGTCGCCCACCGTACCATCAAGGAATATCGCAACTATTATTCCGTGACTGGACATTGCACACCACACGGTCACCCATTGAGGGTGAAGCGAGTTCTCCATCGCGAAATTCGGATTCTCAGTCCCCAAAATACGCCGGTTATGCTTATTGACGAACCCATCCGAGATTTTTGTTCCGCTCCCCCCCCCCCCCCCCCCTCCTCCAACAAATGATACAATTTGGGTACATTCGTGTGAACTGATTACAGTTTCTCATGTCAGTTCCTGTTTGGATTCCCTAAATCGCTTGAAGTGAATTTTGGGATATTTCCTTAAAAAAAGGCACTGCTAAGTTTGTTCAAAATTCGCGTCGTATAATCGATAATTATCGATGGCTAAGTCTCAATCTTTTTCAGTAACGATATCATCTATCTGTTCAAAGACTTTTATACTGTATTTTTCACCACGATACAAAACCACAAGAAAATAGAAAAGGTGAATTTTAAGACACTTTACAACTATCACAAGACTTAGAACTGACTAAAACAGAAAAGCTAATCATACTGTTGCCCATTTCTGTGCGGCATCGGGAGAGGTAGGGTTTCTGCACACGATTTTGGGATAATTTTTGGGTACTACACATTTTAGCCTCAGCGATCCTCTCCAGACCTCTTCCGTCGAAGAATTAGTGTGTAACTTATTCAGATCATTGGATGATGGCCTGTTAATAAGTCTAAACCAGTAATGGTACCACTTCAGTGGCCTTAGGCAGAAATATATACTTTTTAAAAATCAAAAGACAATTCCCTAAGGCTTTGTTCGTACATTACTGAAAGAAATTCAGTTGTACAGCGTGATTCAACAGGTGATCCGCATTATGCTCTAAGGGTAGCTCAAGCCAGCACAACTCTGCTTAGCTTATCAGGTGTTACATGAAGACCAGATGCCTTCCCACATGTATTGAGTTTCAGAGATTACCTTCTGTCCTTACAGACCTACGGCCAACACGAAATTTTTTTACGTAGTCTTTGCCAGTTTGGTCAAATTATGAATGATGCAAAAGAATTTAGCTTCCCTTTTAATTAAAGGCAAGGATGGTAACATTAGAAGTGTAATTAGAATCCCACTGTTAAACGCAGAGGAGAGAACTGACAAGTGGAAAGAGTACATCGAAGGCGTCCGAGAAGGGAAGACGTGTCTGATGACTTGATAGAAATATAAACTGGAATCGATAAGGTAAACATAATGAATCCAATCGGAATTTAAAAGAACTCTTGAAGACTTGAGATCAAGTAAAGCAGATGGATAGATAACATTCCACCTGATTTTCTAATCATTGGGACAAATAGCAACAAAACGACTATTCAAGTTGGTGTGTAGATTCTATGAGAGTGGCGACGTACCACTAGACGTTCTGTAAAATTATGCACACAACTCCAAAGATAGCAAGGGCAGTCAGGTACGCAAACTATCGCGCAAACAGCTTAACATCTCATGCATCCAAGTTGCTGACAAGAATTAGGTACAGAACAATGGAAAAGATGATATGTTACATGACGATCAATTTGGCCTTAGGAAAGATAAAGGCACCAGAGAGGTAGATGTGACGTTGCGCTTGATAATGAAAGGAAAACAGGAGTAAAATCAGAATACGCTCAAAGGATTTGTATATCTCGAAAAAGCGTTTGAAAATGTAAAATCTTTCAAGATGATCGAAATTTGGAGAAAATAGACGTAAGATTCAGTGAAAGATAGGCATTATACAATGTGTACAAGAACCAAGAGGGTACAATGAGACAGGTTGAAACAAGAACGAAATGTTCCGATTAAAAAGGGTCTAAGACACAGATGCAGTCTTTCGCCGCTACTGTTAAATCTATACACTGAAAAACCACTGAGGGAGACAAAAGAAAGGTTCAAGAGTGGGATTAAAATTCAGGGTGAAAGCATATGAATGATAAGATTAACTGGTGACATTGCTCTCCTCAGTGAAAGTGAACATGTATTACAGGATCTGTTTAACGGAACGAACAGTCTAATCAGTACAGAATCTGGATTGAAAGTAAACAGCAAAAAGACAAAGAGCTGGGAGGTATACAAATGAGAATAGCGAGAAACTAAACATCATAAACGGTACTCAAGAAGTAGAAGAAGCTAAGGCACTCTGCTACCTTGGAAGTTCTGCTACCTTGGAAGCATTCAATCCCGCGTCCGGCCATCCTGATTTAGGTTTTCCGTGATTTCCCTAAATCGCTCCAGGCAAATGCCGGGATGGTTCCTTTCAAAGGGCACGGCCGACTTCCTTCCCCGTCCTTCCCTAATCCGACGAGACCGATGACCTCGCTGTCTGGTCTCCTTCCCCAAACCAACCAACCATCCTTGGAAGCAACCCATGAAGGACGAACCGAGGACGACATAAAAAGCAGACAAACACTAGCAACGAGAACATTCTTAGCCAACAGAAGTCTACTGCTGTCAAACATAGTCCTTAATTTGAGGAAGATATTTCTGAGAATGTATGTTTGGAGCACAGAAGAGAGTTGGGGCGTTTGAGATATGGTGCTAAAGAATAGTGTTGAAAATTAGATCGGATGATGAGACAAGGAATGAAGAGATTCTCTGCAGAATCGGCGAGGAAAGGGCCGTAGGGGAAACACTGATGGTAGGACATGTGTTACGGCAGCAGGGAATAACCACCACGGTACTTGAGAGGGCTGTGGAGGTTAGAAGCCGTAGAGGAAGACAGAGACTGGAATACCTCCAGCAAATAAGTGAGCACGTAGGTTGCAAGTGCTACTCTGAGATGAAGAGGTTAGCGCTGGAGAGAAATTCGTGGCAGGCCTCATCAAGCCCATCAGAAGACTGGTGAAAAAAAAAGTCACGTACTATAACAGCTCCATTTACAACATGAGGTAGCTTTGACATTTTCAAAAGGTCAGTGAACTTCATATAAGAATAAACAAAAAAATGTCAAGAATAGTCACAGTTTCTTTGAATGTAAACGGTTCCGAGGGTCGTAAAAAAGCAGTGCTCTAAATTGGAAATCTGTTTGATCAGAAATAGCCGTATGAATGTTGAATTACATCAATATCTTAATGATATGCAAGTAACAGGTCGTAACCATCCTTCGCATGCGATATCTCCCGCAGTCGGTCGCTCGCCTCTGCACACAACACACGAGTGGTTTCTCAAGCAATCAGTGTTATAAACGTCAATGTGTTGAGAAGTTCTGCTATGGAAAATGAACTGCAGTGTTAAGTAGCAGTTTAGTCGATTTGTGTATCTCTAGGAATGCCTACAAAACCTAAATTAAAAACGGAGAAATGTAATTTGTTAATCTAGTTTTTAAACGGTTTTCTTGGCAACTGCAGGTTGCTTTACAGAATATGCTACATTTTTCACTGCCACCAAATGGGTTGTGTTATCCTTCCTGTGTGGCAATACAACTCATTTTACGTTTATAGGCCCTCGATTCCTTTTTTATTCGTTAGTCTCCTGGTTTAGCTGGAAGCATTTTCAAACGTCCCCTTTGAACAATTATACATGACTGTGCTTAAACTGACACACAATATTTTTAGCGCAACGCAATCTGACTTTCAAAAATCCCTACAAAAGAATGGCCCTGACTAACATTAACCTATACGTTTCACAAATCACTTACCTCGCAAAAATCTTGGGTACTCGAACTACCGCAATACAGCGAGCGCCACTACTGCCAGCTAAATAAAACATGCAGACTACTGAAGGCACTAACTACTGATAGGCACAGTTAGCAAAAGAAAGATTTTGATAGAGAACAAACAATGTATTTACCTTAATATTGTTCAAAAGTCATATTATATATCAGTTCATGACATCCAGTCTTACAAATGTACTGTCTCTGATGGACACGCGTCCAGATCATCCGCTCTCAAAAATCCGCCATCTCACTTCCCCACATCCACCACTGCTTGCAGCTCACCTCCAACTGCGCAACGCTACGCGCTGTTAACATCCAGCTGCCCAACACTACAATGGCAGACAACAACGCAAACTAGCCACAGACTGCACACAGAACAGCCAGTGATTTTCATGCAGAGCGCTACGTGGCGTTACCAATAAGAAAACCGAAACAGCCTACTTACAACTTACACACTTTACTCAATGTGTCTACAGACATTTGTCAATAGCATCACTACCGATTACTTTAAATTCTTGTTATAAATTGCGTGAAGGAGAATTAGATTACATGAAATGATGATGGACTTGAGTATAACTGTATAATATATTTGCCCTGAACACTTAAATTAAAATTTCATCTTAAAATTACAGTGGGTAAGTATGTCATTCTGTTTAGAAATTAAAAACTTTAATAATGCATATAATTATTTCTTAAATAGCACAAAATCATAAGACAAATCCCAGTTTATAGCGACTTAGCTGTGAGCTTCACGTCGATTCACTTCTATAGCACAAGCTTCAAAATGCTAATCGCTGCATGATCGGGGGTGTATTTACTATTACTTCTCAATATGAATGGGACCTCCACCATCCACTTCGCTTTACAGAGTAGTCGTGGTCCCTTGATAACTGTAAATTCTAACGTAAATTTCTTTCTCAGTGGGGGCAAAACGAGACGAAACAAAACTGCAGAACCATGCTTGATAAACGGAAAAACACATCGTAACCATATTACCACATACCGCTCCTAACAGCCATGCGATTCGTGCACGCAGTATGGCTCTGTTTCGTGCACGAATCGAATGCAGTCCGTCAGATTGCCTGGAATTTCCATGCGACCAGCTGTCAGTGACCGATTGCTGCAATTTTCCCATGCGCCGTGATGCATTACCATCGCTCGACAAGGTAGTCTCAGTTCGACAGCTGAAACCATCGCACAAATGCTTATCTTGCAGAACTTAGCAACAGTTAGTTCGTCTACTCACGATCATACTAACGGGTTACGTTGTTACATCTAATAACTTGAACAATACAGACGTTCAGAAGCAATAGAGTCGTCGCATAAACAACCGGGGTGGCCACTCGTAGCTGGTGGAGCACACAGAGCAGCAGGCCACAGGCAACTGAGGTGGCCGCCCCTTTGGAAGAGAGTGAGCCTTACCCATCACCACACCGTCTGAAACAGCAAACTCACCTGTGAACAGTCGTCACTGCAGATAATCTCGCTAGCCGCTGTGCAGACTCCCCGTTGGTCGTGTCTGAGCCACCATGGCAGCTTGCCGAGAGCCGCGCTGGCATGGGCGGCACACAGCAGCTGCAAAAGAGAATGGCATGAGCTCTACAATGTATTTCATAACAGCCACACCACTTTCAGTGTGGCTCATGATTCGGTCACTCCAATGATAATGTGTTGTTCCCATAACTTAATACCACTGTTCATTTGGAAAAATATATTACCTAGCCTATATATGGGCTACTGTTTATGATATATTTGACAAGCAATGTACAGGGACTAATTAAGTTCTCGTTTCTGACGCACTGAAATTTCTTGTCGGTGAAAATACAAAACACTGAACACATTGAAAACACGTAGTAGTTACATTTTATTAGTGCTTGTATTCCCGAGGTCGAATGTAAATTTTGAGATCGACATCTTTTGTGGACAAATTACTTGTCTTTATAATGTTTCCGGTCGGTGTTTCGTCTAGAAGAGCTTCTCTCCAGGTTTTCAGGTTATTTTTGGTGGTATCACCAACGACTAAAATGTATGTACAACTTCTGATACTCTGTTTATTGCCCTGACACTCTGTTGGAGCTTCAGTGGCCCCAGTATATTTTGCCAGCATAACATTCATATCACTTAAGCATGCAGTCAGATGCATATGTAATTTTTGCGGCATGCGTCGTGATCTATACGTCATAATTACGAAGTTACTCGGTACACAATAATTAGTTAATGTATTATTAATTTATAGTGTAACAATGTTCATTACGGTCCACTGAATTTTAATATAAAAGGGAAGCTTTCATATTGTGCCAGTGGGACATGCATGTGAACCAGGTTTATAAGTTATTGAGTGAACCAGGTTGAGATCAGAATGGTAGTTCTAGATGCACAAATAAACAATAGCTATGATCTTATTACCGAAATTAAAATGAAAGGGAACATCATTTTCATGCATGTCAATCAATAGCATCTGACCTGTGGAATACCGACTCTGGACAAATAGTTAGGGTAATCAAGGTGTCCAGAAAGAAATGGATACTTTCGTGTTGATGTTTACATTAATTCATATTAACATACCATCTTGATTGAGGTAATTCGTCTTCTTGCTGCAAATGAGTTATCTCAACAGTTGCTAAAAACTATCTAAAACCAAGTGATGCAATATTTTCATACTTTCTGGTGGTACTGGGTCATCAGAACTATCTGCCCATGTAATGTATTATTCCACTATAAATAAATATTAGTTCTGGCTGTCAACAAGAGTTTTAGCTGTATTAGGTATAATAATTGTAGGTATGAAAAGCAACAGGAAATTTTAAGCAATCATATAGTAATTTCATTATATTCGAACTAACTTTTCATATGAGAGAAATTATTTTACCGAACCAAAGAACTTTTTCACAGGAGCAATCCATTAGATAACGACCGAGTACTTACTTCACTTTCTGAACGATGATGGCGGTGGACATATGAGAACTGTTTACTTTTCTAATGAAGAAACTGATTTATTTCGCCTTGTTTAGTGCTTTGTGTAGCAAATTATGCAGTATCTAAATTATTATTGCAGACAGATATGACGGTAACAGTCAGAGGACCACCCTACCATCTCATCATATTTTCCTCTACAACAGGTTAGATTAATGCTATCGCTGTTGTTCTGATAAATTCTGGAACTATTTTTCCCTTACGTTAGCGTGACTCGAACTATTCTCGCTCTAATTACCTATTGTTAACATAGTTTGCGACATAACGATAAATATAAACACAGCCATATTTTGTCTGATCGAGTCCGATCAATATCACTTACCAGAAAGGCAAACTTAAGACCTGTTGGAAGCTCCATGTTAGTCTGAATAGTTTGCGTTGTATTGGACCAGCTATTTAAATACTTTTGTTTAACCTTGGGTTCTCAAGAGACCTACGAGATAGTGTTGATATCAGAAAAATCTTTGCGCAACAGTTTTGAAGTTTTTACAACTGTTATCGAAGCACTTGATGCAGAATGAGGAAGGATTTACGAATGTCTTCCTATTTTCGTAAATGGAATTTGATTATATGGAATAGGTGCTTCTAGAATGGTAATATACACAGTTAAGTACGCAGGACACTGAAGTTACATGTAAGGTTTTTTGGGATTCAAGTAGGCTTCCTGCACAACAGCAAAATCGAAGGCTCCAGAACACTACCCACCTCTATGTGGGAGTATTATTATTACCATTATTTCAATTATTCATTACATTGACTACTTTACTTTGTTTACCAAACGACAATTTGTTTTCTTTGCGTGCAGTATCAATTTTGACTTCATAATAAACTCCTTGGGTAGCTGATCAAATGAAACCCGGTAAATGCAATCAGCGTAACACTACTGCATTGCTTTGCATCTAGAAACTAAAGCTAAAGCAATATTTTATTTTCTATTTGTTCCAAGTTCAGATGTATGATTGTTACGTGGCCGAAAACGAACTTTGTCTTCATAAATTTTACTCCGTCAGCACACCTGTTTCATTTACAATAAATTTTGAAAGCTCTTTTAGAACTGTAATTCGCTGTTAGCAAAACATGTTTTTCTCAGAGTAGGACATTATTCCTCGCAAATTTTGTGCCTAATTTTTACCGTCATACATGTAAATAAAAATTTTATTTTTCATTGTTTCTTACAAATGTCCAAGGACAGACGAATGACGATCAAATCTGTAAATACCAGAAAATATGCGATCTATAGGTAAACGTAGACGTATTTAATATATTAGAAGAGTTTAATATAAACAGGAAGACTGGGAGAGGACTGTTCAATATTGTACTGGAAAAAGTAATTAGATCATGGGAAAAAGAAGTAAAAAATATAAATATAAGCAAACTAAGACGATCTAGCGATATTTCAAACAACAGGAAAGAGGCGATTAATTCTCTTGAAAACGCCATGAAACAGCACCTAAGAGCGGACTGAAAATTTCCTATGACAGAACCCAATACATGGAAGGTTCTCTTCGTCACCGAAATTTACAGTCCATGTTTACACAATATGCTAAAACATCTCAAGTAATCAAATTCAAGTTCCTGGGAGAAATCATCCAAATCCTTGCGATTAAATCGTGGGGCAAATAAACAGTGATTCATTAAATTACAAAAAGCTTATGGAATTCTTATAGAACTACAAGGAACAGGTACAATAAAAATTCAGTATCTTCTAACGCAAAATTGAAACGTATCACAGTAGGCAAAACAGAAGCCATAATCATTGTAACCATATTAGATTGGTTAAAGACATAGAAAAAGAAGAAAGGAAAATACTGAGGGAAATTTTTTGTCAGATTTGTGTTGAAGGTATCAGGATGAGACGGAAATCTAAATAGTTACCCGAAAATTTGAAGAAAATCTCGGACGAGTTCGAGAAAAAAAATTGAAGTTTTGTGTCCACATTTTGAGAGTGAACGATAATAGCCTGGCGGAAAAAATTTCCTACTTTTTTTTCAGATCAGGTTTCTTTTAAAACAAGTACCCGAAAGCATCAGACAAACGCTGATTTTCTTCAAATCGGACGATGTACACACATCAATACCACCTGTTCCATATCCTTTTCCATCAGTTTTTTTTTCAGAAAGAAAAACCATTTCTGTGTTTATCCATAGCCTTTCTTGGAGGAATTCAAAATGTGTTACTTTTTTCTTGCTCCTCGAGATTAAAAGCCATCTTAACACAGTGGTTACGTCCAAAGGGGAGAAATCTAGTAACTGGGCTTCTGTAGCCTTTTCTGCACTGCTATGTAGACTGGAAAAAATGTCTTCGAAGATATATAACTGCGCAAGTGTCTTCAAAAATGGCTGTGAGCACTATGTGACTTAACATCTGAGGCCATCAGTCCCCTATAACTTAGAACTACTTAAACCTAACTAACCTAAGGACATCACACACATCCATGCCCAAGGCAGGATTCGAACCTGCCGGCGCGCAAGAGTGTTATTCTGAAACAGATACCATTAGTTACGTACACTTTATTTTTGCTGAGGAAATAGTGACAGACCGAAGAAGATTTGACTGATTCCATGCGGTAAGCTAGGATTATTTAAACGACAAATCACTCTCGAGATTGTAACCACATATATTTGTTTCTGTATAAAATTTAGCTCAACTTTACCTGCCACTGTAAAAAAGTCTACGTGTCATCAAAACCGCATCCCCACAAACTGTTACCAACTAAAACTCGTGTGGTGATCTTTGAACAAAGAGAACCTAATTTGAACTGAACTGTAACTAATCACAATGCAACTTGTCTTTATCTTAAATGCGCAACTGAAGTAAAACAATTATCTGTCCCTAATCAAAATTTCCGCTTACCTCGCGTATTGACAATATTGTTGCAAATTTCTCGAAAGTACAATAGCAAACATTTCAAACTGTTGCATGTGGTATTACAGACTGACAAACAGTGGGATGGGGAGAGTAAATATCCCTATGAAATGATATTCCGAGACAACGATTTTAGAATGAAATATGTATTCAAAAAGATACTGTAAAACTTCGCGTGATGTCTGCACATAACATACGTCTTAATAATTCAAGGCTTAATAAAGTGAACAATGATTTACAGAGGATGCAATGTTGACAGAGAATTTCTATAAAAACCAAACAGCTTAATTAATTAATTAATTAATGCATGACTTTGGCAGGTGGAGTGGTCTTTCTCTCAGCTCTGAGCAAATTAACTAGCTTACAATAATTATTCTGTCTAACTAGGTTCGCAGTGCTGCAGTCTTACCTCAAACTTCTTTTCAAAAATAATGACATTATTCAAACCATATCTTCTCTTAACTTTCTAATATATATATTTTATTCATCCTTGCTGTCCCTGACAATCAGTCTTTCATAATCTAACAGATACAATCACAAGTCGACACAGCATTAAATACGTCCATCACCTACCACACTTCAACTAAGAAAGTATCAGACTGTGCATAGGTAAAGATGTGCCACGACAAGACCAAAGGTTTCTTCACAGTAACGTAACTTGATCTCTCTCTGACAAGCACATCGGTAACATATGAAACCCAAAACGACAGGACCATCTTACAAGATTTATGCGCCATGGGCTAACTTTTCAGATAAAAAATATACAGAAAGGCTAGGGTCCTCGCCTAAAGACTAAAAATCATTATAACTGCGGTACGTCCCTGGGTGAAGCATGCACAGGTAGAGCAACTGAAGAGTACAGACCAGGAGATCCCTATATCGCTTTTTTTAACCGCAGTCTGGAAAATAGTTTTAAAGTGTCACAAATTTATTACGAAATTTGGGAGGTCGCGAAATTGTAATACCTCCTGCAAATTGATTTTCGTGAAGAATAACCGTACTCAGCCCGTAGTTGCTAGAGACAGCAGCCATCTAACGGGAATGTTCCCGATCGAAGACGAAACGAAATGTCACTAATGGAGTGCATCCAGCTGTTCAGCCGTGTACTTTTTCCTTTTTATGAACAATATTTCATCAAGTGACCTAGTCGTTTTCTGCAGTTTCTGCGAGTTGCTCTGTTATGAGTGCCCATTGCCTGAATTCAAACCAGATTGTTAACTGTTAATGTTAGTATCAGGGTGCTATTTACAGAAGTGTTCAACTCTGACACACACGTTTTGATGCTCTTTTGCTTTTTTCAGAGACCGCACTGATATTCTGTGAAACGCGTATTTTCTCAGAGTTTCCCAGCACCGGTTGATGTAATGACCGGCGGGATCTTAATAGAGTGGTGGACCACAAGGCTTTTCAGATTGAAAATTCTGTCCCGGTTTTTTAGATTTTTGATCTAGAAACTTGACTTTTTCATTAATATATACTAGTCGGTGGGTAAAGTTCAATAAGTATACCCCAGATGACGCTATGTAGAGCCGATTTTCTTGCCCAGAAGTTGGTGAACCAACTGCAAGTGATAATGCTATATAAAAAGTGTGTTAAAATCTGTTTGTGCAAAATCCACCAATATAATTGAACTACAAAACCGTTGGTGTATTCAACTGTATCATGTACGTTACTCTATTAATTCTCAAAACAGAAGATATATATATATATATCCCAGTATATTACCATTTCTCTATATTGAGGTTATTCCGTTATTACCCCAGAAGGACAGATACACAGTTCATTAAACAGTATTGATGACAATGAC
This sequence comes from Schistocerca piceifrons, assembly GCF_021461385.2. NCBI lineage: Eukaryota > Metazoa > Arthropoda > Insecta > Orthoptera > Acrididae > Schistocerca > Schistocerca piceifrons. Next base: position 546,202,478 of record NC_060141.1, on the reverse strand, counting down.
AGTGTGCAACGAAGGAATACGAATATTAACTATCGGTACATAGGTGATGGCTCGTCTGTAAATGTTCATGAGCTTACAACGAAGAAAAGAAGATCTCACTGATATATTGCTCAAAGTACAAGCTGTTGTAGTTCAGGCAGTGATTAACTTATAAGATATAATGTCAAATATCTCCGAAAGAAACGAATGAAATTTCTTTGGCCACAAGTGCCAGATATTGACTCGATAAATGAAGAACACGTAACCTTAGTTCTGACTGCAACGGATGTTATGAAATGAGGATTTAGGTTTAAGATGGATGACATCGAAATTATTATGCTCAACTAAGTTTGGAGCTATACATGTGGTACTTCATCCTAGTATCTTTCATTATATTAATAATTTTGATGATGGAACACACGGTTTGATTTTGGTTTCGTACTAATTTTTTTATTCGATGGGGCTTAATAAAGCGGTTAAGAAAAGTTCAGATCACATTATTTATTCCTGGTGCCCAAAGTTTCATTGCGTTTTTGAAACACTGACGACAATGGAATGGTAGTTGAGAGTTGTGAAAGTATAGGCCGGTCAACGTATCCGCAAATCAATGTTAAATTTCTCCACCAACAATCTTTTCCATTACTTTCTCTGCATTTTAATAAATGTATTGTATTGATTAGTATGTAATCCTTTAATACAAGGCCAGAAATTTCGCTCTGCGAAAGAGGTAACAAAATAAGTGAACACGTGTCTCAGCTTATCTGCAGATCTCGAACTTTTCTGAGAAAATGACGGTCAAGGTTTTCGAGGTACTATATGTATCTTTCAGGGTGGGACACTTTTGACTGGAGAGGTGGCACAGGGACCACCGTCGCGGCTTTGCAGTTTTGCACCCCGTGTTCGAAGCCCACTTATTGCTGCTGTTTTTGTTTTTCATTTATCCGTCCATGTCCGTAAAAGATTACTACTCGTATCTTCTCCAATGTACACTGCTGGAAGTTGAAATAAGAACACCGTGAATTCATTGTCCCAGGAAGGGGAAACTTTATTGACACATTCCTGGGGTCAGATACATCACATGATCACACTGACAGAACCACAGGCACATAGACACAGGCAACAGAGCATGCACAATGTCGGCACTAGTACAGTGTATATCCACCTTTCGCAGCAATGCAGGCTGCTATTCTCCCATGGAGACGATCGTAGAGATGCTGGATGTAGTCCTGTGGAACGGCTTGCCATGCCATTTCCACCTGGCGCCTCAGTTGGACCAGCGTTCGTGCTGGACGTGCAGACCGCGTGAGACGACGCTTCATCCAGTCCCAAACATGCTCAATGGGGGACAGATTCGGAGATCTTGCTGGCCAGGGTAGTTGACTTACACCTTCTAGAGCACGTTGGGTGGCACGGGATACATGCGGACGTGCATTGTCCTGTTGGAACAGCAAGTTCCCTTGCCGGTCTAGGAATGGTGGAACGATGGGTTCGATGACGGTTTGGATGTACGGTGCACTATTCAGTGTCCCCTCGACGATCACCAGTGGTGTACGGCCAGTGTAGGAGATCGCTCCCCACACCATGACGCCGGGTGTTGGCCCTGTGTGCCTCGATCGTATGCAGTCCTGATTGTGGCGCTCACCTGCACGGCGCCAAACACGCATATGACCATCATTGGCACCAAGGCAGAAGCGACTCTCATCGCTGAAGACGACACGTCTCCATTCGTCCCTCCATTCACGCCTGTCGCGACACCACTGGAGGTGGGCTGCACGATGTTGGGGCGTGAGCGGAAGACGGCCTAACGGTGTGCGGGACCGTAGCCCAGCTTCATGGAGACGGTTGCGAATGGTCCTCGCCGATACCCCAGGAGCAACAGTGTCCCTAATTTGCTGGGAAGTGGCGGTGCGGTCCCCTACGGCACTGCGTAGGATCCTACGGTCTTGGCGTGCATCCGTGCGTCGCTGCGGTCCGGTCCCAGGTCGACGGGCACGTGCACCTTCCGCCGACCACTGGCGTCAACATCGATGTACTGTGGAGACCTCACGCCCCACGTGTCGAGCAATTCGGCGGTACGTCCACCCGGCCTCCCGCATGCCCACTATACGCCCTCGCTGAAAGTCCGTCAACTGCACATACGGTTCACGTCCACGCTGTCGCGGCATGTTACGAGTGTTAAAGACTGCGATGGAGCTCCGTATGTCACGGTAAACTGGCTGACACTGACGGCGGCGGTGCACAAATGCTGCGCAGCTAGCGCCATTCGACGGCCAACACCGCGGTTCCTGGTGTGTCCGCTGTGCCGTGCGTGTGATCATTGCTTGTACAGCCCTCTCGCAGTGTCCGGAGCAAGTATGGTGGGTCTGACACACCGGTGTCAATGTGTTCTTTTTTCCATTTCCAGGAGTGCATGTTGAAATAACGTTGTCGTTATTCGTCTACCAACTGGCTGTACTGCAAAAACCAGTTTTGCATAGCCTAAGTTACTTATATGGATACAGACAGCCTCCTCTATTGGGTGAAAGGCTGGGATCCATAAGAAGCAATAATATTACCATCTCAACTCATTTGGCCCATCTGGGTAGACAGTCGATAATCCTGAGTGTATAACGCCTCAAAACAAATAGGCGAGGCGAATATGAAGATTTTAAGGAATTTGTGGATCTTAGATGAAAAATTTACATATACCAAACAGATACAAGTGAAATTGTGTTGTGCGTCCTCAGTGGCACTCATGATTATGAGATGCGGCACCTCGATGATGTTGGTGGTTCTCTGTCTCATCCCCCATAGATAGTACAGCAAGTAAGCACCTAGTTTCAAGACCACGTGATACACGCTGTGTCACATCTGAAAGTCAGTCAGTCATGCTATGTTGACACACGGTACATTTGTGAGGACGAAATCAAAACTCTCCTGTACACACACTATTCTCGGGTGATGAAAACAGTGGATGGGTACTTATTTCTAAATAGCGTACGTGTGCACAAGTTTAGGCAGAGCAGTATGGAAAAATTCACACATTTTACATGAGTGTGTGTGTGTGTGTGTGTGTGTGTGTGTGTGTGTGTGTCAGTTAACTGCACGCTAAATAAAGAAAGTTTCTATTTAAAAGAATGATAACTGTACCAAAGAAAATCTCTATAACGGTATTTTTTTAACAACTGCCATAAAAAATGTTGTATATGGATTCCTTTTTGGTATTTCATTCCTCTGTTAGTGTTAGTGTAAAAAAATGTGTGTGTATAAGTTTCTAGTCGTTATTAAAGTCTATCTTCACGAAAGAAAATTGTTAGCAAGTAAATATGTATTGCAGAAAAGAAGTTTGTTAGAAAAGAAAATATTACATGTACATATTGTAAATAAACCAGAAAATAATTTGCTATCTGTATACCGATATTATTCATCAACGTACCTTCCTTTAGGAATGTGGATTGCTCTCTACGACTGCGACATGGCTTTCAAAGTGATGGGGCACAGCTATCAGGCTTTATTAATGGAAATCTAGAATTCGGCTAGTAACTAGCCATTATCAATGCATTATTTCACAGTTTTAATACATGTTATAGTACGTCAGCCCCCTGTTGTTCACACTGCTATCACAGTTCATTCAAGTCTCAGTATTTCAGAGATTTAATACAGTTAGTAGTAAGTCAGTCCGTTGATATTCGGGTTCTTGTCACAGTACACTCAAGACTTAAATCAGTCTTGAAAGAACTGGAAAGGTGCTCGAACGACAGGGGATTGGCCCACTAGGAAATCTATTAAAACTCTGAAATACTGGATTGATAAAGGCTAGTTACTAGCCGAAATTTAGATTTCCTTTAATAAAGGCTGAAAGGAAAGGACGACTGATGGCCGTGTTCGAGCATTTTGAAATTGATCGATATTATTATTTACAAAATATCTGTCATTCTGACCCCACCAAAACAGATCACATTGGCAGCTCAGCTGCTGGTGATCTCTGCTGCTGGAGCTTCGTGATGATCCTTTCACCAAGGTGTACAGAGCTTGAGTTACGAGACACACACAAGTGGTCTGGCGAGAGAATGGAGAGGAAAGGAGGGAGGGAGACTCTTGAGCTGAAACGGCGCAGCTCATAGACAGTTGCAAACTGAGTTGTGAGTTGTCCGAGAATGGAAATCTCATCATATTTTGGGAGTGGCATAGCTGGTAGTAGGTGTGTGTGTGTGTGTGGAGGGGGGGGGGGGGTGGAGGGCACAGACGTAGAAAACTAATTGTCGACTACGCAAATCAGGCAGTGTTTCTCTTTAATTATGAAGCAAATTCAGTGTGCATTTCTTTGTTTTGAAAAACAAATAGGCAACATCACCACAAACAATTGATATACACTCGATAACACACCATACCTTAATTACAGCTTCTCGCTTTTGATTTTCTTCCATACTCTCCTCTGACACTCCGACATCCATGCCTCTTCTCTCTCTCTCTCTCCCTCCCTCTCTCTCTCTCTCTCTCTCTCTCGCTCTGTCTCTCTCCAGTCATCCTTGGCCCCAAACGATTGGTACTTATAACAGACGCTCGGTCGTATGTATAGATCAGAAAATGACAAATATTTATCTTTAAACCTCAAACATGACGCAGGAAAAACGTATCAGCAACTTATTTTATTTTATTAAAGTTGCTATTTGTGAAGATGTCCAAGTTTCAGTGAGAAATATGAAATATGCTCTATTAGCAGTGGCTAGGTTTGGATGTAACGTCCATTACCAAACCATTGTCTTCATCGTAAGTACTAAAATGCAATACATCCAAAACATTTGTGATTTCCCATGTCCAGCAATTCTAAGTAATATATAAAGCACGTCCAGAATGTATGATCAATGTTTCTAACCAACAGAAACAGGACAAATGGCTACTTTCAAATGTACTGTATTTCAAAACTTCCGATGAAGGCGATTGTTTGATAATGGATGCTACGTCCAAAACTAGTCACCGCTAGTAAAGGATAATTCTCATTGCAACTTCGATGCTTCACAAATACTGGTTTTAATAGAATATTTATCTGTTTAAATCTGTTTCCACTTTCTCATCTACTAGAACGCTCTCGATTCTTCCGAAATAAAGCTACTTCACAGTTTTACTAGAAAACAGATAATATAAACATTCATATGGATATTGGACATCACATCAGCGAATATTTTCCCTTTTTCATCGGCAACAGCGTCAAACGAAGAGCCAGATCACCATACTAGAGAACACATTCACGCACACATTAGACAGCTTGAGCAAGGATCGGTTGTTAGGCAACTACTGTACCTATTAATAAACATCCTATAAAGACTCATCTCAACGTATTTCTTATCTGAATGTAATAACTCGTTAGCTGAAGCAACATAGTGCGAGATAATAATTTCATTATCCCTCTTTGAGTGATAATACATACAAACAACGTAATTAAAGTTTCCTTTGCACAGTCCACCCTTATTGGTTGTCTTTTTATCGCTGGCTTCTGCTATCTAAATTTCCTGGTCAGATAAAAAAATTACAGCTCTTGGCACAAGTAATGTCTTCGGGAAATAAGTTTGTGCCCCATATGTGACGTAATTCAGGTCTGAGGAAACGATTAAGGTCAGCAAAGACCGTGCGATTATTTTCCTTGTATTGCGTTGGAATCTAGTTATCTTATCCATGTTATTCCAACTAATTACGACATATCTCCTTGAGAGTCTTATGTGAATAAAGTATCAAAATATGTTTCTAAGTAACAGATATGTTAACTGAGTAGGAAGAAAAAAATTAATGCATTGAAAACAATTTACCTTGACCGATTTAGGGAACCCACAGATATGTAAGTCAGGGAGTGGATTTCAAATTCTGTCGTCCAAATTTGGTAGACCATTCCCTTAAGTACATCACCTCCTCGATCTATCCCACTGCAGTAATCTTCAGAATTCTGTTATAGAACTGGCAGGAACTAGCACTAGTGCAAGAGATTTAAAGGATACAATGCAATTTATCGTGGTAGATGGTTAAGATTTTCAGATTCCTCCTAGGAAACTGGAAGAGCAGTTGCATAACCTATTTACTGGTTTTGAAATCGCCTACTGATCTTGTATTCTAAAGACAAATGAATCAGGTCGCAAATACAAATGGCCATGATCCCACAACAAAAACAGCATCAATCACAAATGGCTGCTATTCATCAGAAAATGATTCCATTTAAACTGGGATTTGTTCTCCAATACTTCATGCAGGAAGCTCGCCTTACGAGTGGGCTAAGGCGCTGCAGTCATAGACTGTGCGGCTGATCCCGGCGGAGGTTCGAGTCCTCCCTCGGGCATGGGTGTGTGTGTTTGTCCTTAGTATAATTTAGGTTAAGTAGTGTGTAAGCTTATGGACTGATGACCTTAGCAGTTAAGTCCCATAAGATTTCACACACATTGTTTGAACAAGCTCGCCTTACAGCAAAGCAACTAAATTCTAATTACAGAGCTGCAAAGAAGAAGTATGACTGTGAGGGGATGGCTTTTGGAAGAAAGTTGGAGTCATAACGTTTGTTATATTAATGGCAAAATACCTGCCAATTTGAATGCTATATGAATAAATGCACAAACTGAACTAATCCCATTCACCTGCGTGACATTTATAAATATAGATACTCAAGTAAGCACAGAACTACGTTAAGTGTATAGAAAACATCTACAGATACGTTAAGACTAACAAATAGAATTCCAATTAACAGCCATAATCCAATGCTACAACAGCCCTTCCCTATATCTTCAGACAAGAAGTAAAAAATGTGATAGACAGAAACTATTTGAATGTCACCCAAGCTATTAACTCTTTCTAGTTTTCGAGATATCTCCGTGAAAGACGAAAGAAGGGTCCATAAAGCACCCAGAAAGGGAAGAGAAAACGAAACGAAAGTTCATGGGTTGGGAGTACATGTCATGTTTCAGTTTTTCAGTGATTACAAATCGAGTCAGATTTACAAAGTGCTTGAGAGTATGAGTGCACACAACTCAGTATGACGTTTCCTCGGCTCTGTCCTGGATTCATGCAATGATTCGGTTAGGAAGGGTGTCGTAACGACGCTGAATCCTCTCCCGAGCTGAGCTGGCAACAGTTATTGTAACTAGTACTTGATGCATTGGACATGGGCATTCAAACATATTTGGTGTTCAAGCTGGTTCGGCAAATGTTTTGCTGGGGAAAAATTTGGAGGTCTTGGTCGTAGCAGTGGTGCAGGGTACTTTCTGGAACATCCTCTTCATTTTTAAAGTCAAGGACCAATAATCTTCCACTGTCCCTTGCAAAAGCCAGCACACTGGACTCGCGTTCGGGACGACGACGGTTCAATCCCGCGTCCGGCCATGCTGATTTATGTTTTCGTGATTTCCCTACATCGCTTCAGGTAAATGCGGGGATGGCACCTTTTATAAAGGGCATGGCCGACTTCTTTCCCGATCCTTCCGTAAACCAATGAGACCCATGACCTCCCCAAACAACCCAACCCCCAACCCAAAAGCCAACCGCTGCGCTTACCCTTCTTTTTTAATAAACTGTCACACACCCTCCATAATGTATTACCCAGTTATCTACTGTAATTGCTGGCGAATCAAATTTATTAATTAGTCTTATTACTGTTATAATTTATAGTTACCTACTTTACACCATTATTTATTACCCAAATACAACGTTTTACCTGTCAACAAGAAATTTCCCTGATCACCACTCCAAAAGAACTCAATAGTCTCTTTGATCTTACCAATCATCAGAGAGACTACTCTCTCATCCTATCTGCACTACTAATCTTTCCACATACACTTGACATGTAATCAATCTTTTACACATTGTTATGACCCAAAAAATAGCCACCTCGCCTCTGTGTTCTTTACACTGGTCTATTAACATGCAGCCTGGTTTTTGCAATTTGTAACAAATTATTGTGCTCAGTGGCATTTCTGCAAGAATTTCAATGTAGCACCATCTTCTTCCCATGCTAGTTTTGGGATTACTTGATAAAATTTTGATGATTGTCTCCTAGTATTCCAAAACATAGTAAATCGAGACTCCAAACATTTAACAGTTACCACAAAGCATTATGTAATCAAAGTATACTGATATCCCACGTTTAAACAATCGGCAGCCTATTGTAGTTTTGGGAACCAACAATTATCGACTAGCAGATATCTCCTAACCTGGTCCTTAGGAATGCTAAAATGGTGACTAGAACACAATGACGTCACTTTCATGTCATCTAAGAGAAATCTTATACGATAACATTACTGTGGACTTGTAAATAACAGTGGGAATCAAAGTTTTCTGCAGCCATGTCACAAACTGCAGATCACAAACACAATACATCACTAAGATACGAATAGACAGTTACACACCGTATTAAAACATGAAAAAAAAATCTTCCGTGGTCCACACTGTAAGTGTGCATTACCTCTGCATTTCCCATCTGGGACGCCACCATTTACACCATGAGGGCCAGGCCACCGCCAGAGCAGCAGCCACCAGCTGCTGCAGGCTACTGCCTCCAGACTCAGCCAGAGATGAAGTGGAAAAAATTATTCACAGCGGCCACAGTGCCTCCCAGCTGAGGGCTACCACCATCTGTCATCTGTCACCACAAGATCTCGTTATCCTAAGATGAGATGGGTCACGCCTTCCACTAATGTCTTGCTAGCCCACCTCTCTCCCCCTCCCACCAGGCTGTGAGAGCATCTAAAATGGATACTGATACTCTGAGAGCAATATAAAAAACCCTTAGTGAAATGTAATTTTATCAAAAGCATTTGGACACCTCACCTACCAGTGCACACTAATATGACATCAGTCTACCTGCTAAACTGCACGCCACATTTAAAAAGAAAATCGTGACTGCTGAGCTTCAGAGATGCATGAGTGATTTGTGATAGATTTTATCGTTTCTGTTTAGAGATATTGTAGAGTAATATCTTACTGCAAAGCAATAGTATCATTTTGACATTGCTTAGAGTAACGTCACTACATATAAGCACTCTAACACCATACATATATGTACAGGGCAGAAAAAACACTAAAACTGGTAAAAAGTACCCTCTGCCACGTACAGTGATCAGTGGGAAAAATGTGGGTCAGAAAGTGGATTTAATACTCTGAGGTCTGCTTCATTTAACAATATTCCACACAGAATAGTGAAATATCTAAAGATATGGTTCGTTGTTCATCTTTCCCACATCATATTTGAAAGTGGAATGACTTTTATATTGGATTAAGGCTACAATAGCGTACATCTAATCCACCTGACGCAGAAACTGGGAAGTAATTTCAGTATTAGGACAAAGCAGTTTCTACCCCAAAATATCATTATCCAAGATGGAGGCGATGACATCACCCAAGCCCAAGGCAGTTTCTACCCCAAAGTACAGTTATCCAAGATGGCGGCAATGACGTTATCAACTGACATCAGTTGATGACGTAATCCAAGATGGCGGCCATTACGACACCCAACCCCAAGGCATCACTAACCATGATAGCGGAAGAGTTTCACGCAACCCTGCCATGCCACCTGCAATGCCCCCCTGATGGGAAGTACAAATCCATCAGGACAGTGTAACCACTACTAACCTAAGAAAATGGCGGGAAAGAAAGGGTACTTGGTCTACCTCCAATAACCTAACTCATCTGACCGCCACTTCATCCTAGAAACTGGTGGCAAGTTTGAATTTTGGTGAAAAGATAGGTCAGTTGGGCTACCTCTACTAAGCTAAGAAAATGACATGAAAGAAAGGACACTTGGGCTATCTCCACTAACCTAAGTCATCCGGCCGCCACCTCTTACTAGGAACTGGCGCCAAGTTTGAATTTTGGCGGTAAAGAAAGATCACTTGGGCTATCTCTACTAATGCCAGAAAATGGTGAGAAAGAAAGCTCACCTCCACAAATCTAAGTCACCTGACCGTCACCTAGTAGGGCTTGGTTGGGTAGAGGACTCGACCTATGCTGGACATAAGTCTTTGATTTGCATACACTATTTCTTTAAACAATTAGAGGCAGTTCTACCATCAAGTGTGGTCACCATGAGGTCTGGGTCTAGCACTCAGTACCACCACCAAAGGGTGCTGTCCTCCCTTCCGTCACGTAATCCAAGATGGCGGTCCGATGGTGGAGAGTAAGGGCCTCATAACAGGAAATTCATGAGTAAACTGTTTATGTATAAAAAAAACAGTTTGTGGGGGTTGGATTTCTCTTGCTCATATTTCTCAGCTCTTTGGAAACATGTAGGTCTTGTAAGAAGGAATTACATGGAGCAAACATGATGCATAACCAAAAGTTCAGCACTGTACTCTAGGTGTCTTAACATAATGTCGGCACTTAACATGCTCCATGTCACATACCCACACACATCCCTTATTCAAAATAATTAAATCGGTACTTTTAACATGTATGGGGTGGTTTTCTTTTAATTCGCAGAATCCTATTGGTCGGTGAAATTGATGGAATACAGTTTAATCAAAAGATTGATAGCAAAAAACACATCCCGCCACTCGACACCCAGCGCTGCAGCCACCCCAGCTGCCGATGCATCCACTGCCACCAATGCCCCTAGCCCAGACCCCACACTGGCCGCGGACATCACAGCATCGCTCTGGCATCCATGGGTAGCCCTCCCTCAGGCTAGCGGGTTAGGGCTGCAACAAACACACCTGCCACCGCACTCCCAGTATGTAGCCGCCCGCATCTACTCTGCCGTCATGTCCTTGCTGATCAAGTGAGCTACAGCACACACCCATGTCCACCACATCACAGAACTCCAAGGTGCACTCACACTGATCTAATACTCGAAACGCCTCTAGGCGGTACGTGTGTATACCATTGCTGTTGCTATACCTGTGGATACTGGTGGCACAGTCCATGCCATAGAAACAAGTTCCAGAATAGCACACACTACTTTCCCCGTAGTGATCCTAATCGAACATACGATATGCGCCCAGCCGTGCGTACCTGCCCCAGTGTGACTGACACCTCGCCACGTAACTTCCACATGGCGACTTGCCATCTAAAAGGTTCTCAGTGTTATTCCGATGTCACATGGATTTGTAAAATAAGAGCCATGCGACCTCTTGGAAATTGTATAGTGTTCCAGAAATAGTTAATGCTCGATTTCCTGATGTCTCAGCTTGTATGCACGGAAATTATTGCCCTAACAAAATCTGTTTACGAAAAAAGCGCGAAATAACGATGAATTCAGTCCTCATGATGGCCCTAACGTGGTACACCTTCCATCATGTTCCACCCTTCGTGCTTTCAACATACACAAACGTTCTCACCGCTATTTATAGACTCCTATATCTCAGCTCAAAGGACGTCTTGTGAATGAATGGGGGATTATTGTTGGGTCTTATCGAATTTACCCACCGAATTACTGAAGGCGTTGGTGTGGAAGCACAGCCACCTTTTCTTTTTCTTTCTGCAGATCAGACTTTCAGCAGCAAAAAACTATTTTACACAGATGGCCATATTGCACCAACAATAAAACCCTGCAATATGCCCTACATATCATCAAACATGGAAAGACTCTTACTCAACTACAATGTTGGCCCACTGCAGACAAGAGCTTGAATATTAGAACATGAAATCAACCTGCGACCCATCAGTATATCACTACGTACCCAATATATCATCAAATACAGAGAGACTCCTACTCAATTACACTGCTCTCCCACTGAGGACAGGAGCTTGAATATTAGAACGTGAAACCAATCTCGTACCCAACAATATACACTCCTGGAAATGGAAAAAAGAACACATTGACACCGGTGTGTCAGACCCACCATACTTGCTCCGGACACTGCGAGAGGGCTGTACAAGCAATGATCACACGCACGGCACAGCGGACACACCAGAAACCGCGGTGTTGGCCGTCGAATGGCGCTAGCTGCGCAGCATTTGTGCACCGCCGCCGTCAGTGTCAGCCAGTTTGCCGTGGCATACGGAGCTCCATCGCAGTCTTTAACACTGGTAGCATGCCGCGACAGCGTGGACGTGAACCGTATGTGCAGTTGACGGACTTTGAGCGAGGGCGTATAGTGGGCATGCGGGAGGCCGGGTGGACGTACCACCGAATTGCTCAACACGTGGGGCGTGAGGTCTCCACAGTACATCGATGTTGTCGCCAGTGGTCGGCGGAAGGTGCACGTGCCCGTCGACCTGGGACCGGACCGTAGTGACGCACAGATGCACGCCAAGACCGTAGGATCCTACGCAGTGCCGTAGGGGACCGCACCGCCACTTCCCAGCAAATTAGGGACACTGTTGCTCCTGGGGTATCGGCGAGGACCATTCGCAACCGTCTCCATGAAGGTGGGCTATGGTCCCACACACCGTTAGGCCGTCTTCCGCTCATGCCCCAACATCGTGAAGCCCGCCTCCAGTGGTGTCGCGACAGGCGTGAATGGAGGGACGAATGGAGACGTGTCGTCTTCAGCGATGAGAGTCGCTTCTGCCTTGGTGCCAATGATGGTCGTATGCGTGTTTGGCGCCGTGCAGGTGAGCGCCACAATCAGGACTGCATACAACCGAGGCACACAGGGTCAACACCCGGCATCATGGTGTGGGGAGCGATCTCCTACACTGGCCGTACATCACTGGTGATCGTCGAGGGGACACTGAATAGTGCACAGTACATCCAAACCGTCATCGAACCCATCGTTCTACCATTCCTAGAGCGGGAAGGGAACTTGCTGTTCCAACAGGACAATGCACATCTGCATGTATCCCGTGCCACCCAACGTGCTCTAGAAGGTGTACGTCAACTACCCTGGCCAGCAAGATCTCCGGATCTGTCCCCCATTGAGCATGTTTGGGACTGGATGAAGTGTCGTCTCACGCAGTCTGCACGTCCAGCACGAACGCTGGTCCAACTGAGGCGCCAGGTGGAAATGGCATGGCAAGCCGTTCCACAGGACTACATCCAGCATCTCTACGATCGTCTCCATGGGAGAATAGCAGCCTGCATTGCTGCGAAAGGTGGATATACACTGTACTAGTGCCGACATTGTGCATGCTCTGTTGCCTGTGTCTATGTGCCTGTGGTTCTGTCAGTGTGATCATGTGATGTATCTGACCCCAGGAATGTGTCAATAAAGTTTCCCCTTCCTGAGACAATGAATTCACGGTGTTCTTATTTCAATTTCCAGGAGTGTATGATCGCATACCGTTTTGATGCAGTAAACATGCAATTCGTATCCTCCACCAAATAAAGTCATATACCACATATACCACAAAGTCATATACCACATATACCACAAAGACAGACAGCACAGTATGTTTACTCACGGCACTACATATATACTGTGAGACTGGGTGGGCATCCACCCCCAGCGCATGACCAGAGCACCCTCAGTCGATCGAAGTCATGGTCAGAACTGTTCTATAAATTCGGACTCGCTTCCCCTCATCATAAACGCTTTACTGTTTCTGGTCCATACCTGACTGCTTGGTTGCTTTTTTCTACACCCATCTCCAGACTCAAGGATTATAAAACCATATCTATTTTCACATGGTTCACCATAATATTTTGACATTTTCACGGTATTTCTCGACATCAAGGATACAGAAGTAGCCTAACAATCGCTTGTGCAACGTAATTCCGAAGATATAGACTGCAAATTATTTCTCTACAAACCTGAAACATTTGCACTTATCCCGTCTGTGGAGACCTTTACGTGAGAACTCTAAACAAATAGAGTAAACTGATATTGCACTCTCGAATACTGATGTTGCTGATGTAAAAGATTCCAAATCGTCCCCATAATGTAAAAAGTCAACTAAGGTGTTTCTCATGTCTAGAGAACTGGCAAACATGTCTTCCAAATTCTAAAAGCACACAACACAATCAATATTCTCCCAACTAAATAATGACGTGAAATGTGAAGAAGCAGTCAACTGAACAATTCGCATGAGTGGGAATAATGACCCATCGCAAATACCTGTCTATATCGAATATCGTCAGATTTCCATGTGATCACGAAAGCTGTCCAACACATACCAAGTATTAGTTCGCTATTCGTCGTCCGGAGGACAATCCATTTAAGACGTCTACATTCCTGCACTCCAACAGGTCTCTCCATTTGAAGGGCTTCTACCGTTAATGGGGAATGTGAATCATCCCCACATAGGTCACCAGCACTGGAAGCCAAGCATGCACAGGTAGAATCATCACCCTAGGAAACCGGTCACATATATATTTTATCCGTGTACTTACAACTAAATGTTACAATTGAGGCCTCAGTTGAACAACATTCAACAATGAGCGATGTATCGGAAATACACCTTGTTGATGGCTGTGGCTCTGGAAATAGAAATATTTGTACCATTCTCATGACTTGACATACTCCTCCCTTTGCTATCACAGTACTCAACATCAAATCCATACCTTTCTTACGACTCAACATAGTCATTCCCTGTTGCACATGTCGGAACACAAACACATACATTATAGGCCTGAGGTTCAAGGTGAACCTATCACACATCGTCTACTACTATGAAGTATAATACTTGAACAACAAATGATTCCACATGGTTCAAAATAATACCGACCGAAAATCAGCCATGGGTGGTGAGTGCTACTACCGTGTATTAGAAAGAGAGACGTAATAGGCCAGATATTAAGAAAGCCTGATCCCAACAAAAGCTATACTGGATTTATAAATCAAGGTATGACATTACCTCTGAATGAGGTAATGACAAATACCGAGACGGTGATCGTAGGAACATGTACTATCAGACCAACATATAGCCCACGATGCAACTTCGTGATAAAATTACCGCATTTTGAAAGTGATTCGCCTAAGGAACGTGGTATGTAAGCGGTTTTTGCAACTCCCTCACACCGCCCCAGCTAGATAACTCTATAGTATTTGTAATGCATTCTGTGTCGATGCAGTTTCAGAGGGTCAGTGTTATATCCACTAGGCTATAGGCATTGGTTGATTGAGAAGGGTCACAAACAGTAATAGATGGTGTGATTATTGAGGTCGTAAGAAATGTACACAAGCTTTTCAGATCTCTAATGCCACGCTAGCCGCTAGGAATGCTGTCTGGGATTTGGAGGCAAGTCATTCCATCCAAGCACATACGTGCAATGGGTCCCTTAGTGATAATAACCACCAGTCAGTTACATTCCTGGCACTGTCATATCTCCAAACGATGCACCTTTCTCGAACCTATCTGTTACAGTAAAATTAGCGTGTCATTTTAGTTAGCCCCTATGTATCCTGCAAATGCCTCCTCAGACTCTACGCTACCATCCATGCACCTTTGCGCAAGTGATCGTTCCAGTTTAAGTCGGAACTGAGTAGGGGTCAGAGGAAACTATATCTACCACCTCCTGCAATCCTTGCAGAAACAGGCGAATTTGAGTTACTGTGACAGAACTGTGTTTTGACCATTTAATGGAAATGAGGCCATCTCTTGCAACATGAAGTAGAAGACAGTACGGGAACTGGGGAAAGGATGTGAATTTTGCTACTGCGTTGCGGTGCTTCTCCAAACTACATACAAATACTACAGATCCATGTCCATTCATGCATCGAGCACATGTGATAATCCTATTAATCCAACCAATCCCTACTAGGAGGAGATGGCGGTTGGGTGACTTAGGTCGATGGAGGTGAGCTTTCTTTCCTGCCTTTTTCTTAGAATATTAGAGACAGCCAAAGTGACCTTTCTTTATCGCCCAAATTCACACTTGGCGCCAGTTCCTAGGATGAAGTGGCGGTCAGATGGCTTAGGTTAGTGGAGGTAGCCCAAGTGCCCTTCCTTTCCCACCATTTTCTTAGGTTATCAGAGGCTGCATTGTCCTTATGGAATTTGAGCTTCCCACCAGGGGGGGGGGCATCGCAGGTGGCGTGGCAGGGAGATGTGGCACTTTCCCACCATGTTGGATAACGGTACTTTGGGCCAGAAACTGCCTTGGGGTTGGGTGACGTCATCGCCGCCATCTTGGATAACGGTAGTTTGGGTTAGAAACCGCTGTGTCGCAATACTAATTTCTACATGTAAACATTAAGTGTACTGCTCATTTTCCCCACATGTTATTTGAGAGTGGAGTGACTTTGATGTTGGGTTTAGGGTAGGGTAGCATATGTCTCTTACATGTAATGCAGTAACTTTTGGATAATTTCCTTAATAGGACGCGGTCTGAAAGTATTCAATACATTATCTTCTTTTCTTAAAATCTGGGAAAATTCGTTACTTGTGGGACTAGTAACATTACGTTTTTTTCTTAATACCAGTGGGATAACAGTTTTATGGAAACGGTAGCGGTTTATGGTGCTTCTTTTCTTAAGACCTATGAAATAACACGATTAGGATTTAGATACAATGTAACCATCCCATGTAAGAAGGTCCAAATAGGTTTTTCTTAATACTGTCGACAGAAAATCTATATCGACTAACGCCCCCCCCCCCCCCACCCTCTCTCAAAAAAAAAAAAACAGAAACAAGAGCCATGACCACTTAATATAATTGCGTTTCGAACTTTTCCATGCATATTCAATACCTTAATTTTTAATGGCAAGAATATAGTGGAGGGCCGACTGATAGTTCTCCAGAGCATTGATCAGGTAAACCATGTTGCTGCACCATTAATTATACATTACTTAGCGTGGTACAACAGTATCTTTCCGCGAGGTGGTAACACATGAGTTATTCGTTTTTTCGAAGGCACTATTCTAGAGTGGAATGAGTATCAAATTGAATGTGGGCTAGGGGACTGTATATCTTGTGCCACATGGGCTGTGCGTGCGTGTGTTCTTAGTACTAGTTACTTTAGATCCACTTTAAGCTGCTTCTCCTCGGTATTTTACGGTAGTTGTTGCTGTCCTTGACAATCGAATTGATCACAGGTTGTAACCATTATAATACTGTAGTAAAACCGCTCTGTATTAGGCGCAAGCACATTTCAATTCTTCATCTGAAGAACATACAATTTTTGGTGTAATTTATAGGAGCCAATATAAATAATTCTAACGATACAAGATGGTGGCACTTCCGGTCATGTATTCATGTCCTCACTTTCAGTCTGCATCTACATCTACATCTACATCAACATGGCTGCTCTGCAAATCACACTTAAGAGCGTGGCACAGGGTTCATCGAACCGCCTTCACACTAATTCTCTATTATTTCACTCTCCAACAGCGTGCGGAAAAAACGAACACATATATCTTTCTGTGCGAGCTCTGATTACCCTTATTTTATTATGATGATCGTTTCTCCATATATAGGTCGGCGGGCCGGCCGCGGTGGCCGTGCGGTTCTGGCGCTGCCGTCCGGAACCTCGGGACTGGTACGGACGCAGGTTCGAATCCTGCCTCGGGCATGGGTGTGTGTGATGTCCTTAGGTTAGTTAGGTTTAAGTAGTTCTAAGTTATAGGGGACTTATGACCTAAGATGTTGAGTCCCATAGTGCTCAGAGCCATTTGAACCATTTTTTAGGTCGGCGACAACAAAATATTTTTGTATTCGGAGGAGAAAGTTGGTGATTGAAATTTCGTGAAAAAATCCGGTTGCAAGGAAAAACGCCTTCGTTTTAATGATTTCAGCTTAATCCTATCCGGTAAGGATCCCATACCATGCAGCCGTACCCCAAAAGAGGGCGGGCAAGCGGAGTGTAGGCAGGCTTTTTAATAGATCTGTTGCATCTTCTAGATTTTGCACCATTAAAAGGCACATTCTCTATGTCTACTTTCCAATTTAAGTTGTTTCATAATTGTAATTCCTAGATATTTAGCTGAATTTACGGCCTTTAGATTTGATTGATTTATCGTGTAACGGAAGTTTAACGGATTCCTTTTGGACTCATATGGATTACGTCACACCTTTCATTGTTTTGAGTCAATTGCCAATTTTCGCAACATAAAGATATCTTATATAAATCCTTTTGCAATTTGTTTTGATCTTCTGATGACTTTACTAGCCGACAAAAGAAACATCATTTGAAAACAACTTAAGACGGCTGCTTAGATTATCTCCTAAATCACTTATATAGATAATGAAGAGCGTAGAACCTTTAACATTGTCTTGCGAAACGACAGAAATTACCTATCTTTTAACCAGCCGGTGTGGCCGAGCGGTTCTAGGCGCTACAGTCTGGAACCGGGCGACCGCTGCGGTCGCAGGTTCGAATCCTGCCTCGGACATGGACGTGTGTGATGTCCTTAGGTTTAAGTAGTTCTAAATTCTAGGGGACTGATGACCACAGGTTAAGTCCCATAGTGCTCAGAGCCATCTGAACCATGTGTGAACCTATCTTTTACTAGATGACTTTCCGTTAATTACTAAGAATTGCAACCTCTCCGACAGGAAATCAGAAATCTAATCACATAAACGCGACCATATTGCGTAAGCAGGCAATTTGATGACAAGCCAAGCCGCTTGTGAGGTACGATGTCAAATGCATTCTGGATATCTAAAAATACGAACTCAATTTGAAATCCATTCTCGATAGCACTCAAACTTCGTGTGAGTAAAGACCCACATGTGCTTCACAAGAACGATCTCGCCGAAATTCGTGTTGACTATGTGTCAATAGACCGTTCTCTTCGGGATAATCGATTATAATCAAACACAATATATGTTTCATAGTGCTGCTGCATATCGACATTAATGCTATGGGCCTGTAATTTAGTGGATTACTCCTAGTGTCTTTCTTGAGTATTGTTGTGACCTGTGCAGCTTTCCAGTTTGAGGGAATGGATCTTTCGTCGCGAGCGGTTGTATACGCTTGTTAACTATGGAGCTGTTGCATCAACATACTCTGAAAGAAAACGAATTTATATAAAATTTTGACCGTAAGATAAACCTTTATTAAGTGATGTAAGTTGTTTCACTGCTGCACCAGTGAGCGTGAAGCTGTATTTAAGATAGCTCAAATCAAAACCGTGGTGCACTCTACTTTCACCACAGTACCAGTGTTTCAGTGTATGCAAAGGTTGGCTTTGACAGCTACCACTGAGTGTTTATGGGAGTTTTTTGTGGTAGACATTTGGAAAATGAGAGCTAGCTGGGGAATCTGCAGCACAGTTAGATGGTAAAGAATGCAACCGAAACCTGGTAGAATGTCCAGTAACAAAGCAAATATACTTGTACAAAAAAAAATTTAATTTGTAAATACATTTACACATAGAATATGAAAAAAATATATACGAAAGGAGATGCCGAAAATCTGCTATCATATTGGTGTGCTTGATGATGGATTTAATCGTGTTTACTACGTCAGTGAATATACAACAAATCTGTTTATAAATCTCTACTTGCATTTGGACGAGTTTAAAAAGAGTGATTATATTATGTCAACATGTGGTGGACTGGACAATGCGTGTAGACTTTGAGAAGGAAAATCATTGCATTGAATAGACTACAGCTGACCCCTATTAAAGAAATTACACGTTTAAGTGCAACTGATGTAGAGAACTTTGACACAAAGGGCAACTATAAACTGCTACTTAAACAAGTACAGGTTATTGCTAATGAACAGGCAAGGCTTACATTAAACACAGTAGAACTGACAGACAATGTCACAATTTGCCCACAGCGATAAAACATCATTTTAAAATTAAAATTGTAGAGCCGTCACAAGTCACATGTAACTTTATTCTTTATTATACACGTTTCATTCGACCAACGAGTGGCCACTCGTTACAAACACCGGGTGTTGTATAGACCGCCGTCATAGATATTTAATTTCCAAAGACGCTAGCGTTGTTCGAGTGAAACGTGTAAAACAAAGATAAAGTCAGATGTGACTTGTGGCGGTTCAATATTTTAATTTCTAATGATCGCTGTTGCCCTGCAGGCAAGTGCCTGCGCTCGCTAAACATCGTTTTATTGCCGGCAAAGAAATCACCATAAACTGCTACTGTGCCCACAAATATTGTTCTTCCACAGGTCTTAAGGGAAAGAAAAGGAAACTTCTACTGTTTCCACAAACACTGTTATCCCATAAACTTTAAAAAAGTTAGACAGTGTATCGAATAGCTTAGAAAGATCTCTGTTAAAAAAATTATTATGACGTTGCTTCAGTGCAGTTACTGCAGTAAACATAAAAGATATATGCTACCCTACCATAAACCATGCATCAAAGTCATTTCACCGTCGAATAGCATGTGTGGAAAATGAATAGTGCGCTAAATCTTTACATATCTCTGCATTCCAGGCGTAAGATTGATAAGTACTCTTAGAAGCATTATATCCACTTTTCGGCCCACGTATACACCACAGAATACATGGAGGAGAGGGTTTGGTATTGATTTTAATTGTGCACTGTTTTAGTGTTTGTATGAGGATTTTTACCCTAATCACTGTGTAGCATAGTATTTTAATATTATAATAACACCTCGAAAATAATCACCTAAAACGCATCAGAAATCACACGTTCACGATTAAACCTCACCAGTCACGATTCTATTGCTAGCTATTCGCTTAATTTTGATCTGGTAGTTTACACAGATTACACATCGGCTAGATTGTGGCCAGTTTCACGCGCTCTAATAGTCCCGATGGCGACGGGTTGTTAAACCCTCCGCTAAATTTGCGCGTGTACTCTGCTCGAGTAAGTTTTCTAGTTAAATGCAGTTTTGTGAAGTGTTACATGGGTATCACTCTCAGAGTAGTTGACCCAATGTAGGTGCCGCCACGGTCTGGTGGGGAGGACGTTGGGCTAGGAAGACATGGTGGAAGTCATGAACTGTCTCTTGTTGTGTATCTCCTGATAACTAGGTCTCGTAACGGTGCAACAACAGATGAAGGCAACGGCCGGCAGCTGGGACGTGCCTCTGGCCACTGTGAATCATGTTTTACACTTCATCTTCAGCTGCAGCTGCCGCCTGCTGCACCAGCAGTGGCTGGGCAACCATGGTGTGAGTGTTGGCACACCGTCCAGGACGCGCAGAGGTCGTGCGCGCATGTGGTGTGGGTCACACAATCAGTTTAATATTCTCGTTTCAAATAAAGTAGATACCTGCTCCATTTACGTACTAGTGGAAGTAGGGGTAACAGCATTATAATTTAGCGATGCATCGCCTTGGTGACCTACAGTGTGGACATGACTGTTGAAAAGTTCCTAATCCCTAATGTCATTTACAATTCTGCGGTAACATCATGCTGTCAGACTCCTGATAGTGACGTCATAGCGTGAAGGCCATTGTTTTTAACACATCTAAGCACCAGTTTAGTATACATCTAATCAATATTCAGTGTTAATACCCTAAGTCACAGTAGGCTGTAAATTATTAGAATGTGGAATATTAGTACAGTTTGTTCAAATAAGCCACTGTGGTAACTGTAAACATTTGAAATCTTGTATTTGTAATCTCGAAACTTGCGTATTCTGGAATACTTGAATAAAATCAGGAAAACTGTAACAAATAGCGCGAAAACTGTAGATAGTAATGGAAGAGGGTGGTCAGACGTTGCAGTACCTGCAGAAATGCCATTGGGGATAATGTTCTGTTGCAAACTGCAAAAAAGAAAGTTGATCTACCGACGTACAGAGCACAAAGAAGTGGTCGAAAGAATGCAGCTATTTTTTGGGTCATAACAACATATAAAAGGTCGAACGATATGTCAGGTGTGTGTGTACAAGGCAGAAGTGGAGATAGGATGAGAGACAGAACACAGGTTAGGAGTCTATCTGATGGTTAGTGAGACAAAGGACAGTGGTAGACAATTTGTATACTGGTTCTGGGGGAAGATCGTTATAACTGGGTAATAAATAAAGGTGGTAAATTAGACAGGCATACATTATAACAGTAATACGACAGATCATTAAAAATTGTGGGGCATCAATAATGAGGTAATAAATAATAGAGGGGACGTTAGGCCAGGTGGCTGGCCGTTGGTGGAGGAGGAGGAGAATAGTTGACCTCAGAGATAAGGAGAACAGAGGGCCTTTGTTCCAGAACATTCCTCGTCCCATGTGACAGTACAGCCCCCCAAAAAAGTGTCAATAAACTTTGAGTGGACGCGGCTGTACTCGTACGGTTTCTTATTGACTGAATGAGAGACGTAGCCATACGAGTGCGAATTTGACAGCAAAAGAGGGGTGAAAACGGACCATGTGGGGGGGGGGGGGGGCAGGGGGGCACTGTGTTGCCCACAATATCGCCATCTTTGAAGTTTTACCGCTAGATATCGGCGCTTTTCCAGTAACTGCTGTTGGGTCGCTCTCAAGGGCCGGCCGGAATGGCCGAGCGGTTCTAGGCGCTACAGTCTGCAACCGCGTGACCGGTACGGTCGCAGGTTCGAATCCTGCCTCGGGTATGGATGTGTGTGATGTCCTTAGGTTAGTTACGTTTAAGTAGTTCTAAGTTCTAGAGGACTGATGACCTCAGAATTTAAGTCCCATAGCGCTCAGAGCCATTTTCGTTCTCAAAGCATGGAAAATCCTGGTGATTATCAGACGTTCAGGATGCTCTGAAAACACAGTGTCGGAATTTCCACTGCTTCCTGGCCGTTGAGGGCAAATAATGGGGGAAAAGGTCGCCATGACTGGCCAGAGCGACCAGCTAAAATGCTAAATATAGAGTATCAGAATAAAAACGTGACCCCGTTAACATACTGAAAAGTCAGTACCGCAAATACACTCCTGGAAATGGAAAAAAGAACACATTGACACCGGTGTGTCAGACCCACCATACTTGCTCCGGACACTGCGAGAGGGCTGTACAAGCAATGATCACACGCACGGCACAGCGGACACACCTGGAACCGCGGTGTTGGCCGTCGAATGGCGCTAGCTGCGCAGCATTTGTGCACCGCCGCCGTCAGTGTCAGCCAGTTTGCCGTGGCATACGGACCTCCATCGCAGTCTTTAACACTGGTAGCATGCCGCGACAGCGTGGACGTGAACCGTATGTGCAGTTGACGGACTTTCAGCGAGGGCGTATAGTGGGCTTGCGGGAGGCCGGGTGGACGTACCGCCGAATTGCTAAACACGTGGGGCGTGAGGTCTCCACAGTACATCGATGTTGTCGCCAGTGGTCGGCGGAAGGTGCACGCGCCCGTCGACCTGGGACCGGACCGCAGCGACGCACGGATGCACGCCAAGACCGTAGGATCCTACGCAGTGCCGTAGGGGACCGCACCGCCACTTCCCAGCAAATTAGGGACACTGTTGCTCCTGGGGTATCGGCGACGACCATTCGCAACCGTCTCCATGAAGCTGGGCTACGGTCCCGCACACCGTTAGGCCGTCTTCCGCTCACGCCCCAACATCGTGCAGCCCGCCTCCAGTGGTGTCGCGACAGGCGTGAATGGAGGGACGAATGGAGACGTGTCGTCTTCAGCGATGAGAGTCGCTTCTGCCTTGGTGCCAATGATGGTCGTATGCGTGTTTGGCGCTGTGCAGGTGAGCGCCACAATCAGGACTGCATACGACCGAGGCACACAGGGCCAACACCCGGCATCATGGTGTGGAGAGCGATCTCCTACACTGGCCGTACACCACTGGTGATCGTCAAGGGGACACTGAATAGTGCACGGTACATCCAAACCGTCATCGAACCCATCGTTCTACCATTCCTAGACCGGCAAGGGAACTTGCTGTTCCAACAGGACAATGCACGTCCGCATGTATCCCGTGCCACCCAACGTGCTCTAGAAGGTGTAAGTCAACTACCCTGGCCAGCAAGATCTCCAGATCTGTCCCCCATTGAGCATGTTTGGGACTGGATGAAGCGTCGTCTCACGCGGTCTGCACGTCCAGCACGAACGCTGGTCCAACTGAGGCGCCAGGTGGAAATGGCATGGCAAGCCGTTCCACAGGACTACATCCAGCATCTCTACGATCGTCTCCATGGGAGAATAGCAGCCTGCATTGCTGCGAAAGGTGGATATACACTGTACTAGTGCCGACATTGTGCATGCTCTGTTGCCTGTGTCTATGTGCCTGTGGTTCTGTCAGTGTGATCATGTGATGTATCTGACCCCAGGAATGTGTCAATAAAGTTTCCCCTTCCTGGGACAATGAATTCACGGTGTTCTTATTTCAATTTCCAGGAGTGTAAAATGAGGAAATTATGACGGTTCCGAGGGTTTAGACGCGCCCCCGTTCCGAGATATAGTTTCTATGTTATTTTATGATAAATATTTTGTGAGTAGTACAACTACAAAAATTAATAATTTGACGCCACCTTTACCGATTTTTATAAACGAAGTGTCTATGAATAGGTCCCGCTGAGCTCTATCAAATAATCAAAACAGTTTAGAAATGAAGGCTTTGATGTGTATTCCACATGGGAAAGCAGTGAACTGTAGTCACAAAAAGCTTTTTATCTAGAAAGTAGCGGCATTATTGTAAAACAAACATAGTTATGGAAGTATGAGTATGCTTATTGTTGAAACTTCCTGGCAGATTAAAACTGTGTGCCGGACCGAGACTCGAACTCGGGACCTTTGCCTTTCGCGGGCAAGTGCTCTACCAACTGAGCTACCCAAGCACGACTCGCGACCCGTCCTCACAGCTTCACTTCTGCCAGTACCTCGTCTCCTACCTTCCAAACTTACAGAAGTTCTCCTGCAAAACTTGCAGAACTAGCACTCCTGAAAGAAAGGATATTGTGGAGACATGGCTGAGCCACAGCCTGGGGGATGTTTCCAGAATGAGATTTTCACTCTGCAGCGGAGTGTGGGCTGATATGAAACTTCCTGGCAGATTAAAACTGTGTGCCGGACCGAGACTCGAACTCGAGACCTTGGTAGTGCACTTGCCCGCGGAAGGCAAAGGTCCCGAGTTCGAGTCTCGGTCCGGCACACTGTTTTAATCTGCCAGGAAGTTTCATATCAGCGCACACTCCGCTGCAGAGTGAAAATCTCATTCTGGATGCTTATTGTTAATTGTTTATATCAATTAATGACTGTATAACAACAAATAACGTTTTCCATGGTAAAGTTAAATTTACGAAACGCTAATGAAAAACTGAAGGCAGGAATGAAAAGCTGAGAAAATTTGTATGCAAATTCATGTGTAATATGTAGGTATAACAATATATTTATAGTTTTTATATGTTCGGGAAGAAAGGAAGTATATGTTTTGACTCGTTTTACAATGCGAGGATATAAATACCGGGCAGCCATTTTGGCGCCTTCAGCCTAAATTTGGTGGCGAGAGGAGGCAGATGGTTTGATTCTGGCATTATTCGCACGCATTCGTTGTGGTGAATTCTGTATGCATGGCATCTCCAAAGTGTTGAAATTTTCCCAAGTGTCTAAACGTGGACTTACAAAAGTTACTTGTATGTTGCTAGCAAACACTAAGAAATTTTTTTGGACTATGAACTTTGAAGGTTTGTCGTCAGCGAAAAATTTCCAATTTTGAAATTTCACCACCGACCTTAGCGAGTGGTTTTTGGGACTTGTAACTTTTTCTAATACGCATCTGAGGAACTTTAATTTTAAGCGAGTGGGGGACAGAATAGTTGCGAGATTTTGGAGTGCACGGGTTGCTGCGTGGGTTTATTTAAGTTTTAAGAAAAATAATATTCAGTACTGGAAATTCAAAAACATGTTACTTTGAGAATAACAGGAAGAAATGCAATTTTTTATACTTTATGTAAATTCCTGCCTGCATTCAATTGGAAGTTTCGTTTTCTTAGTTGACGATTTTAGCGCGAATACAATGATTGATTGGTTGGCTGCTGACATGAACGCAGCCAGGTTTTAGGAAAAAAATCCAAACATTCACTTTGGCCCTTGGTAGAGTGGTACTAACCGGAACGTTGATACACTGATAATCTTGACGGTAGTGCTACGGGCTCCTATCTAATGCAGTTACTGTTCGGACATAATCTCTTAAGAGACAGTTTCAGTTTCTTTATTATTATTATTTTTATACAAGTCGGACCAACTACTGCTAGTCTCTGGAGTTCCTCAATATCATACAGACAGTTTATAGATCCACATGCCATGAGTATATATTGTTGCATGAGAGGTGCCCAAAGACGACGATGGATGTGTGTGACATTTCGTTGTGCCATTAGAGATGCCTCAGTCACTACCATCCGTGACTTCAAGTCATACCCATTGGCTTCCCACACCCTGACACAAGGTGTAACACTGCAGTGCCTCTCCCTAATATCGGAAGAATGGGACGTCTCTGCAGCTCACCGTCACATTCGCTGACGATTGTCGTCTGTGGTGAGTCCAGAGACAGGATTCAGAGCTGAACGCAACGTGATGCCACCCATCGGCGGTCCACGCATCCCTTTCGCTGCACCATTCCACACTCAGCCACGCTTGTTGTGGTGTTAACGGCGGTCCATGCATGGAACAGTAAATCGCTATTCCAGCTGCTTCTAGTCTCCGACCAAAGACTCAGGATAGCACGCTAGTGTAACGAGTAAATTGCTTGTTCTCGGATTGCAGGTGCAATTGTAAAGGGTTTATGGAGTGCTTGGTGCACAATATGGCAATGCTCCCTTATGGTGTTCAGGCGCTGCCGACAGGAACCTCGACAACGAGTATGCACGCAGTCCAATATCAGACTACTGTAACATCCTCATGGCCCACGTATCTGGATTTTGCACGACTGCACGAACCAACCAAATGGAGACCCACAATTACTAGTCTCTCAAACTGTCAGATGATGGTAACGCTGTCTCACACAAGAGTTCAGCCAGTGTTTCACAGTGCTCACTCAGCATCTGACACTGTTCACGTCCTCATACACCCCACCTAACATGAGCAACATTAATGCACCCGGATGGCTGTTCTATCTGTCACTGAGAACTGCCACTTTAATTATTTACATACCAGCCAATGGTGTGTATGTGTGTGAAGCTACATTGACATGCGACCACTTCACATATTTTGTCCGGCGGTGTATATACGAGGAAAAAAAACGAAAAATCAGTTTTAGAAATAACTTTTCCCTTTAACTACAAAACTGAAAGTCGTATACTTACAGAAATTCGTGTTACAAAAAGAAGTTCCTAGCCTAGTGGATGAGGTGTTATACTGAAAGAAAAAGTATTCTAGTGTGGGAGATTTAAAGCAAACTACACAAATTATTAATCAGCCCAAGGAGATATCAAGCTAATACTATGTGTTATATTTAATGATTAATAAAAACCATCTTAGCTGTACCGTGTTACGACCGATTTCGTTCTTACAACATCTTCAGTTGGCCAAATTATGTTAAAAGCGTGATTACTCTAGCTGTGGTATGTAATGTTAGAAACCACAATAGGAAACAACGAACACAACATTCTGCCGACCGCCTGAGCAAGTATGGCGAACAAACGCGTACAGTACTGCCCGCTCGCGAGTGTAGTGTGGAGTGCCTGTAACGATACAGCAGCAGTTAACGTACTGCATGCCATAACACACACTGCACCGGTACAGGGAAACTGCTTTCACCTGTACATGGCAAGTATTGACCGATCGATGTCACGTCACGCATTTAAAATGCAGACACATGTCCCTCACCTACTGTATGCTACGGCACTATGTCCCACCACATCTAGCTAAAAGATTTCACACTTGACTCTGTTCTAATTTTCTGTCTCGGAAATTGACATACAGCCGGGAGAGTGGTGCGCTGATCGCAAGCGCCTCCATATCCGCATCCAGTGACGCCTATGGGCTGAGGATGACGCGGCGGCTGGTCGGTATCGTTCGGCCTTCATGGCCTGTTCGGGAGGAGTTTTTTTAGTTTTTCTATTCTAATTTTAGAACTGGATAACCACTGGGTTCTTAATCATTTGGAATGCTCAGCTATTAACATTACAGTGTCAGCATTCTATTTCCAGTATGGCAGAGTCTGGCGATACTGATTTCCGAGAGGTTGTCATGTCCGTAAACGTTTGTCGGGGAGTGGTACTTGCACTTGCTAGTAATGTGGAACATAAACAGTATAGTGCACACATACAGAAATTCACAGAATTTTTTGTCGATATCAGCGAATATTGTACCAAAACCAATCAATTTTCTACAAAAACCAGAAAATGTAGGCATCAATCCTGCTCCCCTACCTTTGAACATACACATTGTAGAACCAAGTGTAGTTATTCGCTTAGTTTTGAACTGTACAAGCGACAAAAGGGCAACCACGTCACAGAACATGTACGTTTAAGAGCTCCTGCTCCACTATGTGTTTTATGTTGTAATTATGATATCAGATGCTTGTACAAGATTTCTAAATAATTTCTCACGAATGCAGGTGTGTTTCTCAATAAGCGATTTTGTGTGGGAAGTGTTTCAAAGGCCAAGGTTGTGAGTATTTGGAGATAAGCAGAGAAACGACAGCGCATGTGCACTTGCAAAGAAATTCAACGAGCTTGACAGGTTAAGAGACACTGAAATACATTCGATTGTAGTTATACTTCAAGATATTTCCAACAGCTTTGAGTTATTCAGTATCATTTGGAGTGCAGGGTCGGGATACCAGAGCGATAAGCCACATGTGTAGTCTCGAAAGGTAAAATCCCAACCTCATGGGTGAAATCGGTTGATTGCAGACGTCATCTGTCTCTTGGAGGGCATAGTCCTCAGTAGCATCTGTCTTCACATGGTTCCATTACACACGCATGAGCTGTTGTCGTACTTGTCGGTAAAATGGAATCTTGGGCGGTTAAACCTTGTATATGACTGAAAAAATCTTAAAACACAGTCTGAAACATCCAAATGCCAGTGTCCTTTTGTGTGCAGCGCACTGCTAGCAAGTTGTGCTTTTAGCGAGATTACGCGTTTCCACAACACGTCTAAATCATTCAGGCGAATGCTGCAAGTGGCAGTCATCGAATAGCATCCCAGATTGTTCAGATCAGACGAATCTGACGACTGTGTTGATGTGACTCCCTCAAAAAGGTCACTACAGATTTTTGCACGTAGTTTGTCAATGTGACCTTGCGTTTTAATATTGATGTAGACGACACGTTAAGCTCCAATCGTTTTTCCTACAAATCAAAAGCCACCATACATTCGCGGTTGGGGCAGCGGAGTGGTAGCCGTATGGTCATCTATACCTGCATCCAGTGATGCCTATGGGCAGTTGGACAATACCGTTCGTTCTTCAAGGCCTGTTCGGAAAAAGTTTCCCTTGATCTAGCATTCAGGCTAGCGTTGTATTTTTAAGCGATTGTTAAGCGATAGCCGGCCGCGGTGGTCTAGCGGTTCTAGGCGCGCAGTCCGGAACCGCGCGACTGCTACGGTCGCAGGTTCGAATCCTGCCTCGGGCATGGGTGTGTGTGATATCCTTAGGTTGGTTAGGTTTAAGTAGTTCTAAGTTCTAGGGGACTGATGACCACAGATGTTAAGTCCCATAGTGCTCAGAACCATTTTTTGTTAAGCGATACCTCCCATATAATGTGTTTTACGTTGTACGTAGGGACATACCAGTAAAAAATATCCAGCGGATTTCTAATGATACTGTCTTCTGAGGTTCAGACTGGCTCATCGCTGTCACTCACTACTGGATCCAACTCGGCATCACTGGATGGCCAAAATTTTCTGCATCTCTTCATTATGGTAGCGCTCTCCACTTTATCCCATGCTTCAGATGCTTGAAAAACAACATGACGTATGTTAATTGCATTCCACGGCTTCAGCATAGTCTCGGTAGAGTCGTTTTCACTTTCGTTCAGCAAGGAGACGAGAAGTGAATGTCAATAATGACATTTAATTGATTTCAAAATTTCCTGGTCCATGGGCTGAATTAGGGCTGTCACACTGAGTGGGAGAAAGAGTGCTTGTACGTGTATGTCATCGGACTTTAGAGAAACATCTGAAGGGTGACTGGGAGCATTGTCTTTAGCTCTTTTCTCACTGCTGGTACAAACGTTTCATGGAACCACCGAGATAATATTTGTCTGCCCATCCACGCTTTCTTCTGAGCTCAATACTGCACTGGTAGAGTATTTATGACAGTTTGTTGAAAACAACGTGGATATTGGGATTTTCCAATCACACATAAGCGGTAGTTTATGACTCCAATTTGCATTGCAACACTCCATTAGTGTTTCGCACTGTATCTTTTGCATGTAACCACGAGCTTTCTTCTCGTTCTTGGCAGCTAATGTTTTTGAAGGAAGCATCTTGTAAAAGAGTCCTGTCTCATCAGCATTCTACAAAGCACCAGCAGTTAAATCTTCTTCCTCTATTATCTTCCGCATCTTGCTTATAAACTCGTCACCATCCTTATCGTTAGCTGAGCGACTTTCTCGATGACTGTCAGCTGCCGAATGCCATGTCGTTTTCCTAGTTTGATAGCCAATCTTCTCTCGCTGCAAATAAGTTACTACCGGCAAGTTGTTTGTCAAATGCAGCTCCTTTTTCCTTTATAATCGGGCCACTGACTGGAATTCTTTTATTGCGTGGTTGTATGAGCCATCCATAAAAAGCTAAGTCCAATTCTCCATTCTCACTTTTTCGTATAACCTTCCGTTTTCTCAACTCACTATCCATTTGTGTTGAGTCTTGTCGAATAATATCTCCTTTCTCTTTGATGTCATAAATAGTTGCTCGTCCAACACTAAACTCAGCACCAATGTCTTTCTGCGAAGGACCTCGATTTAACTTATCTAAAATATCGAGTTTCTGCTATAGGTCTAGCGTAACGTGTTTCCTTTTAGAAGACATGATTCCGAACTGCAAAGAAGGCTACAATTTCAAATACAGTATATAAAGCGTTGCTTATCTAAGCATTGTTGCGCACGATAATTAATTGTGCACGTGTTTTTGGATATGCGCTGGATTACTGAGAGGCCGGATTACTGAGGGTCGTATTAGCGAGAGTCTAGTGTATACCAAAAACAAAAAATGTGCTAAAATTAATCTTCGAGGAAATCTGGAAACCAGAAAATATCACACCGGAGAGGAAGATAGCCCTGGTACACCAACTACAAAAGAATGCCAATAAAAAAATGTTGACACCTAAGAGGAATTTCTTTCTTTCAGATGTATATAAAATACAGTATTTTCCATGTTTTCCCTACGCAGACTAGAACCAATACTAGGAGTCATTTAGTGAATATCAATGTGATTTTAGGGGTATCAGATTATGTTCTTAACAAGTTTTTTATCTGAAATCAACCATATGCCATATATTATTCAATTCAGAAGATATTATAGTTATGTTTGTTGGTTTCAAAATGACCTTTTACTCTGTTGACAGACAAACTACAGATAAAATAATCTGAGAATTTAGAAAAAACTTCTTGAAATACTTGCAGGCACAGTATCTAAAATGAAATTTATTGGGATAAATACCTCAACCCTTCGGAATAATCAGAGGTGTATAGCAAGGTGATGACCTATTTTTCTTCAATTATGTTCTAGAAATACTAGTGAGACTTTCGAATGAAAAACTGAATGAATATAAGATTTCACCAATAAGATTGGGATGAGGCAACAAAAATATTGGAACAAACTGCCTCACATTTGCAGATAACATTGCAATACTTTCTGAAAATTTGACATTTGCCATAATACAATTTAGCTTTGTGAAGCAATAGCCAATGACGCAGGCTTAAGAAATGCTGATTAAAAATTTTTGAGAACATTAAGTTGCCTTAAAATTTCTGAAAACGGGCTTTGGTCAGATTTGAAAGGTTAAAAAAATTTAAATATACAGTTGAGATAGTTTAAGAACATGGTTTGGAGAACTCTTTTGTAGAAGAAAAAAATACATAAAATCCGAAGGACTTGCAGATCTGTCCAACAATAAATTCCCATCAAAAAATGCAAAAATAAGGCATTGTAATACAGTAGTAAATTATGGGAGGTTGGAAATCACACAGCAGTGGTGAAATATATTGAAACATAGAAAATATATCAGCAGTAACAAGAAAACGAAAGCTGGAATTTTTGGGCAAGACAGTAGATTAACCAAAAATATGATGAAATATTTGTAAGATAAGGAGCCAATAATCAGCTGGATCCACGAAATAAAAAAGGATGTAAATAAAAATAATACAAAAGTTAAAGAAACAACAGATAGAGAAGTGTTTAGAAACACGTATTAAATATGGAACGATTCCAAGCTAGGAGAGTAAAAGAAACTGGTCTGGAGTAGTCAGAGAAGAGGAAGAAGAAACATTATGAATAGATGAAAGAGTACTGGAACTAAATAAGTGACCACCGAATAAGGAACTGAAATTGGTTCTTAGTTGACCCATCTGAGAACAGAAAATAATGATAATAAACAATGAGAGAAGATAAGACTCACATTCCACATTGCGGGTCGGTTTTTTATTCGGCTTGAGGGTTGTTGATCTCTAGTGATGCTTCGTGATAGTCAGCCTTTCACTATACGATATTGCAGTGCCTGTGTTTTTCTGATTTCGATGCAAAATTCCTATGGACATGCATGCATGCATGCAAAAATAAAGGTAATCCTATATTATTTATGTACTGTATTAGACCAAATAAATCATATTCTAGAAAATCCTTGACAATAAGCTACGTCTATAATGTTACTGAAGCGTGCTTTTAATTTTGTTCTGGAAGCGAAAAGTTGCGCATGTATTTTCCTGTAGATGTGAATATATGTAAGTGACGCAGGGTGTCCACAAATTAAGTATCTATTTTAGAGAAATAGTTATGGTACTTGGCAATATTTGCTATCATATCAGTTAATTAGTGATTAGTTTCAACATGTTCACCATCAACATCACGACACACTTCCCATTTTTCAGCAGTGGCGTGAAACACATTCTTAGGCATTACTGCCGTTATAGCAGCAGCAGCTTGTGTAATGCAGTTCGTGAGCTCCGGCAATGTGGTAATGCGTCGGGTGAACACACGTCCGTTAATAGATCCCCACACAAAAGTGTCCATCGGCGTTAGGTCAGGGGAATTGTGAATTCAGGAACGTGCGAACATATAAGACATAATTACATGGTACCTCTTCTTGCTGAAAGTAAACAGCATCTCGATACCCATCCTGGAGAAGCTGCGGCAACAGAAAATTTGTGAGGATGTCTAGGTAAACTGCTCTATTTATGGTTTTTAGCAAAGAAAAATGGTCCGTAAACCATGCCACACGTGATGCCCATCCAAACATTAACATTGAGAGAGTCTCGCAAGGTTTCAACACGTTCCACGGGTGGTGTGCTATCCCAGTTAACGCAGTAATTCCTGTTAATCTTACTACAAATGTAGAAGGTCGCTTCATCACCGAATATGGTGTGTTTCAGGATCTTGCGCTCTTCACGTGCAACGAGCAGATCGATGCACATGGCTGTACGCTCTGCACAACCTTCTTCATGCAGATGATGGAGAACCTGAAGATGGTACAGCTTCTTCTTTATGGTAAACCGAAGCACCTTGTACGCCATCGAATGCGGAATGTTCAGTTCCACTGACAGACGCCATACCGATTTTGGACTCCAGTAAATGGATGTCCTAATGGCTTCCATATTTTCATTGTGGGTTGACGAAAATCCTTGTCCGGGCTTCGTTGCAAGTTGTTTTATCATTGTTTGATGATCTACATCTACACCTACATATATACTCCGCTAGCCACCAAGCGATGTATGGCGAAGGGCACAATTCGCCCCAAAGACATATTTCCCCCCGTCTGTTCCACTCGCTGAGCGCGCGAGGGAAAAACGACTGCCTGAAAGCCTCAGTACGAGCTCTAATTTCCCTTATCTTTGAATGATGATGATGTTTGGTTTTTGGGGCTCTCAACTGCACCCGTTTACCAGTGCGCGCATTGTTTTATCAGTGGGACCATCGTGATGGGATATGGTGTGAAATCTCATCCAAATGTCATCGTATGCCGACCTCTGCAGCCTCCACATCATAATAGCCGCCTTCTCTTATACGGTACACATTATGTTCATTCACCCTGTAAACAATGAAAGATATGTTTAATTGTTAACGTGAGATTAATACATGATATCAGCCAACAGAGTACACACAAAATATGTTAAATGTATCAGCAATGCCGGCCGGGGTGGCCGAGCGGTTCTAGGCGCTACAGTCTGGAACCGCGCGACCGCTACGGTCGCAGGTTCGAATCCTGTCTCGGGCACGGATGTGTGTGATGTCCTTAGGTTCGTTAGGTTTAAGAAGTTCTAAGTTCTAGGGGACAGATGACCTCAGAAGTTAAGTCCTATAGTGCTCAGAGCTATTTGAACCATTTTGTACCAGCAATGATCTACTATATACAACCTGCTCATAAAGTATGTATTTCTGTAAAATAGATACTTAATTTCTTGACACCCTGTATATGTATTAAACGTAACTGTGTGTCCCTTCATTTTACCTCCCTCCGTGTGAAATGATAAAGAAAATTATAATATGAGTGTAACATTT
Organism: Schistocerca piceifrons; assembly: GCF_021461385.2. Classification (NCBI taxonomy): domain Eukaryota; kingdom Metazoa; phylum Arthropoda; class Insecta; order Orthoptera; family Acrididae; genus Schistocerca; species Schistocerca piceifrons. Next base: position 546,168,221 of record NC_060141.1, on the reverse strand, counting down.
TGTGAGGGAAAGAAACCCTTTTGGCCATTTGCTTTTCCTGTATCGTGATGGCGCACAGGCAGCCATTGCCTTAAACTGGAAACTGTGGTTACTACGGTCTGCCTCCAGTAGCTGACTGGTCAGCGCGACAGAATATCATTCCTAAGGCCGGGGTTCTACTCCCAGCTGGGTCGGAGATTTTCTCCGCTAAGGGATTGGGTGTTGTGTTGTCCTTATCTCCATAATTTCATCCCCATCGTCAAATCGATAGACTTGACCCGGCGAACGGTCTACCAGACTGGAGGCCCTAGTCAAACGACATTTGTTTAGTTAACTATGGGGTTCACCAGACAAGATAAGCGTAGGAAATAATTTCAATCAGTTTTGTGTAATATTTGGAGGTCATGACAGTAGAGTCAGACTGGTTACAACCTGAATTCAAGTGGGAACAAATTTCTAAGTTCTAGTCTCTATCGGTAATAATATCTTTCCTCAATAACTGTAAGATAATAGCGCTTTGTATACTTTGTATAGAAATACTTAAAAGCATTTCACCGATAAAATCAGATGAGAACAGGATATTATCGTCATGCTTGTTGCCACAGTATAACTACATACGTGGATGTATCGTCTCTCTCCGTAGCATTTATTTGCACCGGACAATGTTGATACAATTTTTTTAGAAGCTACGTGTTTGGTAGTGGTTCATGGTGTGGGTTCCTGTAGTCATGTCCTAGTTCATGAACCACGGGCAACGTATGAGTGGCCAAGTAAGTGGTCCCGACAGTCGGGATACCAGTTACTTTGGAATAAGGCTGGGCATCTCGGACATATTCTGAGTCGTGGTCACCTTTGTGCTCATACGGCAAAGACTACCAAATCCACCGGTTAGTCCCTCAGCCGTTAGGGGTAAAACCCAATGGGACTCGGGGCAAGTAAGGCTAGCAGCCTGCTTCCCTGGTACTTTAAATATGATGCTGGCAACAATCAGAGCAAAATGCCTCGGACCTTTGGAGGTGACGGAGTCCCACCTCTAACTGACAAACCAGGGACTCCTAAGATACGACTTGGCAAACAAATGGTAATGAGATGGGGAGCTATTAATATCAATGGGGGCTACTCTTGGAAGAAGGTAGAGCTGGCAGAGGCTGCAAGTAAGATGGGGCTGGACGTTTTAGCTGTTAGTGACATTCGGGTAAGGGGTGAGAAAGAAGAAGAAGTGGGAGAATACAAGGTCTACTTGCCAGGAGTCAAAGCAGGAATAGCACAATGGGGTGTAGGGCTTTACATCAGGAAAGAATTGGAACCGAGCATAGTTGCAATAAGGTATGTAAACGAACGATTGATGTGGATAGATTCGACAGTGTCTAGCAAGAAAATTAGGATTGTGTCAGTATATTCGCATTGTGAAGGGACTGATCAAGATAAGATGGATAGTTTTTATGAGGCACTCCGTGATGTAGTTGTTAGAGTAAAGGACAAGGACAGAGTTCTGCTCATGGGTGATTTTAACGCCCGGATTGGAAATCGAACAGAAGGGTATGAAAAGGTTATGGGTAGATTTGGAGAGGATATGGAGGCCAACAGGAACGGGCAGCAACTCTTGGATTTCTGTGCCAGTATGGGCTTAGTAATCACAAACTCCTTTTTTAAACATAAGAACATTCACCAGTATACTTGGGAAAGCAGGGGAACCAGATCTGTCATTGACTATATAATAACAGATCAGGAATTCAGGAAGGCTGTGAGGGACACACGTGTATTCAGGGGATTCTTTGATGACACTGATCATTATTTAATCTGCAGTGAAATTGGGATTGCGAGGCCGAAAGTGCAGGAGGTCAGATCCATATGTAGGAGGATAAGAGTGGAGAAGCTTCAGGATAAGGAAATCAGGCACAAGTACATAACAGCGATCTCAGAAGGGTACCAGTTAGTTGAATGTAGTCAATTACAGTCATTGGAAAAGGAATGGACAAGGTACAGGGACACAGCACTAGAAGTGGCTGAAGAATATCTTGGAACAGTAGTGTGTAAAAGTAGGAGGAAGCAAACAGCTTGGTGGAATGACACAGTCAAGGCAGCCTGTAAAAGGAAAAAGAAGGCGTATAAAAAATGGCTACATACTAGAACTCAGGTAGACAGAGAAAGTTATGTTGAAGAAAGAAACAAAGCCAAACAGATAATTGCAGCATCCAAGAAGAAATCTTGGGAAGACTTTGGAAACAGGTTGGAGACATTGGGTCAAGCTGCTGGAAAACCATTCTGGAGTGTAATTAGCAGTCTTCGAAAGGGAGGTAAGAAGGAAATGACAAGTATTTTGGACAGGTCAGGAAAACTGCTGGTGAATCCTGTGGATGCCTTGGGCAGATGGAGGGAATATTTTGAAGAGTTGCTCAATGTAGGTGAAAATACGATCAGTAATGTTTCAGATTTCGAGGTAGAATGGGATAGGAATGATGATGGAAATAGGATCACGTTTGAGGAAGTGGAGAAAATGGTCAATAGATTGCACTGCAATAAAGCAGCTGGGGTGGATGAAATTAAGTCGGAACTCATCAAGTACAGTGGAATGTCAGGTCTTAAATGGCTACACAGGATAATTGAAATGGCCTGGGAGTCGGGACAGGTTCCATCAGACTGGACAAAAGCAGTAATCACACCAATCTTTAAACATGGAAACAGAAAAGATTGTAACAACTACAGAGGTATCTCTTTAATCAGCGTTGTGGGTAAAATCTTCTCAGGTATTGTTGAAAGGAAAGTGCGAGTATTAGTTGAGGAGCAATTGGATGAAAATCAGTGTGGGTTTAGGCCTCTTAGAGGTTGTCAGGACCAGATCTTTAGCTTACGACAAATAATGGAGAAGTGTTATGAGTGGAACAGGGAATTGTATCTATGCTTTATAGATCTAGAAAAGGCATATGACCGGGTTCCTAGGAGGAAGTTATTGTCTGTTCTACGAGATTATGGAATAGGAGGCAAACTTTTGCAAGCAATTAAAGGTCTTTACATGGATAGTCAGGCAGCAGTTAGAGTTGACGGTAAACTGATTTCATGGTTCAGAGTAGTTTCAGGGGTAAGACAAGGCTGCAACCTGTCTCCACTGTTGTTCATATTCTTTATGGATCATATGTTGAAAACAATAGACTGGCGGGGTGAGATTAAGATATGTGAACACAAAATAAGCAGTCTTGCATATGCGGATGACTTAGTTGTGATGGCAGATTCGATTGAAAGTTTGCAGAGTAATACTTCAGAGCTAGATCAGAAATGTAAGGACTATGGTATGAAGATTAGCATCTCCAAAACGAAAGTAATGTCAGTGGGAAAGAAATATAAACGGATTGAGTGCCAAATAGGAGGAACAAAGTTAGAACAGGTGGACGGTTTCAAGTACTTAGGATGCATATTCTCACAGGATGGCAACATAGTGAAAGAACTGGAAGCGAGGTGTAGCAAGGCTAATGCAGTGAGCGCTCAGCTACGATCTACTCTCTTCTGCAAGAAGGAAGTCAGTACCAAGACTAAGTTATCTGTGCACCGTTCAATCTTTCGACCAACTTTGTTGTATGGGAGCGAAAGCTGGGTGGATTCAGGTTACCTTATCAATAAGGTTGAGGTTACGGATATGAAAGTAGCTAGGATGATTGCAGGTACTAGTAGATGGGAACAATGGCAGGAGGGTGTCCACAATGATAAAATCAAAGAAAAACTGGGAATGAACTCTATAGATGTAGCAGTCAGGGCGAACAGGCTTAGATGGTGGGGTCATGTTACACGCATGGGAGGAGCAAGGTTACCCAAGAGACTCATGGGTTCAGCAGTAGAGGGTAGGAGGAGTCGGGGCAGACCAAGGAGAAGGTACCTGGATTCGGTTAAGAATGATTTTGAAGTAATAGGTTTAACATCAGAAGAGGCACCAATGTTAGCACTGAATAGGGGATCATGGAGGAATTTTATAAGGGGGGCTATGCTCCAGACTGAACGCTGAAGGCATAATCAGTCTTAAATGATGATGATGAAGATGATGATGATGACGTGTTTGGTAGATGCTGGGAGCGAACATGTATTAGGAAGTGAACTTCCGCAAAGAGCTAATTTAATTGATTTTTGCCTACGTAGCTCATTTCATTACTATCAGCATATAAAACTAGCTGTTCATGCGATGCGGAAAATTATGGACATAATTAAAAGAAAGAGGTTCGATGTATAGTCAGTTCCACAATAAAGTGTGGGCCGTTGTCTGTATGAAATAAAAGACACTGTTATGAACATATGTTTACACGATAATAAATGTTATTAGTAATTGCACAGTTACCTAATAGTTGAGCCAATCGCCGCCATTATCGATTATAGCTTGGCACCTTTCTGGCATGCTTTTCACAAGATTTTCTGCATATTCTCTCGGTAACGATTTCCATATCGTCCTGATTTTATACGACAGCTGCTTCAAAATGTGTATTGACTTTCATTTAAGCTTCATCTTAATAAACGACTAAACATTGTCGATGGAATTTGCATCCGGAGACATTGCAGGCCAATCCATCGTGGACACCCCACTGTCTTGTTTCCACGCTGTACAGAGGCAACTACGATGCTGCAGATCATTATCCTCTTGAAACACCCGTTTTGCCTCGTCCAAACCAAATAGCTTCCTAACGGACCACAGGAGGCATTTTTGATAAATACTGAGCACTTTTTTCGGCTTCAAATATTTTACACTCATTTTAAGCTACACTCGAAAAAAACAAACATTTAACTCTCGGACTGTTTATCTACACGATGTGGAAAGGCGCACTGAGTACACATTCGAGACCACTACGAGAGATGTCACTGCGGACGTTGCATTTAAAATTATGGCGTACTGTATGTGTCCTTTGCCTCAATTTCGGAATCCATGTTTAACTAGCTGCGCTACTCCATCTCTTTACAATGAGGCCAATGACTATTTCTAGTTATTATTCTTACGGCCCTTTTCAGTAGTTTAAAAACCATGGCCATCTTTTCTTTCTTCGATTCCCAGAAAATAATACCATAGCTAAGAAGTGGCTGTATGTAGGGTTGTATATAGGCATAGTATGTCTCTGCAAGACATCGGCTGTTACAAATTGGTGCTAACACCCTAAGAGCATAGCAAGCTGATGACATTCTTTTTGTCAGTATCTCTGTATGTTCACTCCATGTTAGCTGACAATCGATGTTCATTTCTAAAAACTTTGTGTCTGGTACACAATCTTGATTTATCATCAAGCCTTAGAGAGTTGCTTCTCTCTTTATGCTGAAGTGCATATTGTTCGTTTTCTTTATGTTAAACTTTAATTTCCTACATACTGCCCAGTAGGAAACATCCTTGAGGGTTTCATTTGTTTTCTGTAATAGGAGTTCTGATGTTTTACCAGTGACCATGATATTGCTGTCATCGGCAAACTGAACTTTTTCCCCAGCTCTTAAACCATCTAGAAAGTTGTTGATATATATTAAGAGCAGAACTAACCAATACACTAACGTGAGGAACACATATGTTTATATACATTTTCAGCCGGCCGAAGTGGCCGTGCGGTTAAAGGCGCTGCAGTCTGGAACCGCAAGACCGCTACGGTCGCAGGTTCGAATCCTGCCTCGGGCATGGATGTTTGTGATGTCCTTAGGTTAGTTAGGTTTAACTAGTTCTAAGTTCTAGGGGACTAATGAGCTCAGCAGTTGAGTCCCATAGTGCTCAGAGCCATTTGAACCACATACATTTTCATGTCTGATAATTGTTTTTGGAAATTTGTGAAGGTACCATGGGACCAAACCGCTGAGGTCATCGGTCCCTAGGCTTAAAACAACTTAATCTAAGTTAAACTAACTTACGCTAAAGACTACACACACACCCATGTCCGAAAGGGGGGGGGGGGGGGGAGCCGCACGAACCGTGACAAGGCGCCTAAGACCACGCGGCTTCCTCGCGTGGCAATAATTCTTTTACTAATAGTTTATCATCAGCAGACGTGTGAACAATCTCCGCCTTTTGCACCGTCTTTTCCAAGTAAGATTCTATTACGTGTATGCACAGTCGTATTATAGTTTTTCTACTAATCATTCCTCCCCACGAAAAATGGATTTTGCTGTGGTGGGGCGGTTTGTGTGCGTAAACGATACGGGTAGCCCTACCATAGGCTCAAGCACATCGACGATATTTCTGTGGAGAAGCCAGACTAACATATGGTTTCTAAAGAGGGGTAACTGCCTTTTCAGTAGCTACAGGGCATTCTGAACTCGTCTTCTCAAAGTAGCCAACATGGCATTGCTGTGGCTATGCCTATGATACAGGGAAAGTGCTGAAAGCCAGGAGAAACTTCAGGTGTTATATTCCACGAGAACATGCAGCTCAAACGTATGGTTCAACGATGTGGAGCATCTAAAGACTTACCTGTATCAATCATCCAAGATCCGTTCGACTTGTTGCCCAGTCAGGCGACAGCTGGGGTTGCCTGCTCTGTGCACTAAATCTCGCACCCCCAGATTATCTACAATCTCAACCATGTATTTTTCTGTTACACTGCACATACACATAAGTGAAATTTCGATGTGTGCTAGCCTTCCTCATGCTGCAGTTTTAATAGCCAGCAATTTATACTTACTGGTCCCTCAGAGATGAAGAGATTGGAGGAATGAAGTTGTCATCGTCGGCTGATATTCATACCCAAGTTTTCATTTCTCTCCTGTATTTCCTTTATTCCACCCCAGTTCAGGTGTGGAGATGCCTTTGATGTCTTAGCAGACCATTCCTTGCATGAAACATGTGGCGAAAAGAATTATACATAATAGAGGATGGAGATCGTGGCTGTGCCTAGCGAAGTTTACATCATTGACGTAAAATAATGGCTGAAATACTTGTGCGTCAGCAATCATGGTCTTCTGCGCGAAAACTACTCAGGTCTGTAGACACTGTAGATTCTTCTTCAACTGCTGCTCATAGTGCTTCAGAGGACCACAACGGGGCCTTCTACCTTTATTGCCTTTAGTACACAAAGTTGTAGAAGAACATGCCCAATCCATCTAGGACAGTAGCTTCTATACTGTCTATCTTAACCTTCTCCAGAACAGTTTTGTTTGATAGGAAGTCATCCTCTGTTCGTAATGTGCCCTTCTGTTGATAGAAGTGTTCTAGTTTCTTAAGATCACGGCGATATAAAACACCAGGTTTCGCAACCAAAGAGCAGGGTAGCAACAACAACTGCTCGAAGCAACATCAGCTTGGTGCATAGACGCAGATCTTTATTCAGGAAGAGTTGCTGGAGACGTCCGAAAGTAACATTGTCTGCTCCTGTTCCGTGAGAAATTGGTTGATAATATACAAATATCAAAAACAGTTTTGCATCATTTCGGTTTCGAGAGTTAAGGAACCTGTACAGAAAACTGGAATAGAGATCAACACAAACATCATTCCCGCCCTTTTTATTGCTCACGAAAACCACACACTGCATGTTGTACCACCATACAGCGTGGCCGGCAGCGGTGGTCTCGCGGTTCTAGGCGCGCAGTCCGGAACCGCGCGACTGCTACGGTCGCAGGTTCGAATCCTGCCTCGGGCATGGATGTGTGTGATGTCCTTAGGTTAGTTAGGTTTAAGTAGTTCTAAGTTCTAGGGGACTGATGACCACAGCTGTTAAGTCCCATAGTGCTCAGAGCCATACAGCGAAACCTTCGGAGGTGGTGGTCCAGATTGCTGTACACACGTCCTCTTGCATTGATGCATGTCTGTATTCGTCGTCGCATGCTATCCACAAGTTCACCTCGAGGCACTGTTGGTCCAGATTGTTCCACTCCTCAACGGCGATTCGGCGGAGATCCCTCAAAGAGGCTGGTGGGTCACGTCGTCCATAAACAGCCATCTATCCCAGGCATGGTAGATAGGGTTCATCTGTGGAGAAACATGATGGCCACTCTAGTCGAGCGATGTCGTTGTCCTGAAGGAAGTCATTCAAAAGTTATGCACGATGGGGGCGAAAATTGTCGTCCACGAGGACGAATGCCTCGTCAGTATGCTGCCGATATGGTTGCACTATAGGTCGGAGGTAGACATTCACGTATCGTACAGCCGTTATGGTGGCTTCCATGACCACCAGCGGCGTACGCCGGGCTCACATAATGCACCCAAAAACAGCAGGGAACCTCCACCTAGCGCACTCGCAGGACAGTGTATCTACGGCGTTTAATCTGAGCGGGTTGCCTCCAAATACGTCTTCGACGATTGTCTGGTTGAAGCCATATGCGGCACTCATCGGTGAAGAGAACGTGATGCCAATCCTGAGCGGTCCATTCGGCATGTTGTTGGGCCCATATGTACCGCACTGCATTGTGTCGTGGTTCCAAAAATGGACCTCTGGAGTGAAGTTGCGCATCATACAGCCTGTTGCGCACAGTTTGAGTCGCAACACGACGTCCTGTGACTGCGCGAAAAGCATTATTCAACATGGTGACGTTGCTATCAGGATTCCTCCGAACCATAATACGTAGGTGGCGGTCATTCCACTGCAGTAGTAGCCCTTGGGCGGCCTGAGCGAGGCATGTCATCGACGGTTACTGTCTCTCTGTCCTCCATGTCCGAACAACATCGCTTGGGTTCACTTCGAGACGCCTGGACACTTCCCTTGTTGAGAGCCCTTCCTGGCAGAAAGTAACAATGCGAACGCGATCGAACCACGGTATTGACTGTCTAGGCATGGTTGAACTACAGACAACACGGGCCGCGTACCTCCTTCCTGGTGGAATGATTGGAACTGATCGGCTGTCGGACCCCTCCGTCTAATAGGCGCTGCTCATGCATGGTTGTTTACATCTTTGGCCGGTTTTTCTTTTTTTTTTTTTTTTGTAAATTTGGAAAATTGTGGTAACATCTTGTGGGACCAAACTGCTGAGGTGAACGGCCCCAAAGCTTACACACTACTTACTCTAACATAAACTAACTTACGCTAAGGACAACAAACACACCCATGCCTGAGGAAGGCTTCGAACTTCCGACGGCGGGGGGAGCCGCGCAAACCGTGGCAGGACGCCCTAGACCGCGCGGCTACCCCGCGAGGCGAGCGGGTTCAGTGACATATCTGAACAGTGAAAGGGACTGTGTCTGTGATACAATATCCACAGTCAACGTCTATCTTCAGGAGTTCTGGGAACCGGGATGATGCAAAACATTTTTTGATGTGTGTATTTCTTGTACAGAGGAAGTTATCTACTTGTTCCAAATTTACTCTGGAAATAGAGACATTGAAGTTCAGAAAGGCAGTGCCAGATGCTGGCTGTGCGAGTACTTTTGTTTTTTCTAGATGGTAATGATCATCATATGCACTACTGAAACATTTTGCAGACAGTTGCACCTCTGTCGATGTATGAGCTGGAGAAGCATTGTCGTCTGGGTAAAGGTGTTTGGTGTGATTAAATCTGCACAATCTGTAGTTAAGTTCTACAGCTACAATACCTGCAGACGATGTCTCATAAAGCATTGATGCGAAGTACATGACGAACAGTTTCGGCACGAGAACATACCCTTGTCTGAGCCAATTATTGTCAGGTAATGTTTCAGATACAAATGAAATGACGCAGACCTTAATGGTCTCATACAGATATGATTTTATGTGTATAGACTGAAGCAGCCATTGAAAATTTGTATTAAGGCCGATCATCGAACCCGAATCTCCTGCTTACCAGCCAGGTGCACTAGCCACTAAGCCACCTTGGTACAAAACTGCACGGATTACCACATCGTCATAGACAGTTTGGATCAACCCAACAAAGTGTTCAGGGCAGCCGAAACAGTGCCCAAGAGTGTAGAGGCAATTCAACAAAATTCTAACAAGAGTGTTACCGCCACGGAGAGCAAGGATTCTTCAAAAGTGGTGATAATGCAATTGTGATAAGGGACTGGAATTCGTTAGCAGCAAAAAGAAGGGAAGGAAAATGGAATACGAAAACATGGACTGGGGGAATGCGTGGAAGTATAGAATTTTGCACCAACCACAATTTCATTGTTACGAGTATTGTTTTAATAGCCCTGAAAGGAGGCTGTTCACATGGAAGAGACGTGAAGAGAGAGGAAAATTGAATAAAGATTATTGAATAGTAATATAGAACTTCCGAAGCCGGATTTTAAACGGCAGTACTTTACGAAGGGCAAACGTGGACTCTGACAATTACGTATTGGTTTCTGACTGCAGACTTAATCGAAGAAACTGCAGAAAAGTAGGAAATTAAGGAGATGGAATATGGATAAGCTGAAAGAACCAAAGGTTGTTAAGCGTTCCAAGGGAAAGGTCCCACAACGTGTGAATGAAACAGCAGAAAGGAATGCGTTATAAGATGGATGGGTAGCTTTGATAAAATTGCTACTACAGCAGAGGAAGAATTAGGCTGAAAAATAACGTCCACTGAATCCTCGAATAACACTCGAGCTACTGAATTTAATCTGAAAAAGGAAAAAGAATGCAGAAAATGATGGGTAATACAAGGTAATACAAATGTCTAACTCTTCAGACTGAAAGTGAGCACAAAATGACAAAGTAGAAATGACTAGAAAAGAAATGCAAAACCGAAGAAGCATGTACGAGTATGACTGTGGGAAAGACAGATTCTATTAATAGCAAAATTAAGGAGATCTTTCGAAAGAAGAGAAGCAGCTACATGGATATGAAGAGCTTCGATGGCAATCCAATAGTAAACAAAGAAAACGAGTGGAAGGAATAAATAGAAGGACTATAAGAGAGAAAAACGTGAAGACAGTTTTATGGGAAGGGTAGAAGAAGCAGAATAACATGAACTGGAGGATATAACAGTGGAGGAAGAAGAATTTGAAGGATATCTGAAAGACTCACAAGTCGAAATAAGTTAGGTGACATTCCCACAGACATATCAAAACTATTCTGCCAGGCAAGTAAGATGTATAATACAAGCGAAATACCTCTAGATATCAAGAAAAATGTCGTAATTACGAGTATAATTCCAATAAGGCAGCTGCTGACAGATGTGACATTACTGAACCATCTGTATAATAAGTGATGATTGCAAAATACTAAATCGAATCATTAACAGAAGAATGGAAAGACCGGTAGAGCCTGACCTCTGGGAAGATCAGACTGCATTTCACAGGAATGTAATAACACACGAGACAATACTGACACGACAACCTGTCTTAGAAGATAGACTGAAGAATGAGAAACCTACGTTCGTGGATACAGATACCGGAGTGTAGCAGCATGAATTAAGGGAGTGAGACAGAGTGCACAGACTAAGCAGTAAAGGAAACCAAGCAGACATTTCTAAAACAAATTAATATTTACAGAGAACAAACAAAATTTTTAATGTTTCCTGTCAGAAACAGCAAAGGTCTTAGGTCAGTTGCATTTAAAGTAAGTTGTTAGATGAACAAGGACAAAAGTATCACAATGGTAATGGAGTGTTTGAATAAAATCATCCAGTGGTGAGTATGTAACATTGGGAATTTAGATGGTACAGATCATTTTCTTTGGGTGTTTGTTCCACTTCAACGCGGGTCGGCCTTGTTACTATGGATTTGGGGATGCTAGTGTCAGAGGGTGGCTAGATGCCCTTCCTGTCTCCAACCTGCACCCACCAGGACAGAATTAGTGGACCCAGCTGACTGTGTCTAGTGTAAACCATGAAATGATGTGAATACATTCAAATGCATGCAAGTCGTGTAACTGAGGCGGGACATGGGGACCAACCGGGTATTCACCTAGTGGGATGTGGAAAACCACCTAAAAACCACATCCAGGCTGGCTGGCACACCGGCCTCATGTTTGTTTCACATCTCATCCTAAACCACTAGACTAATTTCAAACAAAGGTCTCAGAAACTGACATATGGCTGTGAGAGCGGTGTACTGACCACATGCCCGTCCACATCTGCATCCAGTGACGCCTAAGGTCTGAGGATGACACGACGGCCAGTCGGTACCGTTGGGCCTTCATGGGCTGTTGGAGAGGAGTTTAGTTTAATTTCAATCAAAATTGGTACACATACTATGTTTTGTGGGTAGAGAAGTACTGTGGGGTAAGAACTATCTAGCTTCAACAGGGATGATGGCAGGCATGGGAGAGTAAAGGGTTGGTAATGCCTGACATCTTGGCTGCCTTGCAGGACCGGCGTGTTGTGTGACTAGAAAAGAAAGACATTTCAGGTGTATGCGTGTGGTCGGTCGCGTCTGAGCAGAAATGGAGAAGGAGAAGGGATGGAAAGTGACCGCAGGAAGGAAGAGGTGGGAGTGGGAGGGAGGGAGAGGAGGATATGGATGAAGAGAGCGAGTAGGAAGAGATGGAAGAGAGAGGGGGAAGGAGTAAATGGACAAAGAAAGGGAGGAGGAGAAGATGCACAACACAACTAGAGGTAGGATGATGAGATGGACGAGAGGAGGGAGGAGCAGGTGCATAGAGAGAGGGAGATGAAAGAGATTGACAGAGAATGGCAGGAGGAGATGGACTAATAGAAGATTGGAATAAACAAATAACCAGGCAACGCCAAGTTTCTCAGTTAGTAGTAAATACATTTTGCTATTTGGGTAGCAAAATAAATAACGACGGTCATAAAAACAGGGTATAAAATGCAAAATGTCAGTTTAAAAAAAACTTTCTGAGAAACAGAAACAGTTTAAAATATGATTTAAATTAAGGTGTTAGCAAATCTTTTCTATTTATCTATAGTACAGCCTAGTAGGAAAGTGAACGTGGAAAATAAACGACACAGATAGGGAAAGGACCACAGTTTTTGAAATGTGTTTTTACAGAAGAGTGTAGCAGATTAGATAGATAAGTCGGATAACTAATGAACAATTACTGCATCTGATTCAGGAGACAATAAATTTACTCATAATTTAATTATAATACTGGTTTGGTTGGTAGAACACATCCTGAGGTATCAGTCAGTAGTTATTCTGGAATTAGAAGGACGAGTGATGGGCTAAAAATTGTAGAAGGAGAATAAGGCTTGACTACAGTAAACAGGTTCAAATGGAAGTTGGTTGCAACAGCTATATAGAAGTGAAAAGGCTTGCGTGGGATGAACTAGAGTGGAGAACTGCATCAGAACAGTCTGTGCAGTGAAGACCACTACTACGACAACGGGTCATGACTCATTCTGAGCCATAGGTAGCATGCCTGCAAATAATCATCGCCTAGGTTTGTATAAGCTCTTTCACAGCAACCTTTTTACTTACATAGTGGTTCAATTGTAGCAGCTTATGACATGTTGGGACATCGATGTTACTATTACTTACGTGGATATCTGTCAGTGGTCGTAAACTGCAAAGACACATTACCGAATGCTCTATAACTATCGAATCTTGCATTTTCAAGGTTGCTGAAAAAGTGATGCGTCTGAGGGAAAGATAACAGAGAGTTAGAAATTGTGAAAAGTCTGCTATCCGTCATCGATACTTGCTTAGCTGTCAATGTGCAGCGCAGGGAAATATCGTTCCTATGGTTCATATTCGCAAGGTGAGGAGCAACCAAGCGCAATGGGGCGATTGCGCAAATTCTATATGTTGATGAAGTCTAATGGACGCTGTAATACTGATGTATATATTCTTCAGTATACTAGAACAAGGTGTAGTAGTACTTATTTAGTTGGAACACTGTCAAAACCTCTTTCAGAATCTATGAATCAAATACTGAGAGTCAATTCACATTTATTGCTGTTTTACAATTTTGATACCAACATGCAACCGCAAAATGTGAACTCTCACGGCCGGAAATGTCACAAATAATAAAATGTTACGGGATATTGTGTCCGGAATTCCTCGGGAATTTCAGTAAGAAGAAGGAGGGCGTGAAACTAAGTGACATCTGGACTCCAGTGCTGAAGAAGATGTGTCCCAGTCTGCTACCATAGGGTTATAGCAACAGCGGATGTCGGCAGTTGACAACAAGCAATTGGTCCATAGTGCCAAATTCACTATTAAAGTCAGCCTGTTTGTCACCTTAACTAAAATCAAATATTTTTGATGTACGATTTGTGATAATCTCTTCTACGTCATGTGAGGTCTTTACCTTTGTCTATCTTTTCTCTCAGCTCTGTGGTGTAGTTTAAACGGAGCAATGGTATCCGTTTCATAAGTGTTACGTGCGCCTGCCGCCTAATAATGCTGACAATGTCGAGTCCTCCTGCTGTTTCACTTTAACAAAGCAACACGTAGCCTCCGAAAGAGGGAAGAGCATCTGTGTCTTAATATTATTATTATTATTTTGTCTTGGACAGTCCATTCAGTTTCTAACTTTACCCGGTGTGACTGTGTAAATGAGAGAATATGAGTTTTCTGAAATTCGCTGCGGTATGACCAGAGTACTCATAGAGCAGTGAAATGGTAGTGCCAGCTTAATTTGCAGGTTGGCAGTGCTGAATCAGAGGGCTTAATCAGTAGCCCAGGATGGAAGTCTGCTTTCCACGCCTCAGGTGGGTAGTTTGTAACACAAAAATTCTCCTTCCCTGCGTGCAGGATGTGGCCACATTTCCGCTGTGATTGGTGAGTTACGAATGCTTTCTCTAAAGTGCTCCTGTAGTATCGTCAACAAAGCTGTTTGGGTGAATTAGCTTAAATTGAGTTTGCAGATAATTCGCGCAGTTCCTTTGCAAAGCTAAGGAACTGTTTCACGATCCCTTATTTTTAGTAATTTTATTGCATAAATTGTCCTTATAATTTAACTTTGTGATCCATTTTGTGTCATTAGGCAAGCCGTTAAGCTTTTACCCCTGTGAGTGTAATGTTGAAGTGTCATGAGCACCTCTACTTACCTTGTGTTGCTGCGTTTTTGTTATTTGGCTGCAGAGCTATAAGCAGTGTATTTAAATACGTTTTGATGGATGATGTGGCGCGTGGACTGCGTGGTTTTTAGATTAGATGGTCTCGGGGAAACCCAAAAAAGGGCTTCAGTCTAAAAGGGAGCAACTCGAACACAGGAATCACGTAGATCTACGAACCATCGGTATAACAGTTGTAAATTATCATAATTATGTCGGAAAGTACCAGAGCTCAAAGCGCTGATGCTCAAATCGTTATTGGCACTGAAAGCTGGCTAAAGCCGGAGATGAACTCAGCCGAAATTTTTACGAAGGACCTAACGGTGTTCAGAAAGAATAAACTAAATAAAATTGGCGATGGTGTGTTGTTGCTGTTAGAAGTAGTTTATACTTTAGTGAAATCGAAGTATATGGTTCCTGTGAGTTAGTATGAGTAGAGGTCATTCATGACAACAGGAATAAAATAATAATTGGATCGTTTTATCGACCTCCCAACTCAGATAATGCAATTGCTGAATGGTTCAAGCAAGACTTGAGTCCAATTTCAAACACGTAGTCGACTCATACAATTTTAGTTGGTAGTGACTCAAATTTACCCTCGATATGTTGACGAAAATACATGTTTAAATCCGCGGGTACGCATAAAACATCATCCGAAATTGTGCTAAACGCATACTCTGAAATTATTTCGTGCAATTAGTTCATGAGCCCACTCAAATAGAAAATGGTTCTGAAAACACACTTGACCCTCCTGAGCTAATATTTATTATTTTGAGCTTTTCCTCATTACAGAGGCTTATCTCCAACATAACAATTAACTCGGAAATTATAATACAAAGAATAAACGTTCTTAAATTATATTTTCAAAATATTGCTCCAGGTGTTTCGATCTTGTGTGCCCTCTTCCTCTGCGCCAATTCTCCTCATTGTGTACTGTACATTCTGGAGCCAGGTGGTCATTGGTCGTCGTCTTCTTCTTCTCCCCTCCGGTTCCCACTGCACTGAGCTAATAACGAGCATCAAAACGGATACAGGGATGAAAATATATCTGTTCAAAAAAGTAGATAACGATTCTCTCGACGCCTTCCTGAGAGACACTCGCCACTTCTTCCAAATCTGCAATGTATGTGTAGACCAGATGTGGCTTGAATTCAAAGAAATAGAATCGAGAGCAATTGGAGAATTATACCAAATAAATTAACAAAATATGGAGCTGATCTCCCCGTGGCACATAAACAGGTCGGAACACTGTTGCAGAAACAACAAAAAAACATACCAAATTCAAGCGAACGCAAAATGCCAAATATTGGCCATCTTTCACAGAAGCTCAAAATTTTGCGCGGACTTCAGTACGAGACGCTTATAATAGTTTCCACAACGAAACTTTGTCTTGAAACCTGGCAGAAAATCCGATCATACGGAAGGCATGCTAGCGACAAGAAACAGTCAATGCCTTCTCAGCGCGATATCAATGGAAATACTGTGGATGAAAGTGCTGCGAAGCAGCGTTACTAAACAGAGGCTTCCGATATTCTTTCCCGAGGAAGACGAAGATTTCGAATCAAGAATAGCTGCCAACATGAGTAACTTAGTGGTAGATATCTCTGGGTATGAAGCAACTTAAACAACTTAAATCACTTAATAAAAGCAAGCCTTCCGATCCAGATTGTATACCAGTTATGTTCCTTTCAGAGTATGCTCCATAGTTAACAATCATATACAACCGTTCGCTCGGCGAAAGATCTGTAGTCAAAACTGGAAATTTCCGCAGGTCACAGCAATATTCAAGAAAGGCGACAGGAGTAATCCACTAAATTACTGGCTCTTATCATTAATGTCGATTTGTAACAGGATTTTGGAACATACATTGTGTTCTAACATTGTGAATTACCTCGAAGAAAATGTTCTATTGATACATAAACGGCACGGATTTCGAAAATATCGTTCTTGTGAAACACAGCTAACCCTTTATCCACACGATGTGTTGAGTGCTGTAGACAACGAATTTCACATTGATTCCGTATTTTTAGATTTCCAGAAGGCTTTTAATTAAATTGCGTGCTTTTGGAATAACGTCTCACTTATGCGCTGGAGTTTTGAATTCCAGTAAGAGAGTTCACAGTTCATATTAATTGACGGAAGTCATCAAGTAAAACAAAATTGGTTTCTGTCGTTCCTCAAGATAGTGTTATAAGCCTTCTACTGTTCCTTATCTATATGAACGATTTAGGAGACGATCTGAGCAGCCGTCTTAGATTGTTTGCCGATAATGCTGTTGTTTATCCTCTAGTAAAGTCACGACAAGGTCAAAACCAAGCGCAAAATGATTTAGATAAGATGTCTGCACGGTGCGAAAATCGGAAATTGATGTAATGAAAAGTGTGACGACATCCACATTAGTCTAAAAGGAGAAAGAATCAAATCTAAATGCAGTGAATTCAACTAAATACCTCGGAATTATAATTACGAACAACTTAAATTGGGAAGAACACATACAAAATATTGTGGTGAAGACGAACCAGAGATTGCGTTTTATTGGTAGAATGCTTTGAAGTGCAACAGATGTACACTACGCTTGTCCGTCCTCTTTCGGAGTACTGCTGAACTGTGTGGGATCCTTGTCAGATATGATTAATTGACTACATCAAGAAAGTTCAAAGAAGGGCACCAATTATTGCAAACTCGGGCAATTGGGGAGAGAGTGTCACGGACATGATACAGGATTTGGAGTGAATTTAGAAAAACAAAGGTCTTTCTAGTAGCAGCTGGACCTTCTAACAAAGTTTCAATCACCAACCTTCTCCAAATTCGAAAATATTTTGTTGAAGCCGACCTACGTAGGAAGAAACGATCGTCATAATGAAATAAAGGAAATCAGGGCTCGCATGGACAATTGTAAGTGTTCGTTTTTTTCTGCGCGTTGCTGGAGAGTGGAATAATAGAGAATTAATGTGAAGATGAAGATGGTTCGATGAACGCTCTGCCACGCCCTTAAAGTGTGATTTACAGAGTAGTCATGTAGATGTAGACGTAAATGTAGATTTTTCTTTGTGACTGATTAAATTCTGGCATTCAGCCAAAAACATGTTCTTCAATGAAAGATTCTTGACCCGTTACCTAACTTAAGCAACTGAACTTACAACCCTAAGCATAATGAATAATCATATGCATGTGGAGGCTTCATTTGTTTCACTGACATTGCATTTATTGCACTTCGTCTAAATTATAGCGTTCAACCAGTCACGTGCCCTTTGCTTAAAGATTCTTAACCGTGGGTTAGTTAAAATGACGGAACTCTAAGCCCTGAGTTTAGTGAGCACTTAAATACAGATCGAATTTCTACCCATTTTGGGATTTCTGAATTTATTGGTGATAGCCTAAATTTTGGCCCTCAGCCGACTACATGCTTTGCACCTGGTCACTGCTGCAACCCAAAACAAATACGTATGTGTTTGTGTGGGATGTCTGTTCTTTCAGACATGTACGAAAGAACAGACACCATTTTGATCCGTCAGCCATTTTGAATCAAGACACAAGGGAATTAATGACACTATGTACCAGTGGGAATGTTTTAAGTCAATAAGGAAAGTTGAAAATTGATGCTGGACTGGGATTCGAGCCGGTGTCTCCTACTAATTAGGCAATTTTGCTGACCACTGCAGCATCCAGAGAAAGGGGTCACAGCAACTGAAGTGCTCCACCATCATCCTCATTACTCGTGGCATTCCAATAAGACTTCAGTGGGCGTTCTCGTATATGTATATATCGTTGGCTGAGACCCGTACCTTAGTTTTCATTTCTCTCCTGAGATTTCCTTTGTCACGGTTCAGGCGTGGAAATGTCTTTGATGGTTTAGAAGACCAATCCTAGCGTGAAACATGCGACCATAGAAATTACAAATGATGGAAGGTGGAGGACGTGGTTGGGCCTGGAGGAGTTAACGCCTCTGGCATTTGTCATTCTCCAGTCTTCGACGTTCCTGCTGAAAGGTCTGAAGAGCATGTTAGGTAGCTGAGCGCCAGCGGCTGCGATCTTCTGCTATGGTAAACCAGTTACTCGGATCATTGTTCAAGGTTTTTAGAGTGTCCTTATATTGACCCTTATAGTGTTTAAGAGGGGCATCTCGCGCCCTTTAGCTGTGCTCACTTCACTGTGCAGCATTTGACGTGAAAGTCTGTCATCTCTCATCCGTTGGACATGCCCACCCCATCTTAGTTGCTGCCTAATAATGAGAGCTTCTATACTATCCATTTTCGCTTTCTCAAGAACTGTGGTATTCGATATAAAGTCATCCCATTTCATGTTCATGAGTATCTTAGCTTCTGTTGGTTGAAGCGTTCTAGTTTCTTCAGATCGCGGCGGTGTAATGTCCAGGTTTCGCAACCATAGAGCAGCGTTGAGATGACAACACCTTTATACACCATCAGTTTGGCGTATGGTGTTAGGTCTTTATTCAGGAAGACACGTTTTCTGAGACGACCAAATGTGTGTGGGTTACTTCCTCACAAGCTGTAATCCACCTTAAACAGAATCACGCAAATGGCAATTTCTCCTGTCAATTTTCTTTAAAGCCCAATGGCGATGGGATGAGGACGGTGGTAGCAGGCTTTGAGTGAGGCTGGAAGCTACTAGTCTGGACCTGCACTTGGCAGCAAGTGTGTGAGGTCGCCTCCTTGAGAACCGGTGTAACTACTCGGGGATACGGTCCTGCATCTGCGACTGGGCATTCCTATTTAGGATGACCGCTGCCCACCCTGAATGGGAGAGGCCCTAGAAAATGTGGGCTAATCATCGCTAAGCATCTGAAGTCACACTAGAACCGGGCTGGGAATCCACACCCGGAAGGTCACTCCTTACACTGCGGACGAAAATCAAAGAAAAGTGAATTGATAATGACCATAGGAACATGGAATGTCAGGACCCTCCTGGACGTGAACACTGACAGCCCAGAGAGAAGAACCGCTCTTATCTAGGCGCTTCAGTCTGGAACCACACTACCGTTACGGTGGCAGGTTCGAATCCTGCCTCGGGCATGGATGTGTGTGATGTTCTTGGGTTAGTTAGATTTAAGTAGTTCTAAGTTCTAGGGGACTGATGACCTCAGATGTTAAGTCCCATAGTGCTCAGAGCCATTTGAACCAGGTAAGCTGGATATAGATATAGCTGCCTTGAGTGAGACTAGACTATCAGGTGAAGCACACGTCAGTGAGACAAGTTCAGGGTACACCATCTTCTGGAAAGGAAAGAATGCAGGAGAGCCACGCATCCATGGTGTAGGATTTGCTGTGAAAGGAAAAATAGTGAATGCACATCGACTCATACCTCTTTCAATTAATGAAATGCTCATGCCCCTTCGTTCAGGCAGCTTCATCACCTTCGTCTGTGCATATGCTCCTATTTTAGATAGTGACGAATATTCAAGGAATCAGTTCTACCACCGGCTGAAAAGTACTCTCTCTGAGATACCTGGTAAAGATAAGTTAATCCTACAGGACGACTTCAATGCCATTCTCATCACAAAAACAGCTAGAAACTTCGATGATTGCTGGACTGATCGTAAACTTTTAGTTAGCCGTCTGAGGTTACCAAAGTATATTTGTGTGTGTGTGTGTGTGTGTGTGTGTGTGTGTGTGTGTGTGTGTGTGTGCGTGTGTGTGTGTGGTTTCTGTTCTTTCGGACTCGTCTGACGGGAGGCGTGCTAGGGTAGTCCATGCAGTTGCGATGACCGTTGTATATGGACGACTCAGTGGTCAGTACATCGGCCTGGCAAAAATTTTAGCTTTCCATGATGATTTAAATCAATGCCCACTCGTAACTAACGCCATTAATTCCTCTGTGCTTACTCCAGAACACGTATGTGTCGGACTGATCAATTCTGAATTCAGTGCCTACCTGTATAAGGTAGATTCCTTTTATTCTTCAATTTCTACACATTTATTCCATTTTATGTGATGGCCATAGATATGCCTTGCCTGGACATATGCAGGACCCTGCACTTTAACTCACTCTTTGAGTTCCGTGAGCTTGTGTGTGAGAGTACTGGTGTTGTTGAAACGTTGCGCATGACAGTACATGACTAAATGAAGATTCTTCATTCCTGCCTCCAATACCGCTTTTTCACAAAGGGATCAGACTAGGAAAGTATATTTTCATTGTGTCCATACGTGGAGGGGGGTGGACTATATCTTAGCTTCTTTTCATCTTTTGTAATGAATGGTAACCAGTGAATAAAGCTCATTTCATACCTAATGAATCTTCAGGTAATTTATACGATCCATTAACGCTTGTTCCCTCTGACAAATCCATAATACATAAGACGCGAAGGTACACATACAGAGTGATTCCGTGATGATGTTACAGATTTTTAGGGCTGATAGAGTAGCTTAAATATACCAATCTGAGGCAAGGGACCCTATCCAGAAATGACCGAGTCGAGATGCATAAGCGAAAATCCACTCAAGTTTTGCCTTAACCTCACGCGGCACTCGAACTAAGGGCCTCAGCTTCCGAACCCCGATCATAACTTACAGAATCACCGCCGAGTATTCCCCACTATCATCAGATAACTTCCGCTGTTCATGGATTAGAAAAGATGCACGTAGCTTGATGTCAGAAAGATTGAAAATCCTAAGTCTACTTTACATTAACAATGAATTCCACTTACCTGCACAATTTTCGACAGCTGCTACATTTACAGTAATTCTTCAAAATGGCGTCTTCCAGCGCCAATTCAGGCATGATGTCATGGTGTAAAGTTCTGCCGTACGCATTTTAACATCCCTGATGTAGTATAAATAGTGTCGGAGGCAGCGAGAAATCTGACCAGGAGATGCTCTAGAGTCTCGACAAGCGTCTCGTGCACAAGACTTTTCACATGGCTCCATAAAAAAATATCAAGGGAGGTGAGACCATGTGAACGTGCTGTACACGAAACATGACCTCCTTTACCCATCCACTTTTCAAAGAATGTCTGACCTAGGTGTTCACGAACCCTCAGTCCAAACTGAGGAGGAGCTCAATCTTGTCGATACCTCATCCGTTGAGAAATAACATGTGGGATATGTTCTAGGATCCTGGCTAGTATGTCTCTGGTAAGCACTGTGTACAGTGGTGCAATTAAGTGGAGACGAAGAGGAAATCGGCCTAGTAAGTAATCATTGACTATGCCTGCCAGGACGTTAACATAATCTGTGTCTACGGCTCTTCACAGTTGTAGTGCGAAGGTTCTCAAACATGACTATTGCGATTACTTGGCGCAATATCTCTGGTGAAACAGGAGTCGTCCGTGAAAAGTAGATACACAGGAAAGTGAGCACCGCCTGGATGAGGCTACAAGAGCCAACGGCTGAACACGACGTGATGTCCGAAGTCGGCATGACTTATAGCATGCATTTTCTGTCTATAGTAAAGCTTCTTCCCCTCATGAACCATGGACCTTGCCGTTGGTGGGGAGGCTTGCGTGCCTCAGCGATACAGATAGCCGTACCGTAGGTGCAACCACAACGGAGGGGTATCTGTTGAGAGGCCAGACAAACGTGTGGTTCCTGAAGAGGGGCAGCAGCCTTTTCAGTAGTTGCAAGGGCAACAGTCTGGATGATTGACTGATCTGGCCTTGTAACAATAACCAAAACGGCCTTGCTGTGCTGGTACTGCGAACGGCTGAAAGCAAGGGGAAACTACAGCCGTAATTTTTCCCGAGGGCATGCAGCTTTACTGTATGATTACATGATGATGGCGTCCTCTTGGGTAAAATATTCCGGAGGTAAAATAGTCCCCCATTCGGATCTCCGGGCGGGGACTACTCAAGAGGATGTCTTATCAGGAGAAAGAAAACTGGCGTTCTACGGATCGGAGCGTGGAATGTCAGATCCCTTAATCGGGCAGGTAGGTTAGAAAATTTAAAAAGGGAAATGGATAGGTTGAAGTTAGATATAGTGGGAATTAGTGAAGTTCGGTGGCAGGAGGAACAAGACTTCTGGTCAGGTGACTACAGGGTTATAAACACAAAATCAAATAGGGGTAATGCAGGAGTAGGTTTAATAATGAATAGGAAAATAGGAATGCGGGTAAGCTACTACAAACAGCATAGTGAACGCATTATTGTGGCCAAGATAGATACGAAGCCCACACCTACTACAGTAGTACAAGTTTATATGCCAACTAACTCTGCAGATGACGAAGAAATTGAAGAAATGTATGATGAAATAAAAGAAATTATTCAGATTGTGAAGGGAGACGAAAATTTAATAGTCATGGGTGACTGGAATTCGAGTGTAGGAAAAGGGAGAGAAGGGAACATAGTAGGTGAATATGGATTGGGGGACAGAAATGAAAGAGGAAGCCGCCTGGTCGAATTTTGCACAGAGCACAACATAATCATAACTAACTCTTGGTTTAAGAATCATGAAAGAAGGTTGTATACATGGAAGAACCCTGGAGATACTAAAAGGTATCAAATAGATTACATAATGGTAAGACAGAGATTTAGGAACCAGGTTTTAAACTGTAAGACATTTCCAGGGGCAGATGTGGAGTCTGACCACAATCTATTGGTTATGACCTGTAGATTAAAACTGAAGAAACTGCAAAAAGGTGGGAATTTAAGGAGATGGGACCTGGATAAACTAAAAGAACCAGAGGTAGTACAGAGATTCAGGGAGAGCATAAGAGAGCAATTGACAGGAATGGGGGAAATAAATACAGTAGAAGAAGAATGGGTAGCTTTGAGGGATGAAGTAGTGAAGGCAGCAGAGGATCAAGTAGGTAAAAAGACGAGGGCTAGTAGAAATCCTTGGGTAACACAAGAAATATTGAATTTAATTGATGAAAGGAGAAAATATAAAAATGCGGTAAGTGAAACAGGCAAAAAGGAATACAAACGTCTCAAAAATGAGATCGACAGGAAGTGCAAAATGGCTAAGCAGGCATGGCTAGAGGACAAATGTAAGGATGTAGAGGCCTATCTCACTAGGGGTAAGATAGATACCGCCTACAGGAAAATTAAAGAGACCTTTGGAGATAAGAGAACGACTTGTATGAATATCAAGAGCTCAGATGGAAACCCAGTTCTAAGCAAAGAAGGGAAAGCAGAAAGGTGGAAGGAGTATATAGAGGGTCTATACAAGGGCGATGTACTTGAGGACAATATTATGGAAATGGAAGAGGATGTAGATGAAGATGAAATGGGAGATATGATACTGCGTGAAGAGTTTGACAGAGCACTGAAAGACCTGAGTCGAAACAAGGCCCCCGGAGTAGACAATATTCCATTGGAACTACTGACGGCCGTGGGAGAGCCAGTCCTGACAAAACTCTACCATCTGGTGAGCAAGATGTATGAAACAGGCGAAATACCCTCAGACTTCAAGAAGAATATAATAATTCCAATCCCAAAGAAAGCAGGTGTTGACAGATGTGAAAATTACCGAACTATCAGCTTAATAAGTCACAGCTGCAAAATACTAACACGAATTCTTTACAGACGAATGGAAAAACTAGTAGAAGCCAACCTCGGGGAAGATCAGTTTGGATTCCGTAGAAACACTGGAACACGTGAGGCAATCCTGACCTTACGACTTATCTTAGAAGAAAGATTAAGGAAAGGCAAACCTACGTTTCTAGCATTTGTAGACTTAGAGAAAGCTTTTGACAGTGTTGACTGGAATACTCTCTTTCAAATTCTAAAGGTGGCAGGGGTAAAATACAGGGAGCGAAAGGCTATTTACAATTTGTACAGAAACCAGATGGCAGTTATAAGAGTCGAGGGACATGAAAGGGAAGCAGTGGTTGGGAAGGGAGTAAGACAGGGTTGTAGCCTCTCCCCGATGTTGTTCAATCTGTATATTGAGCAAGCAGTAAAGGAAACAAAAGAAAAATTCGGAGTAGGTATTAAAATTCATGGAGAAGAAATAAAAACTTTGAGGTTTGCCGATGACATTGTAATTCTGTCAGAGACAGCAAAGGACTTGCAAGAGCAGTTGAATGGAATGGACAGTGTCTTGAAAGGAGATTATAAGATGAACATCAACAAAAGCAAAACAAGGATAATGGAATGTAGTCTAATTAAGTCGGGTGATGCTGAGGGAATTAGATTAGGAAATGAGGCACTTAAAGTAGTAAAGGAGTTTTGCTATTTGGGGAGCAAAATAACTGATGATGGTCGAAGTAGAGAGGATATAAAATGTAGGCTGGCAATGGCAAGGAAAGCGTTTCTGAAGAAGAGAAATTTGTTAACATCGAGTATAGATTTAAGTGTCAGGAAGTCATTTCTGAAAGTATTCGTATGGAGTGTAGCCATGTATGGAAGTGAAACATGGACGATAAATAGTTTGGACAAGAAGAGAATAGAAGCTTTCGAAATGTGGTGCTACAGAAGAATGCTGAAGATTAGATGGGTAGATCACATAACTAATGAGGAAGTATTGAATAGGATTGGGGAGAAGAGAAGTTTGTGGCACAACTTGACCAGAAGAAGGGATCGGTTGGTAGGACATGTTCTGAGGCATCAAGGGATCACCAATTTAGTACTGGAGGGCAGCGTGGAGGGTAAAAATCGTAGAGGGAGACCACGAGATGAATACGCTAAGCAGATTCAGAAGGATGTAGGTTGCAGTAGGTACTGGGAGATGAAAAAGCTTGCACAGGATAGAGTAGCATGGAGAGCTGCATCAAACCAGTCTCAGGACTGAAGACCACAACAACAACAGTAAAGCTTGGACTAATTTTGAATAATACTCGCCACACGGTACTCTACGAAACATTCATTTCAAGTCCAATTGACCGTGCGCTGATTGCAGGTACCTCATCTGGTCAAACAAGTCCTCCTCGGCAATTGTACTGTGGTACCGCCTGCCCTGTTTTACTTAAACGTTGGAAATATGGCGTGAGGTGAATGTCTTCTATGCGGATACACTATAAGACAGCAAGAAAAGCACCATGAAGTACCCAAATGGGACGGAAATCGATAGATGTAATCTACATGTACAGACAATAAAATGATTACAATTTCAGAAAAATTGGTTGATTTATTCAAAAGAAAGAGCTTCACAAACTGAGCAAGTCAATAACGCGTTGGTCCATCTCTGGCCCTTATGCAAGCAGTTATTCGGCTTGACATTGATTAACATAGTTGTTGGATATCCTTCTGAGTGATACCATGCCAAATTCTGTCCAATTGGCGGTTAGATAGTCAAAATGCTGACATGGCAGGAGATCACTGCCTGTAATGTTTCAAAATTTCTAAGTTGGGGAGAGATCCGGCGACGTTGTGCCCAAGGTGGGGTTTCACAAGCTCGAAGACAATCAGTAGAAACACTAGCTGTGTGCGGACGGGCATTATCTTCCTGAAATGTAACGCCAGGATGACTTGCCATGTCCGGCTACTGTGGCCAAGGGGTTCTAGGCGCTTCAGTCCGGAACCACGCTACCGTTACGGTGGCAGGTTCGAATCCTGCCTCGGGCATGGATGTGTGTGATGTTCTTGGGTTAGTTAGGTTTAAGTAGTTCTAAGTTCTAGGGGACTGATGACCTCAGATGTTAAGTCCCATAGTGCTCAGAGCCATTTGAACCAATTTTTTTTTTTTTAACTTGCCTTGAAGGAAAACAAAACGGGGCTTAGAATATCGTCGACCTACTGCTATGCTGTAAGGGTGCCGTGCACGACAACCAAAAGGGTCGTACTATGAAAAGAAACGTCATCCCAGACTCACTCCAGGTTGTCGGGGCATACGGCGAGCGAGAGTCGGGTTTGTATCCCACCGATATCCGCAGCGCATCCATACACATATTCGGCCTAGAAAGTCATTGCCTGTAGTAGAATGGTCTTCAGTCACGAGTCCCTCTTCGACCTGAGCCCAGTGACCAGCAAAGATGTGTCTCGAGACGTTCCGGACAACAGTGGGATATCAACCTAATTACCACCTGCCACAGGGGCCGACAACCAGCAATGATGATATGGGGTGTCATTTCTTTTCTTAGCAGGATTGCTTTGGATGTGAAATAGAAATAATTCCATCAATAAAAATTACATATAGATTATTGTTCAAAATAAATAACAGGTTGTCACCTTATCTCATAATACTGAAAAATTGCAAAACTACGCTTACCACATTTTTAGCTTAACTGATGGGAACCCTCAATGCAGAAATTACTATGGTGTAAAAGCTGTTGAAACATTCACGGTTAACACTGAGTCCAGTTCTGCCAATACAGTACTACTCCACGGAAGTCACAACCTTCTAGATCATTCTTCATAGACTGTAAATGCATACTACCTCGCTTACTCTACATCTACATTTACGTGATTACTCTGCTATTCACAATAAAGTGCCTGGCAGAGGGTTCAATGAACCACCTTCAAGCTGTCTCTCTACCGTTTCACTCTCGAAAGGTCCGCGGGAAAAACGAGCACTTAAATTTTTCTGTGCGAGCCCTGATTTCTCTTATTTTATGATGATGATCATTTCTCCCTATGTAGGTCGGTGCCAACAGAATGTTTTCGCAATCGGAGGAGAAAACTGGTGATTGAAATTCCATGAGAGACCCCGTCGCAACGAAAAGGCCTTTGTTTCAATGATTGCCACTAAACTTCAGGTATCATCTCTGTCACACTATCTCCCCTATTTCGCGATCATACAAAACGAGCTGCCCTTCTTTGTACTTTTTCGATGTCATCTGATGCGGATCCCACACCGGACAGCAATAATCCAGAATAGGGCGGAAAAGCGTGGTGTAAGCAGTTTCTTTAGTAGACCTGTTACACCTTCTAAGTGTTGTGCCAATGAACCGCAGTCTTTGGTTTGCTCTACCCACAATATTATCTATGCGATCGTTCCAATTTAGGTTATTTGTAATTGTAATCCCTAAGTATTTAGTTGAATTTACAACCTTCAGATTGGTGTGACTTATCGCATAATCGAAATTTAGCGGATTTCTTTTAGTCCTCATGTCAATAACTTCACACTTTTCCCTATTCAGGGTCAATTGCCACTTTTCGCACCATACAGATATATTATATAAATCATTTTGCAAGTCGTTTTGATCATCTGATGACTTTACATGACGATAAATGACAGCATCATCTGCAAACAATCTATGCCGTTAATATAGATCAGGAACAATAGAGGGTCTATAACACTTCCTTGGGGAACGCCGGATATTACTTCCGTTTTACTCGATGACTTTCCGTCTATTACTACGAACTGTGACCTTTCTAACAGGAAATCATGAATCCAGAAGCACAATTGAGGCGATACTCCGTAGGCACGCCGTTTGATTAGAGGACTCCGTGATAATAATTTAATTTAAGCGGTAAAAAAATTAAAAGTTTTGTCATCCAGTGCGCCAAAGCTGTCCTCAAAGGTCCAAAGCAAACCCACCACGGCAAACATTGACATTTTACGTATTTTTCGTTAGTTGCAAGAATACATGACTAAATATGAAGATAACTTTTGGTTGCACAGGGTATGAAATTTAGTACACTTAGCTGGAGACAACAATGGCTCTAACCGGTCTTGGTAGAGACTCGAAGTAAGCTAAGATCACACATATGGAACGTCCCTGCTGTTCCAGATCTAAGCTAGAGCTCACCAATCGTTGTGGTTGACGAGTGGTCGCGTGCGAGTCTCCAGGAGTCTCATGGCCAGATGTTTTCAGTGGGTGACACATCTGGGAAGCATCCTGGCCAGAGGAACAATCGAACATCCTCTGTGTGGAGGTATGACAGTACGGCACGGGCAACAAGGTGTTTAGTGTTACCTTATTGCAAGATAGCGTCACCGAGACCTCAATGACTGGGCACGGCAGCTGGCCTTAACAGGTCAGAGATGTAACGTCTGACGTCCAAATCATCTGCTGTGAGGATCAGGGGTGATCGTATTTTGTACCCAACAACATCCCGTATCATAGCTCCAAATGCGCGTACGACGACAGTTAATGCAAAGCGCTAACGTTCGTTCTCCACTATATTTTCACGTACGGATACCTCCATCGTTTTGCTGTATGCAACATTGGGAGTCGACTGAAAAGAAGTGGTGCCACTCCTGTTTCTAATGCTGCAGTTAGGAGCAACACTCTGAGCGCACCAGCCTCTGTCACTACGTCAAGGAAAGTTGCAACAATTGAAGACCGAACATTCTAAACGTGATAAGCAACATTTCTCTTAAAATTTATTTCATTCGCTCTAAAGGCGATACGTTCATCCGAGTACGTTACACGGTGGTGACAAAAGTCACGGGATAGCTATATGCACACATACAGATGGTAGTATCGCGTACACAAGGTATAAAGGGAAGTTCATTGGCAGACCTGCCGTTTATACTCACACGATTCGTGTGAAAAGTTTTCCGACATGATTATGGGCGCATGACGGGAATTAACAGACGTTAAACTCGGGATGGTGGTTGCAGCTAGACCCATGGGACATTCCATATTGCAAATCGTTGGGAGATTCAGTATTCCGAAACCTACGGAGTCAAGAGTGTGTCGCGAACACTACATTTCAGGTATTACCTCCCACCACGGACAACGCAATGACCGAAGGCCATTACTTCACTGAGAGAGCGGCGTCTGCGTACAGTTGTCAGTTCTCAAAGACAAGCAGCAGAAATAGCCGCAGAAACCGATGGGGGACGTACGACGAACCTATTCGTTACAACAGTGCGGCAAAATTTGACGTTAACGACCTGCGGCAGCAGACGACTGATGTGAGTGCCTTCGCAAAAAGAATAACATCGCCTGCAGTGGTTCTGCTGGGATCGTGACCATGTAGGATGGACCCTAAACGACTGGAAAACAGTGGCCTGGTCAGATAAACCCAGATTTCGGCTGGTAAGAGCGGATGGCAGGGTTAGTGAGGCGCAGATCTCACGAAGCCATTAACCCAAGTTGTCAACAAGACACACTGCAAGCTGCTAGTGGCTTCACAATGCTGTGGACTGTGTTTACATGAATGGACTGTATCCTCTGATCCAACTGAACCGATCGTTGACTGGAGATGGTTACGTTCAGCTTCTTGGAAAGCATTTGCTGCCATTTGCGATGGAATTTTTGTAGACGACAATGCACCATGTCGTCGGGCTACAATTGATCGCGATTGGCTTAAAGAACATTCTGGTCATTTCAAACGAATAGGTTGGCCACCCAAATCGCCCGACGCGAATCCTATCGCACACTTATGGAACATAATCGAAAAGTTAGTTCGTGCACAAAATTCGGCACCGCAATTCCACTGTAGAGGCAGCATGGCTCAGTATTTCCGCAAGTGGCACATCGAGTTGCTCCACAAAGCGGAGCAAAAAGAGGTCCTACACGATATTAGGAGGTACCCCAAGACTTTTGTCACCTCAGTGTTTACTGAAAGTGCTACATCGTGTGATGAAGGTAAGGAATAGTTACGGTGACCTACGCATAGCGCTGGTGATAGCTCTACTGCCTGATTCATATCAAATGTTGTTAACAGTAATCATTGAATTAAGTCAGTTTGACGCGCGAACATAATAGTTGCCACTGCCCTTGTTTCCGCTATGGAAAAACAAAACGATGCTACTAATGTTTCAAAACTTTGCTTATCTGTGAAAGACAGACTGCATAATGCACGACTTAAAGGGACAGAACATACTGCGAGCTTTTGGAAAACGGTTCAAGCAAACTCTGAAACAACACACTTGTTGTGGTCTTCAGTCCAGAGACTGGTTTGATGCAGGTCTCCATGCTACTCCATCCTGTGCAAGCTTCTTCATCTACAAGTAACTACTGCACCCTACATCCTTCCGAATCTGCTTAGTTTATTCATCACAAGTGGTTCGTTTTTCTCCAAAAGTCTCTTCAATTTTCCTGTAGGCAGTATCTATCTTACCCCTAGTGAGATAAGCCTCTATATCCTTACATTTGTCCTCTAGCCACCCCTGCTTAGTCATTTTGCACTTCCTGTCGATCTCATTCCTGAGACGTTTTTATTCCTTTTTGCCTGCTTCATTTACTGCATTTATATATTTTCTCCTTTCATCAGTTCTATTCAATATCTCTTCTGTTACCCAAGGATTTCTACTAGCCCTCGTCTTTTTACGTACTGCAGCCTCTGCTGCCTTCATTATTTCATCTCTCAAAGCTACCCATTCTTCTTCTACTGTATTTCTTTCCCCTGTTCTTGTGAATCCTTCCATAATGCTCTCTTTGAAACTCTCTATAACCTCTGGTACTTTCAGTTTATCCAGGTCCCATCTCCTTAAATTACCACCTTTTTGCAGTTTCTTCATTTTTAATCTACAGTTCCTAACCAATAGATTGTGGTCATAATCCATATGTGCCCCTGGAAATGTCTTACAATTTAAAACCTGGTTCCCAAATCTCTGTCTCACCATTATAAAATCTATCTGAAACCTTCCAGTGTCTCCAGGCCTCTTCCACGTATATAACCTTCTTTCATGATTCTTAAACCAAGTGTTAGCTATGATTAAGTTATGCTCTGTGCAAAATTCTACCAGTTGACCTCCTCTTTCATTCCTTATCACAATTCCATATTCACCTACTACTTTTCCTTTTATTCCTTTTCCTACTATCGAATTCTAGTCACCCATGACTATTAAATTTTCGACACCCTTCACTATCTAAATAATTCTTTTATCTCATCATACATTTCTACAATCTCTTCGTCATCTGCGGAACTAGTTGGCATATAAACTTGTACTACTGTGGTAGGCGTGGGCTTCGTGGCTATCTTGGCTACAATAATGCGTTCACTATGCTGTTCGTAGCAGCTTACCTGCACTACTATTTTTTTATTCATTATTAAACCTACTCCTGCATTACTCCTATTTGATTTTGTATTTATAACCCTGTATTCGCCAGACCAGATGTCTTGTTCCTCCTGCCACCGAACTTAACTAATTCCCACTGTATCTAACTTTAACCTATCCATTTACAACATATCTAGCAGTTTTAATAAAAATGCAACACACTTAGCAATTTTATTTATATATTGTATTGTTCCATTCTTGTCAGAACTAGGTTTGATTCTAACGTGACTAGGAAATATTGCAAAATGTATGCGTTAAGGTATTTATTTTAGTGAAACACATAAAATGTAGAAATATCCAGCGTTATAAAAAACTGTTTTTGAGTGTACGAAACTAAAGTAATAATATTTCTTGCATCAGTTGAACTCCAGATTTAGCTTATCGTGCAAGCCCTTGTCAAATGAATTAAAAACAATATATTTCACGACTTCTAAAAGCAAAATGAAGCTATCCAAAACAGATTTCTAATGGGTTTAATGAAAGTACTACCAGTCTCCAAGCTGCGCTTTGGCAAACATGACGATCCTGAGGACAGACTTCATCAATCAAGTGTGGTGTATGTGTTTCCTCGTGGAAATAATGATCATTATGGAGACTGAAATAGAACATTCATGGACAGATTTTGTGTTTCAAGAGTGAGGATTGTGACATTAATCAGTAAACTGAAAGTAGAACCAAGTATCGTACCATGATAACAAAAGTGGTTCATACAACTGTAAATGTACTGAGGAAAATATTCTACTGATAAAGCAACATACATTGCCGGAAAAAATCAATACACTGGGAAAAATGAAGATTGTTTTTGGTCTGATGATGGAAGATGTCATGTGTGAGATAGTACCGGTAGATGTACTGATAATGATTTCAACGTCGTCCACCAACAGGTAGCGTAGGTTAGATTAGATTAATATATGTCCCATATATCACGAACATGACACTTAGTAACGACGTCGAATGTATTAATTTAACAAAAGGTTTCTTTACTGCCCATAATTCAAGTCTTTTTACCTGTTAGATTACTAATTTATATCTAAAAATTCACCTATTGAGTAGAGGGATTTGTCATGTTGTTATTCAGAAGTTCTT
Source organism: Schistocerca piceifrons (assembly GCF_021461385.2). NCBI lineage: Eukaryota > Metazoa > Arthropoda > Insecta > Orthoptera > Acrididae > Schistocerca > Schistocerca piceifrons. The sequence goes on along the minus strand of NC_060141.1, from coordinate 546,135,570 downwards.
TTAGATCGTTTATAAATGTTGGTTGGCTGTCTGTCAGACAGTTCATGTTATTTTTCTTTAAATTCGTTTTTAAAAGTTGGTCAGACATTTGATGTTAGTTGATAAGTGATCCAAGATCTTTGTGGCAGCATAATTCACCCCTTCCTGAGCTGAAGTTAGATTTAATTCAAAGTAATGAATTGGGAAGGGTTATTAATTACAAATTTCATAAGTGAATATGTATACATATATTGCGAAGCTACTGTGAGTGCCCCTAGTTCCATAAATAAATGTCTGCAAGGAGATCTCGCCTGGGCTCTAGTATTATTCTGATTACACACTTTTGTGCAATGAATATTTTTTCCCATATTGATGAGTTACTCCAAAATATGATGCTAGTGTATGAAAATAGGTATAGTGAGCTAATTACTTATATGTTTATCGCCAAAACCTGAAATAATCCTAACAGTGTAAGTAGCTGCCCTCAAAGCTTTCAGCCAATCCTCAATGTTTTCCTTCCAATTCAATCTCTCATCAATACACACTCGCAAAAATATGCAACGTTCTGCCTTAGCTATGGACTTCTGTTCAAACTCTGTATTTATTAATGGTTTTGTGTCATTTACTGTTCATAGGAGTATATAATTTATTTTATCAAAATGTAATGATGGTCCATTTGTAGAAACCACTTAATAATTTGCTGAAAGGATTTATTTATAATTTCCTCAGCTAATTCTTGTTTTTTGGGTTGACTAATATACTTGTATCGTCAACAAAATGGACTAGCTTTGCATCTTAGTGAATATAGAGTGGCAAGTCATTAATATATATTAAGAGCAATAAGGTATCCAAGATTGAACCTTGTGGGACCTCATTCTTGACATCTCCCCTGTTTGAGGAATCTGCTGATTTTTACACATTATGTGAATTATTAATTTCAAGTTTCTGTTCTCTACCAGTTAAGTATGAACTAACCATTTGTGCACCGTCCCCTTCATACCATAATATTTAAGCTTATCTAGAAGAATTCAATGACTTACTCAAAAAAAAGCCTATGAGAGATCGCAGTAAATACCAGCTGGTGATGTTTGGTTATTCAGAGCATTTAATATTCGATCAGTGAAAACATTTGTAGCATTTTCTGTTGGAAAATCTTTCTGAAAACCACACTGGCATTTTGTCAGTACTTAATTTTTGCAGTTGTGTGAATCTAGTCTTGAATACATTACTTTCTCAAGCGTTTTGGATGAAGCTATGAGAAGTGAGATTGATTGGTAGTTGATAGCTTCAGACCTATCCCCTTTCTCATGCAATGGTTTAACAATAGCATATTTAAGTCTATGAGGACAAATGCCCTATTTCGGTGAGCTATTACATACATGGCTGAGAATCCTACTTATCTGTTGTGAACAAGTATTTAGTGATTTGTTGGAGATGCCATCAATTCCACACGAGGTACTACTTTTGAATGAGTTTAATATTTTCCTAAATTCAGAATGAGAGGTAGGAAGAATTTCATTCATATCAAATTGGGTAGACATTGCCTCTTTCATGTACTGGTTTTGCCTTTCGCAATCAACATTTGGATCCTATTTTCTCCACAACATTTAAAATATTATTATTAAAAGTATTTTCAACCTGTGACTTTTTGTTGCTAAACTGTTCATTCAATTTGATGTTAATACAATCTTCCTGTGCTCTTGGTTGCCCTGTTCCTCTTTCAACAATATTCCAAATTGTATTCTTGTATTATCAGAGTTGCAAATCTCGGACTTTATAATAACTTTCCTGAATGCAGCACAGTAGTTTTTATAATATTCAATGATTCTGGATCGTTATTCTTTCTCTGTATTAGATACACTTCCCTTTTCCAGTTACAAGACGTTTTTATACATTTAGTATGTCATGGTTTTCTTACATTGTTTATTACGATTATATTTCACTGTTTTTTTTTTAGGGAAACTGTTTTCAAAACACTCAGAAACATAACATGAAAGAAGTTATGTTTTACATTAACATCTGGTTCCCAGTACATCTCGTCTCAGACTAACTGCTGTAATCTTTCCCTAAAATATCCTGTCGTTAAATCATTAACTGAATGCACAATTTTGGAGGTCTGTTTTGCATTACTTTAAGGAGCTATGTCGCATACCGCAACCAGCTGTGCATCATGATCAGGAAGACCATTCTTAATGGGATGAATGTTCATTAGATTAAATTTATCTTTATATTATCTATTGGTGTGCGCTTTCCTGCACTGCCCAAGCAGGAAAGTCAGTTACTGATGTCATATTGAAAGAACCGAGTAGTACTTCAAGATCATTCTCCCTACCAGACCTTCAGAAAATCTACATTGAAATCGCCATAAACAATAACTTTCTTCCCTCTAGCACAACAAGGAATCCAAGTTTTTAAGAAATTATGAATATAGACTGAAGCAGCGAGTGAAAATTTGTACTAAGTCCAGGAATCAAACTCAGATCTACTGCTTACTAGGCAGATACGTTAGCCACTAAACCACTCTGGCACAGTAGTTCACACAAGTGCACGGATTACCCTGTCATACCTCCCCCCTCGACTCAAATTCTCACAGCTGCCCCAGTTTACTTTAAATTCCTCCTTTCTGTTCGTGTGTAAGAGGGTATTTAAAGTAGTCTGGGGTAAGGGGGGGGGTGGCTGCGAGAATTTTAATCAAGGAAGGATGCATGCCAGGGTAATCCTTTCACTTGTGTGAACTACTGTGCCAAAGTTGTTTAGTGGCTAACGTATCTGTCTAGTATTCAGTAGATCTGCGTTTGATTCCCAGCCTTAGGATGAATGTTCACTCACTGCTTCAGTCTGTATACATTAAATCATATCTATATCATACCAGTAAAGTCTCTCAAACTGTGTTATTACAATTTTCAGATGTAGCTGAAAATTTCCCAATTGGGACTCATACACATTTACGACTTGCAAATTACCACAATTTCGTTTAAGCTTATAGACAAATGCTCTCATATGTTACTCTGCACACTTCAACATGTATGGAAACTCCTACACATATTCTGAAAGCTTATATCTGCTTACATTTTCCTTTACCCTATCTGTGACTATATGATGTTCAGACAGGCATAGTACATCTGTTTCATTCTCTGTTTCTAAATCTTCCAAACAAACAAAAGGTTCATCTAATTTGTTTTTTAATCCTCTGGTATTCATATGCAATATACTAACATTATTTTTCACTGTATTTTTATAAGAATCATGTGATTTTAACTTTTTTAGTACACCTCTGTCTGAGCTTCTCATTATGCTTGATTCCTTTCAGTGTTGTATCACTGGACACTGACCTTAGCCTAAAAAAGAGGTAGTCCCATAAGTTTCAGTGCCTGCCTTTAAGGATTTTGCTATCAACGCAGCCAACTTACCCTTCCTTTTCCTACTGAGACGCAGGCCATGCTTAGTGAAAAATCCCACCTGCCAATAGCGGCCACAGGAACCAAACCCATGTCTGACCCAGCAGCCGCTCGAAGCAGTCAATCAAACTCCATATTGAGCCTCCTCACAGAGCTATCCAGCTGAATCATAGTGCATGAAAACCGGAACGAACACAAGATTTGTATGGTTCGTTGCAGAAGCCATTTTTACCAGGTTACACGCAGTATTATAGGCCAGATCCCTATCAGTACTGTTTCCTGCTCGACCTCCTACCGCAACATGATCCTGTTTTGTAAAGTCCTTGCACAAGGCTCATACAAACTCTATCACTTAGCTGGGCATGCATTGGGCTTGAAAAACTTGGTGACCCAGTACCAGTCATCTAATTTTTCCTGCAAAATGTAGCCCACGTCTGTTACTAACAACAGTTCTTTCCTCCTGTCTTTTACTTTTTTTTAAACAGTTGGTTTCCTGGTGAGAGACTCTTGGTTATTCACTACACATACGTTTACTTGAGTCTCTCCCTTACTTAACTGAGGTATCAAGGCAAATCTGTTTTTATGTCAATGATGATCAGATACCGTTCTCTTTCTGTGACCCCTGTTCCCTCTACCACTTCCCACTTGTCTTCACTCTTCTCCTCCCTTAACCTCATCAGCGCCACCCTTACACTATATGGTTCAACCGCAAGATCCCTTCCTGTCCCTTGGACATACTTCGCAATACCGTGGAAGAGTCTCATTTACTTCCGTAATTCCCACGCTACTACATTCCCCCCAATGAAACAATCTGTCACGACAGCTGCTTAGAACCCCAGGACTGACTTTCCTCCGGCAGCTCAAACTCTTCGCACTCATGGTTGTTCACACTTATTTATGAAATTCAGCTAAAAAAAAGGTAAATTTCTGTTATCTGCAGATCCCAGGAAACATTGAAGTTATGTAGGATACTAGTATATGGATGTACGCTAATATAGAAGCTTAATGCACTTAAACTTACGTTAAAAAGTTGAACTTGCAATCTCAAAAAATTAAGCCTAAAATTGTGCAATCGCGATACGGACCTTTTGCATTTTCAAAAGAAATAAATGACAGAAATTTAAACGTTTAATTCCTCGAGTAGTTAAAGATCTATTTTATATGTGTGGAACGAAAACGACTCAAATTCTGCACTTAGTACTTACGAAAACGCCGCAAGTTTGTGTAAATTTACGTCTGGGAAGCCTGAAATCATCAATAATGAAATGTTTTGTTTCATCGAAAAATGAAAAGAGATACGCTACAGTAGGTACTCATTAACTGATTTACGGCGTAATATTAACATAATCAAAATTGTTAGAAAATTAACCACTTATCTTTATGAGCTCAGTATTCCAGCATCTTCCAGTTCTAAACACTTGTGTAGCTAGCATAGCGCCATCTGTGTCTACCCTTTAAAATGGAATGCTCTCAGCCAAAAGCCTCAGTGTGGTGTAAAGCAAGCTGGCAACCAGGGCATAGTCGTGCTTCCTATAGCTAACTGGGCGAGTTTGAAAGGGATGAAACTGTGGCCTTCCGAGTGGTGGAATGCTGCTGTCAGAGAATTGCAACACACGTTCTCCCACCCGTAGATGAGGTTCCGGATGTCCACGCAGCACAGACGCTCGCCAGGATCGTCGTATTGTCATAAGAGGGCTTGTGAGCCCAGACGTGTTAACACGAACCACTCTGAAACGGCTATAAGCAGTGGGACTATAAGGCACGCACAACTCTATCCCGTCTTCCACTCAAGCCACAGCACCGACGTGCACGGCTCGACTAGCACTGTCAGAGAATCACTTGGAAGATGGAATGGCACACCGTGGTTTGGTTTTCAGCGATGAGAGAAGATTCTGCCTGCACGTAAGTGATGTTTGTTTGCGCGTACGACGTGGCGCTGTCTAGTGGAGAGCATTCGTCCATGACACGCTGGCCTCGCTCCAAGCCTAATGGTCTGGGTTGCGACAAGCTACAATCTAGTTCACCTTTGGTGTTTCTAGAGTGAACGTTAACGAGCGCTCTGTACGTGTACAATGTTGTTAGACCATTTCTTTAGCCGTTCTTCTTACAGAAAGGTGATATGTTGTTCCTAAAGGATAGTACTGGCCCACACACTGCCCGTAAAACTTAACTTGCTCTAGAAGATATGCAGCAAATTCCCTGGCCAGCAGGCGATCTCCTATCTTGTCTCCAATCGAGCACGCGTGCGACATGATGCGACTTGTCAAACCAACAACTTTGTGAACAGTTCGAGCAGGAGAGTCGTAGCGTATCACAGGACAGTATTCGCCATCTGTACGATCGACTGGATCCCAGAGTCAGTGCCTGCATTGCTGTCTGTGGATGCTACACCACATACTAATATGGGTGTTTCAGCATGGGCTGATCTAGGTACTTAAGAACTGCTCGTGCTATTGATCTGTAAATGTAATCATTTCATGTAATTCATATGTAGCGGTGCAGCAATAAATCATGAGTGAATTTGAAACCTCTGAAAGGGTGTATTAATTTTTCCGGTAATGTATAATATCTGTACCGAGATAAAAAGGTCACTAAAGTAGATGAAAGACTTCTAAAGAATACCCCATCTGTGAACTTAATGTTAGTCGCACATCCAAAGCATTTAAAGTCAAATTTCCAGAGACCAAATAAATGCAATATAGAAGGATATTTTGTAAAATACTTTCCAAAGTCTATCATTTGAGAGACCACGGTTAGATACTTGAAAGAATCGTGACCCGTTCCACCTCGAGGTGAAAGGACACACAGCAGATAGCAGAAAATCTCAGAAAGCACTAGAGCTGCATAACAGGAAGGCAGAAAGTGTAATGAAAAACAGGAGGAATGATGCAACTGATTCAACTATGACTGAAAGTAACACTTGTACATTAGCAATAGATCTACAATAAGTATTTTATGTTCATACTCTTACACACTCACAAGGGAAGGTCACGACATTAAGGTCACTGATTTACTTGAGACTTTGTACACCTTTAGTAGGCCATTAAAAGAACATAATGTGCAAATAGTAAGATGCTCTACTCTGGAAATTCCGAGAAAATAGCAATAGAAGTTTTACGCGTCTATTATGTAACTCATGTAGCTGTGCGTAGATGCTACCTGTCAGAGTTTGTGGTAGTCAACTGGAAGCAGGCAAGGTTACTCAGCGAGTAAAGGAAGCAACCATCAAATTGAACATACACTCCTGGAAATGGAAAAAAGAACACATTGACACCGGTGTGTCAGACCCACCATACTTGCTCCGGACACTGCGAGAGGGCTGTACAAGCAATGATCACACGCACGGCACAGCGGACACACCAGGAACAGCGGTGTTGGCCGTCGAATGGCGCTAGCTGCGCAGCATTTGTGCACCGCCGCCGTCAGTGTCAGCCAGTTTGCCGTGGCATACGGAGCTCCATCGCAGTCTTTAACACTGGTAGCATGCCGCGACAGCGTGGACGTGAACCGTATGTGCAGTTGACGGACTTTCAGCGAGGGCGTATAGTGGGCATGCGGGAGGCCGGGTGGACGTACCGCCGAATTGCTCAACACGTGGGGCGTGAGGTCTCCACAGTACATCGATGTTGTCGCCAGTGGTCGGCGGAAGGTGCACGTGCCCGTCGACCTGGGACCGGACCGCAGCGACGCACGGATGCACGCCAAGACCGTAGGATCCTACGCAGTGCCGTAGGGGACCGCACCGCCACTTCCCAGCAAATTAGGGACACTGTTGCTCCTGGGGTATCGGCGAGGACCATTCGCAACCGTCTCCATGAAGCTGGGCTACGGTCCCGCACACCGTTAGGCCGTCTTCCGCTCACGCCCCAACATCGTGCAGCCCGCCTCCAGTGGTGTCGCGACAGGCGTGAATGGAGGGACGAATGGAGACGTGTCGTCTTCAGCGATGAGAGTCGCTTCTGCCTTGGTGCCAATGATGGTCGTATGCGTGTTTGGCACCGTGCAGGTGAGCGCCACAATCAGGACTGCATACGACCGAGGCACACAGGGCCAACACCCGGCATCATGGTGTGGGGAGCGATCTCCTACACTGGCCATACACCACTGGTGATCGTCGAGGGGACACTGAATAGTGCACGGTACATCCAAACCGTCATAGAACCCATCGTTCTACCATTCCTAGACCGGCAAGGGAACTTGCTGTTCCAACAGGACAATGCACGTCCGCATGTATCCCGTGCCACCCAACGTGCTCTAGAAGGTGTAAGTCAACTACCCTGGCCAGCAAGATCTCCGGATCTGTCCCCCATTGAGCATGTTTGGGACTGGATGAAGCGTCGTCTCACGCGGTCTCCACGTCCAGCACGAACGCTGGTCCAACTGAGGCGCCAGGTGGAAATGGCATGGCAAGCCGTTCCACAGGACTACATCCAGCATCTCTACGATCGTCTCCATGGGAGAATAGCAGCCTGAATTGCTGCGAAAGGTGGATATACACTGTACTAGTGCCGACATTGTGCATGCTCTGTTGCCTGTGTCTATGTGCCTGTGGTTCTGTCAGTGTGATCATGTGTCAATAAAGTTTCCCCTTCCTGGGACAATGAATTCACGGTGTTCTTATTTCAATTTCCAGGAGTGTATGTCATGTGATGTCCGCCCAGACCAAACGTAACGAACAAATCCGAAAAAAATGAAAGGAGACTTGTATAGTCAATGGTTCGACTCGGGAATAATTTTAATTTTTAATCCCTTTTTCTTTCATCACTGGTTATGGTATTTAATTTATATGACATTTGAGGGGTAATATAACTAAAAAAAAAAAGTTAATTTGCATGAAGTTTTAGTGAACTTCATGTTATTTTACTACTTACTATTTTTAATGAAATTTAATTATTAGAAGAAACATATTTATAGCTACCGACACGTAATTGAACAAACGCATAGAATTTTCGTGAAAATGTGTGCCTGTCCTGATTTTCGAAATCCCTTATGCGTGCAATCTGTAAGGTACCCGGAACTACTTTGCTTCAAGCTGCAAACAAAGAGGCACGCCCCATTTCGCAGTGAACCTGCATATCGGTCAGACATTACTTAGGTAGCAAGAACGAATAGTTTAGGTAAAAATTCTTCAAATATCACAGAATTTACATATGTACTACAAATATGAACGGATGAGCGGTAGTCGAAACGTCGCCTTATAAACGTTCGTCTTACGAAGCTCGAACGCTAACCACTTTACCATCATGAACTCTAACGTGTCGTACCTATGCTCATATACATCAGCTACATAACAGACGCACAAAACTTCACTTGGGATTTTCTCGCAACTGCCAGAGTAGTGCACCCTACTACTTGCACAGTACGTTGTTTTAATGACCTACTAGTGTTGTACAAAGTTTGAAGTAAATCTGTAATCCCAGCGTCGTAGCCTCCCTCATTCCATATACATTCTAGTTACGGCAGCTTTCGTATCACAACTTCTGTATTCCTTCTCTTGACAACACTGAGGCAATAATGTATTTGTGCCATGAAGGGTCTCCTGGACCTAACAGTTGCACTAAAAATACTGTCAGTACAACATATATCAAAAGCAAATGTGTGACTTGGAGTAGAAAACTGCGGTGGACCAAAACAACCTTATACATATGTGTATGTTCTTACTGTATATATCATAAGTATATGATTTCGGGTATCTATCTTATGATAGAAACTTTTTCTTAAAAGAAAACTCGCCACGGTCGCTAAGTGTAATGTATCTGATGATTTATTTACTTTGTAATCCCTCCAGCACGCTATTTTTTACCGTTCAACACATTCAAAATGGAGGAAAAATACTTTACTGACCTCCCAGCTGCCGCTGATTAAGTCATCAACAAAACATCATCAGTTCTGTGGCACAAAATCACTTCACTTGGAAAAGTACACATCAAAAGGACATTCATTGACATTGAATGGAAGTGGTAACATCCTAAAGAAAGGCAAAATTTTTGACGATTTCCTTCACATACAACTTTTAGTAGCCCATAATATTCCACGATTATCTGCTGAAAAAAGGGACTTGTTTTCTGTGAATTTTGTTTCGTATCGTTAACTAGCCTTAAAACAGTTACAGTGATCAGCCAGAACATTATGACCACCGACCTACTATCGGTATACACCAGTCCAGCCGATTGCAACGTCACCTGGCAAGACATGACTGCTAGTGAGACACACGCACAGTGCAAATTAAATGGTTCAAATGGCTCTGAGCACTGTGTGACTTCATTTCTGAGGTTATCAGTCCCCTAGAACTTAGAACTACTTAAACCCAACCAACCTAAGGACATCACACACATCCATGCCCGAGGCAGGATTCGAATCTGCGACCGTAGCGGTCGCGCGGCTCCAGACTATAGCGCCTAGAACCGCTCGGCCACTCCGGCCGGCTGGTGCAAGTTATATCAATGAGCGTGCTGTACGTGTGTATCATGGGGTAGGAGCTTTATCTATCTGACTTCGACCGAGGACAGATTGTGATGGCCCAGAGGCTCAGCACGAGCATTTCGGAAACTGCACTGTGTTCGAGGAGTGTTGTGTTGAGTGTCTTCAAGGCGAAGCCACGTCCAGACGTCGTGCGACTGGGCGGCCACCCCTCATTACAGACACCGGACGTCGTGGGTTGGCCATACTGGTAAACAGGACAGGCGGTGAACTGTGGCGGAATAAACATCAGATGTTAACGCTGGGCAGAGTGCAAGTCTGTCTGTACACACAATGCGTCGAAAACTCCTAACAATGGGCCTCCGCAGCTGACGAACCAAGCTTGTACCAATGTTAACACCACATCAGCAACTACGAACTGAAATGGGCACGTGACCGTCGGCACTCGACGTTGGCGCAGTGAAGTAGTGTTGCGTGATCTGATGACTCCTGGTACATTCTTCATCATGCAGATGGGAGGACGCAAATCCATCCTCTTCTGGAGGAACGCCTCTTTGGCACCCGTGCTCTGGGACGGAGACAAGCCGGCGGCTCCATTATGCTCTGGAAACATTCACGTAAGCATTCATGGGTTCAGTGGAGCCCGTGCAACCTACCACAGTGACCAAGGAGTATCATACACTGGTTATGTATGTTTTATCAACCATTATAGAATGGTACACTGACTAAAGGGTACGAACAGCGACGCATCATGGCATGGAAACAATGAGGACTCGTAAGACCGCTGGAAGGGGTTGAAGAAACTTCTGCACACTCAAGTCACCTAATTCCCGCAAATTCCGGGAGGAGGGGGGTGGAGGGGGGCGGAGGGGCGATGAGCTCTGACGCCACATTCAGTCACTTCCCAGATGTGTTCGACCGGGTTCTGATCTGCGGAGTTGGGGGGGGGGGGGGGGGGGGGGTTAGTACATCAACTGGAACTCGCCACTCTGTTCCTCCAACCACTCCATCACGCTCCTGGTCTTGTGACATGGAGCCTTATCTTGTTGAAAAATGCTGTGCCGTCGGGAAACAAAATAGTCATGAAGGAGAGTACGTGGTCAGCAACCAGTGTACGATACTCCTTGGCCGTCATAGTGCCTTGCACGAGCTCCACTGGATCCTTGGATGCCAACGTGAATGTTCCCCAGAGCATAATGGAGCCACCACTAGCTTGTCTTCCACCCACAGTACAGGTGTAAAGTAGCTGTTCCCCTGAAAGACGACGTATTCGCACCCTCCAATCGGTATGATGAAGGAGGTATTGGGAGTCATCAGACAATATAAAGCTTTGCCATGGCGGCAGTGTCCAGTCCGATGGTCACGTGCCTGTTTAAATCTTAGTTGCCGATGTCGTGGAGATAACTGTGGTACATGCTTGGGTCATCGGCTGCGGAGGCACATCGTCAGGAATTTTCGGCGCACTGTGTTTTCGGACATACTTGTACGCTGCCCAGCATTAAAGTCTGATATTAGTTCCACCACAAATCACCGCCTGTCCTGTTTCAACAGACTGACCAGCCTACGACGTCCGACATCTGTACGACGGTGGCAGCCCATCCCCACGATTTCTGCACGTGGTTTCACCATGGTTTCGCCACCTGATACAGACTCTCACCATAGTTCCCACCGAATACTCGGCACGTCATGCAGTCTCCAAAATGCTTGTGCCGAGCCTCCGGGCCATTACAATCCGCCGTCCGCCACCGTAGCTGAGTGGACAGCTCGCCGACCTGTCATACGTGGGTGGGGAGGGGCGGGGGGCGGGTTCGGTTCCCGGTTAGGTTGGAGACTTTCTCCTCTCAAGGACTGGGTGTCCCTGCCGAAGTAGCGTCACCTCAAAGGACTTGTACCAGGTGATCAGGTCTACCCGCTGAGAGGCCCTCGTCACACTACATTTTTTAATCACTATCCGCTCTCGGTCAAACACAGATACCACAGATACATCACGTGCCTTCACTATTATACAAACGGACAGCAGACTCACTGCTACTACATGTATCGTGAGTGTGTCTGACTAGCAGTCATTCCTCGCCATGTGACGTTGCTATTGTTTGGACGGGTTTATGTCGATAACAGATCTTAACTTCCTGGCTGATCAGTGTATCTCTGTTGGACTTAGCAGATTAAGTCTGAAGAAAGTGATGTGTGAGACACTTGTCTAATGTTTTAAATTTTCTTTTTTTGGACAATTCAAAACAATTTTTCTGTTGGTCTATAGTACAGTTTATATTTCTTGGCTGATAAGAAAAAAGTACTACAAAAAGCTGTGTGCTAATTTCTTATGCACACAATTTTTTTTCATTTTCTTTTTTATCTCTAGATATTACTTTTGGTTCTCAGGACGTTTGGAATGTTAAGTCTTCAAATTTCGCCACGCTGGCAATCCGTTACGCGTTAAATGTCCCCGAGCTGTCAATGAGGATACTTATCTAGCTGTAAACATGTCCATTCGCTCATTCAAGGTACGTTCCGTGGCTGTTCGACCCCAACGCCCGAGTGAACATCATGTCTGTCCTCTCAGGCGCTAATCACATAAGGATATTGAGATCCTGCATGAAGTTAAGTATGGTCCACTTGAACCAATTGGTTCTATACTCGATTGATAGTCATGAGTTGCCTACCAAAGCGAGCAGAAATATCGCTGAACGATTGCCTCGATAGGTCACTGTCGATTCCAAACTTTGCTGGTAGGCATTCCTCCTTCTTACAATGGGCTTAACACGATTTGCTCCCAATCATCCAACATTAAAATGCGTTTCCTGTATGATAAATCGACTGCATAATCTTTCCTTGCATGTAGAATGTAGATGACATTAGGCCCGGTTAGTGTGTACGATTCTGTTGAAATGCTAATCATTCCCGTATCGAGGATATAGACCTCTTCACGCTGTTCTGGCGTATATTGCATGCCACCATTGTACTGATGCAACTTTGGTGGGCAGTAGTTTAATTTTTCAAGTGTCTATCGTATTTCCTTGTATTCAGCTGCAACAATTTCTGCTTAAACTCGATCGCTATTCAAACTTAATTTTTTAAATTGATTAACTGCAATTCGTATTATTCTTTACTAGGTTCTTTGTGTTCTATTACTCAGCTATTTCATATGGCGTTAGATTACCTTTTATTTTATTATCTTTGATTATTTTAATGGAAGTTTCTAGTAGGATGAAATAAACTACGACAGAATAGTTTTAATTTCTGAAATTTGCTAGAAACATTTATAAACACAACCAATACAGATATAAACAGCAAGAAAAACTTTATTCTGTAAATTTTATATAGTACACCTTCATTAAATTAGTAACTTCAGCTACAGGAAGGTAAAAAGACGTAAATAAAAACACCGGTAGTTCGGGAAAAAAGCTTTATATGAGTGAAGCCGCTCTCGCAGCGGATATGGGACGTGAACAACACTGTACGTGGTGCTAATCCACTCGTCAGACGTAACTGACCACGACACCATGTTTACTGCTCTGCGTCAGTGTCGTAGTTGCTTGCACATGTCTGCATTAATGGCTAAGGTTGCATCTTCTTCAAAGTTGTGGATTGGTCAACACAGCTGCAAGAAAAAGAAAGAAAAAAACTTGAGTGGTGACACAGAAAATTTAAAAGCCCGTGCGTCGGAGCATAGCATGCGGAGCGGTGCTCATATCTATTACTGCCCGAAATGCTAGCTTCAACTGAATGTCACCTTGTTACACAGCACAAAGCTTAACATATATGCTATTTACATGGCTACGCAAGTATAACACCCCCAAAGATTCATAACTGATTCAGTATATCAAAGTGATGTTCTGAAATAAAAGGAAAAATACAATTTTCATTGGAACGAGGTATTTCTTTACAGCATTCAGTAGCTCATAAAAGATATGTAGTGATACAAAACTTCCCGGTGTACAACATGAATAGGATCCCAAAAAGTAAGATTGATGTATACTTATCCCAAATATAACGCCGAAGTGTGCTAGCATGGATCACTTTGAGCTCCACTTCGTGGCTACAGCAGTGTCAACTTCAGTATTAAAAGCGAGGTATAGTTAAATTCAAAAGGAACGTTAATACGACGAAGTTAGGATCCAGAAGTGGTAACAGACGAGGGAACGGATATACATAGAAGATACGAGGAATAAAAGTAAATTCTCAGCTACATAGTATAATTATAAATCCACTGAGGTGACAAAAGCCATAGGATACCTCCTAATATCGTGCCAGACCTTCTTTTTCCCCGCGTAGTGCAACAATTCGACGTGACATGGACTCAATAAGTATTTGGAATTCCCATGCAGAAATATCCAGTCATTCTCTGTAGCCGACTATAATTGAGGAAGTATTGCCGGTGAACGAGTTTGTGCATGAACTGATCTCTTGAGTATGTCCCATGCATGTCCGATGTCTTTGATTCACGTCGGGCCACCTGGGTGGCCAAACCGTTCGCTCGAATTGTACAGAACGTTCTTCAAACCAATAGCGAATAACTGTGGCATGGCGCATTGTCATCCGTAAAATTTCCATGAACGACTGCAAATGTTTCCCAGGCAGCCAACATAACCGAGGTCCCAATCCATTTCTTGTAAACACAACCCAGACCATTATTCAGCCAACATCAGCTAACACAGTGCCTTGTCGACAACTTGGGTTCATGGTTTCATGGGGTCTGCGTCGCACTCGAATCCTACTATCACCTCTTACGAATTGAAATCGGGACACATCTGACCAGAGCGCGGCTTTCCAGCCGTCTAAGATCCAACCGATATGGTTCCGAGCTTAGGTGAGGCGCTGCAGGCGACGTCGCGCTGTTAGCAAAGACACGCCTTCTGCCATGGCCCATGAACGACAGATTTCGCAGCCCTGTCCCGACGGATACGTTCGTCGTACGTCCCACATTGATTTCTGAGGTTATTTCACGCAGTATTGCTTGTCTGTTAGCACTGACAACTCTGCTCAAACGCGACTGCTCTCGGTCGTTAAGTGATGGCCGTCGGCCACTGCGTTGTCCGTGGTGAGAGGTAATGCCCGAAATTCGGTATTCTCAGCCCACGGTTTACACTGTGGATGTCGGAATATTAAATTCCGTAAGGATTTCCGAAATGTAATGTCCCACGCGTCTAGATGCAACTACCATTCCGAGCTCAAAGTCTGTTAATTCCCATCGTGCAGCCATAATCACACCGGAAACCTTTTCACATATATCACCTGAGTACAAATGTATTGTCCTTTTCTACCTTGTTTAGACAATACTACCGCCATCTGTATATGTGTATATCGCTGTCCCATGAAATTTGTCATCTCGGTGTATTGCTTGTAAGGAGTTCATACAAAACACTTCATATGTAAACCAAACTACTCAAAATAATTATTACAATAATTGTTCCCATTGCAGACCACTGCAGGTGCAGAAAATAATTACATGAAACATTCTTTCTCAAGAAATAAAAATAAAATTGTAGCAAAAGACGAGTAAGTAATTGGTTAATTCTTTACTCAAGACAAAGATACAATTACTTATACGTCTCCGTAGAGAAGTGCCAAGTTTTAACGACATAGTATTCACCTCTTCGTGTACCACGATTTTCCTAGAAGCTCGTATTGACATCCTGAATTAATAATGAAGGATTATGCCTGTAGTGACTGAGGTGACTGATACAATACAATATAAAATTTTGTAAGACTGAATGAACAGGAACTCCACATAGGCAGACGTTAAGTCTGCGATGTAATTATGAACAAAACAGGCTTGAGAAATTGACTGTTTTCAGGAAGCGATATTATACTACTCCTCGATTCTAAAAGCTAGTGTTTCTGCGAAATCGGTGTCAAGTGACATGATAACTTTGCTAGCAGTAATGGGAATGAATGCAGAATCTTGACTTTTATTTGTTCGAGATCATTAAAAAAAGGGAAACAAATGACCTCAGATGGAGAAAAGAGCGAAACAGAATCGATCGTGCTTCGTCAGAGAATCGTCCCACTGTTCGCATTAAGCAATGGCGGGAAACAGTGGAAAATGTAAATTTCTGCAACGTCATATTGCTCTGAACCCTATAAGGCGCATTTTGTGTATACGTGATGTTAGGCGACATAACTTATCACGACGGTCTAATTAGAACATTCTTAGCCAATGGGGATGCCCTGTTATTGAAAATGTAAGCGTTTTGTTATGAAGGCTGGTAGATGCCGTCGGCCACGCGACTCTGTCATAAGCGTGTCTCTTCGTCTCTATATAAATACTGAGTCCATTTACTGTAGTTTGGTCTTTATATTGGAGATAACCAACGTCGTACTTATGATGTTTCCCAGTGTAGTGACAGATCTGGCACTAGGCTTTCACACAATTTACGTTAGTTAGCTGAATGGTCTGGCGAGATTCGAACACTAAATAAAATTGAGGGTTGACAAATGACGGTTATTTTGAAATCAGGGCTGAAAAAACAGTTAAAATGAGACTAAACTAGTGAGTAATCAACACATAGAAACGAGTCTTTATATACAGAAGAGCCAAGGAAACCGGTATACCTGCCTAGTATCATGTAGGGACTCCACGAGCACGCAGAAGTGCGCAACACGACGTGGTATGAACTCGACTAATGTCTGGAGTAGTGCTGGAGGCAATTGACGCCATGAACCTTGCAGGGCTGTCCATAAACCCGTAAGAGTACGAGAAAGTGGAGGTCTCTTCTGAACAGCACGCTGCAAGGCATCCCAAATATACTCAATAATGTTCATTTTTGGCCAGTGGAGGTGTTTAAACTCAGGAGAGATTTCCTGGAGCCACTCTGTAGCAATTCTGGACGTGTAGGATGACTTGAACGGATGCAGGTTACCAGACAGGATGCTTACGTACGTGTCACCTATCAGAGACGTATCTGGATGTATCAGGGGTCCAGTACCACTCCAACTGCACACGCCCCACACCATAACAGAGCTTCCACCAGCTTGAACAGTCCCCTGCTGACATCAGGGTCCATGGCTTCATGAAGTTGCCTTCATACCCCTACACGTCCATCCACTTGATACAATTTGAAACGAGACTCGTCCGACCAGGCAATATACGTCCAGTCATCAACAGTCCAATGTCGGTGTTGACGGGGCGCAGGCGAGGCGTAAGGCTTTGTGTCGTGCAGTCATCAAGGGTACATGAGTGGGCCTTCTGCTCCGAAAGCTCATATCGATGATGTTTTGTCGAACTGTTCGCACGCTAACACTTATTGATGTCCCAGTATCGAAATCTGCAGTAATTTGAGGAAGGGTTGCACTTCTGTCACATTGAGCGGTTCTCTTTAGTCGTCGTTGGTGCCGTTCGTGCACAATATTTTTACAGTCGCAGCGATGTCGGATGTTTGATTTGGAAATTTTTGGTAGGGGCTATGGGACGAAACTGGTGAGGTCGTCCGTCCCTAGGCTTACGCACTACTTAATCTAACTTAAACTAACTTACGCTAAGGAGAACACACACACCCATGCCCGAGGGAGAGTGCTACGGGAGAACCAGTTGTTTCTGTACTATGTACAGCGTGTGCAGGCACTATCAGCAGCTGATTGGCCTCCACGGGTACACTTCTGCGAATGGTTCTTCCGACAATGTGTCAATCCTCATTTCAGTGCAAATGTTCTCTTTACGGATGAGGCTTCATTCCAACGTGATCGAATTCTAAATATTCACAATCAACATGTGTGGGCTGACGAGAATGCGCACGCAATTGTGCAATCACGTCATCAACACAGATTTTCTGTGAACGTTTGGGCAACCATTGTTGGTGATGTCTTGATTGGGCCCCATGTTCTTCCACCTACGCTCAATGGAGCACGTTATCATGATTTCATACGGGATACTCTACCTGTGCTGCTAGAACATGTGCCTGTACAATTATGACACAACATGTGGTTCATGCACGATGGAGCTCCTGCACATTTCAGTCGAAGTGTTCGTACGCTTCTCAACAACAGATTCGGCGACCGATGGATTGGTAGAGGCAGACCAATTCCATGGTCTCCACGCTCTCCTGACCTCAACCCTCGTGACTTTCATTTATGGGGGCATTTGAAAGCTCGTATCTACGCAACCCCGGTACCAAATGTAGAGACTCTTCGTGCTCGTATTGTGGACGGCTGTGATACAATACGCCATTTTCCAGAGCTGCATCAGCGCATCAGGGATTCCATGCGACGGAGGGTGGATGCATGTATCCTCGCTAACGGAGGACATTTTGAACATATCCTGTAACAAAGTGTTTGAAGTCACGCTGGTACGTTCTGTTGCTGTGTGTTTCCATTCCATGATTAATGTGATTTGAAGAGAAGTAATAAAATGAGCTGTAACATGGAAAGCAAGCGTTTCCGGACACATGTCCACATAACATATTTTCTTTCTTTGTGTGTGAGGAATGTTTCCTGAAAGTTTGGCCGTACCTTTTTGTAACACCCTGTATAGGTGTCAGAAATTCGACAAAAATTAACAGTAAAATAATAAAGCAAATCTGAATATGAATACATTGGCGATCTCAGATAAATGGGGTGCATCCAATAACGCAACAGTATTTGCAGTATCTTTAACGAAATGGAGAGAGCATATAGTTTGACATATACGACAGTGGTACGAAGAGAATGTTTATATGCACGTGAATGCTTAATAATGAACTACAAGATTAACGGAATAGAGATATTTGAAAGGCCGATGGTTAGAAAAATAATGACTGCAATACAACAATAGAAACTAGAGATGACTGCAATATGAGAAGTAATGAGGATATCTACAAAAATATAGAGGAGGTATCAGAAGTAATGGATAAAAGAAGATTATTCTTTTCTTTTTTTTCCTTGGACACCTTTATCGTGCAAATGAGAACAGGCTCACGAAACAAATATTCCTGTATTTCTGGAAGCAGAAACTGATAATAGCATGGAATACAGAAATAAGGGAAGATCTAGAAAGAAAGAGTATAAAAGGATCGGAAATTCCAGATCGAAATCCTTTTAAGACTACAATATTAAATTTAGAAGGGTTCCAGTTCAAAAGAAATAAGAAATGGGGAGAAGATGAAGCGGTACTGAAGAAATAAAAAACAACAAGGAATAAAGAGGAATTGGGGTTGTTACGTGATCCTAGTTCGTCAGTACGAAAATAATAATAAAACAACAGGAGTCAATATTTACTCAACATTTTCACAACCAACGTCTGCATTAACAACTTTTAAACGCTTCATCCATTTCAACAAGCGGTGTCTCAAATGACAGCTTTGCACTTTAGCTATAATCCTTAAGGGAATTTATTGCCTCACAACGTCTCTTATACCTGCTTTATGACGCAGATGTTTGTCAGAACATCGCACTCTTCACAATAACAAAGCGAATGAATGCACCACCAATGCCTCTTGCCTGGTCATACTTGTCTATTTACTTAATAAATATTTAATTTACTTAATGAATATTTTACTATAACTATAATATAACTATAATAGCTATTAACTGAGATTACTAACACAAAATCATTTTAATTTAAGCAGTGGTCAATCACTTGTGTTAGCAGACACCACCATTAAAATAGGCTCAAAAAACGCTTATCTCAAGCAGGCAAAAATAAATGTTTAAACAATATTTAACAACAATTAGTTGTCATTTAATATGAGTGCACTTGTGCAACAATATTAGGTTATTTACTTATCGACAAATTTTTATTTATAATTTATTGTAAATGATCAGAGTATGACTGAATGTTTCAAATGGTTCAAATGGCTCTGAGCACTATGGGACTTAACATCTGTGGTCATCAGTCCCCTAGAACTTAGAACTACTTAAACCTAACTAATCTAAGGACATCACACACATCCATGCCCGAGGCAGGATTCGAACCTGCGACCGCAGCAGTCGCGCAGTTCCGGACTGAGCGCCTAGAACCGCTCGGCCACCGTGGCCGGTGTGACTGAATGTTTAAAATATTTCTTTATTTAAATATTGTTATAATATATTTGTTCAGTGCGTGAAACGGTTAAGTTCAGTCAAATCATGTAATTAAAACTTAAGAACGATTTATTTTGGTGGGGATGGCCTTCAGCCAGTGGACAAGCAGGCAGTCGTATTAATTAAGATTACTAACACAACATCATAGCAATTTAAGAAGTGGTCAGGCTCTTGTGCAAGCTGACACCACTATTAAAAGAGTGCCAAAAGACGCTTCTTTCAACCAGGCAGTGCTAGAACACCATTTGAGTCAAGTTGAGACAAACTTTTTGGGTGGTACGATTAAAGGAGCGATTCTTGACACTTTTCATTGAGAGGTTGAAGGGGACAGTTTTACGTAAGTTCTGGAAGAAGGTGGACTTTCTTGTAGTAACGTTTGTTATTCGACCGTGTAGCTGATTGATTCTGGATGGTGAACGGCTGATACTATACTTTAGCTTCTGAATGTGCTCCACTGTAGAACTCTTAACGTTTTCCGCTTGCATTACAGAATTGAGAATAGACATCGTATGAGCTACTATTCTTTGCATCGCAAGTGTTAATTTGTAAATAATCATGTTGGCCTCTCAATTGTTTTGAGATGTGAATATTTCGTGTACTGTGATCACGAAATGGACTTAGTTTTCCCGTGCCTTTGATGAGTATTTGGTTTGGCGATTTTGCTACCATTCTCGCAACTCCCTCAACCTAACTTTACTGCATTTGATAAGAGTATGTTCTGTCTGTAATTCAACTGGACATCGTAGGACCACTTTCTGTTATTTGAGATGTCCTTTCTTGAATAAACAGTTTTCAGCATTATTCTTTGTCATCTTCATCAGTTACAAAAGTTAGAGGAAAACTCTTTTTTATTAAATGACTGATTTGTCTTTTATTTTAAAAATATTTCTGTGTATTTTATTAATTTCGCAATTCCAGCCAATGCGTAGATTATTTGACTGCGAGATCACGGGTGCAGATTGTTTTTTGCAGTGAGTAAGCTGCTGGGTGTGAAAGCAGACGCGCGCAGCACGACCCTATGACCCCATCGAGCTATTCTTTTCTAAACAGGGTCTTGCAGAGCTCAACTACCTAAAGTGCGAGCAACATCAAGTACGGTCAAAACTAGTTTTTTTCTCATGGACTTCTGGTTAGAGAGCGGCTACTCAGCAGCAGAAAACCATTTGGTAGCGTCGCAGCCTGGAGTGCTTTTCGTTAAGTGAATAGTTTTCGAATTTAAACTTGCTGTGTTAGGACAAGCTTACAGTCAGTGCATATTACCAGTCTTGGCTTGCGGCAATGAAACACGAAGGGCGAGATGCGTAATGAGAATTACAACGAGAGGCAAAAAAAAATCTATGACGAAGTGGAGTGAGGTAGAAAACGTAATTATCACTCTATTGAAAATGGAAGAATGCGGAATACGTTGCCAAATAAGTGGGTCATAGATGAATCGAGTAAGGTCTTCTATTGAATTAAGTGTACAAGAGAAGATGATTGAATGGGAGGCCGGTAGGTGACATTAGAAAACATGCAAGAGCAACATGGATATATTCCTTAAGACTGCATGTAAAAATCTGAAGGTGGCTTTTTTCCAGAAGTGGATACCAAATGTCTTATTATGTCTTATTATGAGTTTAAGGGATATAAGTGCAGATATTTCTTTTGGTGACTGAGGACCGGGTGCTGAACAACATTACATCAATATCAGTCGTTTTCAGACTAATAATTGAACACATTATAAGTCATATTTGTTTGGGTTGGTTAGTTCCACGAAATACATGTGGCAAGAGCGAGCCAATAATTCGTATTTTTCCTAAGTAGCAGGTCAGGTACTGAAATGTGGCCACGTTGACACGGAACGTTTATTTTATAGTGACGGGTGTAGTCCACTTAGAGGTGCAGTACGACCATGTGAAAAACATCAGTCGTAAAATCTGTGACGTGTTTGTGGGAAGAGTGTTCGATACATAGTAAATAACAACCAACACTCTGATATGTGTACATATTAAGGTACCACATATAAAAATGTCTGCGCTTATGCCTGTTACACCCAGTATAACGACGAAAGTGCTCCATAAATCTTACATACAGGGATCAAATCCAGGTGGAATAATTTTTTTGCTGCTGTAATAGCACCGAAACGAGCGATCACAGTCCACTATAACAGTGTGCAAACATTGCTACTGGCCAACACTACTTGATGAGAATCAAGACAAAAATTTTGTCACCAGTGAAGAATAGCAATCTTCCATTGAGGGACAACTACGAAAAATGCTGTTATATGTCGTCCAAGTGAATAATCAGATTTCAACAGAATTGAGGTACAGGGCGTTTGCCTGTGTCAACGCTCCAGTGGTAATCTCAGTTTCTAATATATCATTACTAAATTGACCTCTATGGGGCTACAGTTATCGACTATGTAAAGATAAAAATTCGTAGTGGTACCACAATATAGCGGAACAGAAAGCTCAAAGGATTTTGTCTCTAGAGATTCGAGCCATCAAACAACTGCTTTGTATGAGGTGGGGATACAAATATTGGCTTGTTTTATAGAACTTGAGGATACAACCATTGGCCTGAGTTGGTTCTAGGAGCATGATCAGGAGCACTGGGATGCTTCACTCTCAGTTATGATACCATTCCGCATTACATATCGCATGTAGACATACAAGTAAAGACTGTCACGTCAGAAACTCGTTCACAGTTCAAAGCGCGACTGCTCTGGGTTTGTCGTCACCGAGACTGTTACTCCATTACTGCAGCGTCTTCTTAATGAGAGCCAAAGTTGTGGACGTATGTGTATAAATACTTCCTTAGAAAGATAAACGAAATTTTGGGCTGGCGTTGCCATTGATATTCGCAAGGCTCACTGCCGTTGATCTGTAGCCTGCAGTCTATTCCGGTGGGCTGTGAGCAAGTGATCAGCTACCGTCCCTCGTTCAAGATCTCCGATGATCTCATACTAAGCCACCTCGTATGTTTCCTGTTGTTCCAAAGCCACTCCCTCCCCGTAAACTCTGATTGTGGGAAGCTCCAATGGTACCACCCGTATCACAAATTTAGATATATCACGTTCTCGAGGCATCACACTATTTTAACTCATTTTTGTTGTTCGGTAACGCAGAACACCGATTGCTCTTCGAGTATAATTGGTTAAGCAGTGGGCCACTTAAATTATCTCAGTGATTACAATGGCTCTTCTTGTCCCGCTGTAATACTGAGCCATTGTAATGCCAAAGCAACCCAGACATAACCATATTTTTTGAATGCATACGATATAATGACAGATTCTAATTGGTTTGGACAGTGCCATGAAAGAAAAACGTAGGAAAGAGGCATATTTAGATAGCCTTCAGATACAGTGTAAGTGCGAAAGAAATTTTTCCTGTATTTACCAGTTTATAAAAAAGTTTAGTCAAATATATTCATCCATTAATAAATTACATCTACCTCAACATACTATACACATATTCTGCGACTACACTGACTTAACAACTGTAAGTAGGCTGTTTAGGTTTTTATGTTGGTAACGCCACGTAGGACTCTATATGAAAATCACTGACTGTGCTGTGTGAAGTCTGTGGTTGGTTGGCATTGTTGGAATATTCGCTATTGTAGTGTTGGGCAGTTGGATGTGAACAGCGCGTAGCGTTGCGCAGTTGGAGGTGAGCCGCCACCAGTGGTGGATGTGGGGAGTGAGATGGCGGAGTTTTGAGAGCGAATGATCTGGACGTGTGTCCATCAGAGACAGTAAATTTGTAAGACTGGATGTCATGAACTTATATATATATATATATATATATATATATATATATATATATATATATATATATATATATATATATATATATATACGAGGCCTGTTCAGAAAGTAAGCTCCGATTGATTGCCAAATTGAAACCACAGTGAACATCAGAAATGTTTTACTTGTAACAATTAGCTACACCTTTCAGCTACTTCTCTACGTAGTCGCCGTTCTGACTTAGACTTTTGTCATAGCGTTGTACCAACTTTTCAATAGCCTCATCATAGAAGGCAGCCGCCAGTGCTTTCCGCCAATTCTCCACGCTGGCCTACACCTCGTTGTCTGTGTCAAAATGTTGTCTTCAAAGACAGGGGTTCATGTGACCAGAGATGAAACTCAGGGGGAGACAATTGCGGACTGTATTGTGGGTAATCTCACGTTTCCATTTGAAAACGATGCAGGAGCATCTTCATTGCCCCTGCAGAATGCGGCTGAGAATTGTCTTGAAGAAGAAACAGCACGACAATTATATAATGTTAGCTGCATAGCTTCAGGCGAAATTTCTCACCAGGCCCTCGTACTTGGCGGCAGACACTATTTTCTAGACATCTTTACGCACTCACTGCGAGCTCAGAAATGAGAAGAGCGACGTGATGCTAACTGGGGTTATACTAGAGACACTACCCAACACATCTGTGCAAAGCTTTATCGGATTTTCATAGTCGTTTCCATTTCGCGACCGATCGGAGCTTACTTTCTGAACGCCCCTCGTATATATATATATATAATGACTTTTGAACACTATTAAGGTAAATACATTGTTTGTTCTCTATCAAAATCTTTCATTTGCTAAGTGTGCCTTCAGTAGTTAAAATCTTTTATTTAGCTGGCAGTGTTGGCGCTCACTGTATTGCAGTAGCTCGAGTAACGAAGATTTTTGTGAGGTAAGTGATTCATGAAAGGTGTAGGTTATTGTCAGTCAGGGCCATTCTTTTGTAGGGATTGTTGAAGGTCAGACTGCGTTGCGCTAAAAATATTGTGTGTCAGTTTAGTGTTGATCAGAATAAGTAAAGACAGAAATGTCTGAGTACGTTCAGTTCTGATCAGCTGTTTGAAAATTAAATAACGTAAGAGGTTTATCAGCACAGTAATTCATTAATTTTTCTAAGGGGACGTTTCATACAATTAAACAACATGCAGCCGCGCAGCAACTAAAAATCGATTGTATAGTTGTATTTAATTTTCTCTTGTTGGAAACTAAGCATTTAACAGAGAATTAGTTAGTTTCTAACCACCCCTTTCTTTGGCATAGTTTTACTTTTGGATTGCTCGAGAGCTGCTGTAGTTAAAATGTATAAAAGACTGAAACTGTTCTTTTCATTCTTCATCTGACTTCTCAGCGTACTACCATTTCTTCAGTCTTCCAACAAATCTGCTTTCTGATAGGTTATAATGCAGGATTTTCTATGCAGTCTTGCTCTCCCGTATTCGCGGAACACATCCATTCCATTAAATTTTATTTCTTTTCTTGATTTTTCATTATTGAGAACACATCAGGCTCCCTCTACGCGCATTTATTTTTCGTTTCATCTACTCTACTGACACTTTTTCCGTTTGACAGGTCTTGCAGATGCTCCACGGAACATTCGATGGTCGTCAGGGTTCTTAATTAATTCACACCAAAGGCACTATATATATAATATTTATGGCAGTATTATCCCATCGATAACGACCTTTGATTATGTGATCTATTCCCAAGAACGCCATTACTTTCGTTTTATCGGTTTAAAGCTTTTTTAAACTGTGAATGGTGATTACCTGGTACTACTTTAACGAGCCAGTTACAGTTTGAATCCTAACTTGATCATTAACCTGTAGTGTTGAGGTATCTATGATTTCCAAGTTTTAAACTGAGATGGGCGTAATCTTCGGTCGACGCTCTTAGGAAATCGCCGATGTTAAACTGTATTTAGTGTGTGCCATACCCCTAAATAACTCTAAAATTTGTGTTCACGTACAACGATTGTTCCGAAGAGTCGTCAGCACATTTTTTATGGTGTTTCAGCAGATATTTGAAATTGCATTTCTGCAACGTGTAGTTAGAGTCAGGCCAAACGAGTATGGTTGCGTTCTGTACAGGAGTTTGGACGTAGTCGTGGAGTAAAAACACCCAGTGGACGCTTCATCTTGATATCATCCCGTAATCTCATCAGGAAATTTAGGTTGTATCCTCCCGTGGTGGTTAGCTCCCTACCACCATTATCTCCCAGAGCCACATAACGGCAGTTCCAAAAACTGTTGAGCGTCACCTTGACCGATGATGGTTGGGTCTACATCTGCATGATTATACATCAAGCCACAATTAAGTGCCTGGCACAGGTTTTATCGCACCACCTTCAAGCTACTTCTCTACCGTTCCAGTCTCCAAAAGCCAGCAGGAAAAACGAGCACTTCAGTGTTTCTGTGCGAGCTCTGATCTCTGTTATTTCATCATGATGGTCATTTCTCCCCATGTAGGCTGGCGGCAACAGAACATTTCCGTAATCGGTGGAGAAATTTGGTGACTGAAATTTTATGAGAAGGTCCTAGTGCAACGAAAAAGTATTTGTTTTAATAATAGCCATCCCAATGCAGGTATCATGTCCGTAGCTCTCTCTCCTTTTTCACGATAATAGGAATCGAGTTGCCCTTCTTTGAACTTTTTCGATGTTCTCCGTCAGTTCCATCTGATGCAGGTCCCTCAGCACACTGCAGTACTCTAGAAGAGGATGTACGAGTGTTATGTAAGCCGTCTCTTTAGTAGACCTGTTGCATTTTCTAATTGTTCTGTGAATAAATAGCAGTCTTTGATTGGTTTCCCCCACATCATTACCTATGTGATCGTCACAATCGAAGTTATTCGTAATTGTAATCCCTGAGTATTTAGATGGTTTTACAGTCTTTAGATTTTGTGATTTATTATGTGACAGAAATTTAGCGAATTAGTTTTAGTACTCATGTGGATGACTTCTTATTTTTCATTATTTACAGTCTACTGCCACTTTTCGCATCATACGGATATCTTCTTTAAATCTTTTGTAATTGTTTTTGATCATCTGACGATTTTACAAGTAGGAAAATGACGGCAGCACCTGCAAACAGGGCCGCTCAGATTGCCTCCTATGTCGTTTACGTAGATCAGTATCAGCAGTCGATCTATAAAACTTACTCGAGGAACGATAGTTATTAAGTCTGTTGTACTCGTTGACTTTTGGTCAGTTACTGCCAACTGTGACACTTCCGACAGGAACTCGAATCCAGTCGCACAACTGAGGCAATAATCCACAGGACCGCAATCTGTTTAGAAGTCACTTGTGACGAACGGTGTCAGAAGCCTTCCGGATATCTAAAAACATGGAATGACTTTGACATCCCATGTCAATAGCACTCATTAGTTCGTGAGAATAAAGTGCCGGTTGTATTTAACAAGAACGGTATTTTCAGAATCCACGCTGATTATTTGTCAGTAAACCTTTTTTTTCCGAGGTAATTCATAATATTCGAACATATGTACCAGATTCCTAACTCAATCGACGTTAGTGATATAGGTCTGCATTTCAGCGGATTGCTCATAGATAGTTTAATGAAGTTCCGACAGTTGGCGGCGTTATACTTGGCCTTCAAAATGGCGTCTGTAGCGGAGATGCGTTCCAGAGCAGACAGCCGGCCGCGGTGGTCTAGCGGTTCTAGGCGCACAGTCCGGAGCCGCGCGACTGCTACGGTCGCAGGTTCGAATCCTGCCTCGGGCATGGATGTGTGTGATGTCCTTAGCTTAGTTAGGTTTAAGTAGTTCTAAGTTCTAGGGGACTGATGACCATAGATGTTAAGTCCCATAGTGCTCAGAGCCATTTTGAACCAGAGCAGACAGCTGTCATTAAGTTCCTTTTCGCGAAAAACCAGAGCATCGCAGATAATTATAGGTTGTTGCAGAATGCCCATGGAGACCTGGCAGTGAACAAAAGCGCGGTAAGTGCTTGAGCGAGGCGCCTGTCATCATCGCAGCAAGGTCGCGCAAACCTGTCAGATCTCCCATGTGCCGACCGGTCGCGCACAACTGTGACTCTGGCAATGTCGGAACGTGTGGACACTCTCACTCGAGGTGATCGAGGGATCACAATCAAACACCTCGCTACTCAACTGAACGTCTCTGTCGGTGGAGCTGACACGCTTGTCAACCAGTTGAGTTACTCAAAGGTGCATGGTCGCTGGATTCCTCGCCGCCTAACAGAAGACTGTACAGAGCAACGGAGGACCATCTGTGAGGAACTGCATGCGCGTTATGAGGCTGATGATGACAGTTCTGTCGATCATCATCACAGGTGTTGAAACACGGGTTCATCACTTCGAACCGGAAACAAAACGGCAATACGTGGAATGGCGCCACACTGCCTCTCCTCCGGAAGAAAAGCTCAGAGCCGTTCCCTCGTCCGCTAAAGTCATGGCGACGATCTTCTGTGACTCTTAAGTTGTCGTTCTGTTTCCTATCCTTCCTCATGGTGCAAGGGTCAACTCTTAAGTGTGTTGTGCTACCATCAGGAAACTGAAGAAACGACTAAAGGGTTTTCTTAGCCACAAAAATGCAAACGAACTTCTGTTTCACCATGACAATGCAAGGCCTCACAGAAATTTGCGCACCAGAGAGGAGCTCACAAATCTTCGTTGGACTGTTCTTCCTCATCCAACCTACAACACCTTCCGACTTATATCTGTGTGGCCTAATGGAGGATGCACTCAGCAGCAGGCAGTAAGTGGATAATGGGGAAGTTAGTGACACTGCAAGACGTTGGCTCCGACTTCGACCAGCAGAGTGGTAGCATGTGGGCATACAGGTCCTCCCAATAAGGTGGCGTAAGGCTATCGCACTGAACGGAGATTATGCCGAAAAATAGAATTTTGTAGGCAGGAGAATGGGAAATAGTGTGGTGTGTTGGAATCCTGAATAAAACCAACCTGCATTAAGAAAAATATGTGTTTCATTACTTATTGTACGTCCCTCGTATAGTGCTGCATTTCACCACCTCCTAAAGTACCTCCTCAACAGATTTTGACAACAGAAGCGTTTGAAATAGGAAGCATACAAAACATAAATAATGCTGAACAAGAAACGAACACACACAATCAAGGGAGGAGAGGAGAGAGAGCAAGAGAATTAATGATGAACGATAAACGGATACATACGAGAGAGAGAGAGAGAGAGGGAGGGAGAGGGAGAGGGAGGGAGCGAGAGAATAACTGGTAGTACAAGTTAATATCATTGGTGGACGTATAATAAAGTGCGAATGCGCGCTACTGGCGAAGTATATAGACCATCAAACACACAGCCATTATTAAAAAGTAAAGTTTAAGGAAGATTTTATTTCCTTACGTAACACACGCATGGTTTTCCTAAATTATTCTGAGATATTTGCTCAGTAAATGGTTATATTCCAGGGGGCTAATGTCCTCCTCTAAAAACATTCTTATTGGCAGGTGAAAAAGAGAGCCATTTTAACAGTGACACACACTTTGTGATCAAAAGTATCCGGACACCTGGATGAAAATGACTTACAAGTTCGTGGCGCCCTCCATCGATAATAATGGAATGCAATATGGTGTTGGCCCACCCTTAGCCTTGATGACAGCTTCTACTCTCGCAGGCATACGTTCAATCAGGTGCTAGAAGGTTTCTCGGGAAATGTCGGCCCATTCTTCATAGAGTGGTGCACTGAGTAGAGGTATCGATATCAAGTCGGTGAGGTTTGGCACGAAGTCGGCGTTACAAAACATCCCAAAAACATTGGATTCAGGTCAGGACTCTGTGCAGGCCAGTCCGTTACAGGGATGTTATTGTCGTGTAACCACTCCACCACAGGCCGTGCATTATGAACAAATCAAATGGCTCTGATCACTATGGCACTTAACTGCGGAGGTCATCAGTCCCCTAGAATTTAGAACTACTTAAACCTAACTAACCTAAGGACATCACACACATCCATGCCCGAGGCAGGATTCGAGCCTGCGACCGTAGCGGTCACGCGGTTCCAGACTTTAGCGCCTAGAACCGCTCGGCCACCCTGGCCGGCCATTACGTTGAAAGATGCAATCGCCATCCCCGAATTGCTCTTCAACAGTGGGAAGCAAGAAGGTGCTTAAAACATCAATGTAGGCCTGTGCTGTGATAGTTCCACGCAAAACAAAAAGGGGTGCAAGCCCCATTCATGAAAAACACGATCGCACAGTAACACCACCGCCTCCGAATTTTGCTGTTGGGACTACGCACGCTGGCAGATGACGTTCACCAGGCATTCGCCATACCCACAACCTGCCATCGGATCGCCACATTGTGTACCGCGATTCGTCACTCCACACGGCGTTTTTCCTTCTTCAATCGTCCAATGTTTAGGCTCCTTACACCAAGAGAGGCGTCGTTTGGCATTTACCGGCGTGATGTGTGGCTTATGAGCAGTCACTCGACCATGAAATACAAGTTTTCTCACGTCTCGCCTAATTGTCACAGTACTTGCAGTGGATCCTGATGCAGTTTGGAATTCCTGTGTGATGATCTGGATAGATGTCTGCCTATTACACATTACGACCCTCTTCAACTGCTGGCTGTCTGTCAGTCAACAGACGAGGTCAGCCTGTACGTTTTTCTGCTTTACGTGTCCCTTCACGTTTCCACTACGCTATAACATCGGAAACAGTGGACCTAGGGATGTTTAGGAGTGTGGAAGTCTCACGTACAGATGTATGATACAAGTGACACCCAATCACCTTACAACGTTCAAAGTCCGTGAGTTCCACAGAGCGCCCCATTCTGCTCTCTCACGATGTCTAATGACTACTGAGGTCGCTGATATGGAGTACCTAGCAGTAGGTAATAGCACAGTGCACTTAATATGAAAAAGTGTGTTTTGGGGGTGTCCGGATACTTTTGATCACATAGTGTAGCAAATACAGTAACTGTTCAAATAATAACACACCAGATTGTAAGTACTGCGACAGTAAAAAAAAATACTGTTCAACCCCAAACTGCATATTGTTAATTGCTGTGGATACTTACGCAGCAACGGTAACGTCGAAGATCTCGTTGCCAGTACACCTGTACATTTCTGGAAAGATTTCGTCTCCGTTCTGAGTGCAGATGTAGTAGATGGCCTGGTTCTCTGGGACGACGCCAACCTGCCCCAGCTGAGAACAGGGCTCGATGGGGCCTCTCGTGCACACCAGGTAGGATGTCGACAGGCTGGCAACAAAAAACACGGTTCGACTTAGAACAGTTACTGACCGTTTCACATCAGAAATACAGGCTAGCAGCTGTGTGACAGCAGTTCGCTTTAAGTACGCCGAACGTTGTTCGAAACGCACCATTAACAACAAAACATTTTACACTCTGAAAAGATGTAGTGCTATTCAACGAGGAATCACTACATCAATATCAAATCAAAGCACTTACGTCACATAATAATGAAGTGAATCAAATGTTGGTAAAATTGTTCTGTTATATCAATTTATAAACGGAGCTTGTTCGTTTGACTGATTAAAATCCAATTTTTTTTTTCTGAGCTGCTGTCCTTCGTGAAAATCCCAGAAATATTTTTAAGTTCGTTTTCTGTTATTATCCCTTCATCTTGAATCATTTTTACTGTAATACATCATCCTTCGGCACCATTCCTTCTTTCATACTGAGCGAGATCGCAAAAAAGTTAAAGACAGTGAGTCAGCATTTGGAAGAACCGGAGTTCGGTGGCACACCATCCACCCAATTATACGTTTTGCATGGTTTCTGTACATCGCTTTAGGAGGGTTCCTCTGAAAAGCTGAGTTTTTTTCCCATCTTACCCCAAAAGCGACCTTCTGCTCCACCTCTGGTGTCATCGTCCACAAGGTCTTAACCCTCATCTTCCTTTTTTTTCTCTTTCCTTCGTATAACTGGCTTTATTTACACCAACTAGCGTACCTTCTCGCCCACGGAACGCTAGACTCTAATCTTCCTTTCGTTCACCTTTCATCATATCTCGATTGGCTTTACCTACATCACACAGCACATCTACTGTAAAGTCGTTACTTTCATTATTAATTAAACGTAATCTCTCTTGTTTATTTGCGTTTGTGCCTTCAATAGCCATATCCTCCCGGATTCTTTTGCCTTTGCCCTTTGCTGTAAGTGACCGTCAACAATCTCCGTGCTGATACATGGCTTTGTCCTCAGTTCGTTAAGAAGACACTCACTTCAATTTTTGCACAGTTCGCGTGAGAATTAATAAAATATCTTTCTTCGTGTGTGGATTGTTTTTACTTTCACTTACATTGCACGTCGCAGACAAGTGACAAGTCTCAGTTAACTGTCCATTTCTGCAGTTAGCATATATGAATCAAATTTTCACATGAATTACAGTTCAGATTTAATGAATATATGCATTTTACTTCAAATAAAAATTATTCTTCATGCATTTCATAAGTTCACAGTGACAAGAACATTCCGAAAGTAGTGCCAGATTAAGTTAACAAACGTTTCGACCAATGGCGTCTGGGAACGCCAGTGGAGCTTGCATGATCATTTATACTTTATAGATTGTCGGCAAAATAATTCATCAGAACTAAAATAATGTTATAATTGTTCTGTTTTACAAGGGGGAAAAAATGAAAATAGTAACCACATATATATCAGCTGATGTCCGAAATGTAGAATGTACACTAAAAAAAATCATGTCTCATAACCTCAAGGACAGTATTACAATCGAGCAAAGGAACAATCTGTATTTAGAAGTATATACAGAACTGCAGGCTGTAGGCAAGCCGTCGGACTACCAATTATCTGTGTCTGGAATTTACACATTTTGAGAGAATTCTGATTCAGAACAAAAACTGTACTACCAACGCTTGAGAAACAAGGCATTGGCCCAAACTACATTAGTATACTAGAGGGAATTTGCTTGCGCATGTAAGGGAAGCAGCAGTTGAGAAGGCAGTTAAACAGGGTTGAAAGTCTCCAAATTGAGCAACCACGGAAACAAAGGAGAAATTTTGAAAAAGCATTACGGCTCAAGAAGAACCAATAAAAATTATCGGTGTTTGCTCTAATTCTGTCAAAGAAGGCGAAGGATTTGTGAGAGCAAGTAAATGGAATGTATAGTGTCTTGGAAAGATTTTGTAAGACAGTGTAGTGGAATCGAGTCTGGTGATGCTGAAGGAATTAGATTACGAAGTAAGACACTAAAGATAGTACATGAGTTTCTGCTATTTGAATAGCAAAATAATTTGACAGTGGCCGACGAATGGAGGGTGCAAATTCAGAAAAGCTTATCTGTAAAAGAGAGTTTTGCTAGCATCGAATATAAATTTAAGTGTAGGTAAGTAATTTCTGAAGGCATTTGCACGGAAGCGAAACATGGACGATAAACAGTTCAGGCAAGAAGACATTGGTGCTACAGAGGAACGTTAGAGATTAGACGCGTAAATCAGATAACTAATGAGGGTCTACTGAATTGAAATGGGGCGAAATGAAATGTATGGCGCATCTTAGCTGTAAGGAGAGAGAGACTGATAGGGTACGACCTGAGGCATCAAAGGATCGACATTTGGTAATGAAAGGCTATGTGGGAGGTAAAAGGTTATAGAAATCTTCACTACATTAAGCAGGTTCCAATGGATATAGATTGCAGTAAAGAGGTTTATGCTGAATAAATTAACATGGAGAGTTGCATTAAATCAGTATTATGACTGCAGACAAAAGCTGCAACAGTGTTCACTTTAATGTTATTGCTTCTATTAGTCTTGACCCGAATAGTGTAAGATTCAGAACTGAACGAGAAGTCAGCCAAGGGAAGTGATATCACCGAAACTACTCACAACAGTCTTTGTGTAAATTTTCAAAATTGTTAACTGCGAAAAACCAGAAGGTAAACGAGTTAACATATCCGAACAACTTTCACTGTGGTAAAGACACTGCATTGTCCGCTTACAGTCGGCAATAACGACAAATGGAAAAATTCGATACAGCAAGTTTGAAAGTGGAGTTGAAAATAAATAACAGTAAAACTAAAATAGTGTAGAATGAATTTACCGAAAAGAGAATTGTACAGATTAACAAGTAGCTCATAGGACCAGATGAGATGGGCAGCTGAAGACGAAGATTGGATGGAAAGGAAAAGAACTTAAGAGTAAAAACCGTATCGACTGCGTTTGGAAAACGCAGCAGAATATTCAAAATCAGCTTTATAACTTCTCTGAAAGAGATTTTGATTTTAGGCAGCTTGCTATTGAGTTTTAATGCGGAAATACTTTGTGAACCGGTCAGTTTTCTCAGTACAATAACTACTGTAATTTGTATACACATTGTCGATGTGTGCACGCTATTGTTATCGTGCATGAATTGGATTAGAGGTATCTCTTCTGAGCTCGAAAGCTTTACCGAGTGAGGTGGCGCAGTGGTTAGCACACTGGACTCGCATTCGGGAGGACGACAGTTCAATCCCGCGTCTGGTCATCCTGATTTAGGTTTTCCGTGATTTCCCTAAATCGCTTCAGGCATATGCCGGGATGATTCCTTTGAAAGGACACGGCCGACTTCGTCCCCAACCTTCCCTAACCTGATGATACCGATGACCTCGCTGTTAGGTATCTTCCACCAAAGCAACCGACCCCCCTCAAATGCTTGACGTTACTGAGCCTGCTAAAGTGTGAGTGTATATCCCTGAATCCATCTTGGTTGGAACTGCAACCAGCTGCAATCATTCAACGCAAAACTCGTCATTCCAATTTGGGCTATAGCAACAATGTTCACAGTACGTATCGACACCAAATAACGAAATTTTACTTATTGTTCATATAAGGTACTCTAGGAACGAAGCATTATTATATTCGTAGTTGATTTTAGGATGTATGGGGTGACAAATTTAGTGAATAAGTGCCCACCTGTGGGTGTAACAACGGTACTAACGGGATGGATCCAGATTTTTAACCCAGCCACTGCTTAAATTTTGAATAAGAATCGTCAGATATGGTGGCGGAAGACTCCCGGTATAGGGAGTCTCCCTGTTTCTGCCACGAGCCTCGTCAAAGAGGACAGACGGGCGGACAGAGATTCGGAATACTTCCTTGCCCTGAGGATGGGAAACTCCACCTTAAAGCCGGATGAATCAGCAATGATGAGTAGCATGAGGGTGCAGAAGGCAACGGAAACCATTGCATTAAAGACAGACATAGAGTACGGATGTGTTCTCCATTCGAAGTTCCGTTAGAAGACCGCCTAGGGGACGGATACCATGAGGGAAACTCTGAATAACCGACGAAAGGGCATCATATTACGAGTCCGAGCACTGGATGAGAGAAGTCTGAACGTGATATGAAAGACAGAAAATCTGGAAAGGGAAATTCAAAGGCTCTGTCTGGATGTAGTTGGAGTCACTGAAGTGGAGTGGAAGGAAGATAATGATTTCTGATCCGATGAATATAGGATAATGTCAACAGCAGCAATGAATGGTACAACGGGAGGAAAATTAGTTATGAGTAGGAAAGTAGGGCAGAGTGAGTTAGTGTAAATGGTTCACGAACAAGGTTAATTTTATCAGAATCGACAGCAAACCAAACAATAATTCAAACATATGTACCGACAACATAAGCATATGATAAAGAGGTTCAAAATGGCTCTGAGCACTATGGGACTTAACTTCTGAGGTCATCAGTCCCCTAGAACTTCGAACTACTAAAACCTAACTAACCTAAGGACATCACACACATCCATGCCCGAGGCAGGATTCGAACCTGCGACCGTAGCGGTCGCGTGGTTCCAGACTGTAGCGCCTAGAACTGCTCTGCCACTCCGACGGGCTAAAGAGGTACAGAAAGTATATGAGGGTACTGAACAGGTAAATCAGTAAGTGACAGAAGATGATAATCTAGAAACCATGGGGACTGGAACACGATAGCACGGGAAAGAAAGGAGGAAAGAGTTATGGGAGAATATGGACTTGGTTGTAGAAATCAGAGGGGAGGAAAACTAACCCGGTTATTCAATAAATTTACTGTTTACTTATCACTAAGGGGGAGATTTACTTGGAAATGGCAGGGAGACACGGAAATGTTCCAGCTGGATTACACCATAGTCAGACACAGACCCGAAATCAAGTGTTAGACTAATTCGTCCAGGAACAGATATAGACTCGGATTATAATTTAGTAATTACGAAGAGGAAACTGAAGTTTAAGAAAATCGTACCGAAGCATGAGTGAGGAAGGAAGTGGGACACTGAAATACTGAGGTACTACTTCCTGCTGCAACATGAGAGAATGCGACGCAACATATTAACACTGTGGCTTGCAGTTAGAGAAGTGCGGCAAGGTTGGAAAATAAATTCTTCCTGCAATTGTCTGTATCTAATTGCCGAGATACCTAACACATAATATTTGAGGATCTCTCTCACTGAAATGGCAGGAATTATGAGTGGACTAAGGCAACATTTACTGACAAATCTGATCAGAAAGAAAGGCGGTCGACAACTGGTATTTCAACCAGAGGTCGCAGAAACATACACTTTATTGTGATCATACAACTAGGGGATTTCATCTACCATTATGGTGACATAAATCAATAGCTTCCAGAATACTATCTCTATTTGACGGCGTAAAGAAATATGTAAGTTAAATGGCCCTGAAAAATACGAGTTGAAGCATATCCTTTTGTTTTAGATATGTTTACCGACAAGGAAATCGAATCACCTGAATATAGTGAAAGTGCATGGTGAGAGGTACTTTTTATCAGATTAGCTACTTCCAGCCCTCTTCCATTCAGAATAGGGGAGAGGAAATAACAACTTCTATGAAGTAATTTCTATTGCTTCAATCACTTTTTACTAATTTTATTTGCACGACACTTTTAGGGAGCATGCTACCACCATTAGGCGTACACAGCATCGGGCATAGTCACTCACTGCAGCTAGAGAAGGCGGCTTCTAATATTAGCAGCCAGATGACTCATTTCAGGTCGACGACGGGCGTGGAATACCTCGTACACCGCTTCAGGCGGTCCATAGCAGACGCAAGCATTATTTATGGCGACCAGTCCGTCGGCCATCGACACACAGAGTAAAGAAGTAGCCCCGCGCCAGGCATGGAGCTTTTTCATATTCAGGTCTCCGCGGCTCAATCTGCTTCCGTGCTTCTGTGATGCCAGTGGCAGCGATTCTTGATGCGTTGGCAGAGTCCACTTGCAGCTTCTTGCGAAAGTATGCCCATACAGCTTCGCCCTCTTTCCCTTTGCTATGGCATCTTCCCAGTCTTTGGCCAAATTTTTCTGCTGATCCGGCCACATGTTTTCGACTGCCGAACGACCTATTTAACACGTTCTGTGACAGAAATATGCTTGTGTAGGGTACTTAGTAATCAGTTGTACAAAAGTAACCTTTAATTATGAAAACGGTAAGTAAGTTAAGAAACATTTGGTGCAGCACTGAATGCAATACATCTTCAAGTTCTATTCCCGCCAACCGCTGTTATTTCCCGATCATTCCGCTAGGGGGCATCAGCGAATGAATTATTCCAACAGTCACCATGGGGTCATATAACGGTGAAGAGTGTACAGAACGTTGTTTGTGGTTTCGTGAATCCAGATAATCCCAATGGATTTCTGTGTATGCGGTTACGTCGAAGACAGAGTGTTTATTCCTCTGCTTCAGGGAAACGTCGAAGCTGCGACAACGCACAACGCAAGCATTTGCCACCATACATCACGACTTGCTTCATAGGGTTTGGCAGGAAACTGATTACAGATGGAACACTTGTCGTGTTATAAGAGGTAGCCACACTGACCATTTGTAAATAAAACTTGAAGATGTAACTGCATTCAGTGCTGTATCAGACATTATTTACCTTTTACACAATTAAAGGTTAGTTTTGTATAACTAATTTATAAACATCCTGTATATTAAATACTGCATCTTCATTGTTTATAATATCTTAGCAACTGAATTAGGTTTATCTTCACAGTAAAGAGTCCATGGAATGATGTTAACATTTGAATGTGAAAGTGTTAAGTGATGCTGATGTGCTTATTGTTGTGCTCTGCGCGAGACGAACAAATTCCCGGTTAAAATGTAAGTAATACACTAATGAAATGATTTACACATGCACCTCACCTAATGCGCTAAAATAAATATGTGTTTCTGTTCAGGATTATATTTCAGTAAATGACCTCATTGGCACACCCGATAAGCAAATCAGAGTAATTTAGTGTATATGTAATTGTAAAGCTTCTGATCATTGCAGCATGCTGCCTAAACCCGTCGTGCTCAGTGAATGTTAGTAAAAACTGACTGAAGCAGCGAATACAATCACAAACCCGAAACTATTCGTTATAAAGTGGATAAATTTAAGGCGTAATAAACGCCTGCTTGTCCTCCCCCCCCCCCCCACCCCCACCCCCTTAGGACTTAAACAGACGTAATTAATTCTCGTGATCCCCAGGTGAGAAACGTCACAGAACCTTTCTCAAATATTAGTTCATTAAATATTCTGAATGAGATTTTGCGAGAATAGATTCATATCTAACCTGCTTGAACACCTCTGATCTCTGGCACACATTACTAAGAACTGTACCCACCTGCCATGACCCCAGCGTCAACTAGTTCCTTTCTCCTTTACAATCAGACGTGCTTGGCAAGAACTCTAAAGGAAGAAAAATCAGGGTTTAAAGTACCACCGACGATGGAGTCATAGGCCACAAGCTCCGTGCACTGAAGGATGGATGAGGACATCGGTCACGTGCTTCTAAAAGAAAACAATTCAATATTCGCCTGGATCGAGCCACAAAAAAACTCAAATCTGTGCAGTCGGAGGTCTGAACCACCGTTTTTCGGATTTGCGTCCAGCAACATCGCCAGTCCCATTAATATGGCCACCACGAAACTCAGGACTTACTACGAGAGACAACTCATTCTGGGAATAAGTAAGTCTTAACACTGATACAACTCTAATGAATAGCGCGAGAATGCTGAGGAAGCCTTTCGAAATATAACTCCTGAGATGTTAGACAAGACGTAAAGGAGCACATAGAGACATTTACATCTTTCTGTAAAGCACGACTACTCACGTACAGATTCACTGTATACACACTGAGGTGACTAAAGCCACGGTATGCCTGCTCAGACATCCTTTCTCCCGGGGTGGTGCAGCAGCTCGACATGTCATGGCCTCAACAAGTCGTTGGAAGTCCCCCGCAGAAATACTCAGTCATGCTGCCTCTGTAGCCGTCCATAATTGCTGAAGTATTATCGGTACAGGATTTTATGCACGAAATGGACCTCTCGATTATGTCCCATAAATATTCTACGGGGTTCAAGTCTGGCGATATAGGTGACCAAACCATTCACTCGAATTGTCAACAATATTCTTCAAACCAATCGACAACCATCGCGGTCCGTTGACATGATGCATTGTCATCCACAAAAATTCCAATGTTGTTTGCTGCAAATGATCTCCTAGTAGACGAACATGACAACTTGTAGTCAATGACTGGTTCAGTTGGACCAGAGGACTCAGCACATTTGGTATAAACACAGCCGACACCATTATGGAGCCACCTACATCTTTGACAGTGCCTTGTTGACAACCTGGGTCCATGATTTCGTGGGGTCTGCACCGTCAGTTCTTACCAATTGAAATCGGGACTCATCTCACCAGGCCATGGCTTTCCAGTCGTCTATTGTCCAACCGACATGGTCACGCGCCCATGAGATGTCGTACTGTTAGCAAAGGCATTCGTGTCGATCGCCTGCTGCCATAGTCCATTAACAACGCCACAGTGTCGTAACGGATACGTTCGTCGTAATCCCCCTTTTTTGCGGTTATTACAAACACTGCGGGTTGTCTTTTAGCAGTAACAACTCTAAGCAAATGCCGCTACTCTCAATCGTTTAGCGAAGGCCGTCGACTACTGCCATGCCCATGGCGAGAGATAATGCCTGCAATTTGCTGATCTCGGCACTTTCTTGACACTGTGGATATCGGAGTGTTGAACTCCCTGACGATCTCCGAAATGGGATGTTCTG
Organism: Schistocerca piceifrons; assembly: GCF_021461385.2. Classification (NCBI taxonomy): domain Eukaryota; kingdom Metazoa; phylum Arthropoda; class Insecta; order Orthoptera; family Acrididae; genus Schistocerca; species Schistocerca piceifrons. Next base: position 546,095,987 of record NC_060141.1, on the reverse strand, counting down.
TGCGTCTGGCTCCAACTACTATTCCGCGTTCAGAGTGTGTTAATTACCGCCGTGCGGCCATAACCTTTTCACATCAATCACTTGAGTACAAATGACAGCTCCGCCAATACACTGCTCTTTTATACTTCCTGTACGCGATATTGCAGCCATATGTCTTGACTTTTGTCACCTCGGTGTATAATTTTTACATGTAAGAACTCCAACGTACAGTACACTTTTTTCACCCAGAGTTACGGAGAGTTCTCGGTCATACTGTAGTTGTTGTATACCATGGAAAGTAAGAACTGCAAAAAAATGTTTCTGAAAAGTAGTAATTTGTTAACACTCAATAAGGAATGGGTCTGGAGTGTAACGTTGTACGGAAGTATAAATGGACGATAAGCAATCCAGACAAGAGAAGAAGAGCAGCCTTTGAAGATGTAAGGCTACAGAAGAATGCCTGCTACATCGAACAACTGAAAAGGAGGTACTGAATCTAAATGAAGAGATAAGAAATATTTTACATAACTGGTCTAAAATAATGGATCAATCAGCAGAACAAATCTTAAGACTTCAAAGTATCGCCAAATTGGCAATGGACGGAAATTTGGGGGTAAAATTTTTGGAGGAAGACGAAGGCTCAATAGATTCAAATGAATGTGGTTTGCAGTAGCTTTGCAGACACGAATAGGCTTGTAGACATTAAACCAGCATGGAGAGTTGCATCAAACCAGGTCACCAAAAGCCTTCGTAATCACGAAATGAGTGCTGGAACCCAATGTGAAAAGACGTCGTATTCTTGGAGCTAAACGTAAATGCTGTGGCTCACCTGCAGTCTGCTCTCAGAGGGTTGTACGCCGTAGTGCCGCTACATGTAGCACTTTGAGAAACTCCGCCGGCCGCAGTGCAGATGTGGTACGTCTGGCAGTCGTACGGGTCAGGGAAGGATCCGACGCTGTTGCACGGAAACCTACTTGCGGCGACTGGAGGGTGGCACTCGGAGTCCTCTTCTGCAACGCAGGCGGCCTGCTCTGCGCTGCACCTCGTACTGCCGGTGGTGGGGCACGTTGCCACCACCGTAGGAGTGTAACCACCAGTAGTATTGCCTAAACACACCATCACCTGCGCAAACAGAGTAACAAACATTCAGGAAGTGTAACAAATTGAGAAAGTGGCAGCAGTTATTGCTTAGTTTTGCCCATCTACATCTACATGATTACTCTGCAATTCACATTTAAGTGCTGGGCAGAGGGTTCATCGAACACAATCATACTATCTCTCTACCATTCCACTCCCGAACAGCGCGCGGGAAAAACGAACACCTAAACCTTTCTGTTCGAGCTCTGATTTCTCTTATTTTATTTTGATGATCATTCCTACCTACGCAGGTTGGGCTCAACAAAATATTTTCGCATTCGGAAGAGAAAGTTGGTGACTGAAATTTCGTAAATAGATCTCGCCGCGACGAAAAACGTCTTTGCTTTAATGACTTCCATCCCAACTCGCGTATCATATCTGCCACACTCTCTCCCCTATTATGTGATAATACGAAACGAGCTGCCCTTTTTTGCACCCTTTCGATGTCCTCCGTCAATCCCACCTGATAAGGATCCCACACCGCGCAGCAATATTCTAACAGTGGACGAACGAGTGTAGTGTAAGCTGTCTCTTTAGTGGACTTGTTGCATCTTCTAAGTGTCCTGCCAATGAAACGCAGCCTTTGGCTCGCCTTCCCCACAATATTATCTATGTGGTCTTCCCAATTGACGTTGTTCGTAATTTTTACACCCAGGTACTTAGTTGAATTGACAGCGTTGAGAATTATACTATTTATCGAGTAATCGAATTCCAATGGATTTATTTTGGAACTCATGTGGATCACCTCACACTTTTCGTTATTTAGCGTCAACTGCCACCTGCCACACCATACAGCAATCTTTTCTAAATCGCTTTGCAACTGATACTGGTCTTCGGATGTCCTTACTAGACGATAAGTTACAGCATCATCTGCGAACAACCTAAGAGAACTGCTCAGATTGTCACCCAGGTCATTTATATAGATCAGGAACAGCAGAGGTCCCAGGACGCTTCCCTGGGGAACACCTGCTATCACCCCTGCTATCGATGATTTGCCCTCTATTACTACGAACTGCGACCTTCCTGACAGGAAATCACGAATCCAGTCGCACAACTGAGACGATACCCCATAGGCCCGCAGCTTGATTAGAAGTCGCTTGTGAGGAACAGTGTCAAAAGCTTTCCGGAAATCTAGAAATACGGAATCAACTTGAGATCCCCTGTCGATAGCGGTCATTACTTCGTGCGAATAAAGAGCTAGCTGCGTTGCACAAGAACGATGTTTTCTCAAACCATGCTGATTACGTATCAATAGATCGTTCCCTTCGAGGTGATTCACAATGTTTGAATGCAGTATATGCTCCAAAACCCTACTGCAAACCGACGTCAATGATATAGGTCTGTAGTTCGATGGATTACTCCTACTACCCTTCTTAAACATTGGCGCGACCTGCGCAATTTTCCAATCTGTAGGTAGAGATCTATTGGTGAGCGACCGGTTGTATATGATTGCTAAGTAGGGAGCTATTGTATCAGCGTAATCTGAAAGCAACCTAATCGGTATACAATCTGAACCTGAAGACTTGCCCGTATCAAGCGATTTGAGATGCTTCGCAACCCCTAAGGTATCTACTTCTAAGTAACTCATGCTAGCAGCTGTTCGCGTTTCAAAGTCTGTAATATTCCATTCGTCTTCCCTGGTGAAGGAATTTTGGAAAACTGCGTTCAATAACTCCGCTGTAACGGCACAGTCGTCGGTAACAGTACCATCGGCACTGCCCAGCGAAGGTATTGACTGCGTCTTGCCGCTTGTGTACTTTACATACGACCAGAATTTCTTAGGATTTTCTACCAAATTTCGAGACAATGTTTCGTTGTGGAACCTATTAAAAGCATCTCGCATTGAAGTCCGTGCCAAATTTCACGCATCTGTAAATTTTAGCCAATCTTCGGGATTTCGCGTTCTTCTGAACTTCGCATGCTTTTTCCGTTGCCTCTGCAACAGCTTTCGGACCTGTTTTGTGTACCATGGGGGATCAGTTCCATCTCTTACCAATTTATGAGGTACGAATCTCTCAATTGCACAAGCACAAGCACATATTCCAACACACGAGCACAACAAAACTGATTTTCTCCTTAAAAATAAAAAAAAGGGAAGAAGAAAAGAGTGGGAGATTGTAGTCTGGGAATGACGTATTTCAAACCTGCGTTCGGTTACCCATACGAGATATACACAGATACCGTAATGCACTTCACATGATTTTTGGGTTGTTAATTTCAAGCAAATCGCGGCCGATTGTCACTCCTGTTCTTGTTCAGCTGATTAGGAAGCAGTCTTAGATCAAACTGTTTGGGTGATCGACGTAACAAGTGACTGGGAAGTAAGGGCTTATTTGAATTTTGCCTCATTTTGTCATGTGACTACTGGCAGCCGTGGTTTTTTCATGTTTGTTATCTGCGATCCTTCCCTCTAGTAGCCTGATAGCTTTTGTGTGGTGAGTATCGTTGTTTGATGTTTATTTTCGTCATGGAGCAGATGACAACTGAACACGTAACCAAGTGATAAAAAGCTAGTACAAAAACAGTGAAAGTCCCACGACAACCGTTCGTGAATTGCGTGTGACACTGGGACGTACTGCTGCTCCAGCCGAATCATCGGGTTTGCTCTAAGGGTCGTTGGTCGACAATCGGAGAACGAGAACTCCACAGAAAGAATAATTTCCTCAGATGAGGCGCACTTCCACCTCAGTTAATAAGCAGAACTGCAGGATTTTGCGTAATGAAAATCCTTGAGTGACTGTGAAAGATGAGATATATCCACAGCTGTGTGGTGTGAGTTCTGAGGAAGGAGGAGTAATCGACCTGTACTTTTTTAAAAATGAAGAGGAGCTGCCGTCTCTGTGAACGGCGAACTGCCAAGAAGGGGACTTCGGGCCAATAGTGCCACACACACATGAATAAGCTATGGATACTGCCCCCTCCCGTGCGACAACGTACGTGTTCACAGGAATGCACAATTTGGTTCCTCGACTGACGAACATCCAGGCTCCACCGCGGACACTCAATCATACAGATATATCTGAGACTGTGCGGTAAAATGGATTAGTGCAGGAATCAACGTCCGCGTAATTTGGTAGCTCTATGGCATCCATTCATCGATGAGTGTCTTCAGCTGAATATGGCATAACTGAAGGAACTTATGGACTTTCTTCCTAGCCCAGCTGAAGCCATTATCAAAGTTAGAGTCGGTGTTACAAGCTGTTAGCGGTGTGATGTCTCCTGGAGCTGATTAATTGTTAGTCCTGTATTTTTATTTTGTGTATATGCACCAATGGAACTTGAGTTAGAACTTGATTTTGTTGCAACTTTCATATAAAGGATAAACAGCAGAAAATAGAATATTAACAAAGGCAAATGAAGGATATAAACAGTTAGATCAACGGGCGAGTTGCCATTAGTTTTATTTTTTCGATTACACTGGTACTTACAAAGTGAAAGTAAAATCAGAGAATTAGTGAAGGTGCACCTAGGTGATTTTTTGGAAGCTCTATCTTTATCTGATTTGCTGTCCTACTGATTTTCCGAGCTAAGAAGAAAGCTGAGAAATGTTCAATTTTCTCAAGGACTCGATCCGATCCCATTGTCGATGATGGCAATGTAACTCAGGTTCCCGATGCGGCTGACAGCACTAATCTCCCCTCAATTTACATATAATCTTTCACAGCTGCGGATTCTACGTGGTGTCTGTTCTTACGGAGAGACGCCGCACATTCATATAACTGATAAGCCTAGCTGAGAAATGGATCCCCTCTACACAAATACATCCGACCTCCTGCCGGAAACTCTGAGTAGCGAACGGGGGTATAATGGACAGCGACTGAAATTACTTCATTACGAATGTATTTTCAAAACTAAATATTGAAAATTTATATTTGCCTTCTCTGTCAGAAATTTTACAAAATGCGTGTTTCACTGTTTTTGGAAAATCAGCCCCTAAGCGGGTGAAATAGAGGATTAAAAATGTTGAGAAAATATTTCGTTACATTAAAAAATATTTGAAGCTAAATCTATGAAAACTCGTATTTCACTTCTGTGTTAGATATAAAAGAATATGTATTAGAGAATGAAAGTTTCTATGTAAATATCAGCATAAGAATCTAAAAGGCATGATTAACAAAACCCTTGGTCTCCAGTTACCATGGATGTTTGTGATGTCCCTAGGTTAGTTAGGTTTAAGTAGTTCTAGGTTCTAGGGGACTGATGACCTCAGCAGTTAAGTCCCATAGTGCTCAGAGCCATTTGAACCATTGTTTTAGCTAACCTAGTCTTCCCTAGTTATATGGGATTCTGGGTTTATTAAGAACACAAAAGTTAAAATGTATTGCGTTATTTTCAAACGAGGCTACTCTTATGTTTTTAGAAGCCCGTTGACCGTGATATAAAAAGAATCTGAGGAATTTGCAATCATGGTCACAGTTCATTTGAATATAGCCGGTTTCTGCTTTACCGCCATCATAAGGTCGTAAAAAACCGGTGCTGTAAATTGGAAACTGGTCTGAACACAAAAATTCAACTGAAACATGAAGTTCACGACTATGGGTAATGCTAATGGTTCCCAGATATTTTTTGGCCTATGTAATCATTTTTGTTTTCTCGGCGATATTGGTTCTTCGTGTGCTTTCGGATGTTCAACCGAATTGTTGATTTTACTTCAAGCACTATATTTCTACGACCGACCTAGCCGCCTTCCCCAGCTTCTCCGAGCTGTGTCGCTGTGCTCACTCGCTGCCTGGGGTCCAACCACACTGCAATGTATTGCTAGTATCGCGCCGCTAGTACGACACCTGGTTCCCGATACGCCGTTTGGTGCTCATTTGTCTTTCAGAGTTCCCAGCGTTTTCCAATTCCAGTAGATGACATGATCGATGGAACCTTGATAAAGGGAGCGCTGGACCCAAAGCCTTGCTTAACTGGAAATTCCCCTCTCGGCATATCAGGTTTCTGATATTTGCATTTCGATACACTCCTCACTTACGCTGTCCCAGAACCATGGCTTCTGCATCCCGATACTCGTCTCCTTGTATTTCGTTTCATGAATATATCCAGATAGTGGCCGGTGATCACTGATTTCTTTGGTTCTTTTATTTGGGTGTATCGCTGATGTTCGTTGCACCACTGTTCTTTTGTTCTAGTAGTGTGGGTCTCGTAATACATGGTGCGTCACATATCATAGTGTACACACCCGGCTTTCGGAGATCTAGACCGTCTTTAACATTACAGGGAAGACATTTTGTTTTTGTTTTTTTCCTTTTGACAAGATTGAAGTAAATTGTGAGTCATGTTTACATAGGAGTCTAGCGATCTTTCAGAGATCTGGCCGGCATAAAACAGATAAGCGATTCTTAGTTTCTCCTTGTTTAGTAATTTCTTTCACAGACGTTGTTAATTTTCGCTATAATGCCCACTCAGTTCGTCGCTATGGGTACCCATTGCTCCAGAATACTATTCGTTGGTACTGTAACACTTGACGAGATTCCTTAGAGTATACACAGATTGTGCTCGCGCGAAAACGTGGAGACATAGGACAGCGTCTGTGATTTTTCTGTATAAGTTATGACTCAGGGATCAAAGTGTTCTTCTGTTAATTAACATGCCGAGGAAATGTGGCTGGCCGTCTGTTCAAGTCACCTCGTAAATTTTATATTAGAGCGGGTAAAGTTTTTTCGTTGCATGTGGCCACACCACAAATGCGTCGTCCATGCATCGGTACAAAATCTTTGGTCCAAATTGGCGGATTCTATGGCGTTTGCTCAATATTGTTCCATGTGGTATTGCTAATGGCCATCGCACAACAAGATAGAAGCAATTCGAAAGTTAAAACCATCGCAGAGATGCTTATCTCGCGGAACTGAGCTACTGAGCTACAGCAGGTAAGAATTACACCCCAGTTTATGTCAGTATGACTAATAATGTGAAAAATACAGATTTCGCAAATTAGTAGTGTCATCGCAAAAAGAACTGACGCGTGAGGCCCATAGCGCAGAAGAGTACAAGTGACGCGGCCGCCCCTTTCACACAGCGGAATAGACTCGCCCAGCGCTCAGGACGAGAATCTCTCCCTTCACATGGGCCAAGTTATTTTATGCGGACTTTACCCCTTGCGACACCGTCAGAAAAATCAAACTCACCTGCTTACAGTCGGTGCTGCAGATAACCTTACCAGGCGCTGTGCAGACTACATGTGGATTGAATATGTACGACGTCGGCACGTCGGTGACGTCCGGGCTGGCATAGGCGGCACTCAGCAGCTGCAACAAAGAATGGTAGGAGGTCTACATTGTGCATCATAACAACCCACAACAATTGCAGTATCGTTGACAGGTCGGTCACTGAAATGATATTCAATGTATGGTTCCGATACCTTTTGTTACTGTCAACTGGGAAAAAAATTCCTAGCTTTTATAGACCTATGAACTATGCATCATGCAATATTTAACATGCTTTGTACACAGACTAATTACATTTTCATTTGTAACAGCCTCAAATTTCTTTGTTATACCAACACAAAATGTTGAAGTTATTAAAAACAAGTAGCAGTTAGATTTAATTAACTCTCCTATTCTTAAGGCTGCATGTTACTTCGGACATCGTCAAATGCATGACTGTTGTGGATATAGTCACGCTGAAACAACAATCAAGCCCAAATACGAAGCTAGTTTGTCAGTAACTTAGAACTGAAAGTAAGCTTATCACTGACACAAATGTCCGGCTGAAAAAAATTGAAAACATTCAACAGCCTAGATCGAATAAATACTTCTTTATTTGAGACAGTTGGTTTCGACAGACTTTGTTGTCATCTTCAGGTCATAAAAACCTTTTTGTTGTGAAACGTGTTGATTTTACGTTGGACCATACGCCAACATGACAACTTGGCATGAGGTCCAACGTAAAATGAACACGTTTCACAACAAAAAGATTTTTATGACCTGAATAAAACAGCAAAGTCTGTCGCAACCGGATGTCTTAAATAAATATTGATGCAATCTAAGCTGTTGATTGTTTTCAGCAAGTAAAACACATCTCTCCTTCGGTATTCTCAAGATGAGAAAATTCAAGCCAGAACAGAAGCGCACCCGCTGATAGAGTGTGCAGCTTATACCCAAGGAATATTCCATGATGCTAGTATTTATACAAGTATCGAATATTCCAGAATATACAAACATTACAGACATATATTGTTCAAATGGTTCAAATGGGTCTGAGCACTATGGGACTTAACTTCTGAGGTTATCAGTCCCCTAGAACTTAGAACTACTTAATTTGAAGTTAATTCCAGAAATGATAAATACTAAATAACAAATCATTGTTGGACGTCTGGTTTGAAGTGGCGACTCGCAATATAATAACCAGCAATGCTAACCACTATGCCACCTTGTGTGCGCCAAAGCTTGTGGCATTGTTCCCTCTTCAGCAGAAACAGCAACTTGCTGATTGAAAAATTGTCCTTGGTGGAACTTAATATTGTTAGTAGTCCTCCATCCAGCAGCGATGACTTATCCTGCGTTTTGGTCATGTTGTTAGTATGATGAGCATCGAAGGTAGCCCCTCCCGTCAAAGATTTGCAGTTGTAGAATAGGTCTTCAGTTTCCTTGAACCTCCAACCGTCGATCTGCATCTCTGGACTGTAGTACGGCTTCATACAGAGGACATGGACGACGTCTTTAGTCTTATTGATTATCATAATCCTCGACTTCATTTCTGATTTCTGACAAGAGAAAATGATGCGATACGTCATGTTAGTAACTTTTCCGATTATGCGAATTTCCATACAAGCGTAAAAATTCAAACCAAGTCGCCTGGGCTGTGTCTCACTGTTCGGTGCTAGGCTCTGGCTGCTACTTCCTTTGCGTCCAGGGTCTGTACGCAAACCAACTGTTTGCTTCTTCGGTGCTGGCGATGGAATGTTTCACGTAGCCATACTATCATCCGATTGAAATGGAAACAGTGCATCCTCTGTCGTTTTGGCCTTATGGCCTTGGTGCAGAAAGAACGGTGTGATGCTGTAGTGTCTTGCTTCACGGTGTTTTGTGAGAATCTCATAACGGGCAGTGTTGTGTCCCTATGTCTTTGCTCCACATCAGAATACATCAAGACCATGTCTACCAGTATTTTATTAAAGAATTCTGTGAGGCCATTCGTCTGTGGATGGTGGGCAGTTATCGTCGAGTGTCGATGTCACAAACCGAAATTACCTCTGGTACTAGTCTCGACAGGAAAACTTTCCCGCGAGCAGAGATCATCACACAGCATGCTCCATGATTCAAAATAATGACTTCTACAGGAAACTATCCAATTTCCAGAGCTTTCGCACTCAGCTCAGCTTTAGTGATAGCATACCTGGTGAGGTAGTCATTGCAGAACACTACCCATCGATTCACGTTTGTCGACTTTGGCAACTTGGCCAAGAGAAGGAAGGGCACTGCTGCATGGGGATTTGTAAGCGATATTGCAGAGGTAATTTCAGCGTATGCTTCCATCTTTGACATTCCTTATAGTGGCTTACATAATGTCTAACGGTTTCGTAGCGACCTCGCCTTTGATAACCTGCATCTGATTCGTCTAGAGTCTTCACGAATCCCTAGTGACCATATCTTGGAATGTTATAGAGAAACTTCACGGTAGCTAGCCAAAGATGAGCTTGGATGATGAGCAACTGTTTACGCCCCATTGGATCATAGTTTCTCTTATACAATGCTCCATTAAGTAATAGGCATTCTCCTTTGGTCAGTTCTTTCTGCAATGTTTTCGACAGTGCTGGATCTTTGTTCAATGGCCATATAATGGAGCAATGACTGAGATTTCATCCGTGCTGTTGTATTCTGCTAAATGATTCCTTAAAAATCAGTAAGCTTCCTTGTGTTTGCGTCCACTTTCGTATCCCACTGTGACGAAGTATTCCCAGACTCAAAGTGCCCATTTTGCCAGTCGACCTGATGGACGCTTTAGGCTAGTCACTCAGCAGAGAGAATGGTGGTCCGTCACAGCAGAGAATGGTTTGCCAAGAAAATACATCCATCTCTTGTTAATGGTCCAGACAATTGCAAGAAACTCTATCTTGGTTACACAGTAGTTCATCTCCGACTTAAGAGATTAATTTGGCAACATAAGCTACCGTCTATGCAGCACCTTTCTGCATTTGTACTAGAATTGCCTCTTTTCCAAAACCACTAGCATCGGTGAGAATTTCTGTCTTGCCATTCTCGTCACATAATGCTAGAACAGGAGCAAATTTTAGCCCCTCCTTAATATGAATCGTAGGTAGTACAAGATAATCCTAGAAAACTTTCTGCATTACATATGTGCTGCGGAGTCGTAAAATCTGTGACTGCTGTTATTTCCTGCGGTATTATTCGAGTTCAGACCTGCTGTCAAAAAATGGATGGCAAAAGGCTTTGATGTTCTCAAGATTTCTTCAAAATAACAATAAGTCTTCCAAGTAATAAAGACGCCAAGTTCACTTAAGGTGGTGAAGCAGGTCGTCCATCATATGTTTGAAGGTGGCCAAAGCATTACACTGTCCACATGGCCTAACCTTAAGTCAGGAATTATGAAGGCAGCCTTCTCCCGACCAGCCTCATCATCCTCAACAGCCAGTGGCTTGTGCGCATGTACATAAGCGAGAAATAATTCTCTCCCTTCAGGCAGTCTAGAATGTCACCAAGGAATGACAATGGTCAGATGTCTTCCTTCGTGATTTCGTTCAGTCATTGGTATTTGATGCAGAAATGCCTTTTGCCGTCCTTATTCTTCACAAGAACCAAAGGAGAGGACCAACGGCTATCTGAAGGTTCAGTGATGGCAACATCTTTTCCACTTCCTCCCAGATGATACATCATTCACCCAACGACATCCTGTATAAACACTGGCTAGTTGATGGATGAGCCCCAGTGTTGATACATTGTTTTACCATGGGCTACTTACTCAGTCTTTTGTCCACTTCTGATTTGAAAGCATACGAATACCGATGCAGAAGGGCCAGCACTCCGCAACGTTGTTTCTCAATCAGGCTAGATTCTATTGGTAGTTCGACAGTAGATTCCTTACCCGTGTAGCCTGTTCTTATAGTGGAACGCAATTCTTCATCAATTACAATAAGCTGCCATTTCTGGTCTTGTTTGCACGTGCCTTTAGGGATCAGTTGTCGTTGCTTGTGACATTTATAGATTTTGAGCTCTCCTGATCACATCATAGCTACATCTGCCCACTCGGCAGATGGTATTTCAAGGGATCGCTGTATCTAGCAAATATCTACAGAGACCAGTATTCGAATGCTGGCACATATTTTGACCGGAACCGAGGTTGAGATCTTCGTACACGTCGGTCAGGGGGCTGTAGATGGCATAATATATCGCCAAAACTAGTAGCACAGTAAAATAACAGTTTGGAAGTTAGATGGCTGAAAGTTGTTTGATATGGCCGAATAGTCGAGTCCCGCAACCATCTCAGATAAGACGGACGTACAGAGGCTGTCGCTTTCAAGGTCACCTTCTTCCCCATCCTCCTCCCCTTTAGTCCAACTGAGTGCCTTACAAATTTTAGGCTGATCTGTTACTGGCTGGGGCATACTGGTGCAATAATGCATGTCCTGTCACTTTCAGCCACATTCCTTGTAGACAAGTTGGACTATTAACACTATAATTTATTACCCAATTTACCAGTGTAAATTCTCACTCAAGTCAGGATGTCAAAACATCGGATACGAAATGTGTTGTATGAGTCCGCCCAAGTACATCCTTACAATGTTACATTGTAAAAATAGTGTTCAGCTTTAAAAAAATCAGAATTTTTAGGAATGTTTCCGACATACGTACACCAGTACCACAGTCAAAACCACACTTCAAGGCACCCCTGGTACTGTGTTAAGTACAATGGCTGGAAATTCAAAATATCATGGTGTATGTAATAATCTAACAGCCCAAGATAGTTTGCTTGTTAAAACTATTATTGATGTGTTATATTGTATTGTTAAACATGAAGCAGGAACGTTCTGATGCCTTAATGTCACACATCGCACCTTTTAAGGGCCCCCAGACTTGTTCGAAACACTTATATATATATATATATATATATATATATATATATATATATATATATATATATATATATTGTGTGGTGCATTTATTTAAGCTTCAGTGTCGTTAAAAATTTGACGTTTTCATGCATTAATTCTCACCTGCAGGTCTTCTGTGGAAGACAGCTGCTGGTCAAATGTGCCCTGACACATGGCAGCAAAGGATGCTGCATCTACGTCTCAGCCTGACGCCCTCACACTACACCCCTCGCAGCTGGACTATTTCACAGCAACCGACCGTGCCTCCCTTCGACTTCCCCACCCACAACGCTATTACTGCAGCCCCCCTCGAACACTGCAGCCAGTTCCACACACCTAAATCTCAGTAATTAACAAAAATGATTCAAATGGCTCTAAGCACTATGGGACTTAACTTCTGAGGTCATCAGTCCCCTAGAACTTAGAACTACTTAAACCTAACCAACCTAAGGACATCACACACATCCATGCCCGAGGCAGGATTCAAACCTGAGACCGTAGCAGTCGCGCGGTTCCAGACTGTAGCGCCTAGAATCGCTCGGCCACAATAATTAACACCCAACCTTCTTCTGGTTATGCCACACTAACAGTGATTTTAGTGTGGGACCAGAACCACTGCATGTTAGTCACTCAGCACGCGGGTTGATATGCAACAGCAGTTGACACATAACATATGTGAGCGGCCTGCAACTGGAAATGTTAGGTCTTCCACAACTTGCTCCTCTCTTCCAAGGTCAAAATCTCGTCAAGATGGCTATCTGTATGATGTCATACTCAAACATGGAGATCCAAGATGACGTCAGTGCCACCACCCCTGTGATTGATCCCCTAAATCCTTATATGCAAGTATGTGCCAGCCCTTTCTTTTACGCACCACCTGCTCCCTCCACCCCACCCTCGAGGGCAATATGAGACTTCTCATAGCATAAAATAACGTATTTCGTACAAAGTGTAATGTGTTTATACATATTATTAACAGTGGGCGCTTTGTACACTCTCATAGTAAATTAGTTTTGTTTCGCATTTTTCTCTCGAAAAAATATAAAAGTATCGATGTACTGAGGGTGATTTATAGATGACGTAAGGTGACGTCAGCTACATAATTCAGATATTTGCTTCATCTTTCCTGCAGTGAAATATTGTCCATTACTGCTGTGAATCCTTATTTATACTGTGCTACCCAGGTCATGTGGCGCTGCAGGCCAGCGAAGACACGATGGAGTGGGATTGCTGGCAGCTAGGCCATCAGTAACCTATAGCCATGCTCCCTGTTCGTACTGTTCTGGCATTCAATTATTTCGATAAATTCTCTTATTTTCTGTTGCTACATCTACAGCTGCTGAGGAAGCACGCAGGGTTCTTGGAAATTAATGTATCAGCCACATTGCTGGTGGTATTCCTCTACAGCTTTTATTGTATTGTGTTCATACTCCATTTGAAGTCTAATCGCTCTATTTGTTTCGTCTGTGTGGACTTTGTCACATGCACATCAAATCTCATAGATGTCTACCGTGTGAAGATCATCTACAGAATCTTTTATGGCGTTAATATGTCCCTGATCTTGCAACCACTCTTGAATATCGGTCTATTTCCTCCATGTTCACTGACGCTTCTCACACAAGGAAGCAATCAAAAGGAAGCGCCTTTATCGGCCTCATGTTTATGGAAGACCATTCACGTCATGCTGAACGTTGTCAGCATCGTTAAAACCGGTGCAAGATAACGAAACGAGGTTTTCCGCAAATGTCTTATCGTACAAATAATAATCTAAACATTTTTATCTACCGAGATGTGAACTACAGGCTTTATTGATGGATCGATGTACTTTCTAACAACTTTTAATGTGTCATAAAAGACTGAGATAAGGAGGTACCCGTACCTTTTATAGACAGATCGGTGTACTTTATAACAACATGTAATGCCTCTGCCAGGAATAATACTTTATAACATCATCTTACTTCAAACATTGTAAATCTTTGGCAAAGAATACTTAAGTGACGGAACACAGTGCATTGTACTGCAAGATCGCTCTCCCACATCTCAACACAAACGATTTAGCAGACTGGATCAGCAGTATTATATGATTGCCAACTAATGTTGTTGCTATATAGAGGAAAGTATCATCACTGGACAATCATAAGGAATTGCATAAAACCGAGAAAAAAATTTCCTCTATGTGTAATGGCAGATGCTACCATCAAATATGTGATAACAGATGTAACAAATAGGAAGGACTTGATAGTATCTGATCAGAAGATTAGTGGCAAACAAGGAAGAAGAATAATCATGTGATTATGTTATATGTATGAGATAGATAAAATTAACATTGTCTTTAAATAATTACATGTGTTTAATTTACAATCAAGCAGAGTACTACAATTCCCTGTAAAATTTTTATAGATGAGACACATTTTCATGTTATTATTACAACCTGAGAGAGTCATAAAAGCATTCTTCCTTCAAATCAAATAATCATGATCGGCGAACATCCGCAACTGAGAATTATACTAGAGGTTGAAAATACCGCTTCAGTTGTAAATTTCTTTTATCACGACCGGTTTCGGGCTCTCATAAGCGCATCCTCAGGTATCGTAACTTTGCTGTGGCTCCCGAGAGCCGCGGTGGACGTGTACCAGGCGCGGTTTGCTAACTCTGCCTAGTACACGTCCACTGCGGCGCTCGGGGACCACAGTACAGTTGCGACACCTCAGGATGGGCTTATGACAGCCCGAAACCGGTCGCGATAATAAAAGAAATTTAAAACTGAAGCGGTATTTTCAACCTCCAGGTTACTTCAAATACCAGAACAGCTGCAGTCACAATTAGCAGTGATGCGTGGTACAAAGATCAAGCTAAGCTTGTCAACAAGTCATGGCCAACCTGTACACTGAGGTGACAAAAATCATGGGATACATCCTAATATCATGTCGGACTTCCTTCTGCCTAGTTAGTGCAGAAAGTCTATGTAACATGGACTCAACAAGCCCTTGGAAGTGCTCTCCAGAAACACTGAGCTAAATTGACTCTACAGCCTTCCATAATTGCGAAAGTGTTGTCAGTACAACGTTTTGTGCACTGACTTCTCCATTATGTCCCGTAAATGTTCGATGGGATTGATGTTGGGTTACCTCGTGCCCAAAACATTCGCTCGAACTGCCCAGAATGTTCTTCAAACCAACTGCAAACAACTGTAGCTCAGTGGGATGACGCATTGTCATCCATAAACATTCCATCTTTGATTGGGAACATATAGTCTACGTGTGGCTGCAGATGGTCTCAAGTAGCCAAAAATACTCACCTCAGTCAGTGGTCGGTTCAGTTGGACCACAGGACCCAGTCCATTTCATGTAAACACATCCGACACTACTGTGAGGCACCACCAACTTACAGAGTGCCTTGTTGACAACACAAGGTCTGTGCCACGCCCTAACTCTACCTTCAGCTCACACCAACTGAAATTGCAGCTCATCTGACCAGGCCACGATTTTCCAGTCGTCTAAAGTAACCGATATGATCACGAGCCCAGGAGAGGCGCTAAAGCCATTTTCAAGCTGTCAACAAAGGCACTCGCGTCGGTCATCTGCTGCCATGGCCCATAAAGCCAAATTGCCCATCACTGTCCTAGTGGATACGCGTTCATCATGTCCTACATTGATTTCTGTGATTGTTTCACACAGTGTTTCTCGTCTGTTGGCACTGATAACTCTTGCGAAAATGCTGCTGCTCTCGGTTGTTAAGTGAAGACCGTCGGCCACTGCGTTGTCTGTGATGAGAGGTAGTCCCTGAAATTTGGTATTCTCGGCACGTTCTTGACATTTTGGAGCTTGGAATATTGAATACCCCGACGATTTACGAAATGGAATGCTCCCTGCATCTAGCTCCAACTACTATTCCATGTTCAAAATCGTGTGGCTATAATGAAGTTAGACGCCTTTTCACATGGATCGTTTGAACATAAATAACAGATACATCAATGAACTGCTCTTTTATGCCTTGTGTAAGGGATACTATCACCATCTGCATGTATACATATTCCTATACCATGATTTTTGTCACCTGCATGTACTTGTAAGTTATACTAATAGTGGCAAAATGTGGGTCATGGGTATTTTTTCATTGCTGTGGAACAATAAAGGTACAAGAGTCTTCATACACGTGATTAGCGCATTTTGATAGATAATGCAGACAATGTTTATTTTTGGATGGGTGACTGAATTTTTTCATTCAGTATCACAGATCTATAATCATACTTGCGTATTACGATACGGAACAAGCCTGTGCTTTTAGCTTACACAGTGTTATTCACATTCGGAAGCTCCTAGTTAGGGATGAAACTGTAAGGTATGGTGACTTTCCACAGCTATTTATGATACCTGCAGATATATTCTACATTTATATTTACGTGACTACCATTCAGTTCACGACTGAGTGGCTGGCAGAGGATACCCTGTACGATATTCAAGCTATTTCTCTAGCATTCCACTCTCGAACAGTGCACCTTTCCTAGTTTCATAACGATGATCATTTCTCCCTTCGTCGGTGGGTGCGAGCAAATATTTTTTCGCATTTGAGGGAGACGGTTGGTGACTGTAATTTCACGGAAAAGATTCCGCCGCAGCGGAAAGCGCCTTTGTTTTAATGATTGCCACCCCAGATTGCATATCATATCTATGACACTCTATTGCCTACTTCTCGATAATAAAAAGTGAGCTGCCCTTATTTAAACTTTTTCGATGTCCTCCGTCAAACCTATCTGATGCTAGTCCCATCTGAAGTCAATCTCATACCGCGCAGCAATGCCCCAGAAGAGGACGCACTAGCATAGTCTAGGCAGTCTCTTTAGTAGACGTGTTGCATCATCTAAGTGTTCTGCCAATACACCGCAGTCTTTGTTTAGCTTTCTCCATCAGATTATCTGTGTAATTGTTGCAGTTTGAGATACTTGGAATTGTAATCATTGATCATTTAGTTGAACCGACAGTCTTTAGGTTTGTGCAATTTGTCATCTAACGTAAATTCAACGGATTCATTTCAAAATTACAGTTGTGGGTCTATAACACTTGTCTTGAGAATGCCAGACATCACTTATGTTTTACTCAGTCACTTTCTATTAGTTATTACGAACCCTTTTGACAGGATTCGCCTGACCTTTCTGACAGGAAATCGTCAATCCAGTCACACAACTGAGACGATATTCTATAAGCACAAAATTTGATTAGTAGTCGCTTGTGATGAATAGTATCTAATGCCTTCTGGAAATCTGGAAACATGGAGTCAATTTATGATCCCCTGGCGATAGCACTCATTACTTTACGTTAGCATAGAGCTATTTGTGTTTCAGAAGACCGTTTTTTGTGAATCCGTCCTGAGTATTTGTTAATAAATCGTTTTTCTTTTTCAGGGTAATTCATAATGTTCGAACACAGTAACTGTTCCAGAATCCTACTGGAAATTGACGTTAATGATACGGATCTGTAATTCAATGGATTGCTCTTAATTAGTGCACTTAGAAAGCCGATGTCGATTTTGATCTGACGACGGCACATGCCACCGCGGGGATACTACATGTACTGATAATGCTTTCATTGTAGTCCGCCAACGTATAGCGTAGTGGTATAGCTACCAGAACGCCATCTGTGTCTGTCCTTTAATACGGAACTCTGACAGCCAGAAGGCTCAGTAGAGTGCAAAAGTGTGAAGCAAGCAGGTAACCATGCAACACAGACCCACTCGTCGTTCCTACTGACAACTTGAGTTTGCATGGTGTCAAATTGTGGCGTTCCGAGTGGTGGGATGGTCCTTTTGTAGAATAGCCACACAAGTTGGATTTGCTGGTAACAGTGATCACGTGAACATTCTCACACGTGAACAGCACAGCATCAATGTGCACTGCTCGACTGGTGGCGTTAGAGCATCTCTTGCAAGATGGCATGGCGGGCCGTGGTCTTCAGCGATGAAAACAGATTCTGCCTGCACACAAGTGACGCTCGTCCCCGCGAGCGACGTACCTGGTGAGTTCTGTCTCCTAGAGTGCGTTCGTCCAAGACACACTGGCCCCAGCCCAGGCATTACGGTCTGGGGTGCGATAAGCTACAACTCTCGCTCACCTTCGGTGTTTCTGGAGGGGATGCTAACCAGCGCTCGGTACGTGCAAAATATTGTCGCAAACGTTCTTTTGCCGTTCTTTCAACGCAAAGGCAGGGTATTGTTCCAACAGAATAGTTTGCTGTTAGCAAAGCACTCGGGCCCGTTGTCTGCTGACATAGACCATTAACGCCGGATTTCGCCGCACTGTCCTAAGGGATACGTTTGTCGTACGTCCCACATTGTTTCCTGCGGTTATTTCAAGCAGTGTTACTTGTCTGTTAGCACTGACAACTCCACGCAACCGCCGCTGCTCTCGGTCGTTAAGTGAAGACCGTCGGTCACTACCTCGTCCATAGTGAGAGGTAATGGCTGGCATTTGACATCCTCGAAACACTCTTGACACTGTGGATCTCGGAATATTGGATTTTCTAACGATTTCCGAATTGGAATGTCCCATGCGCCTTCCTCCAACTACCATTCTGCGTTCAAAGTCAGTTGATTCCCGTTGTGTGACATTAATCCCGTTGGAAATATTTTCACATGAATCACCTCAGTTCAACCCGCAGCTTCGCCAACGCACTGCTCTTTTATACCTTGTGTACGTGATACTGCCGCTATCTCCATATATGTGTATCGCTATCTCTTCACTAGTCACCTGAATGTAGCTGTTCTCATCTTCAAGTAAGAATATTTTCATGCTGTTCTCAGGGGGGAATAATGATGTGGAATTATCTCTTATCTTTAAAAGTAATACAGGGAAATATAGTATCATGTTTAGTTAGAAATTAAACGCATGATTTAACTTTTTTTAAATAACATAAATTTTATTATTCTCATATTTAAAAGCCTATCAATACATGCCCCTCATGAACCATGGACCTTGCCGTTGGTGGGGAGGCTTGCGTGTCTCAGCGATACAGATACCCGTACCGTAAGTGCAACCACAACGGAGGGTTATCTGTTGAGAGGCCAGACAAACGTGTGGTTCCTGAAGAGGGGCAGCAGCCTTTTCAGTAGTTGCAAGGGCAACAGTCTGGATGATTGACTGATCTGGCCTTGTAACAATAACCAAAACGGCCTTGCTGTGCTGGTACTGCGAACGGCTGAAAGCAAGGGGAAACTACAGCCGTAATTTTTCCCGAGGGCATGCAGCTTTACTGTATGATTAAATGATGATGGCGTCCTCTTGGGTAAAATATTCCGGAGGTAAAATAGTCCCCCATTCGGATCTCCGGGCGGGGACTACTCAAGATGATGTCGTTATCAGGAGAAAGAAAACTGGCGTTCTACGGATCGGAGCGTGGAATGTCAGATCACTTAATCGGGCAGGTAGGTTAGAAAATTTAAGAAGGGAAATGGATAGGTTAAAGTTAGATATAGTGGGAATTAGTGAAGTTCGGTGGCAGGAGGAACAAGGAAAAAATGGTTCAAATGGCTCTGAGCACTATGGGACTTAACATCTGAGGTCATCAGTCCCCTAGAACTTAGAACTACTTAAACCTAACTAACCTAAGGACATCACACACATCCAAGCCCGAGGCAAGATTCGAACCTGCGACCGTAGCGGTCACGAGGTTCCAGACTGAAGCGTCTAGAACCGCTCGGCCACACCAGCCGGCGAGGAACAAGACTTCTGGTCAGGTGACTACAAAATCAAATAGGGGTAACGCAGGAGTAGGTTTAGTAATGAATAGGAAAATAGGAATGCGGGTAAGCAACTACAAACAGTATAGTGAACGCATTATTGTGGCCAAGATAGATACGAAGCCCACGCCTACTACAGCAATACAAGTTTATATGCCAACTAGCTCTGCAGATGACGAAGAAATTGAAGAAATGTATGATGAGATAAAAGAAATTATTCAGATAGAGAAGGGTGACGAAAATTTAATAGTCATGGGTGACTGGAATTCAAGAGTAGGAAAAGGGAGAGAAGGAAACATAGTGGGTGAATATGGATTGGGGGAGAGAAATGAAAGAGGAAGCCGTCTGGTAGAATTTTGCACAGAGCATAACTTAATCATAGCTAACACTTGGTTTAAGTATCATGAAAGAAGGTTGTATACACGAAAGAAGCCTGGAGATACTAAAAGGTATCAGATAGATTATATAATGGTAAGACAGAGATTTAGGAACCAGGTTTTAAATTGTAAGACATTTCCAGGGGCAGATGTGGACTCTGACCACAATCTATTGGTTATGACCTGTACATTAAAACTGAAGAAACTGCAAAAAGGTGGGAATTTAAGGAGATGGGACCTGGATAAACTGAAAGACCCAGAGGTTGTACAGAGTTTCAGGGAGAGCATAAGGGAACAATTGACAAGAATGGGGGAAAGAAATACAGTAGAAAAAGAATGGGTAGCTTTGAGGGATGAAGTAGTGAAGGCAGCAGAGGATCAAGTAGGTAAAAAGACGAGGGCTAGTAGAAATCTTTGGGTAACAGAAGAAATATTGAATTTAATTGATGAAAGGAGAAAATATAAAAAAGCAGTAAATGAAGCAGGCAAAAAGGAATACAAACGTCTCAAAAATGAGATCGATAGGAAGTGCAAAATGGCTAAGCAGGGATAGCTAGAGGACAAATGTAAGGATGTAGAGGCTTATCTCACTAGGGGTAAGATAGATACTGCCTACAGGAAAATTAAAGAGAACTTTGGAGAATAGAGAACCACTTGTATGAATATCAAGAGCTAAGATGGAAACCCAGTTATAAGCAAAGAGGAAAAGCAGATAGGTGGAAGGAGTATATAGAGGGTCTATACAAGGGCGATGTACTTGAGGACAATATTATGGAAATGGGAGAGGATGTAGTTGAAGATGAAATGGGAGATACGATACTGCGTAAAGAGTTTGACAGAGCACTGAAAGACCTGAGTCAAAACAAGGCCCCCGGAGTAGACAACATTCCATTGGAACTACTGACGGCCTTGGGAGAACCAATCATGACAAAACTCTATCATCTGGTGAGCAAGATGTATGAAACAGGCGAAATACCCTCAGACTTCAAGAAGAATATAATAATTCCAATCCCAAAGAAAGCAGGTGTTGAAAGATGTGAAAATTACCGAACAGTCAGTTTAATAAGCCACAGCTGCAAAATACTAACACTTCTTTACAGACGAATGGAAAAACTAGTAGAAGCCGACCTCGGGGAACATCAGTTTGGATTCCGTAGAAATACTGGAACACGTGAGGCCATACTGACCTTACGACTTATCTTAGAAGAAAGATTAAGGAAAGGCAAACCTACGTTTATAGCATTTGTATACTTAGAGAAAGCTTTTGACAATGTTGACTGGAATACTCGCTTCCAAATTCTGAAGGTGGCAGGGGTAAAATACAGGGAGCGAAAGGCTATTTACTATTTGTGCAGAAACCAGATGGTAGTTTTAAGAGTCGAGGGACATGAAAGGGAAGCAGTTGTTGGGAAGGGAGTAAGACAGGGTTGTAGCCTCTCCACGATGTTATTCAATCTGTATCTTGAGCAAGCAGTAAAGGAAACAAAAGAAAACTTCGGAGTAGGTATTAAAATCCATGGAGAAGAAATAAAAACTTTGAGGTTCGCCGATGACAATGTAATTCTGTCAGAGACAGCAAAGGACTTGGAAGAGCAGCTGAACGGAATGGATAGCGTCTTGAAAGGAGGGTATAAGATGAACATCAACAAAAGCAAAACGAGGATAATGGAATGTAGTCGAATGAAGTCGGGTGATGCTGAGGGAATTAGATTAGCAAATGAGACACTTAAAGTAGTAAAGGAGTTTTGCTATTTGGGGAGCAAAATAACTGATGATGGTCGAAGTAGAGAGGATATAAAATGTAGATTGGCAATGGCAAGGAAAGCGTTTCTGAAGAAGAGAAATTTGTTAACATTGAGTATAGATTTAAGTGTCAGGAAGTCATTTCTGAAAGTATTTGTACGTAGTGTAGCCATGTGTGGAAGTGAAACATGGACGATAAATAGTTTGGACAAGAAGAGAATAGAAGCTTTCGAAATGTGGTGCTACAGAAGAATGCTGAAAATTAGATGGGTCGATCACATAACTAATGAGGAAGTATTGAATAGTATTGGGGAGAAGAGAAGTTTTTGGCACAACTTGACCAGAAGAAGGGATCGGTTGGTAGGACATGTTCTGAATCATCAAGGGATCACCAATTTAGTACTGGAGGGCAGCGTGGAGGGTAAAAATCGTAGATGGAGACCAAGAGATGAATACACCAAGCAGATTCAGATGGATGTAGGTTGCAGTAGGTACTGGGAGATGAAGAAGCTTGCACAGGATAGAGTAGCATGGAGAGCTGCATCAAACCAGTCTCAACTGAAGACTACAACAACAACATCAATACATGATTATTGTTCTTCCTTGTTCGTCACTAATCTGCTAATTAGATTCCGCTTTGTTATAGCTTTCCTCTTTGTTATAACCATATTCAAATGTAGCATCTTTCATTATACACAGTGGAAATTTTTCCTCGGTTTTATGCAGTTCCTAACGACTGTAAAATTGTGATTCTTTCTCACAACAGAAGCATTGTCAGCGAGCAATCGTAGAAAACTGCTGATCCAATCTCCTAAATCATTTATCTGTACTGAGACGTGAGAAAGCCATCGTCCAGTATAACGCACTGTGTTCTATTACTTGAATATTCCTTGACTAAGGCTTAAAATGTTTCATATAGGATTGTTTTAGGGTGACTCATACTCACTGCCTGTTTACTAACACACCATAAGAGTTCTTTCACCCTTATGTAATATGTATGCATTCGAGATCCTATTGTGCTGACAACCGCTCGAACATCTGTACACAAGAACACACAGATACACTGCGACATTTATAGCTTTCGAGCTATAAGATATCACACCAAGACCAGCCCATAATTTAGTTGAGACACGATGAAAGAAGTGGCGTTAGAGGCAGGCAACAGATGGTTAAGTGAGTACCAATTTCGTGAGAAATTGCTCCACTTTAGTGGGAGGATAATCTGACTGTTTGCCGCAGCAGGAGCTCGTGTGCCAAATTTCTAAGGTTCATTTACTAATATTTGATAAAGTAAAATTCTGATTTAGTTTTACAACATGCTGAATACACTCTCAATAGTACGCTATCATACACTTAAGTCGGAACTCATTTTTTAACAAATCTTGTTGACATTTGCATAACGATATTAAGATTAAGCACTTTGTGAGTCTTTTTCTCCCGCCAAAAGCCGGATACCACACGAAGTTATTCAGGTTGCCTTGTCAGCCAGGCACAAGGGGTGCACAATATGGTTTGTGTTGCAGGCCTGATAATCAAGATTTCGGTTGCATGCCTTCTGAAGTTGTATTCAGTAACCGAGACTCTGCATGCAAAGCAGAGAAGTATAGATTAGAAGTGTTTATTTTTGTGAACTTCATTTTTCTAAGATTTTTAATGTAATAGACTTGTGATTGTTTCTAACTTGATCTGTGAATCATGTGCCTTACATGCATATATTTACAACGTATATTATACGCAGTTTGATGCTTCAAAACAAAGCGTTCTGTGTTGTGAGTGAATAAATTAAGCATCTGGCATAACAAATCTGGAACTTCACAGATCACTGCGTAGATCTGATAACCTTAGCCATCTCAGCAGTTATTTTACAGCCGTACCCCAACAAAAACGAACGTATGACATCAGCATTAGATTTGCACTGGAACAAAGACTTCTATAGATGACCTCAGTTTAGTGGAGTATAACAGAATCTGTATCCTGATGTGGTACAATACGCCCAGGTCCCTCGCATGCCCGCATTTCTGGTCGAATAAAAATAGTTATATGTTATTCGTGGTAACACGGAGTAGGGAAAGGAAGAATAAATTATTAAAATTAATACTGTGAATTCGTATTGCATTGGACAGTAATTAAACATGCAACATTCGATGTTTAGATCTGACCTAATGGGAATTCCGCAACCTCCTTCTCAATCGTTCTTCATCTTCTTCCTTTGTACCTCTGTACAGACACACACACATAATGGTATGCACATTATTTTAATTGCCTGCCCTGTAACATCATAGGAATGACCTTATGCGGACTTACGCAACACTTATCGCATCCGAAGTTTTGATAGCGACTTTGGGTCAAAATTTATATTAATTGGGTAATAAATTAAAGCAATAACAGCACAAGTGGTTCTGAGAGGAAGTGGCTGAAAGTGATGAGTCATTCATCACTGCACCAACTAACAGCAGAACAACCAGCTAATTATACAATAACTAATTGTCCTAGAAGATAGGTGGACGGGGAAGTGGATGACATTAAGAGTGGTACGTGAGGGAGTGGATCGTAAATGATTCCACGAGTATATCCCACGCAACAGGAGAATAGCAACAGAGGAATATCGCATGGTTGTCATCGAAATGGCGTAGAAAAGAAGGGGGAAGAGGTCGGAGGGTGGAGGGGGTGACCTTAAAAGTTACAAGTGCGGGAGTGGATGATTAAACACCTGTATCCTCATAAGGCATGGATATACGGATTGAAATTAGCACAAGTACTCTCTTTGTTCCAATACGGTTTTAGCTGTTATCAGAAACAAGTACTGGACTTCTACACTCTGTGTTTGTGTTCCTTGCACCGACATTCTATTACAGTTTCAAAGGATCAAATATATGTTGCCAAAGTAAAATCTGTGTCACACAAAATGTGTAGCATGCATTGTCATCTATATGTCACAGTTCCGCCTTGACATGTATCTCTATCATTAGTTAATATAGTCTTAATTTACAGCGATAACCAACTTATATTAGAGTTCACTGATTCATAATGTAAAAGGCAGTCCTTCATATTGTGCTGGTTGGATATACATGTGGACCACGTTTGTAACACAATAACTGAATCGGGTTGAGATGAGAACGATAGTTCAAATGGTTCAAATGGCTCTGAGCACTATGGGACTCAACTGCTTAGGTCATTAGTCCCCTAGAACTTAGAACTAGTTAAACCTAACTAACCTAAGGACATCACACACATCCATGCCCGAGGCAGGATTCGAACCTGCGACCGTAGCGGTCTCGCGGTTCCAGACTGCAGCGCCTAGAACCGCACGGCCAGTTCGGCCGGCAGAACGATAGTGCTAGACATAAGTACACAAAAGTTACTACGATATTATCAGAATAAAATTCACTGTTATTTCATTTTCATGTATATCAAACGATACCATTTCTAGAAAAAAATTTTGTGTAGACAGTGTATTGGAAGGAAATAAATTGTTTCATATTGTGTTTTCATTAATTTCTATTAATTAAAATAATTCTATGTAAGGTATTCCGAACTCCTTCCCCAATTCAGTTACTACAATTATATATATATATTAACATACACACTAAGTGGATTATTATTTTAGACAAATATGACGCTAACAGACACATGACCTCTCTGTCATCTGAGAATAGTTTCCCAAAATCATTTTAAGTAATTATTATGACATTTGTTTTAAAAACTTTTGGAACTATTCTTCCTCTCATGTTAGAATAATTGTACAATTTTTCCGTCTCTAACGGTGTACATGAGAGAGTGCAACTTAACTAGAAACAGATAAGCTCACTTACCAAGAACGCTATCTTTACAACTGTCAGCAGCTCCATGTTGACCTGAATGATTTCGGATGTACTGGACTAGCTATTTAAATACTTATGACTAATCTTGAGTTTTATCAAGGGATGTACGAGATAGTGTTGGTATCAGAAAAATACTTGCTGACACTTTTGAAGATCTGATAACTGTTATCGAATCACTTGATGCCGTATAAGTTGGAGGGGTTTACGAATCTTCATAGATTCGTAAGTGGGATTTGGTTATATGGAGTAGATGAGTCTAGAGTAGTGGTGTATACCGTCAGGTATATCACACTCTGAAGTGACATGTAATGTTTTATGCATCTCAAGTAGGCCTCTTGCACAATAGCAGAGTCGAAGACTTCATAAAAGTTGGTTCGTTTAAGGTATAAAGAGACCAAACGATGGGGTCATCAGTCCCTACTTCATAACAGAAGTCATCTTCACGACAATATCTGTGGGAGAATTATTATTAATACTACTCCAGTAGTTCATTATACTGAGACTTCTTCACTATTTCACTTAGTTTATCAAACAAACGTTTGTTCTCCTTTTGTACAATATCAATACTGGCCTTGCAATAAGCAAACATGTAATTCATTCAAATTATTGTTTGTTATGTAGCGGAAAGACAGTAGTATTTTCTTTTTTTTCACAAGTTCCTTGACATCAGATAATATGTGACAGTATATTTAGTTTAAAATAATTTTTCAAAGCCCTTTGAAGACTACAATTAGCTTTCAGCAAATTATACCATTGTCAGACCGATATGCACAGCTTCGTTAATCGTATGCGTAATAAAGAATTAGATCGTTATACGCTGTTTCGCTTTTAATCAGATCTGTGTAGTACCGCCGTAGATGACTGTTGCAGATGATTTCGTCCTGTTTGTCTCTTTCCTGAAATTACGACTGCACTCTCACCACCACAGCTTTACTTCCACCAGCTCACAGAGGTTCTCCTGCTACCTTACGGACTAGCACTCCTGGAAGGAGTATATTACGGAGAAAATGACTTAACCATGTCTTATGGTACGTATTGTTCGCTCACAGAAGTTTCACTCTGTAATGGAGTGTGCGTTGATTGTAAGTTCTGGGCAGATTTAAACTTTGTACCAGACCAGGATGCAAATGAGGAACCTCTGCCTTCCTCGGGTCGTAAGTCATCCCTGAATAGCTCAGTCGCTGGAGCATTTTCCCGCGATTGGAAATAAAGGCTAAGAAAGATGTACCTCAAGACTGTTAAACAGCTCAATTGAATAATAAGATAATGAGACGAATGTGTTCCTAGACATTATCGACAGACTCAAAAATAATCCAGATTTCTTCACTTGTGTGAATCACTTGCGATATGTAACTGATTCTCGAGATATTTGTTTTCTTTTTATTGTTGCCTTCAGAAGAAACTCTCAAGCAACTTTCTTTTAAAAAAAGTACCTGAAACAGGAAACCACTGAATCGCTTCAGATCGAACACAGTGGACATTTTGACGCTCCATGTTCTACACTTTTTTCCACGAATATTCTTTTTTTTCCAAATAATATTTATATACTTAATCAAATCCGCTATTTGCTGAAGCTCTGTGTGATTTTCGTCTTGCTCTCGAGATTAAAACTAACATGAAAGCACAATCCTGGCAGAGTCAATACGATCAGAGTGCAGTAACCCAGAAGCTGGACTCATGTAGAGAATTTCCAGCATCACTGTGAAGACTGGAAACGATATGCACACCAATGTACTCGTGCAACAGTCTTGCTTTATTGCACTGAAACTCGTCGTTACTTTTCTAGGATAATTGTTTATCTGTAAGGTATTAAAAAGTTGAAGAAGTTGTGATTTGCTCCAGAAGTATGCTGGGATAACTTAGCCTAGAGATCACCGCTCGAGAAATACGGGCTCGAGACAATTCAGTCAGAAGGGTTTAACACGTCAAAAAATATTCAAGAAGCCGTGTGTCATCGGCTAGAGGATTAAAAATGATTATATCTCGAATACATTCATGGGATCTGCATAGCTGCATGAAGGGTGCACATACAGCTGAATATGAGGCACACAGGCCGGTAAATATCTTCTCTATTTCTCTTACTTCGGTTAAAAAAAGCATTCATACTAATTTTATCCTAATGTGCATAGTTCTTCCCAACATAAGATATATATATAATACATCCATATTACACATAAGTACAGCAAAACACCACATTTACAAATACAAATTCGTAAGTTCGAATATACACTTCTAGTCTTTAGTGTTTCTATAAAAATATTCAGTAAAAACATGAATACACGCAACGCTGAAAACATAGGGAGTCAACAAGGCAGAGAATACTGTTGAACTGACACATGATAGTTACCTTAAAATGGGATGAATATAAACCATTGTCAAATTTAAGCAAAAAAGCAAATACGAAAATTGAATTTTTGGAGATTGTAGCTATGTCCCTAACTTTTGAAGTTGTAGTTTAATTTGTGACCTAGCTCATGCTTTTATGACACTAAAAAAATTGGTGTTTCCAGTCACTAAGCAGAGAGCCGCATTAATGTTATCATTTTTTCTGTTTATTGATCTTTGGGCTGAACGGAGGCATGTCAAAGTCTGTATTGAACAAACGATAATGTTGTTGTTGTGGTCTTCAGTCCTGAGACTGGTTTGATGCAGCTCTCCATGCTACTCTATCCTGTGCAAGCTTCTTCATCTCCCAGTACCTACTGCAACCTACATCCTTCTGAATCTGCTTGGTGTATTCATCTCTTGGTCTCCTTCTACGATTTTTACCCTCAACGCTGCCCTTCAATACTAAACTGGTGATCCCTTGATGCCTAAGAACATGTCCTACCACTCCATCCCTACTTCTAGTCAAGTTGTGCCATAAACTTCTCTTCTCCCCAATACTATTCAATACTTCCTCATTAGTTATGTGATCGACCCATCTAATCTTCAGCATTCTTCTGTAGCACCACATTTCGAAAGCTTCTATTCTCTTCTTGTCCAAACTATTTATCGTCCATGTTTCACTTCCATGCATCTCTACACTCCATACAAATACTTTCAGAAACGACTTCCTGTCACTTAAATTTATACTTGATGTTAACAAATTTCTCTTCTTCAGAAACGCTTTCCTTGCCATTGCCAGTCTACATTTTATATCCTCTCTACTTCGACCATCATCAGTTATTTTGCTCCCCAAATAGCAAAACTCCTTTACTACTTTAAGTGTCTCATTTGCTAATCTAATTCCCTCAGCATCACCCGACTTCATTCGACTACATTCCATTATCCTCGTTTTGCTTTTGTTGATGTTCATCTTATACCCTCCTTTCAAGACGCTATCCATTCCGTTCAGCTGCTCTTCCAAGTCCTTTGCTGTCTCTGACAGAATTACCATGTCATCGGCGAACCTCAAAGTTTTTATTTCTTCTCCATGGATTTTAATACCTACTCCGAAGTTTTCTTTTGTTTCCTTTACTGCTTGCTCAAGATACAGATTGACTAACATCGTGGATAGGCTACAACCCTGTCTTACTCCCTTCCCAACAACTGCTTCCCTTTCATGTCCCTCGACTCTTATAACTGCCATCTGGTTTCTGTACAAATTGTAAATAGCCTTTCGCTCCCTGTATTTTACCCCTGCCACCTTCAGAATTTGGAAGCGAGTATTCCAGTCAACATTGTCAAAAGCTTTCTCTAGGTCTACAAATGCTATAAACGTAAGTTTGCCTTTCCTTAATCTTTCTTCTAAGATAAGTCGTAAGGTCAGTATGGCCTCACGTGTTCCAGTATTTCTACGGAATCCAAACTGATGTTCCCCGAGGTCGGCTTCTACTAGTTTTTCCATTCGCCTGTAAAGAATTCGCGTTAGTATTTTGCAGCCGTGATTCATTAAACTGATAGTTCGGTAATTTTCACATCTGTCAACACCTGCTTTCTTTGGGATTGGAATTATTATATTCTTCTTGAAGTCTGAGGGCATTTCACCTGTCTCATACATCTTGCTCACCAGATAGTAGAGTTTTGTCAGGACTGGGTCTTCCAAGGCTGTCAGTAGTTCTAATGGAATGTTATCTATTCCCAGGGCCTTGTTTCGACTCAGGTCTTTCAGTGATCTGTCAAACTCTTCACGCAGTACCGTATCTCCCATTTCATCTTCATCTACATCCTCTTCCATTTCCATAATATTGTCCTCAAGTACATCGCCCTTGTATAGACCCTCTATACACTCCTTCCACCTATCTGCTTTTCCTCTTTGCTTATAACTGGGTTTCCATCTTAGCTCTTGATATTCATACAAGTGGTTCTCTATTCTCCAAAGTTCTCTTTAATTTTCCTGTAGGCAGTATCTATCTTACCCCTAGTGAGATAAGCCTCTACATCCTTACATTTGTCCTCTAGCTATCCCTGCTTAGCCATTTTGCACTTCCTATCGATCTCATTTTTGAGACGTTTGTATTCCTTTTTGCCTGCTTCATTTACTGCATTTTTATATTTTATCCTTTCATTAATTAAATTCAATATTTCTTCTGTTACCCAAGGATTTCTACTAGGCCTCGTGTTTTTACCTACTTGATCCTCTGCTGCCTTCACTACTTCATCTTTCAAAGCTACCCATTCTTTTTCTACTGTATTTCCTTCCCCCATTCCTGTCAATTGTTTCCTTATGCTCTCCCTGAAACTCTGTACAACCTCTGGTTTAGTCAATTTATCCAGGTCCCGTCCCCTTAAATTCCCTCCTTTTTGCAGTTTCGATAATAATACACAAAATTTATCTGATTTGAAATAGTTCTATATTATTCAAAAAATAAAAATATTTCATGATTTTTGATTTTCCATTCTGTTTCCCAAACAAAAGTTCTTATATTTCTAATTGCTTTAACGTGAAACTGATGAACTTGGTTTGTTTGTTAATACATTAAGTCACTGACTTGATCTTTAAGCATGATGTCTTGGATTATATAAATAGTAAGCCCAGAAGTAACGAAAAGCTTTCAAACAACATCTTCCTGATCTTTTAAAATGAACGTGTTTAAATGGCTTACCTGCATACAGTCTAAATGCCTCCTTTTTTTTCATTTACTATAATCGCTGCGTAATCTCCTGGACTGAGTACAGTGCCAGGTGGTTCTCCATTTCCGTCAAATTTTTGGTCTTCTGAAGAAACACTGGCGATTTTGCTTCTATGCACCCCACAAATTCCGAAAACATAAGTTTATGTTTTCAGAATAAACCTATGTTTTCAATTAGTTGAAATACAAGTCCGAATTAAGTATGCTTTCAGAGCAACTTTTTGTCAATGTATGGGATTACAAATTTGCTTACCATATACTGAATGTAAAACAACACACTGTTGGTTCTTACAAATAAAGATCAAAGTAAGCAAATGCACCACCACATCCGACATTAGTCACAGAGAGAAAAACATCAACTGATACTTTCGCCAAATTTGCCATCATAATTTTCGTAGTAGATTGGTTCACTACCAACCAGAATCAACAAACTTTTGAATTATATTCCTATTCATCCAACTTTGCAATTGATAATTTTCCCATTAGATTAGTTCACTGCCAACTCAGATTAACAAACCTGTGACTTATATTCCCATTTGCCTGCAGACATAATGGCATAGAACTTTTTTGGAAGTTATGGTTCTATTCACCCCCTTTTTCCTACTCACCCTAATTTAGGGTAACTGTTTGATTATATACTTGTAAGTATCATAAAGAAACGGAGTTGTCCAAATAAGTATTTCCCTTCTCTGACGATCATTTGAAAGGCATATATTTTGTTACTGTCAAACTCAGCACGTGGATCGTGTAGTCACAGCGTACGATGGAAGTGCATGTAACCGGCTGCAGGGAGACGAAATCATTGTGATTTGGATGGTAGCACTGAACAGAGCTACAACAGATGACATCAGAGTATGTGCAAAGCATTGATAAAATTAACATTTGGGATAGCAAAGCGAGGGTGCAAGAAAGCCATGAGTAATAAAGTAAACAATGAAACAAGTGCAGAAGTCATTTCGATGTTCAAAAAAGTGTCTAATCTGATTAATGAAGACTGAGCAGCTGGTACTAGTTTTTCATTTAACACTTGGTGCCGACGAACGAAGTGAACAGTTATAATTTACAACCCAAAACGAGCAATTGTGGGTTTCTTCTTTATGGATAGATGCAAGGATGCAGGTAATACACAGTTCATTAATGGTATGGCCTAGAAACCATGTCTTCAAGCGTATAAGATGGATCACAGAACACTTTTCACATGCAGATATGGAATCTTGCACTGACGAACAAATACTGCGTGTTGCAATCCTTTTACTAACATTTACTTTTGCAGTCAGGACAGATCTTACTGAAAAATAAAAAAGAAAAAGAAAAAAATAACATTTACGATGCATAAACATTAATAGACAGTTCTTACAATACAGAGTAAACATTCAAAAGTCATGCAATGATTTAGTCATACACGAATTGTGATAACAACTTCACATGACAAACTGCAGTCGTAGTATAAGCGTCAGAAGTAAAACAAGATACGTTGCTTAATGACGCCGCCAGTGCTCTAGGGATAGCGTCTTTGACTAACAATCTAGAACGTCTCCAGGCCCGGGTTCGGATCCCGTCACTGTTTAAATTTTCACTAAAAATCTCCAGTAATGGCGGCTGACGACTTCCGGCACAAGAAGCTTCCTCTTTCCAACAACGGCCTTGTCAATGAGGGCTGAGAAGCTGACAGATGTTCAGGGCACTCTCTAGCCTTTGGGGTGAGAAACTGCCCTAAAATGTGGATGAAACGGCAATGATCGACAGCATGGGGTTGCAGAAGACAATGGAAACCACTGCGTTAGAGACACGCAATGTGCTTCCACAGAACATGTGGCCTGTAGTTTAAAGTGTCATGTTAATCTCTCCATTGGCGAAAAATATCAATCTAGTCACAAAATCGGTTTCCGGAAGGAGACTGTCAATGGAGAGACGATCATGACAAAAAGAGTGAATACCCAACGAATGGATAACGTTCTACGAGTCGAAGCGTGGAATGTCAGATGTTTTAACATGGTAAAGAAACTAGAAAATCTGAAAAGGATTTCGATCAGACGAGCAGGAAATTGTATAATTGTGGGATTCGTTATGAGTGGGAAGATAGGGCAGAGTGTGACGTACTGTGACCATTTCAGTGATAGGGTTGTTCTCATCAGCATCGACAGCAGACCAACACCGGTAACAATGGTTCAGGTACACATGGGAGGTCGCAAGCAGAGGAAGAAGAGGTAGAGAAAGTATAAGAGTATATCAAGCGAGTACTTCACTACGTAAAGGGAGACGAAAATCTACTAGTCGTGGGGACTGGAATGTGGCAATAGGGAAAGGAGTAGAGAGTTACGGAAGATCATGGGCTTGGTAGTATCAATGCGAGAGAAGAAAGTCTAATTTCAGCTAGTAATTGCGAATACTCTGTTTAAGAATGACAGAAGGAAGATTTATACTTGAAAAAGGTCGGGAGATACTGGAAGATTTCAGTTAGATTACATCATGGTCAAGCAGAGATTCCGAAACCAGTTATTGGATTGTAGGCATACCGAGTAGCCGATACGAACAAAGATCACAGTTTACTAATGAAGAGGAACAATCAGTGCATAAGGAAGTGGGATATGCAAGTACTAAGGAATGAAGAGTTCTGTTTGAAGTTCTCGGAGGCTATGGATACTGCGATAATGGACAGCTCAGTAAGCAGTTCTGTTGAAGAGGAATGGACATTTCTAAAAACAGTAGTCACAAAAGTTGGGATGTAAACCACAGGTATGAGGAAGCTACCTGCAAGGTAACTATGGGTAACAAAAAAAAATGGTTCAAATGGCACTGAGCACTATGGGACTTAACATCTGAGGTCATCAGTCCCCTAGAACTTAGAACTACTTAAACCTAACTAACCTAAGGACGTCACACACTTCCATGCCCGAGGCAGGATTCGAACCTGGGACCATAGCGGTCGCGCGGTTCCTGACTGAAGCCCCTAGAATCGCTCGGCCACACCAGCCGGCAAAAAAGATGTCTTTTAAACGGTAATTACATCGCAGATCAATCAGTTCCATCAGCACATGCATAGGGGCACTTCCAGTTGAAATGGCACATGGTCTCGAAAACAACACGAAAACAAATGTAAGACTGGCAGTGTCCTCAAACCGTTCAGAAAACTGTCCTTGTAATTCCTTCAAGGCCACAATAAGTGCTTCAATTGATCAAGGAAAAAAAGAAGTACAAACATGTTTACAGAAATTCGGGAATACAGAAATACATATATGAATCAAATAACAGCAAGTGCAGGGAAAGTCAAAACAATCTTCAGCGAAATTAAAAGCAAGGGCGTTAACATTAAGAGTGCAATGGAAATTCCATTTTTAAATGCAGAGGACAAAGTAGATAAGTGGAAAGAGTACGTTGAAGGATTCTATGAGGGGAGGACCTGTCTACCACGTGATAAAAGAAGAAGTAGCAGTCGATAGGAAAGAGATTGGGGGGGGGGAGGGGAAATCCAGTATTGAAATACAATTTTAAAAGGTCTTTGGAAGGCTTAAGGTCAAATATGGCAGAAGGGATACAAAACATTCCATCGGAATTTCTAAAGTCATTGGGTAAAGTGACAAGAAAACGATCATTCACGTTAGTGTGTAGGTCCTATCAGACTGAGGATTAATCATCAGACTTTCGGAAAAACATAATCCACACAATTTCGAAGATTGCAAGAACCGAGCAGTGCGAGAAATATCGAACGGTCAACTTAACAGCTCAACCGTCCAGGTTGCTGACAAGAATATTATACAGAAGAGTGGAAAAGAAAATTGAGGAACCGTTAGATAAGGATCATTTTGGCTTTAGAAAAGATAAAGGCACCAGAGAAGCAGTTCTGACGTTGGGATTGATAATGAAAGCAAGACTTAAGAAAAATCAAGACACTTTCGTAGGATTTGTCGATCTGGAAAAATCGTTCGGCAATGTAAAATTCTTAGAAAAGTAGGGGTAAGCTGTAGTGAAAGACGGGTAATAAACAACGTGTACCAAGGCGGAACAATAAGAGTGGGAGATCAAAACGAAGTGCTAAGGTTGAAAACGCTGTAAGAGAGGGATGCAGTCTTTCTAGATTAGACTATATTAATACTTGTTCCATAGATCATGAATACGACACTTCGTAATGATGTGGAACGTGTCTCTAGTTGTCAATCTATACATCGAAGAAGCGACTTCAGAAACAAAAGGAAAGTTCAGAAGTGAGATTAAAATTCAAGGTGAAAGTATATGAATGATAATATTAGCTGATGACATTGCTGTCCTCAGTGAAAGTGAAGAACAATTACAGGATCTGTAGAATGTAATGAACAGTCTAAAAAGTACAGAAGATAGTTTGAGAGTAATTCGAAGAAAAACTAAGGTGATTAGAAGTAGTAGAAATGAGAAAACCGAGAAACTAAAAATCAGAATTGGTGATACCGAAGTAGATGAAGTTAAGGAATTCTGCTACCTACGCAGCAAAATAATCTGTGATGGTCGTTGCAACGAGGACATAAAAAGCAGACTAGCACTGGCAAAAAGAGCATTCCTGGTCAAGAGATGTCTACTAGTATCAAACATAGGTCTTAATATGAGGAATAAATTTCTGGGAATGTACGTTTGGAGCACATTATATAATACCTGAGCAAAAATGTTTTGACGATCACTGATCTAAACAATCCCCCCAACAATGTCGCAGCATGCCATTCTAAGTTCGGAGCTAACTTGCCCAATCTTTAAACATTTAAGGTAGGAATATTTTTGTCTTTATCCTCGCGTCCAACATTACATCGCCTTTGCCCCTGCATATGTCAGACAGAGCTGCACCGGACCTTAGCACCACTAAGACCTCGCCGTCCTAGCGCTGGCAGTATTACTGAACATAAAATCCTGTCTGACAAAAAGTGTGGCTGATCATGTTTCAACGGAGTATTAAAGCGCCCCCCTTTATAGAAAGGATGCGTGCAGCGCACGTACTACTAACACATAGTTTCAGCAAATCTCTGTACTAATGCCTGCATGAACCTCAATAATTGCAGAAAGTGCATAGTAATTTTCATAGTGAT
Source organism: Schistocerca piceifrons (assembly GCF_021461385.2). Lineage (NCBI taxonomy): Eukaryota > Metazoa > Arthropoda > Insecta > Orthoptera > Acrididae > Schistocerca > Schistocerca piceifrons. Next base: position 546,060,047 of record NC_060141.1, on the reverse strand, counting down.
TCCTTTTTAGAAAGAAATACATTTCTTCGTGCTGACAGGAAAGACACAAATCGGCCAAGGTTAACGATGAAATGGACAATGCTTAAATTGGGGATAAACGTGAGTATGTGTCGTGGGAGTCGGTAATTCAAGATGCATGAATTGTGTGCAGTACCGCAGAATTTTCCGGTTAGGTGGCAATGATTCGAAGACAGTGATTCTGCTTCATTAGCTAATTGCCGCTCACAAATAGCGCAATCAACTGCAATCTCATACACATATCTGTCTTCCTGCGTGTTACCCGTTGGTGCGATAAATAACATCAACTGATATACATATGAGGAGCCCCTCCCCACCTCCCCACCACATCTTGCATCAAACAAATGCACGTGTAAGTCCGACTACATGACTCTACTAAGAGATTTCCTGGAATCTCTTTCTCGGAATTGCCAGAGTCGGCCCTGCAATGGGTTCGGGTTTAAATACTTAAAACACTCAGCAACAGAGTTGCCACACGATATCAAGCTATTATCACTCCACTTAGCTATAAATGTGTCGGGGTTCTTCCTCAATACTTCCTCGGTACTTCTCGGAGGTACTTAGTAGAGCGCGCCATTTTATTTAACATAGCGATGCCGCATTTTTTGGTCAACAAGACTTTCTTGAATGCAGCAGAATCGTGGTACGAGCACCCTTTACACTTCGCTGTTTGTTCGTGGTAAAAATAAGTTCACAGTTCCAGTGGCTGTTTGCACAAAAAGAGGCAACCTAACGATCTATCATCACAAAGCTATAAAAACGAATGGGAAGAACAGAAGAGAAGGATAAGCATTCTCAACATCTGTTATGTGATATACAGTCGCATGATCGACGGGTACCAGAAATTTGTTGTGGAATGACACTATGACACCAAGCAGAAATAATTTAAAGATTTCGTTGACGTTTGAAGGACAAAAATTTCCGACGGTGGACAGAGGGGTTCACTGCTCTGTAAATCAAGAAACATTTCATGCTAAATTTCCAAGCATTGAGCACGTGATGAAATTACACACTTTATTCCCCTGTCAGTTACAACAGTCTTCGAAAGAACTGAAAATGTGGTACGGAGACTTTATACACACTGACGGAAAAAAGTCACATCACCAAAAAACAGTTATTTTAGAGTACTGAAATATCGGGAATATATTTCTCTAGGTAACATATTTAAGTGATTAACATTATAAGCTCATTATAACATTAACATTATAAGCTCACGTAAGCGCGAGATTAGCCATTGCAAATGAAATGATGGCACGTTAGTAACCGGTGTAACCACAAGAATGTTGAATGCAAGTATGCAGACGTGTATGCATTGTGTTGTAAAGATGCCGGATGTCAGTTTGTGGGATGGCGTTCAATGCCTGTTGCATTTGGTCGTTTAATACAGAGACGGTTACTGCTGTTTGTGGATGATGATGGAGTTGTCGTCCGATGATGTTCCATATGGGCTCGACTGGAGACAGATCTTGCTATCGAGCAGGCCAGGGCAACATGTCGACACTCTGTAGAGAATGTTGGACAATAGTGGTATGTGGGCGAGCGTTATTCTGCTGGAAAACACTCCTGGAATGCAGTTCATGAATGGCAATTCGAATCACCAGACTGACCTACAATTTTCCAGTCAGGGTGAGTGGAATAACCACAAGGATGCTCCTGCTGTCATATGAAATAGCATGTTGTTGTTGTGGTCTTCAGTCCTGAGACTGGTTTGATGCAGCTCTCCATGCTACTCTATCCTGTGCAAGCTTTTTCATCTCCCAGTACCTACTGCAACCCACATCCTTCTGAATCTGCTTAGTGTATTCATCTCTTGGTCTCCCTCTACGATTTTTACCCTCCACGCTGCCCTCCAATACTAAATTGGTGATCCCTTGATGCCTCAGAACATGTCCTACCAACCGATCCCTTCTTCTGGTCAAGTGGTGCCACAAACTTCTCTTCTTCCCAATCCTATTCAATACTTCCTCATTAGTTATGTGATCCACCCATCTAATCTTCAGCATTCTTCTGTAGCACCACATTTCGAAAGCTTCTATTCTCTTCTTGTCCAAACTATTTATCGTCCATGTTTCACTTCCATACATGGCTACACTCCATACGAATACTTTCAGAAATGACTTCCTGACACTTAAATCAATACTGGATGTTAACAAATTTCTCTTCTTCAGAAACGCTTTCCTTGCCATTGCCAGCCTACATTTTATATCCTCTCTACTTCGACCATCATCAGTTATTTTGCTCCCCAAATAGCAAAACTCCTTTACTACTTTAAGTGCCTCATTTCCTAATCTAATTCCCTCAGCATCACCCGACTTAATTAGTCTACATTCCATTATCCTTGTTTTGCTTTTGTTGATGTTCATCTTATATCCTCCTTTCAAGACACTGTCCATTCCATTCAACTGCTCTTCCAAGTCCTTTGCTGTCTCGGACAGAATTACAATGTCATCGGCGAACCTCAAAGTTTTTATTTCTTCTCCATGAATTTTAATACCTATTCCGAATTTTTCTTTTGTTTCCTTTACTGCTTGCTCAATATACAGATTGAACAACATCGGGGAGAGGCTACAACCCTGTCTTACTCCCTTCCCAACCACTGCTTCCCTTTCATGTCCCTCGACTCTTATAACTGCCATCTGGTTTCTGTACAAATTGTAAATAGCCTTTCGCTCCCTGTATTTTACCCCTGCAACCTTTAGAATTTGAAAGAGAGTATTCCAGTCAACATTGTCAAAAGCTTTCTCTAAGTCTACAAATGCTAGAAACGTAGGTTTGCCTTTCCTTAATCTTTCTTCTAAGATAAGTCGTAAGGTCAGTATTGCCTCACGTGTTCCAGTGTTTCTACGGAATCCAAACTGATCTTCCCCGAGGTTGGCTTCTACTAGTTTTTCCATTCGTCTGTAAAGAATTCGTGTTAGTATTTTGCAGCTGTGACTTATTAAGCTGATAGTTCGGTAATTTTCACATCTGTCAACACCTGCTTTCTTTGGGATTGGAATTATTATATTCTTCTTGAAGTCTGAGGGTATTTCGCCTGTCTCATACATCATCCTCATCAGATGGTAGAGTTTTGTCAGGACTGGCTCTCCCACGGCCGTCAGTAGTTCCAATGGAATATTGTCTACTCCGGGGGCTTTGTTTCGACTCAGGTCTTTCAGTGCTCTGTCAAACTCTTCACGCAGTATCATATCTCCCATTTCATCTTCATCTACATCCTCTTCCATTTCCATAATATTGTCCTCAAGTACATCGCCCTTGTATAGACCCTCTATATACTCCTTCCACCTTTCTGCTTTCCCTTCTTTGCTTAGAACTGGGTTTCCATCTGAGCTCTTGATATTCATACAAGTCGTTCTCTTATCTCCAAAGGTCTCTTTAATTTTCCTGTAGGCGGTATCTATCTTACCCCTAGTGAGATAGGCCTCTACATCCTTACATTTGTCCTCTAGCCATCCCTGCTTAGCCATTTTGCACTTCCTGTCGATCTCATTTTTGAGACGTTTGTATTCCTTTTTGCCTGTTTCACTTACTGCATTTTTATATTTTCTCCTTTCATCAATTAAATTCAATATTTCTTCTGTTACCCAAGGATTTCTACTAGCCCTCGTCTTTTTACCTACTTGATCCTCTGCTGCCTTCACTACTTCATCCCTCAAAGCTACCCATTCTTCTTCTACTGTATTTATTTCCCCCATTCCTATCAATTGCTCCCTTATGCTCTCCCTGAATCTCTGTACCACCTCTGGTTCTTTCAGTTTATCCAGGTCCCATCTCCTTAAATTCTCACCTTTTTGCAGTTTCTTCAGTTTTAATCTACAGGTCATAACCAATAGATTGTGGTCAGAGTCCACATCTGCCCCTGGAAATGTCTTACAAATTAAAACCTGGTTCCTAAATCTCTGTCTTACCATTATATAATCTATCTGATACCTTTTAGTATCTCCAGGGTTCTTCCATGTATACAACCTTCTTTCATGATTCTTAAACCAAGTGTTAGTTATGATTATGTTGTGCTCTGTGCAAAATTCTACCAGGCGGCTTCCTCTTTCATTTCTGTCCCCCAATCCATATTCACCTACTATGTTTCCTTCTCTCCCTTTTCCTACACTCGAATTCCAGTCACCCATGACTATTAAATTTTCGTCTCCCTTCACAATCTGAATAATTTCTTTTATTTCATCATACATTTCTTCAATTTCTTCGTCATCTGCAGAGCTAGTTGGCATATAAACTTGTACTACTGTAGTAGGTGTGGGCTTCGTATCTATCTTGGCCACAATAATGCGTTCACTATGCTGTTTGTAGTAGCTTACCCGCATTCCTATTTTCCTATTCATTATTAAACCTACTCCTGCATTACCCCTATTTGATTTTGTGTTTATAACCCTGTAGTCACCTGACCAGAAGTCTTGTTCCTCCTGCCACCGAACTTCACTAATTCCCACAATATCTAACTTCAACCTATCCATTTCCCTTTTTAAATTTTCTAACCTACCTGCCCGATTAAGGGATCTGACATTCCACGCTCCGATCCGTAGAACGCCAGTTTTCTTTCTCCTGATAACGACATCCTCTTGAGTAGTCCCCGCCCGGAGATCCGAATGGGGGACTATTTTACCTCCGGAATATTTTACCCAAGAGGACGCCATCATCATGTAATCATACAGTAAAGCTGCATGCCCTCGGGAAAAATTACGGCTGTAGTTTCCCCTTGCTTTCAGCATGAAATAGCATGTCAAACCATAAATCCAGGAGTAGGTCCTGTGCTATGAGCTCTCGCTTGACACAGCTGAAGCTGCAAACGGCAGTGGTTTGGTGTCAGTGGAATGCATGCTACAGGGCATCTGCCGCAGAGCTAAGCGATTTGTAACAGTTCGTTGTGTCCCCGTCGTGCAAACTGCTGCTGAAATTGCTGCTGCAGATGCAGTACCACGTGCCAGAGTCATATGCCAAACATGTAGTTACGCCACGTAGTTGTCCAGAAACAGATCTTCCTACGGCTGTACATACTCGTGATCATCCCTTCTAGCACTCATTTGCAGTGGCTACATCCCTGCCAAGTCTTTCTGCAGTAGCGCAGAAGGAACAACAACCTTCTCGTGGCACTATTACAGGTAATGGCATCTTTGTCGCCTTAAAGGCATTCTTCACGAAAATCAACTCCCTACGTTCAATCTCAAAGACGACTAACGCTCACGACCGCGACAGCGTTTATTTAAAGCAAACCTAATTTGCATCCACATATTGCCGTCACTAGCGGCACACTTATGCGGCTGGCGCGAAATGTGAATACACATCAACTTTCAGATGTTGAAACACGCGTAACAGCTTTCGTTTATGTCGTACAATTCCTTCTTGGTGTTGCGATTTTCTTCGGTCAGTGTACTACTGCAAAGGTCGTTGGCTAAGTCAAGTGACACGGCTGGAACGATTTTTCGGTTTTTAATTGGCTGCTGTAGAATTCATGAAGAAAAAAAGAGAGCAGGAACTAAGATTAGAACATCCAGTATGGATCACGGACCTCGCATTTTTAGAGGATTTGACAGCACAGTGAGAACTGTGAGGTGAGAAACGACTTATTTCTAATTTGATGGCGATACATTTAAAAAGAAAATTGCGTCGTGTAAGGAACAAATTCTGACAGAAAACACTAACCGTTTTCCCACGTTCACAGGCGTTAAATAATATGTGAGGTCTGAACACTTTATTGTGGTCTTGAAGGAATTACAAGGATAATTTTCTGAACGGCTTGAGGACACTGCCAGTCTTACATTTGTTTTAGTGTTGTTTTCGAGACCATTTCCCATTTCAGCTAGAAGTGCCCCTATGCATTTGCTGATGGAATTGATCGATCAGCGATGTAATTACCGCTTAAAAGATATCTTTTTTACGTTAAAACTGTCTAATAAGTCTACGTCGTTTCCCTCGGGAAGAGTTTCAAAGTCTTCATAATGAGGTTGACTTGGTAAAATATTTCTATCTACATGTGTGTGCGTGAAAGACTTTCGTAAAGTACTTGCAAAAGTATTTGATAGACCTGACAGAATTGCAGTAGTCAACATTACAATGAGCTTTGAATGTTTTGGGAAGCAGTGGCGAATACGGAAAAATCCAGCTGTTGTCGAGTATGACGTCCTTATTTTTGATTTCCAGCGTCATCGTTATGCCGTTGTCCTGTGCAGAGCGACGATGACACGAGCGGTAACAGTCACTGCCTGTGATTGTGTCAGCCAACAAAGCACGCGGTGATCACGCACGGTGATTCGTGGTTTTGATCGCCACGTGGCTCATGAGTCATATTCGTCGTCACTACTTCATGCAACTCTGGATTTGTTTCGGGATAAAGAATTTCTGCGCAAATGATGGCATCAGTTTCACCCGATCTTATTTTCTCAACTATCGACAGGTGTATATGTGCATGAGGCAGTCCTCTTTTCTGCCTTTCCACAGATTGCATCCCACGTCGCCGGTCTCCGAAGACATGATACATGATACTTCGTGATGAAGTCCATGAGCACTTTGAGTTTTTTTTTTTTTTTTTTTTTTTTTTTTTTTTTTTTTTTTTTTAGTACTTGTGTTGTAATGTCATGATTCATGATTTGAATCCATTTTGGGTTGTAAATGAAAGTTATGAATAAGTCTGGACGACAGTACTGGCTCAACTAGGTCACGGCATCTTGCGTGTATTCGTGCATCTGCCTCGGGCCTCCAACACATGTTTCTGAAAGAATGGTAAGGGGGCCGACATTGTTTGCATTTCCATCTATATTCATGGCATAACCCAGATGGCCGGCCGGAATGGCTGTGCGGTTCTAGGCGCTTCAGTCTGGAACCGCACGACCGCTACGGCCGCAGGTTCGAATCCTGCCTCCGGCATGGATGTGTGTAATGTCATTAGGTTAGTTAGGTTTAAGTAGTTCTAAGTTCTAGGGGACTGATGACCTCAGCTGTTAAGTCCCATAGTGCTCAGAGCCATTTGAACCATAACCCAGATGAATATGTTCTTCCGTAAGCAATTTCTGCTAATTTAAACGTATGTATATCAGACTTCCCGTTTCGTTTTTGACATACTATTTCAACGCTCCAGTGATTAATCAAGTTGAATGCACGCACTGAGAAGCTAAGGTAGCTGGTTAACGGCGATTCAGTCCAGCAAAAAGGGACTGTATTGAGTAGACTGTACTCCACTCCAGGGATTCAGTAAGTCAAAATTATCATTCGGTGTTGTGCACCAGTACTACGACAAAGTCATGAGTTAACTACGAGTATATGTGGGATGTGGGGTTCGGTGGTCTATGTCTTGATACTACGTTAGTATCTTTACGGTCACGTATCGATACCCACTGCAGACGAAAGTTTTAATCGATCCTATTTACCTCTGACTTCACCAAATGAAGACCATATGACTCCATCGTTGTTCAAACTTCACATAAAACTTTATATCCATTCGATATAAATTACTCGTTAGGGTGGGCCACGTCAGAAGTGCGAGTAGAGGCATGTGGAAACTCTGTCACCAGTTACCTTTTTTACACGAGTATTATTTCAGTTAAAGAACCAAACGCCATGTAAGGTCAAGGGGCCCTTATTCTATCTTTCATTTCAATTTGAGTTGTTGAATATATTGGTTCTGATTTTAAGACATTTGATTCCTTCGTGACGGCGCAGTGCCATCAATTCTTTGTTTGCTCAGGGTTCCAAGCTCCTCAAGTTCTCCACGTAAGTTGCGTGTGAGGGTTCTAATCCTGTCTCAGCATAAAAATTTTCGTAATGTCCATTCAGATTTGGCATGAGCACATCTAACTTTTGATGGAAATTTACTTCGGTTTTTATCGTCTCTTCATTCATTGTCAATAATAATAAGTGATGGTTTCGACTCCCAGATAAAGATCTTTCAGTCGCATCATCGCCTGGTTGGTGAATATTGTTCGATAGTTAACGTGTCTCCGTGTGTACTCGGCGACGGTAGCTGCGGGATTCGAATCCCAGTCATCATTGCACTCTTCTTCAAGTCACTTCTAGTTTAAACATGCGGACATCTCGTTTCTCGTTAAAGGAGCCTACATTTAATGTCCATTCTTTGCAAGAAAACAACGCTGATAGGTGCTGGGTTCGCGTTTTCGAGTCACTGCAGTCTCAGACATCTCGTCACCCCCGACAAAATTCGATATCTCTAATCAGATATGTGTTTACATAACAGTCGAACTAGGTGTTGGGTTCTAATCGCCATCCAACACATACACATTACACCATTTCAATTTTGTTACTTGAGAATGAAACCATATTTAACATCTTTCGTGGTTAGTTAACAGGGACAACAGTTTCTGAATGGTTATCCCGCTAAAGCACAAAAATTTTCATCATGTAATATAAAGTTCAAATTTGCTAACTAATACTAGCTAAAAATGCAATATATCACGTCTCTTTATGGTTAGTCAGGAATGACGCTTAGTGCTGTGGTCGAATCTCGGTCAGGCAAGAATATTTTCATAGTTAGTATTGGTCTTAATCCATATCCAGGACAAGACAGTTCGTCGTGATATAGTTCAAACATATGCGCGACTACCTGCTCATCAGTAACTTTCATTTTTGATATCTCTTTGTGTTAGATAACAAGTGCGATGGGTGGTTTTCGTCCCATAATGAAGATAGTGAAATTACTATTAATACGTTGTTGATGGTGAAGCTTCGATAGAGTGCCTGACGCTGTTGGTCATGGTTCTTGTGGCTACTTAGTTCATTTTACGTTTCTGCAAAAACACTCGCTTAGTGAACGTCGGTTACTAGGTGATTAGAAAAGCTTTTAGAGATCAAGACTACTTCGGGTGATTATAGAGAATTGGGACTCTAGATATTCTTGAAAATCTCTTATCCATGAGAAAACCTAATTCTGTGTAAGGATTGCGAAGTAATCCACGTGTTAGAGTTGCGGGCATTATTGTGTAAAATACTAATGAGAGTGGAAATAGTTTGGAAATGTCTCTTATTGTATAAGACGTCCCCTGATATCTGTAGTATCGTCCTATTAACTTACACCCGGAGTTACACTGAAGCACCAAATAAGCTGGTGTAGGCATGCGTATTCAAATATAGAGACATGTAAGCAGGCAGAATAGGGCACTGTGCTCAGCAACGCCCATATAAGACAACAAGTGTCTGGCGCAATTGTTAGATCGGTTACCGATGCTACAATGGCAGGTTGTCAAGATTTAAATGCGTTTCAAGGGGTGTTATAGTCGGCGCACGGGCGATGGGGCACAGCATCTCCGAGGTGGCGATGAAGTGGGGATTTTCTCGTACGACCATTTCACGAGTGTACCGTGAATATCAAGAATCTTGTAAAACATCAAATCTCCGACATCGCTGCGGCCGGAAAAAGATCCTGCAAGAACGGGACCAACGACGACTGAAGAGAATCGTTCGACGTGACAGAAGATAAACCCTTCCTCAAGTTGCTACATATTTCAATGCTCGGCCATTAACAAGTGTCAGCGTACGAACTATCCAATGAAACATCATCGATATGGGCTTTCGGAGCCGAAGGTCCACTCGTGTATCCCTTGTTACTGCACGACACAAAGCTTTACGCATCGCCTGGACTGTTGATGAGTAGAAACATATTAGCTAGTTGGACGATACTCGTTTCACAATGTATCGAGTGCGTGGACGTGTACGGGTATGGAGACAACCTCATGAATCCATGGACCCTGTATTTCAGCAGGGGACTGTTCAAACTGGTGGAGGCTCTGTAATGGTGGAGGGCGTGTACGGTTGGAGTGATATGGGACCCGCGATACGTCTAGATAAGACTCTGAGCCTGTCTGGTGACCTGCGTCCATTCATGTCCATTGTGCATTCCGACGTACTTGGGCAAGTCCAGAAGGACTATGCGACCCCCGACACTTCCTGAATTGCTACAGAGTGGCTCCAGAAACATTCTTCTGAGTTTAAACACTTCCGCTGGCCAAAAAACTCCCCAAAACATGAACATTATTGAGCGTATCTGGGATGCCTTGAAACGTGCTGTTCAGAAGAGATCTCCACCCCCTGATATTCTTAAGGATTTATGGACAGCCCTGCTGGATTCATGGGGTCTGTTCCCTCCAACACTATTTTAGACTTTAGTCGCTTTCATGCTACGTCGTGTTGCGGCACTTCTGCGTGCTCGCGGGGGCCCTACACGGTATTTGGCAGGAGTACCAGTTTTTTCGGCTCTTCAGTGTAATTTCCACAAAGAGCTGCGTTTCTACTGGTGACTTGTGTTAACGATTTTGTATAGTCAAGCGACTGTACCGAAACGTGGTTAGAGGACCCGCTAGTCAGTAACGTTATGTGGGCTGCATGGAATTCAGACGCAAATGGGGTCATTCCGATATTTTCGAGCTTGACAGTACGTGAAAAGTGCAAGAATTACTGAGGAACTAACTGTAGGAACTGATGTAGCTTTGCTTCATCTACATAAAACCATATTTTGAAGCACTTCAGATGACTTGAGATTTCCCTCGCCGTGTATCGCATGACACAAGTTGCGTGGAGGTCCATATTGCGTCAACCGATACGATAGAGGTATCTGTTAGTGTCGTATCGTTGTCATTACAGTCTGAATCAGTTAAGTTGCTTCAACTATTTTTCTATGCACTCCACCGATGCGTGTTGCTTCTTAATCTTGTCGAGTGTTATCTCAATCTTACCACGTATCGTACTGCCTTTGCGAGAACAATGCCTCAACAGGGGAAAATGCAGATCGTTCACGATCTTAAGAGTTCCCTATCCAAAACGGGTAGGCACAAGCTTAAATAATGACACATGACCGTGTTATCAATTCGGGAAAACAATATGCTGTTCACAAGTGCGCCTCGAAACACGGAGTTTGGCAATTCCGTGTGACGTACCTGTTCATCTTTACCCTCGCTATCAGATAGGGAAGACAGACTGTTGTTAGCCAGTAGGCGACCTAGATATTTGTTCGTAGTCACAGAGACAACTCTGCTGCGCACAACGATTCTGGTGTCAGCGACAATGGTGCTGTATGCAACAGTCAGGGAATTACTGACTGCTGGCCTCCGTAGTTTCGGCACGTGCTGTGTCGTGGTGACTGGCTCTGTGGGTGAGTATGTCATCAATGCAGACCTGGGCAGCAAGTGCAGATAACACCATCAGTTCCGATCATGAAAGCTCCGATGTAGGTCAAGGAGACAGGGAAGGCGAGCAAAATTCATACAGCATTTCTCACAGCACAACACTATCGTGCGGAAAAATTTATACACTTCCACATATACGGACACTTATTCAAAAACTCTCCCTCGTCTGAATCACTCTATTTCGCTTCCGATGCGGATCTCTTAATCTCATTCAGAACTATGCTCACAATATCATTATGGGTGATAAGACTCTGTGTTACTGTGGTCAGATCACTAACATAAGGGTCCGGTCGTGATGTGAACTGGTTCACTCGGCTATAACGATCCATGACATACTGCAGGCCTCTTGCATGATTCACCAGAATAAAATAAGCAGCACTCGTTAAGTATACATGCAAAAGCACTCGATATGTATAAACATATGCACATAGAAGTATGTGCATATTAGACACCATCATCGTCATCGTCATCATCATCATTGTTATCAGGGTTTTGGGAAGGTGTGGCCAGCACCTCTAAGCAAGGATTAATGTGCCGTCCCAACCTTCTGATGCTGACAAAGCCAAGAACGGAGCGGGAGGTACAATATCAACATTCATCGAACCTAAAAAACGACATTGATTAACTAAATTGGGAAAAATACAGACACTAGCATGCATATAGGTATAGACATACCCTGAGATGGCTTGGCCAGCATCTCAACGCAGAGCTTAATGTCAGGGCGCCAGCTCTCTGACACTGTCGATGCAATGAACTGTGTGCGTTATGACACTTCTATGCATAGTCGCCGCTACGATTTAGATAAATGTCGTAGTATAGTACTGACTCTCCAACAGCCTATCGTAGAAGAACTAGCTTGTACTTCCTGCCAGTTCTCTACGCTAGTCAGTAGCTCGCTGTATGTGCCATAATGCTGTCCTCATAGCCACCGGTTCATGGAGCTAAGAGATGAATCAGAGGGAGCCACATTTGGGCTGTACAGTGGGTGATCAAACATTTCCCGTAGAAATCGCTGCAGGGGAATCTTCTTTGCACCTACAGTATGCGCCGGAACAGTGTCACGAAGAAGGAAATCCATGACAGTATCGTTTTGTAGGTTCCATGAAATCAGGAATAACCCTCCAGCAGAAACTTCACATTTGGCGGGAGACACTATTGTTTAATGCACATTTACATGCTCACTGTCTGCTCAGAACTCGAAATTGCGACATGAGGCCGTCAACGGGCATACTAGAGTCACTGCGCAACACATCTGGACAAAGATAAATAGGATTTTCGCTGTTGTTTTAATTTCTTGACCAGTCGGAAACTGAAGAAAAATATATTCTTCATATTATACATACCACCATCAGCATAGTGCTACTAATAAGGTGCATTTAAATCAATCACATCTACAGTAGTTTCTCTCAAATTATTATCATCCTATATTCCTAAAACAACAACAACACATTCCAGAAGTAAAGCGTGAATAAAAACACACACACATGTATAATTATAGGAAATAACTGGACGTACTTGTAATATTCTCCTCAATAACACTCTGCATTCATAGAGAAAGTTTGTCTTCATCATGCTATCATCCCTGTCACCCTCAAAACAAAGACGATCGCTGTCACTGCTAGTGCCACTGTTCCTGTTGCTGGATCATTTCATAATGTTGCTGCTTATGATGATTAGTTTGAAGTCAAATATGACCAGACAGCGTGTTTTACGCAGGGTTCCTAAGAGGAACGGTCAATATTCATTGATAAGACAGAAATGATCACTTGAATCAAAAACTTCATATGGACATGTGCCATATTCCAGATGGTTTTTAAGACACTTAATTGTTATTTATTTTCTGCAGTATTCACTACATTGTCAGGTTTACACATGCACGCACGTACAACTAGTAAACATTACAACATACATTTTATGAAGTATCAGTTGATAAATACGTATTTTAACACATTTACTTCTAAGCTTTATCGTACACGTCACATTGCAGATGTTGTATAGTTCACAATAACTTACCAGCAGCTTCACTGCATTTGAGCACTCTTGGAAGAAGACTATGTGATACTAGTCTAAGGTGCCTTGATCAATGCAGCAATGTCCATGATGCGATGAAGCAGTTCAACTCTCGTAGTTACCTCTCCTTTGTACACCCTAGAATTTGTCTAACAGGACACACAAAATCTAATAGTGTAGAGTATGGCCATCTTGCTGGCTAGTTAATCGTACCACGACAATCCAGGTAACTAGGGTTAGTGCGGTAGAGATGTTTCTTCACATGTCTGGGAAAATGTGGAACAGCTCCGTCGTGCTGTAAGATCAAAGGGACATGCGTTCAATAAACAAATTTTCCAACAAATGCACTAATTCCGTGCCATCACCTACTCTTCTAAAATTTCTGGACCTATGGACATATTACCGATCATTTACATCAAACATTCATCGAAAAACGAACTTGGAATTTGCTTTCGACTGTATCGAATGAATTTTCCTGTGACCATCGATGATTGTTATGTGTGTTGTTGATTCCATTCATGGTAAATGTGGCGTTATCAATGTTGTTGTTCTTGTGGTCTTCAGTCCTGAGCTGGTTTGATGCATCTCCCCATGCTACTCTATCCTATGCAAGCTTCTTCGTCTCCCAGTACCTACTGCAGCCTACATCCTGCTGAATCTGTTTAGTGTATTCATCTCTTGGTCTCCCTCTACGGTTTTTACCCTCCACGCTGCCCTCCAATACTAAATTGGTGATCCCTTGATGCCTCAGAACATGTCCTACCAACCGATCCCTTCTTCTAGTCAAGTTGTACCACTAGCTCCTCTTCTCCCGAATTCTATTCAATACCTCCTCATTAGTTACGTGATCTACCAATCTAATCTTCAGCATTCTTCTGTAGCACCACATTTCAAAAGCTTCTATTCTCTTCTTGTCCAAACTATTTATCGTCCATGTTTCACCCCCATACATGCCTACACTCCTTACAAATAGTTTCAGAAACGACTTCATGACATTTAAATCTATACTCGATGTTAAAAAATTTTTCTTCTTCAGAAACGCTTTACTTGTCATTGCCAGTCTACATTTTATATCCTCTCTACTTTGACCATCATCAGTTATTTTGCTCCCCAAATAGCAAAACTCCTTTACTACTTTAAGTGTCTCGTTTCCTAATCTAATTCCCTCAGCATCACCCGACTTCATTCGACTACATTCCATTGTTCTCGTTTTGCTTTTGTTGATGTTCATCTTATACCCTCCTTTCAAGACACTGTTCATTCCGTTCAACTGCTCTTCCAAGTCTTTTGTTGTCTCTGACAGAATTACAATGTCATCGGCGAACCTCAAAGTTTTTATTTCTTCTCCATGGATTTTAATACCTACTCCGAACTTTTCTTTTGTTTCCTTTATTGCCTGCTCAATATACAGATTGAATAACATCGGGGAAAGGCTACAACCCTGTCTCACTCCCTTCCTAACCACTGCTTCCCTTTCATACCACTCGACTCTAATAACTGCCATCTACTTTCTGTACAAATTGTAAATAGCCTTTCGCTCCCTGTATTTCATCCCTGCCACCTTCAGATTTTGAAAGAGAGTATTCCAATCAACATTGTCAAAAGCTTTCTCTAAGTCTACAAATGCTAGAAACGTAGGTTTCCCTTTCCTTAATCTTTCTTCTAAGATACGTCGTAGGGTCAGTATTGCCTCACGTGTTCCAACATTTCTACGGAATCCAATCTGTCCTTCCCCAAGGTCGGCTTCTACCAGTTTTTCCATTCGTCTGTAAAGAATTCGCGTTAGTATTTTGCAGCTGTGACTTATTAAACTGACTGTTCGGTAATTTTCACATCTATCAACACCTGCTTTCTTTGGGATTGGAATTATTATATTCTTCTTGAAGTATGAGGATATTTCGCCTGTCTCATAAATCTTGCTCACCAGATGGTAGAGTTTTGTCAGGACTGGCTCTCCCAAGGCCGTCAGTAGTTCTAATGGAATGTTGCTACTCCGGGGGCCTTGTTTCGTCACAGGTCCTACAGTGCTCTGTCAAACTCTTCACGCAGTATCGTATCTCCCATTTCATCTTCATCTACATTCTCTTCCATTTCCATAACATTGTCGTCAAGTACATCGCCTTTGTATAGACCCTCTATATACTCCTTCCACCTTTCTGCCTTCCCTTCTTTGCTTATAACTGGGTTTCCATCTGAGCTCTTGATATTCATACTAGTGGCTCTCTTTTCTCCAAAGGTCTCTTTAATTTTCCTGTAGGCAGTGTCTACCTTACCCCTAGTGAGGTATGACTCTACATCCTTACATTTGTCCTCTAGCCATCCCTGCTTAACCATTTTGCACTTCCTGTCAATATCATTTTTGAGACGTTTGTATTCCTTTTTGCCTGCTTCATTTACTGCATTTTTATACTTTCTCCTTTCATTAATTAAATTCAATATTTCTTCTGTTACCCAAGGGTTTCTACTAGCCCTCGTCTTTTTACCTATTTGATCCTCTGCTGCCTTCACTATTTCATCCCTCAAAGCTACCCATTCTTCTTCTACTGCATTTCTTTCCCCCATTCCTGTCAATTGTTCCCTTATGCTCTCCCTGAAACTCTGTACAACCTCTGGTTCTTTCAGTTTATCCAGGTCCCATCTCCTTAAATTCCCACCTTTTTGCAGTTTCTTCAGTTTTAATCTACAGTTCATAACCAATAGATTGTGGTCAGAGTCCACATCTGCCCCTGGAAATGTCTTACAATTTAAAACCTGGCTCCTAAATCTCTTACAGTTATATAATCTGATACCTTTTAGTATCTCCAGGGTTCTTCCATGTATACAACCTTCTTTCATGATTATTGAACCAAGTGTTAGCTATGATTAAGTTATGCTCTGCGCAAAATTCTACCAGGCGGCTTCCTCTTTCATTTCTTAGCCCCAATCCATATTCACCTACTATGTTTCCTTCTCTCCCTTTTCCTACTCTCGAAATCCAGTCACCTATGACTATTAAATTTTCGTCTCCCTTCATTACCTGAATAAATTCTTTTACCTCATCGTACATCTCATCAATTTGTTCGTCATCTGCTGAGCTAGTTGGCAAATGAACTCCTACTACTGTAGTAGGCGTGGGCTTCGTGTCTATCTTGGTCACAATAATGCGTTCACTATGCTGTTTGTAGTAGCTTACCCGTACTCCTATTTTTTTATTCATTATTAAACCTACTCCTGCATTACCCCTATTTGATTTTGTATTTATAACCCGGTATTCACCTGACCAAAAGTCTTGTTCCTCCTGCCACCGAACTTCACTAATTCCCACTATATCTAACTTTAACCAATCCATTTCCCTTTTTAAATTTTCTAACCTACCTGCCTGATTAAGAGATCTGACATTCCACGCTCCGATCCGTAGAATGCCAGTTTTCTTTCTCCTGATAACGACTTGCTCTTGAGTAGTCCCCGTCCGGAGATCCGAATTGGGGACTATTTTACCTTCGGAATATTTTACCCAAGAGGACGCCATCATCATTTAATCATATAGTAAAGCTGCATGCCCTCGGGAAAAATTACGGCTGTAGTTTCCCCTTGCTTTCAGCCGTTCGCAGTACCAGAACAGCAAGGCCATTTTGGGTAGTGTTACATGGCCAGATCAGTCAATCATCCAGACTGTTGCCCCTGCAACTACTGAAAAAGCTGCTGCCCCTCTTCAGGAACCACACGTTTGTCTGGCCTCTCAACAGATACCCCTCCGTTGTGGTTGCACCTACGGTACGGCTACTTGTATCGTTGAGGCACGCAAGTCTCCCCACCAACGGCAAGGTCCTTGGTTCATGGATAGTATTAATTATTAATGAATAGTATTAATGGATGCAGATGACGATTTTCATTTAACCGATGATAAAACCCCCACTGTCTTCAAGAACTGCAGCAGAACGCTTTAGACGAGACTGCAGCAATTCCAGTGGTCCAGCTTCGATACACTTTCAGCAACTTGATGGCCCAAAAGTGCCAGAAGATGAATGGTGGTCACTTTCAGCATCAGCTATAGTTAAGTTGGTATTGTATTTCCTTTCTTCTGCTATGTTTCTTTGTACCCTGGAACTCTGTTCTACAGGCTACTTTTATTTGCCTCATTCTGTACGTGAAATGTTTGCCCTATCCTGTACATTATATGTGTTCTATCTTGTAAATATTTTGGAATGGGTTATATGTCCATGTGAAGCTTTTCCTTCAAATGCACAATCCTGTCATATCACTGGATACTGACCATTCCTCATAGGACTCCCTACATATTCAAGACCAGAGGAACGATGTTTTATGTAGGTTTCGGGCAGTAGTAGTGCACCTTCTACATGGAGAGGACCTGTAACACAGCAGCTTCTGGAGGAGTGAGGCCGAGCACTGAGGATGCTTTTGTGAAATAATAAGACCTAAGAGGTTGTTTTTAAAATTAAAATCATTTATATGTCGCCCAATTTAACTATAGTGTTTTATTATCTGCGCTACACACAAGACAATTCTACGTCTTCTTAGTCTTCTGCCTAAGGGTGTGCACTGGGTACACACATATTTCAGATTTCAGCTTCTTCTAAATATCATATATTCATAACGATGTGCCACTATCTTTCACGTAAACAATAGAGCCAGTGTGATCAAAACTTTGAAGTAGTGTCCCCATATCTTCAAAAATATCTCCGTGATTGTTCCAGTTCACTGCATGAAAATTTAAACTTAACGATAGGACACTTTTGCGCATTTTGAGACATTTCACGTCTCTGAAAGGTTTTCTCGAAGCAACGTTTATAGAGAATTTTTGTGCTATCTCGTCCATCGTTCATGGGACAATGAAGTTAATGTATTTAAATGCGAACTGTACATGTAGATCATGGAAGCCTTGGATATCGATTATAATGTTTTAGATGCCATTATGAAATTGTTTAAATATAATACTGCCCCTACTAATTTTTACACGTCTCTAACCAGTTCCGGTAAGTGGCGAATAGTTAATGATGCTGTCTTTATTATTAATGTCAATGCTGCTATTTTTGCTGGAAAGTTGTTACAGCTTTCTAATTCAATATAGATGTCGTATGGTCCACCCTTCACATTTTCGTTCTGTTTTGAGCACTCTATAATGACAATTATAGCTAACATCTTCAATTTGCTTAGGACTTAGCAGACAATAATTATTTTCTTCACTTGCATAGTACGCTCGATGAAACGTTGAATATATATGGAATAACACCCTGCAGACGTTGCTAACCCAATCCTGTTGTATGTTGCTATTCTTGTAGAACGCTGAATTAATGGAAATTGTTGTGTTTGTTAGAAGTATAACTGTAGCATTAACTCAAATCGTGTTTCTGCTTTGCTATCCTATCATTTTGAAATGCAAGTGTGATCAATTCTAATTGAACTGATGTTTTAATAGTCCATGATCGTGAGGATATGCTTGGAAGTAGGGAATATTAAAACATCTCCCATGATTTAAAATTTAAAGGTGGCTGAATGCCAACTTTAAGTATTTTTAGACATTTCAAATATTTCTTGTCAGTTGCTGGGATGGAGTATTTTCCAAATTAATTTCTACAGTAGATCTTGTTCTCTTCCGGATTGCCACGTACTCGTTGGATATAGCCATCACTGCACATTTCACTTCATACTAAAGTAAGTTTCTGCTTGACATTAACTGAAATGCATTTCATGTCTTCAAAATAACACATCAGCATCTCAAGCGGTATGCATGCACTAAATCTTCTGTATTTGTCTACTGATACCACTTTCTCCGTAAACAATCATGCACATTTTGAACAGTTCAAGCCCAATTTTGAAGCTGAAACATATGTCTTTAAGGTTGATGTAAGACCTATACCCTGTGTGTGTAGTAAACTTAAAACTCATGCAGCTCGTGTATTATTTCCTGAAACAGGAAAGTGAATGCATTAGGTGTAAGATGGGATTTTGCTGTAGGACCTCCATACTCTCACCGATTTCACCTCCAAATTAAGGAAACTGTTGCTTGGAATTTTCAGAGTATCCTGGTACTGGATCACAACCCGGATTTTTTCACTGTTGTCGAATGTCAGTAAAGCAAAAAGTTTATCCGAGAAGTATTTCTGATGAGTGATTGGTTCATCATATTTGAATGGGGCGGTAATGTTGAGTGACGACGTCAATCTTGCGTGGTTCAAGCCTAGTGATTGAAGAAAATCATGATTCTTTAGCGTTAACACGTCCTTTTTTTAGTTGTAAAGTGACATGCTGTTGGCTAAATGGGCTCCTTTTATATATTAGGCTCCTCCTGCTTCATATTCAGCCATACCATGGTTTCTTCGCCGAGAAAAATGATGACGATCATTTTGGTCCACAAAGTTCAACTCAAAGTGAAATTCAACTCAAAGTGATCTAATGTCTCAACATTCACTGGGAGGTAAATGGCGTTCCTGAGCTTCTCAACAATTTTATGTTCTGGACTATGTGTAGCGAAGAATCTGTAGATTGTGTCAATTTTTCATTGAATCATTGAAATATTGATTCTTCACAATATTGCACTTTGGCGAACTGTGCCACCCAGTACTATATCCTCCGAATGAGCTAACGTATAAAATTTATTCTGATCCCTTTGCAGAATTTGATACTTAGGGAAACGTCTTAGTTGTCCTACTGAATTTTCCTGTGTAAACTCTATAACCTCCTTGGTCATTCTTATTTTCGTTTTAAGAACATTGACATTCACATGTAACTCGAAACGTCCTACAATCCATTTGAAATATACGTTTAAATCAGTGATGTCGTATGCGCCATGGGCTGTTTGCACAACTGTACCATTTACCAGGTGTAGACTGCAGTTTGATACTGTGATATTAGGAATAGTTTTTATGATCTAACCCTATCAACGCAATACTTCAGTACCCTTTGTTTAAATCTACTTGTGGAAAGTAATTCACGCCTGTTACTGATGATCGATGTTTTAAAGTCAAATTGTACGACATCACTCTTCAAGCTCAACTTACAAACTGATGAGCTTGATTATTGTTTTTAGATCTTCTTGTCCTTGTAGCTGTCAGCTTCCAGGAGGAACATGAGACATAGGCGTCCACAAAGGTATGAATTTATTTGGAAGCATTGAAAATTTGGAAAAAATGATTACTAGTAAAGTAGCGGTGTAATTCTTCTGGTAGCTAAAAGTCACCAAATAAATCGAAATAGTCGGTGCTATTTCAGTTTCTTCTCTTAACATATGCCGACCAGTGAGTTCCACATCCTCCCTCAATGTCTAAATTTATAATTCCACATTCCTTAGATTTCCACATAGTGTTAGGAAGTGTAATCCGTATACACACTCACGAAAACTTGGAATAAAGAACTTTCTGATGAACTTAATCAGATCAGTACTCGTAAGCATTATGTTGGGCAGTATAGCCAGTAACTTTTTTAATGAACAATCCAAGTCCTTTCCTGTTTTTAAATACAGTCCTTACCCATTAGTCACAGAGCCCATGAACCTACTAGGTCTCTTCGCTTCGTCGAGCTGCTGTTGCGCGTTTTTCACATTTCTTACTATTCTGGCGGCAGCTGATATGCTGCCAGCTAAAGAGTCCCGTCAGAATTGGAATTATGAAATGAAGGATTGCACCCATGTGTTGATAATGGTAGGACTTTAGGCGTTTTAGTCAGTTTTCGTTTTGAGGCTATTTCAGCTGCCACCAGTGACAGCTGAATGGATTTTTTCAAACACCCTGACTTGGCCTTCGTTCGCTATTTCTTCTTCGGCTTCAGCGGATGATGAGCTGCATTCGTTACTCGGCTAAAACTGAACTTTATGTCTGATTTAAGTTTTGTTGACATAACTTTGATATCCCGGCAATACTGGTATCCCTTCTTGAAAGCATTTCCACAGGTGTGTCGGCTAAAGTGATGTCCTGAGAGATCCTAACTTGCTACGTACATGACATCGTGCTTTCTGCAGGCCTTGTCTGATAGACCGAGTCCATTTTCGCCAGATGTTTGTTGTTTCTCAAGCTTCGTACCCAGGCTACAATAGTTATTTGTAGGGATGTGAAGTCCTATATGTAACTTGTCGGAATATCACTGCCTGTGTTAATGCACTATCTATTATGCATGTTATGCTACTGAGTTGTTTGAGGTTTTCGTGCCTTGTTATACAGTAAATCATTGGCATCCATACAACTGTATGTGATGAAGGGCAGAAAGTCATTGAACAAGAGCCTTATTCACCCGTAACTTAATGACACACTCTTCGAGTAAGTCGTTCAATTCACTGCTTCTCTGTAATTCCTGTGTGTAAAACTTACCAACTAATTCACTACTGCTGCTATCCTTTGTTCGCTGACCTTTGGTAACTGTAAATACCTTCGTTGACTAGTGTGGTAGGTATTATTTCTCAAAGATAGATTTATACCTTAAATACATACTAAATCACCTACATTAAATATCTGTTTGTGTGGCTCTACCATTTTAATAGGACTGTATACAATATATAGAAGCTCACTGTTACAAAAGTCAGTTGGTTTCATTTTTATTGTTCAGTGCACACTTACTGTACTTGTTAAATATTTATAGAAGGATACCAGTCTGTTTATAAGAACCAGAAAGGTAAATACGCATCCACATTTGTGCTATTATATACCAGTTAAAACGTTCCATGATACTTGCCTTCATCTGTGTAGTGGTGTATTCCCGACTGTTCCATTACCATCTGCTATAAAATTTCCCACCATGATCTGTTTTAACACTGTCTGAATGTGCCTGATTCTCATCTCCATCAACTGATCACATACATGTGCAGTTATCTTCTCCATCCTTGTTTTCACAGTAATGTCCAGGCAAATTTTGAGTATGTATCAAAGACCATGAAAATATACTGACCAGCAAGTGTACTTAGTAGACGGTATGTCCACCTGTGGCACAGATAACAGCAGCGACTCGTCGTGGCATAGAAGCAATGAGGCCTTGGCAAGTCGGTGGAGGGAGTTCGCACCGCATCTGCACGCACAAGTGACTTAATTCCCGTTAATTCCGGGGAGGGGGCTATGAGCTCTGACACCACGTTCAGTCTCATCCTAGATCTGGTGAGTTGAAGGGGGGAGGCGGGGGGGGGGGATGCAGCACAGCACAGCACATCAGTTAGAGCACGCCATTGTGTTCCTCGAACCACTCCATCACATTCCAAGCCTTGTAACATGAGGCGGTACTTTGTACAAGCTGCATTGGACCCATGGAAGCCTAAGTGTATGTTCCCCAGCGCAGAGTATAATAGAAACGCCGCCACCGTGTCTCTGTCCCACAGTAAAGATGTCAAGGAGCTGTTGCCCCGGAAGACGACGGATTCGCGCCCTCTCATCGGCATGATGAAGAAGCTTTCAGCATTCATCAGACCAAGTACCGCACTGCCGCCACGCTAATGTCCAGTGCCGCTGATCAAGTGCCGTTTCAGTCGTAGTTGCCGATGTTGTGGTGTTCACATTGGCACATGCATGGGTCGTCGGCTGCAAAAGCCCATGGTTAGGAGTGTTCGGTGCGCTGTGTGTTCAGACACACTTTTACTCTGTCCCGCATTAAAGTCTGACGTTAGTTCCGCCACAGTTTGCCGCCTGTCCTGTTTTACCAGTCTGCCCATCCTACGATGTCCGATATCTGTAATGAGGTGTGGTCACCCAACCCCCGACGTGTATATGTGGTTTCACCTTGGTGAAAACCCTCACTGCAGTACTCCTCGAACACCCGGCAAGTCGTGCAGTTTCCGAAATGCCCATGCCGCGCTTCTGGACAGTCACAATTTGATATCGGTCAGACTGAGATAGGTCGCGCGCCTTCCCCATTCTACACACGAAGGGCACGCTCACTAGTACTGCATACACAATGCGAGTGTCTCGTTAGCAGTTGTTACTCGCAAGAAGTCGCTGCTATCGCCTGGACGGCTTTATATCGATAGTACGTCTGTGATCAGCGTATATTTGAAGCCTTTGTTCTCCCATAAGTGTTGTCTCATAATTATAAGATTTGCTTGTCACAACTCCTCCAAAATTCGAATCGTACCGCACCTATGAGAGAATTTCTTGTGTGCTGGTTGAAGTCACCAAAGTAGATGTACTTTGGTGATCGCTTGTTATTTTCTTGTTGTGAATGGTAACAGTGCTCATTAACGCCATTTTAATAATGTTTTTATATTTTGACTATTGAGGCTGTTTACTCCTACTCCATTGGCTTTCTTGTATACTTGTCATTCTTAATATTTGACCAAACATTTCTATATCTTTCGGTGGATACATGTCTAGCCTTGTAGTTTTTCAGAATATTACATTTAGCAATCAAGACCTTTTTTTTTTAATTCTCTATCATCAACAAGTACTGCATTATTGGTTAAAGTTCTAAGTTGAGTGCCAGCATATACAATTTCTTCTCGCTTATTCCATACATTTTATCTATCCGGCAACCCCTGTACTTCTGAACAAAATTACCAACACCATCTTCAGAGTCATTTACATTTTAGGATCATTAGATACATTCTGTAACAGGCCTAAAGGCTTCTTTCGAAATGCAGTAACTTGAGCACTCATAATTTTCTACAGACAGCCTTGCACAATTCAATGAATAAAAAAAAATGGTTCAAATGGCTCTGAGCTCTATGGGACTTAACATCTGAGGTCATCAGTCCCCTAGAACTTAGAACTACTTAAACCTAACTAACCTAAGGACATCACACACGTCCATGCCCGAGGCAGGATTCGAACCTGCGAATGTAACGGTCGCGCGGTTCCAGACTGAAGCGCTTAGAACCACTCGGCCACACCGGCCGGCCTCAATGACTTTATTTTCTGTCAACATGTTTTTATATATCAAGCAGACTTTGGAGCAGTATGCAACTTATATACACTCTCATTCATTAGCTTTTGTTATGCCTTGATCACACTTTTGTTATTTCCAAAAACATTTTACACATTTCGACATTTTCAAAGACAGTGTTACGTCAGTCATATAAAATTGTTCATTAGATACATTGTATCACATCAAAATTTCCAATCACCAGACAAGTGCAGACTACATCAACTCTTGCATTCACCTCATTGATTAACGAAAAAATGGCTTGAGAATGAAAATATGCTTCCCTGATATTTTTGTTGAATGCCTTATTTGTCAAAGCATAACGTTTAATACTATCATGGAGTGTTTGAATTTTTATACCAATATATAAATGGTCTGTATTCCCCTGGCAGACTGACTGTGTGTAGAAGTGCATGCAAATTTGTCCCCAGCGTGATGCATAAAGACATATTTTCGCTGTTGTTTTGCTATATACACATGTCATCATCTTTTAAAAACCTTTTGAAAGTTTGACCGCTATTGCCTTCGTTCAGTTGCCTTGTTTTATCAACAAACAAAAAGCTGTACTGTGAATGATTCTAGCAATCCCTGTATAAAGTGTAAATTTTCAAATATCAGGCCGTTTCCTACATGCACCTGGTCAACGCGTTTGAGATTCATATTATCCTGTTTTAAGGGAATAACAAGGTTTGAGTTATTTATCAGTTGCTCTGGCATTCTATAATATGTCTGGGAAAGGCAAGAGACATAATAACCCTTCTATGTCGCCTGAAGGAGAAGTATTTTCGTATTTTATCTTGATTATACAGCACCACATAATCAAATATGAACACAATACTCGGTTTTACTCCTTCAGACGGCCGGCTACCATCTTTTTTGTAAACGTAGACGTATATAATATTATAAATGTTTGAAACTATCTCCTCAGCGTTTGTATTTGGACTGGAATAGTATTTTTCAAAATACATTTATATTTTCGAAGTGAATGCCATCGGGATGCATTAGCTAGAAATGAAGAAAATGTCTTGCTGCAGTCCAGTGGACTGACAATTTTTAATCTGATACTGTCGGGCAGTAGTATTCTATTCTTATTCTGTTTATCTGCAGTATTCTCAGACCAATCAGCTACGACAAATTTCTTGTGGAGAGGATGTTTCATTCAACAACTTACGGTGAAGAGTACAAACTATAATAGGATTAATGGGATAGTTATAAAAAAGAACACAGATGACATACATACAGTTCATTTATTTTTACATATAGCTGGGTATATGCACACACTCAAACGTAATTCTAAAAGCCTGCATCAGGTGCTGTAAAACTCATATATAGTTCTATGTGTACTTATGTGCAACACACATCGAATTATTGGGCTACGTTCTCTTTCGTGAACTGGGAGTTAACTGTGATAGGTCTAGTACATTGGTCCATAAAGCTTTGTAGAAACTATTAACATATGGCTGCCAGCTCAATCTCTGGCCGAGCGCATGTTGTACGGCGTAGCTACTGTACATTAAATTCTTGAGGCTCTGTTCCTGTATGTCAGTGGATTCTGTTTCTTTGAAGAGTTTAGTTGTCCGTGGGAAGTCACCTAAGTTGATCTTGTGATTGGGTAATACCACTGTGGGTGTTCGAGTACTTTGGGCAATTCAGTTATTGCTCAGCCGGCACCACTCTGTAGGGGATAGTATCACTTCAGTGATACATTAAAGCAGTTTTCAAAAAAGGACAGAAAGCGCGTTTCAAAAAAGGACAGAAAGCGCGTTTCAAAAAAGGACAGATGACTTGAATTCAGGATCAAACATCATTCCAATGCTGACATGTTTACTCTGGTTTGAACTTAAGGTGAAAGATAAGTTGAGGAGTCCTCGTCAGGAGATACTTCACAAAATAATCTGGAAGTGAAAAAATGAGTTAAATCATACACACACAGTACACTTCACACACATCCACAGGTACACAGACAATATTTACATGGTGGTGGAGATGCAGTTTCATGCTTCATGGTGGGATGTTAATAATATGTCTGCTCATTGGTTACTGAAATCGTTCTTTATTGTAAGTATATATATTATTTTCGCAATGCTGCATACATAACTTGCAAAATTGTGTGTCACTGATGTGTTACTGTCAGCGGTGGGGGAGCTACTGTTTGAATCTTCTCTGTGTGGTACCTGCCACTGCGGTACAGCCCACTGTGGGCTGAAGAGATGACTTCTAAACCTACCAGCTGTGCCACACCGACTGCGTATCTTTATTGACTTTTAAGCACGTGATGGTCTAAGAGGACAACTTATAAATTACGATTTTCTTTATTCGCTGACTGAGCTCCATTACTTTCGAATCATTGTACTCTTTGGTTAGCTCATCAGAAGGTTTGAGATCTTTATTTATTTGACGAACTGTCTTGCATTGACTTCGTACCAAACCTGTCGGTTGTGCGTATGAAGTAACCTTGAAACTAGGACTCCGCATTCCTGGAAGTCAATTTTGTGGATTTAATATAAATAGTGCTGCAGGTTGGGGAGACTTCTTCCGAAATAACATGTCTAAATGTTTTCCTTGATGAATGAATGACACCAGCACAGGAAAAAAAATTTTCGTCTACTAAGTAGATTTTCCGGTTGTGGAAAGTAGGTGTCCTATAAGCAGCTGGCAAGTCTATACAGTTTGATACCAAATTGGCATATCTGAGCGATTTTATTGATAGTATGTCTAATTGTAGTTTCATGTTATGGTAAGAAGTAGGTCTGCTATAAATAGTGACCCACACAGATTGAGATCGATAGGATTACAATTTTCTTACATGTGTACAGCATCACAAATATATTGTGAGTGCAAGAGGGATAGTGATTAGAATCATGAAGGTGAATGTCTATTACCTGAAACATGCGAAGCAGCCAGCGCTGTATAGGTGGACTCGTAGAGACAGTTCTGACATTATGTGCGAGGTAGTGGTGAAGTGTCGGTCACTGCACATCACTCTTGGAGCGACAAGGTACCGGTAGCTTTGGTGGCGAGCGAGTATGAAGTTCAGTAGCACTTCCAGTGCTGGAGAGACCAACTGGTGGTGACAGTACAGTCCAGTGGGGCTCTCTCTGACATGAGAGCAGCCATGAGTGACATGGTGCAGGACGTGGTGGCGGTGACACACTGAGGCAGCAGTGTTTGGGGCTCTCCCACAATTTTGTTTTAATAAAGATGTAAACATTCCTACTATAAATGTTTAAACTTCGGGCAAGTCAGCTCCAGACTAAGAGTGGTAAGCTGCAACATCATAGGAATTGAGGTAGATTGTTTGATGTTAAATAAAGATGCAATTGTTCCTACGCTATCCTACCGTAAATGATTAAACTTAGGATAGTAGGGCTATCGCCATTTTAAACTGAGCACAAGTGTATCTGTACAACACTTTGGACTGCGCTCACATATCCAGGTTCTCCATCTTGGATTTAAGCGACACTGACGTTTGTTCTTCTCCTTTTATCCTCTTATCCTATTGAGGCTGTGCTCGCATCTTCCAGTCTGTTGTCTTGAATTTAAGTGACACTGACGGAGACAGTCTCAAAGGTGTGCTCCTCAGGTCAGCCATCTTTGATCGCCACCTTTAAATGTGACGTCACAGAGGCTGTGCTAAGTCATCCATCTTGGTTTGTGACCACAGAGGCTGTGTTCTTTATCTCTAGATCAAGAATCTTGGATCGCCATCTTCAGTTTGTGGACCTATACGACGCATTCGGCTATTTTCGTACCCACTCATTCCTAGTACCTCCTCAACTTCCGCTATAAACGGTGACAATACAAATCGTTTCTAAAAGAACACAGCTATCTCACTTAGAAAAGTAGTGCAAATCTTGTTTCGGAATACGAGTTAAGTTGTAAGTAACTCTAAATTTATTTACGTAAAATGTATCTGTGGTCGAAGCAGACGAGACTGAAGTGGTAAGCGCTACAGCAACGAACTTCTTCACTGCAGTACACATTTTTCCACAGAAAGACACAATTTGTTTTGTTATAATTTCAGTCAAAATGATTCGCTTTCTATGTGTCTTGCAGTATAGCTCCCAAGTCGTATTACTGACAGATTTCTGCAATCCTCATTTCAGTATTTTTATCTCGTGTTTCTTCATGTAAGTTAACGTCGCCCTTCATTCAACAGCGTAATTCCCCTACTTGACTTGGCTGTCTAGATACGTTCGTTTTGAAATTTTACTAGATAAAAAATTTTTGGATCAAAATATAGAAGCTGCGGAAAGTTCGTCTTAATTATTTTTTCACACGATATCTGTTCTTGTACATGTTACTGGGTTTACCTATATCATGTAACAACACACCAGGTAACGAAACAAAACATATTTATGCTGTGCCCTAATAAATTGCCTTGCATCTAAGCACAATCCAGTCTGCACAAACCAAATGTCATTACAATAAGTTAGGACATAGATCACTTCTACAGGTCTTTTACTTTCGAAACATGTGTATTTCGCAATGCCGTAGATGTTGAATTCAATTCCGCACAAATTCTGGGGCCTCTTTTCACTTACGGTGAGTTTCACCTATGCTCAAACTTTATGAAAGTGAAAATTCCGAGAATCACTGTTGTTCGGATGTTACGTAAAATTGTATGTCGTCTTTTAGAAGAACTGATAAGCTATTTTTGAGTCTGAAAGAAAGCAAAATGACAGGTAGTTTATACCGACCAACAAACATCTACATGAACCCTTTTTTCTGCAGTATTGATCCATACTTGTTTATTGACTGCATGACACATTACATAATTTGGTGCCCAGGTTTTTGTTTGTATGTCATATGACATACGTTGTGAGTTCAAAAAGTTTGGAGACCGGATTAATAAAAGATAGATAAACGTCAATATGGTGGTTTTAATACTTCATGTTTTCTATATAGTCTCGTACCATTTGAACACAACGTGTTCATAGAACCATGTGAAATTGTTAGAAAAGTCCTTCTTTGCGATGTTGTTCAACTCGTTCATCACATTTCTTTGAATGTTGGTTACACAGTGTATGTCGTTGACCCTTCGTGTGAATTTTTGCAGTTTGTTGTTTCTGGTTCGTACTGACAACGCCAAGTCTCGTCACCTGTGACGAGTTTTTTCAGAGAAGAATTGCCTGCGTTTTGAATTTCTATACAGTTGCGGCCGGCCTCGACCCTTTGCTTATGCTTGGGTTTTAAGATCCGTGGGACAAACTTGTCACACACTTTTCTCTTCTTCGGAACATTTTAAAGAATGTCTTGAACTCTTGGTTCAGAGATGTTGCTCAGTTGCGATTTGTGATACAACATCGTTGACATTACTGTCGCACGTAAACTACTTAACAATGCCTGCTTACTACTGACTGGTCGACTTCACATCTGTTGTTTACAATTGTTTCTTCAAGCAGCCGGCTTGGTTACTATGCTGACGTCCCGTATTCGCCGGATATAAAATAAGTCTCGGAATTTTTTGGATGGACGGAGTATATTCGTGAACTTGTACGATTGAAAATCACTATACAGGGTGGTCCACTGATAGTGACCGGGCCAAATATCTCACGAAATAAGCATTAAATGAAAAAATTTCAAAGAACGAAACTTGTCTAGCTTGGAGGGGGAAACCAGATGGCTCTATGGTCGCCCCGCTAGATGAAGCTGTGGATATCAACGGATATCAACTGTGTTTTTTTAAAATAGGAACCCCCATTTTTTATTGCATATTCGTGTAGCACGTAAAGAAATATGAATGTTTTAGTTGGACCACTTTTTTCGCTTTGTGATAGATGGTGCTCTAATAGTCACAAACGTATAAGTACGCGGTATCACCTAATATTCCTCCAGTGCAGACGGTATTTGCTTCGTGATATATTACCTGTGTTAAAATGGACCGTTTACCAATTGCGGAAAAGTTCGATATCGTGTTGATGTATGGCTATTGTGATCAAATTGCCCAACGGGCGTGTGCTATGTATGCTGCTCGGTATCCAGGACGACAACATCCAAGTGTCCGGATCGTTCGCCGGATAGTTACGTTATTTAAGGAAACAGCAAGTGTTCAGCCACATGTGAAACGTCAAGTACGACCTGCAACAAATGATGATGCCCAAGTAGGTGTTTTAGCAGCTGTGGCGGCTGATCCGCATATCAGTAGCAGACCAATTGCGCGAGAATCGGGAATCTCAAAAACGTCGGTGTTGAGAATACTACATCAACAACGATTGCACCCGTACCATATTTCTATGCACCAGGAATTGCATGGCGACGACCTCGAACGTCGTGCCACTGGGCACAAGAGAAATTACGGGACGATGATAGATTTTTTGCACGCGTTCTATTTAGCGACGAAGCGTCATTCACCAACAGCGGTAACGTGAACCGACATAATATGCACTATTGGGCAACGGAAAATCCACGATGGCTGCGACAAGTGGAACATCAGCGACCTTGACGGGTTAATGTATGGTGCGCCATTATGGGAGGAAGGATAATTGGCCCCCGTTTTATCAATGACAATCTAAATGGTGCAATGTATGCTGATTTCCTACGCAATGTTCTACCGATGTTACTACAAGATGTTTCACTGCATGACAGAATGGTGATGTACTTCCAACATAATGGATGTCCGGCACATAGCTCGCGTGCGGTTGAAGCGGTATTGAATAGCATGTTTCGTGACAGGTGGATTGGTCGTCGAAGCGCCATACCATGGCCCGCACGTTCACAGTATCTGACGTCCCCGGATTTCTTTCTGTGGGGAAAGTTGAAGGTTATTTGCTATCATGATCCACCAACAACGCCTGACAACAGGCGTCAGCGCATTGTCAATGCAAGTGCGAACATTACGGAAGGCGAACTACTCGCTGTTGAGAGGAATGTCGTTACACGTATATTCAAATGCATTGAGGTTGACGGACATCATTTTGAATATTTATTGCATTAATGTGGTATTTACAGGTAATCAAGCTGTAACAGCATGCGTTCTCAGAAATGGTAAGTTCACAAAGGTACATGTATCACATTGGAACAACCGAAATAAAATGTTCAAACACACCTACGTTCTGTATTTTAGTTTAAAAAACCTGCCTGTTATCAACTGTCCGTCTAAAATTAAAAGCCATATGTTTGTGACTATTACAGTGCCATCTATCAAAAAGCGAAAAAAGTGGTCCAACTAAAATATTCATATTTCTTTACGTACTACACGAATATGTAATAAAAAATGTGGGTTCCTGTTTAAAAAAAAACACAGCTGATATCCGTATGACCCATGGCAGCGCCATCTAGCGGGCCAACCATAGCGCCATCTGGTTTTCCCCTTCAAGCTAGACGAGTTTCGTTCTTTGTAGTTTTTTCGTTTGACACTTATTTCGTGAAACATTTGGCCCGGTCACGATCAGTGGACCACCCTGTATAGCCTGAACTGACCAATAGTAATCTAAATAAGCAAAAGTACAGTCTCGGCTGAAATATTGTCGACTTTCATAGAAGTCCGTAAAACTCTGAAATTAAACTTGAAAAAAAAAAGAAACAGAATTGATTATTACGGCCCTCATTTCCTCATCTTCCACTTTGGTGCCATCGTGGTCAACGAACTTCTCGACAGCCAACTTCTTGCTATTGATTGATGGATCTTATCAGGAGCAAAACTGTTCAGTGTTTTCTGACTGTAAGCTCATTCGATTAAGAGATAATGACGTTTCTATGCTAGGTAATTTATTTTTTCTGTTCGTATTGAATTGGAAACCAAGTCTATGTGGTGACTCTTATTCTTTGCAGAACTTGTTATTAAGTCGCCTGAAAGTCTCGTACAAACATGTTTGATGATATTCATATTTCATCACCCCTTTTGGTATTTTTCTGCAGATTTCGGCCACGTTACGCAGCTTCGTTTATTTATGAAACTTGAAAAGGCGAATTTTCTCCACATACAAGAATTCTAGTGGTGCCTAAATGCCACATGCTCTGTAAGTTTTATGTCGCTGGATATCAAAACAATCGTCAGGTCAATTGTTAGTTTACAAATTATCCCCAGAAGCTTTTTCATGAAGTTATGATTTCCACTGACAGTTCTGTACTCCCAAACAGAACATTACTGAGACATTCGGTTTTTCCTCGTCATAACATTGTGTATGGATTGTCATATTTAGGCAAAACTGGACAGAGTAGTTTTGTTCTCATCAAGTAACTTTATTTTTCCACAAGACAAAAATATTTCGTGCTACATGTAGTTCATCTCCCTCCCTGCACTCCCACCGCCTCGCCGTCCTCCTTCTTACTTATTCCATTAATGTTAAATTGACAGAACTGATAATGCTGCTGCATACTACTTAACAAACACATAATAAAAATTAAAATACAACTAACCATATTGCATCTGCAGACTGTTCATTAACTCTTGAGCCGGAACGGAACGGCTCATAGAGGAACAAACTGAATGAATTACTTGGGAATGGCAACCAAAGGACATAGGTCCACGAACTAGGAGTATCACAGCCAGAAGTGCGGATGGAGCTACTCATAGAGCACGAATTGTTGGTTTTTACGCAAACCAAGCAATGGTTATAATTAATGAAGAAGAAAAATCAGTGTTTTTGTGTTCCCTATGAAAAATAACCAGGCAACATCACCACAATCAATAGATACGCTCTGCGAACTTCTTCACACTCTGTAACGCAACATAATTTGATCACAGCCGCCATTTCCCACTATCCTGTCTTATTCTTTCGACCCCATACCCCCCTTTCTTCGGTCTCTCTCTCAATCTACCTCTCTCACTCTCTCTCCCTCTCTCTCTCTCTCTCTCTCTCTCTCTCTCTCTCTCTCTCTCTCTCTTTCTCCCCCTCCCCTCGCCCTCCACCACAATGTTATTCGATTTTTTGTAATTTGTGTTAAGGTCTTTTGGGACAAAACTGCTAAGGTCATCGGTCCGTAAGCTTACACACTACTTAAACTAACTTAAACTAAATTAGTTTAAGGACGACACACACACACACACACACACACACACACCCATGCCCGAGGGAGGACTCGAACCTCAGACGGGGGGAGCCGCGCGGACCGTGACAACACGTCCTAGACCACGCCTCTACGCCGTCCGGCTAAAGTTAGTGCTTAAATATTTATCTGTTGAAATCTTTCTCATAGGCTACGCTTTAGATTGTTCCGTAATAAAGTTCACTTGCGTGCTTACTCAAAATAGCTTCACATTCTCGCCAATTTGTCGGGAAACGTAAATGTTCATACGAATGTTGGACTCGTTTTCACATTACCGAGTGTTCTCACGTTTTTCACTGATAACAGCGTCAAACAAAGAGCCGGATCCCCCTATTAGACATCATATTCACACAGACATCGGTTGGCTTGGGCAAGAGGCTGTTGATACGTATCTACCATACTTTCTACCTTTGACGTGACGTTTGTGGATTGTCACATCTCAACGCATTTCTCATCACTATGTAATGAGTCGTACGTTGCTGCCAGCTGGTGCGAGATAATGACATTTATCGCTCCTTAAGTGTTACCAGACATAAATAACGTAATTAAGGTTTCCTAACTAGAGTCGGAGCTTATTGGTTGCCATTTTTTATCGCTGCTTTTTACTATCGAAATTTCCTCATAAGATATAGAAATTACAGATCTTCACACAAGTAAGGTCTTTGACGAATACATGTACGCCACATGCGCCATGGAATTCAGAGCTGAGGAAACGATCGAGCCCACCGAACGCAGTACGTGTTGTTTCCTTTAAGTGCTTAAATTATTTCGTGGAAAGCTTCTTATCTCATCCATGTCATTCTAAGGAATTCCGACATGCTTACATAAGATTTTTTTGTGAATAACGAGTCAAAAGACGCTACTAAGAAACTTTCTTCTGCGTACCATCTTTTCCTCAATATTCCACATTGAAGTGGCTTCTGAGCTTGCGATTCGTTCCGATACTTGAAGATCTGAAATGAAAAACTGACAGTTACTGTTTCACATTTGCGTTATGTGTCCTGCCAATTATTCTGAAGATTACACACAAGAATTTTTACATTTCTGTTGTCGTCCTTACTGTTTATGTCCCTGTCCCGATGAACAAACCATAACTTCGTTGCTCGTTACAGACGCGGAGGTGCCGGTTTCGATTTCCATTGACCATTTTGATTTCTATGGGAAATTGAAGTCTGAAAGGAGTTCATTCAGCCTCATTAACTTTAACGAAAAAGAGACTGCTTGAAGAAGTTAGAAATGACACCAATAATTTGTCGAAATGTCGAGGACTTTCCCTCAGCTATTTTCATGGAAGCCCACAGAATATGACGTCACACATTTATAGGAGACAGGTTATTTCATTGGAGATGCAGGACAAGTTCGGGTTGATGCCGGATGATGACAGAAATAGTGTGTCCTTTTTAACTGAACCATCCCAGAACTCATCTTGAGCGAGTCAGGGAAAACACAGAAACTTAAATTAGGATGGCCGGAAAGAGTTTTGAACTGCTGCCGTCAAGAATGAGAGTCCATCGCCTTAACTACCGAACAACTACGTCCCATCACTACAGGATTCTTTTGAATTCAATTAGGGAACAGGCAGAAAGCAGCTCTAGTGTAAAAGGCTTTAATTCATAAACTGAAATCATTCACTACACATAGCTAAAATATCTTGCATTGCCATCGGAAATAGGAAGATCAATTGCACAATGATTTTGAAATCTCCTACTGAACTTCCATTCTAAAAACAAATGAAGCAGGCCTCAGGTTCATCAAAGAACTATCTTCTTCTTCATTTCTAGTTCACTAAAACCTTGCAAAATGGAGCAATAATGACAATTTTCCAGACAGCTTAAACTGGAATGTGTTCGCATTATATCGTGTAGTAAGATCACCTTACAGCAAAAGAACTAAATCCCAATAACAAAGCAGCAAAGAAGAAGTACGACGCTGTGACAGGATAAGTTTCCGAAAAAGAAATTGAAATCAGAACTTCCGCAATATTAGTGCAACTTATTGACGAAATACCTCCCATCAGATGTGAATAGTATAGGCTAAAACCAGTATTGTTGACGCAGATAGGAGAGAAGATACACTTACCTTTTTCATACTGGCCGGTATATCGCAGCACCAGTCTGTTAACAGCAAGTTAGCAGCTATACAAGGTGTTTCAGTAAAAGTGTACAAAAATTTAACAGGACATAAGGGATGCTCCACTGAACAATTTGAAGTAGGGAAACTGAGATCGGAGAAGACAGCTTACGGAAATAATAGGAATAAAATCATATTACTGTGTACTTTTACATTTACGTTATTTACAGTTAACAGCAAGTACCATCATTGACACAATGAACAAACCATTTGTTCTGTATCTTACAAAATGTGCTGAAGCAGTCGGCCATCAACCACAATGCAACGCAGACGAATTTTTATTCCAACTCTGTTTGGCTACTAAATGTCAAGAGAAGTTACAACCCGAGCAGACGTGAACGTTGCAAATGACGTCGAACGTTAATTTAGCTTTTTCCGCCCACTCGGTTTGAACTAGCTTAGGGTCAACTCGATTTATGAAACGGGCTAACTTGGGTTGGATTATTATAACTCGAGCTGAACGCGTTGCACGGCGGGCGGCGCTGAGTTACGATGTTGTGTGCTAGTTCAGAGCTCACCGCCGCTTTCACACAGACTGAACCGGAGTTTATCCGAGTCAGATGTCTGTACCTCCTCCTTAACGTGTGCGAATTGAACGTTATCACAAGTCTATTTTCAAAATTCAAAATTTCAAGCCGAAAAACCAAAATTTGTGCCCCGTATTGATCACGTTTGTGGCTTATATACAGGGTGTCCCATTTAACTTGGCCGCCCTAAATAACTGTTTGTCCAGATGCATATTACCAAATGTTTCTTAAAAAATGGTTCAAATGGCTCTGAGCACTATGAGGCTTAACATCTAGGGGAAGAACTTGGAACTACTTAAGCCTAACTAACCTAAGGACAGCACACAACACCCAGTCATCACGAGGCAGAGAAAATCCCTGACCCCGCCGGGAATAGAACCCGGGAACCCGGGCGTGGGAAGCGAGAACGCTACCACACGACCACGAGCTGCGGACCAAATGTTTCTAGCAAGTGTTCTTTAGCCGTCAGGGGGACATCAATCAGCATGATTGCCTTCGCTGTAGCTTTGTTTTTTTTTTACAAAGATACGAACAGCGATATAACTTTTTTAAATGGCACCCTGTATTTTTTATTCGGTAATTCATTTCCTGTCCTAAAGGCCTAATCAAAAATGTATCACAGTGTACCATTCACTGAAACTCAACGTTATTAATTGTAACACAAAATTGACGTTGACGCTCCCAGCGCTTAGTGCAGGTACTCGGGGTAATGCAACTCATCCATGTGCTGACGTTGGCAGAGGACAAATGTAAACATTAGTAGAATGCACACCCGTCATTCCGTCAGCCATCGTCAGTTGAAGAGTTGTGTGAGTAGAATGTACGCCAACGAAGAGAAGGTAGAAATGCTACTCGTCTATGGGGAATGTAAGTTAGCACAACAGTAATTTCAATACTGTTTTTGTTGTATCCTAGCCAGTAAGGCCAACCGAGCCCGCTGCCAAAAGGTTGGCAGCATCAAAGTACGGACGCCGTCCGCATAAGCAGCGCCAGCGATACAGGAAATCGCCGCAAGTCTGCGCGCGCCACCGCTGGCTTCTGGCTTCTTAAGCGCTGGAGTCGCGAGCGCTAGGACAGTTCTGTATTCGCCGCTCAGTCGTATACTCGCCACCGAATTGTGTACTTGCTGGTCAGTTGTGTGTTCATCGCAGCAGAGTTGTTTGTCGTCAGCCGACGCTGACCTAGCCGCTCCGACTCGGACAGATTTCTGTAGACACCGAGTTCACTATTGTGTTTCTGTATCTTCTGTAGTAAAAGATAAGTACCGACTTTTATTTAATATGAGTGTTTGGGCTTTCATCTTTCTGTTCACTGTTCCAGCGGACCGGTCGGCCCGCTATTAAAAGTGTGGCGGTGACTACGTAAGCCATTTCTTCAGCCAAGTGTTTGTTGCTACGAACACCGCCACAAAACTGGCGACGAGGACTTCCGAACTCGTGTGCAGGGCTGGTTCAACTTGTTCTTGTTATACTAATTATAGAGATAAACTTTTGGGGGCTGGTTTAATTTGTGTTCACTATGTCTGCCGAATTACAACAGTTGATCTTGTTACAGAGTCAGCAAATACAAAGTCTGGTGGAAGCAATCGCCAAACAAGCGGCTAATCCTCCAACACAAAAGCAACAAGCACAGGCAGCACCACCGTTCCGGGCTTTTGATGAATCCAGAGAAGAATGGCGAGAATATTTCGCGCAGTTGCAGGCGCACATGACAGTCTACAAAATCACAGGTACTGAGCGGCAGCTTTATTTAATTTCCACTGCAGGCGTGGAAATCTATCGACTCCTTTGTAAGTTGTTCCCGGAATCCCAGCCAGAAGCTTTAGACTATGACGTTGTTGTTAACAAGCTTGCTGAGTATTTCGAGTCGCGAGTTCATGTGGCAGCAGCCAGATTCAAGTTCTTCAGGTTAAAGAAACTGCCACATCAATCTAATAAACAGTGGTTAACAGATTTACGGGGCCTCACCCGTCAGTGCCGATTTAATTGTGTGTGTGGAGCTTCCTACAGTGATGTCATGCTACGAGACGCTATTACTCAAAACATTGCAGATTCTCGTATTCGTGCTGCTATCTTAAAGTTGCCTGACCCGTCATTAGAGACTGTGATGAACATCATTGAAGCCCAAGATACTTTTGACTATGCTGAGTGTGAGTTAGATCAGCCATGTATTTCTCAAATTGCCTGTGCTAAGCAAGTTAGGTCACGCCCGCGGCCCCACCGGCAGAGTCAGACTGTAAACACTAGCCGGCTGCGTCATGTTAAACACATTAGTCAGCCGCGTGTGCAAAATGATAGAGTTAAGTCTTGCCCTAAGCGTGTTCTTGCTCATCCTCGTGAACGTTGCCCTTTGAGAAACGCGGTTTGTCACTTTTGTCAAAGGAAAGGACACATCCAGACTGTTTGTTTGCGTAAACGCAAGAACAATTCTAGTGCTGCCCAGCCCATGGATATTCATGTTCTTCAAAGCCAGCCCGCCCAGAAGGTCGCGTGTAAAGACTCTTCCACGGTTCGTGTGGGTAATAAACTTGTTCGCAATAAGCCACCCACCCAGCCCTCTGCTATGCGACCCAAGCGTAAGTCAAACGCTGTAAAAAGTAAGGTACACACTGCAAGTGAAGCGGGAGTTGTTCCACCCGCCCAACCCACGAGTTGTCGTAAGCAGCGAACACGCGCTAAACGCGCTGATTTTGTGTCTTCCGCCTCCACTGCACCGATCCAGAGACAGTGTAATAAACTATTTGTGCAGCTACGCATCCAGGATAAGACCTTCAATTTTCAATTAGACACTGGTGCGTCTGTGACTCTCATAAATAGTGCTACGTATGCGGCTATCGGCCGCCCCAAACTTTCAGCGGCAAAACATTCTTTGGCTACTTATAGTGGAGAACAAATTCCCGTGTTAGGTGTATGTAGCGTGCCAGCCACATTCCGTGGCAATACAAAAACAGTTTCATTCACAGTGCTCCGCGCTACAGACAGTGTAAACATTTTCGGATTGGACTGTTTTGACTTGTTTGGCCTGTCTATCCAAGACAATGTGTTGCAAATTAATTCTGTTGTTGTTCCTCAAGACAGCATAACCGATTTGTGTAAACGATACAGTGACATATTTAAAGACGAACTAGGTTGTGCTGCGAACTTTGCCGCTCATATTACGTTAAAAGATAATGCTCAGCCTCGATTTTGTCGTGCTCGTCCAGTGCCTCACGCCCTCCGGGCGCCTGTCGAAGAGGAACTTCGTCGTTGGCAAAACAACGGTGTTATTCAACCCGTTTCAGCGAGCCAGTGGGCTTCTCCCTTAGTTATTATAAAGAAACCGTCTGGCAAGTTACGTTTGTGTGCTGATTTTAAGTCGACAGTTAATCCTCAGACTGTCATTGATTCTTTTCCTTTGCCTAGACCGGACGAGCTGATGGACAAGTTAGGGGAAGCTCGTTTCTTTTCCAAAATTGATCTCCGGGAAGCATATTTGCAATTGCCCCTCGACGAGCAATCACAACAGTATTTTGTCATAAACACGTCGTTGGGGTTGTTCCGTTTTCTGCGTTTGCCTTTTGGTTGTGCGTCAGCTCCAGCTGTTTTTCAGCGTTTTTTGTCTCAACTTCTGGCTAATGTGCCATCGTGTTGCAACTATTTAGACGATATTGTTGTGTCCGGTCGGACGCCTGCTGAACATTTCCGTAATTTGGAGTGTTTGTTTAAAGTGTTGTCTCAGGCAGGCCTACGTTGCAACGTCGATAAATGTTCATTTTTCCTTACGGAGATGGAGTATCTGGGACATGTTATTAATGCTCAAGGCATTCATCCCTCCCAGTCACATTTAGCAGCTATTCGTGATTTGCCCGCCCCTCGCAATCTGCATGAATTGCAAGCAGTTCTTGGCAAATTGACGTATTATATTAGGTTTATACCTAATGCATCACAGATTGCTGCACCGTTGCATCGTCTCCGCCGTAAGAATGTTCCGTTTGTGTGGTCAGCTGATTGCCAATCAGCCTTTCAGCAGCTTAAAGAGGCTTTATTGAATGATCGTTGTCTGGTCCATTACGACCCTAACAAGCCTCTGGTGTTAGCTTGTGATGCCTCTTCTTTCGGCCTCGGTGCTGTGTTGTCTCACCGAGTCGGTAACACCGAACGTCCTATTGCGTTCGCATCTAAATTGCTCAACCAAGCTCAGTGTAATTATAGCCAATTGGACAAGGAAGCGTTGGCTATTGTGTTCGGTGTCACAAAGTTCCATCACTACCTCTATGGTAGACCATTCTATTTAGTAACAGATCACAAGCCTCTGACGTCACTGTTTCATCCGTCTAAACCAGTTCCTCAGCGGACAGCTCAGAGACTACAACGTTGGGCTCTTTTGTTATCACAATACCAGTATGAGATACTGTATCGCCCTACGGCTCAGCATGCAAACGCTGACGCGCTTTCTAGATTGCCGATTGCTGCGGATGATGTCTTCGATTCCTCCGAAGACTCTTGTCATCAGATTGACGCCGATGAGCATCAATCCCTCCGGGATTTTCCGATTGATTATCGTCAGGTGGCACGTGAGACAGCTACGGATCCTCATCTGAGTTTACTATTACGTTTTGTTCAACGTGGTTGGCCGTCCAAGGCCAAGGACATATCGGATCCTGTGGTTCGTCGCTATTATCCGCAACGTCATCTGTTGTCTGTTTCGCACGGAGTTTTGCTGTTACGCACCGAGAATGACCAGCTTCGTGTAGTGGTTCCCCAAGTGCTCCAATCCATGGTCCTCGACTTGTTGCATCAAGGTCATTGGGGAGTGGTCCGCACCAAGCAGCTTTCCCGCCGTCATTGTACATGGATCGGCATTGATAAACCGATTACGCAGATGTCTACAGATTGTTCGACGTGTGCCGAACACCAAGCTGCTCCGCCTCAACGCTATTTTGAGTGGGCACGCCCTGCCGGTCCCTGGCAGCGAGTACATATTGATTTCGCTGGTCCATATTGGAATTCTCGTTGGCTCATCGTGATCGATGCATTTAGTAATTTTCCGTTTGTTGTGCCCATGCAGTCTACAACGTCTGCACAAACTATACAGGCGTTGACTTCAATTTTTTGTATTGAGGGTCTTCCAGAAGTTTTAGTGTCTGACAATGGTCCACAATTTACCTCTGCTGAATTTGAAAGTTTTTGTTCTGCCAATGGCATTCGCCATGTTCTTACTCCGCCGTTCCACCCTCAATCGAATGGTGCAGCGGAACGTTTTGTACGCACATTCAAGGATCATATGGACCGCCTTCGTGCTACGCACTCTCGTCAGCAGGCCCTCATCACGTTCCTGTCGTCGTACCGGACCACACCACGCGACGGCCCTTCGCCTGCGGAGCTTCTCCACGGCCGTCGTCATCGCACCCTACTACAGTTGTTGCACCCCCCGGATCGACCCGCCGCTTCTGAGCATCGCACGCGCTTTCAGCGCAACGACGCCGTTTTTTTTCAGAGTTTATCACGGTCGCCGTCGTTGGGAACGTGGTACCGTGATAAGTGTCCAGGGTCGAGGTTTTTATACTGTTCAAGGTGCTAATGGGGTGCACAGGAGGCATCAGAACCAGTTGCGCCGCGCTGGCCGCCCGGATTCTGCCGCTCGTTCTTTGTCCACAGATTTGGCCCACGGCGGGTTCCAGCCGCGCCTTCCGACTTCGCTGCCGCCCCCAGGGCAGCAGCAGCAGCCGTCGCCGCTACCACGCCGACAGCCCGTCCCGTTGATGCCTCCCGCGCAGCTTCATTCGGGAGCGCCCCAGGTGGTCGCTCCGGCGCCTGCGGTCCCTCGTCAGTCGCCACCGCCTTCGGAGCTGATGGACGTCGACCCCTCAGCCGGGCCGCCTTCCCAAGCGGTGGCTGTGCAGCCTGTCCTGCAGCCGCTTTCCTTGGGCACCCCCAAGGAGTCTGACACCGCAGCGCCTTGTCCGGCGCCCACTCAGCAGCCGTCGACGCAGCGTCAGGAGGCGCTGCCTCTCTTCGTGGGTCCCGACGCCCCGTCGCGTCCAGTACCAGCAGCTGCGCCCGTGGTCACAGGCGTGCGCCCTGACCTCGGTTTTCAGTCGGTGTTTCCCGAGGCCCCTCGCAGCCAATGCTGGGGTGCGGACCGGGGACTGCCACCGACAACAGTCTCCGCCCCGGTCTCTTCTGCTACGCCTGCGGCCGGACCCCTCCCCCGCTGTCGACGCTCGCCACGTCATTATTCAACGACGGTGCGGCGATTTGGGGGGGAGGAGTGTTGTATCCTAGCCAGTAAGGCCAACCGAGCCCGCTGCCAAAAGGTTGGCAGCATCAAAGTACGGACGCCGTCCGCATAAGCAGCGCCAGCGATACAGGAAATCGCCGCAAGTCTGCGCGCGCCACCGCTGGCTTCTGGCTTCTTAAGCGCTGGAGTCGCGAGCGCTAGGACAGTTCTGTATTCGCCGCTCAGTCGTATACTCGCCACCGAATTGTGTACTTGCTGGTCAGTTGTGTGTTCATCGCAGCAGAGTTGTTGTTTGTCGTCAGCCGACGCTGACCTAGCCGCTCCGACTCGGACAGATTTCTGTAGACACCGAGTTCACTATTGTGTTTCTGTATCTTCTGTAGTAAAAGATAAGTACCGACTTTTATTTAATATGAGTGTTTGGGCTTTCATCTTTCTGTTCACTGTTCCAGCGGACCGGTCGGCCCGCTATTAAAAGTGTGGCGGTGACTACGTAAGCCATTTCTTCAGCCAAGTGTTTGTTGCTACGAACACCGCCACAAAAGTTTTCTTATGTACGGGTGCATTTAGTACAGTAGTTTAGTCCTTTTAAATACTGTTGTGTAGAGTAGGCATACAGTAAAGGCTTTCCTTCACACAAACTGCATCGACATAGCGTTTCTTTTATTGTTGTTGTTGTTGTTGTTGATGGTTAGCGAAATGCTACCCAGGTAGCGGAACTGTACAGAAAGCGATACCCTAACAAGAACCAGTCTTCCCGATAGATGTTTTCTCGTCTTGTTGCGACGCTTCAGGAAACGGGAAGTTTCAACCCGCGACAACGCAATCGTCGTAGCACTCGCACAGACCAAGCTGCCGAAGTTTCTGTTCTCGCTTCCGTTGCGCTTAAGCATAGTATGGCATCCCACTGTGAATGACCATTTCAGCGTTAATAACGAATTAGAGGGGCAATCAGGTGGAATCATATGCAGATGCATGTAAAATATTATTAAACTTAGTTTGCTAAAAACCACATGGTAATATGAGTGAAGAATGACAGGATATTTTAATTTTAACTTGATAATCCGAGTTCAGGTAAACCAGCGTCAACTGCGAACAGCCATTGTCGAGGAGAAAGGCACTGGTGCCCACAAAAACTCAAGGCAGCATGACAGGAATTAGAACTGCAGCGTTGAGAAGTTTCGAAGGCTGACGGAGGAGTACTAACTGTGACTAAAATAAAAATACTGTGTAGTTTGCAGGGATGGACACTCCTTCGCTAGGACCGGGTGGAATAGTTCAACAAAGAGAAGAAGGAAAGAGGAAAAATATTACATGACGAAGTTATAGATTATCCAAGTTAGGAGGAAGGATAAATTCTCGCATGAAAAATTCTGACAGTATAATGTTCTAAAAATTACGTTCTAAGAGTGTCTTCAA
Organism: Schistocerca piceifrons; assembly: GCF_021461385.2. NCBI lineage: Eukaryota > Metazoa > Arthropoda > Insecta > Orthoptera > Acrididae > Schistocerca > Schistocerca piceifrons. Next base: position 546,016,762 of record NC_060141.1, on the reverse strand, counting down.
TGGAGCCATCGATTTAAGCTAGTACTATATTAGAAGCATTAATAATTCTTAAAGGGTAAGTTCTGTCACAACTGATGCCCAAGGAGGGCAACAGTGAGGTCGATGGGTATTGTTAGAGGAGAAGGCGGCTGTAGTCCCGGTAGCTCGGACGTGCTGCGAACGTCAGCTCCATAATTATGGCATATGAACTTTGTTTTTGCTCATATTGAGTCAACAACGTCTAGTCACATAAAGTCATATAGAAAGTCAAGTTGTTTGGTGTTGACAAAGTATTTTGATACACGACAGCACACTTACACGATGGTAGGTAATCAGCAATCTTATTCTAGGCGGGACGCCGTCGCTTCAATTTGTATCGATAATAAGACGCTTTGACTGTCCCAGTGTTCATCGTCTCACTCTTGTGATTTTAACGTCGCTCATGACCACTTGGCTGTTCCTGTGGCAGTAACTTATTTGTGTGTCTTGGAGAATAGAGCGTTATTAATTGTCAGCGTATCCTAAATTATCCTGGTATTTTCAAGTCCCTTGGGGCAAAAAGCATAATGGTATGCTGCACAGTATAACAGAGTTATGGCAGCTGAGAATGGTAAAATTATGCTTGGGTAGCTTTTACTTTCATTTCGGTAAGACAGTTTCGAGAGGAAGAGGCTGCAGTCATGTGGGCTATGTGAATTCTGATATAAGTGCTAGCAGTTTCGTGTAATTGATGTAACTAACGCACGCCTGCAGAACTGGAGGACATTAGGCCTCGACAATATATTAAGAAATTCTCCAGCTTTGCCTGCTATTCATTTACTGGTGTACCAAGCCCTCTCAGAGTGCGATTGTCTTAGAGTAATTCACTGTGAGAGTTCATACTGTGAAGGGCAACGTAGTCCTAGGTGCACTACAGGTAACATCAGGGAAGAGTAACTGGTCAAGGATGAGCGGTTGTATTTCAGTGTCCTGCTGTTAGACTTCTACTCTTATACAGGCATAATGTTTAGGTTACGTTGCGTTAGGGTTTACACATCCCTTATTTTCTGTCGTTGTCAATTGATGTGTTCTATTTCTATTGGAGCTAAAACGTCCAAAGGAAATTAATGTAAAATACGAGAGGAAGTAATGAAGAATGTTTCAGGGTTTTAAGTCAACTTGCATAATTTCACCAAATGTTAGAGTAATTTAGAACAGATCGTTATTTATCACGACCCGTGGCTCTCAGAGATTTTAGTACTACGGTGAGGAATATGTCAAAACGAACCGTGAGGCAAATTTCGAAACTGCGTTGCACTCTCTAACACCAAGGGATGGTGTTACACCAGCTGCTGAGACGATTCGCCGATGCTGAAACCCCCTTCTGCGTAACATAACACGATGGAGCACTGAAAAGTCTGGTATCTTCTCTGTGGCTCTTGTAGTAATTAGCTCCATGATATCGATCTCAGCTACGTCATTGTTTTTGGACACTCACACCGGCTTCCGTAAGTGTCCTGTCACAATGCCTGCTCCTCGAGAAACCAGAAGGTGCACGTACCTATAGCCTTGGTTAAGTGAGGGGCAACTGTTGTTTTGATTAGACAGTTTCCGTATCGAGGGAACTTAAAGCTAACTCATCCACCTCACCTTCTGTCATTCTCTTCAGCTCCAAGAAGGCTGCTTGTAAGATATAAAGAAGCTTTGCACTACTTTGCATCTTCCTCCGCTCTGCAAACAGAACTGCCCCATTCTTTAAGGCAAGAGGAGTAATAACAGAGAAACTGCATCGGAACCTAAAACTCCAGCGATACTATTACTCCGCCAACACCTCTGGAAGCTTCCACATGGCCAGATACATCTTTCCGACGAGAAAGCGCCGTAAAGTTGGCAATGTTACCCTCAGTTACATGCAAACCAAATACTGAATAAAGGTATTCTGTAACGTTCCCTTTATTGAATCTGGATAATTTGATTCTTTATTTTTGTAGCCATATTATCCATAGTTGCTGCACAATTCCGTTATTTTCGTTCTGTCGTTGCAACTGCAAGAAAATGTGTGTTTTTTCATCAGACGCGTTTCGCTTTCTTGATGTAAAGCATCAAATAGTCTTCTTTAGTAAAGATATTTACAATTCGATTTCTTTTGAAGGTCCAAAAACAGTTCGTTAACAATACGTTGTTTTTTACTTACTGTGGTTTCCGCTTGGTTTCTCTCCTACATCGGGAAATCCCGTCTGCTACCACGTCTTTGGTGTTTTGCTTCATTATAGACGGATACGTGTAGTCTAATTTTTAGTTTCTCTGCAGAACTACGCATTTTTTTGTTTTGTTTTACACAGTACACCTTTTCACACACCACTGTTTTCTATTTATTTTATACTTCTAAGAGTGTAGCGTGGTTCATGTTTTGTAGAAATGCCACCATAGCATTGCCCCTAGTTTGTCTTTCACCTACATACGTTTTTATAGTTAATCGTATGAGTGTAATTTTATTTATGTTCCGATGTATTTATACACTCAGTAAGAGTAGTGAAGGAACAGTGATGGCCTCTTTTTTTTAGGTGGAGTAGGGAGGAGCCATGAAGAGTGGAGTGTATAGTAGTGTGATTGGTGATAGAATGGGAGTTTGAGGAGATGGTGAGGGGCAAGAAACTGGGAGGGAGCGTGGCGGGTGGCAGAGGGTAAGTATGCAATAGGCTCTTTTCTTTTTCGTGTAATTTCTTCAAATAATTTATATAGTGCCTGTTTTCCAATATTTATTAGGTCATTGAGCAACTGTTTATTTTGTGTTAATGCTTTGTGTATGTCGAAATTTGCTTCGAAAGAAAGGAGGCGACTGTCTTTACTGGATCTTGTGATGTTCATATCTTTTTCGGTATAGCTTGGTCTATATTATCCTTGTTTTCGGTTATCTGCAAATTATAAATGGACTGTAAAATATTTAAATGCTCTGATGTGTTCTTTATATCTTGTGTCCAATGTCCTGCCAGTGATTCCAATGTACATTTTTTCATAACCTCTGCAACAGAACTGATACATACCAGAATGTTGGTAACTGGTTTGATATGAGTTTTCAGATGTACTTTTGTTCTGAGTTGTTTGTTTCGTAAGAAAAGTTTATGCCTTTTTCATGTTACCTATTTTATGTGTGAATTTGTTGCGGTAGATCATTGTATGCCATTTCTTGTATCAGTACAGGTTTTATATGCTGATGTGGTTTGGTTAGTTTCTTCGTTATTTATGTCTTTATTTATCCTGTTTAATTTCTCTACCATTGTTTCTTTGTATCAGTTTTCGATGCTATTTGTTTTATAAGGGATAACTCTTTCAGCTAAACAGAAGTATTTAGGAGGCTACTATTCAGTCTACATCTGCATCTCTGCATCTACATGATTACTCTGCTATTCACAATAAACTGCCTGGCAGAGGGTTGAATGAATCACCTTCAAGCTATCTCTCTACCGTTCCCCTCTCGAACAGCGCGCGGTAAACAGGACTACTGAAATTTTTCTGATATCTTATTTCTCTTATTTTATCGTAATGATCATTTCTCCCCATATAGGTGGGCGCTAACAGAAGCTCTTTGCAATCGGAGGAGAAAACTGGTGATTGAAATTTCATGAGAAGATCCCGTCGCAACGAAAAACGCCTTTGTTTTAATGATTGCCACTCCAATTCACGTATCATGTCTGTGACACTATCTCCCCTATTTCGCGATAATACAAAACGAGCTGCCCTTCTTTGTGTTTTTTTGATGTCATCCATCAGTCCTATCTGATGTGGATCTCACAATGCACAGCAATACTCCAGAATAGGTGGGACAAGTGTGGTATAAGCAGTCTCCTTATTGGACCTGTTGCAGCTTTTAAGTGTTCTGCCAATGAATCGCAGTCTTTGGTTTGCTCTACTCACAACATTATGTATGTGAACGTTCCAATTTAGGTTGTTTGTAATTATAATCCTTAAGTATTTAGTTTAATGTACAGCCTTCAGATTTGTGTGACTTACCACTTAACCGAAATTTAGCGGACTCCTTTTAGTACTCATGTGAATAACTGAACACTTTTGTTTATTCAGGGTCAATTGCCGCTTTTCGCCCCATACATGTATCGTATCTACGTCATTTTTCAATCCGTTTTGGTCATCTGATAACTTTACAAGACGGTAAATGACAGCATCATATGCAAACAAACTAAGAGGGCTATTCAGATTGTCTCCTATGTCGTTAATATAGATCAGTAACGATAGAGGACCTATAACTCTTCCTTGGGGAACGCCGGATATTACTTCCGTTTTACTCGATGACTTTCCGTTCTGTTATTGCCAACTGTGACCTATCTGACAAGAAATCACGAATCCAGTCACACAACTGAGGCGATATTCCGTAGGCACGCCGTTTGGCTCGAACACGCTTGTGAGGAGCGGTGTTGAAAGCTTTCTGGAAATCTAAAAATATGGAATCAATTTTGACATCCCCTGTCGATAGCGCTCATTACTTAATTTCTGTTTGACACGTATCTGACTGCAACCTGTTTCTGATTCTAAAGGTGGTTTGAAGTTGTATTTAACTTAATGTCACTTGTTGTGAATTTTCAGTATATGTCAAATTTGTCTTTGTTATTGTTTTATCTCATACTTATGTCAAGAAAGTTGAGTGAGTTTTCTTGTTCTTCTTCAATTGTCAATTTTACGTTTTTATATACTCTATTTATGTCTTCATGTATTTGCTCTATTCCCTTTTTTAGGTTCATCTATCATGCATATTATTTCAGTAACAAACCTGTACCAGTAGATGATGTAGCTTTTCTTTGTTATTATGTCTTCCAATATTTTTTCTATGTGATCCATGAAAATGTTGGCTAACGTTCCTGAAACAGGTGAACCCATGGCTAATCCTTCCTTTGGTATATAGTATTCTTGATTGAATTCAAACAATTTTGTTGTGCTATTAACTGTAACGATTTTGCTTCATATGTGTGTGGATGCGGTATCTGGTTGTGTGATTCCAGGTTTCTTCAATTATTTTTATGGTTTTGTTAACTTGGATTCAACTATACATACATTCTACATCAAAGGAGAACAGTGTTGGTGTTCCAGTGATTTTAATGTCTTTTATATGTTCTACTAGCTGAGCGATATTTCTTACTGTTCTATTATTTTCAAGTTGTAAAATTGGGTGAGGTATGGCTGCATTTGTTTTGCAAGTAGATATGTAAGAGCTGCTCTGAAATTCACTATTTTCTTTATGGACTATTAGTTGACATATTACGCTGATGGCTTGAAGATTTCTTTGTACAAGTCTCTGTTTCTCTCTTTTTGTAAATTTATACTCTAAATTTCTGAGTGTGTTTTTAACATGTTTGAAATCTGTTGGTTTGGTTTGATTTTAACTTTTTAATGTTGGTTTTGTTGATGAATTCTTCTGATTTGTGTATGTATTCTTTTTTTTCATGAGGATAACATTATCTTTGACAGATGTTGTTATAATGGTTTTTTCTGCTTGCAGTTTTTTAATTTTTATGTTATTCATCATAACAGTTATTTTTAATTTATTGTTTCTTAATTTGTCTTGTTATCTTTTTAAATTCCTCTTTTATTAACTCCCTAGTCAGCCTTTCATTTTCATTACCTTTGTCATGTTTTCTTCTACTGTCAGAATATACTCATATTCTACAATGATAAGTTCTATCTGTGGTTCACTTTCAGGTGAGTCAACATTTTGCTTTAGACCTTTTTCTAAAAGTTGTTGTTCGTTTCCAGTTAGTGTTATATCCGTAACATAGGTCACCTTTGGCTAGAAATGGTGTGTGAATGTTTGTCGTTGTGGGGTTTTGTGTGTTACATTTTGGGATTTTTTACTTTCTTCTTATGCCTTATCCACATTTTCATTATAGCTCTGCATGTGCAACATACGTTATTTTTTGTTAATGGAAGTGAAAATAGCTGGATTATTTAATTTTGATGATATCTGAAGGTGAATTTCGTATATTTCTTGATTTAGTGTCAGTTTTTTTGTATACAGTGATTTAATTTCGATTACCAGCCAGGCATTTTCAGCGGCCTGTCTGGCAATTTTTGCTGCTTCTGAACTGTTTTTGATCTTTATATTTATGTTGTTTAACATACGATAATTATGTTTACATTGGTTATTGAATCTGACTGTTTCAACTGTTTCATAAAGATTATAACGAATCTTTTTAAACTGGTAATAGAGACAAACTGGAATTACAAGCTTTTTAAACTGGTAATAGAGACAAACTGGAATTACTCGTCAAGGCGTCATTAAATTCTAAATTTGGCCAAATTGTAGGTAGTTGCTTTGCAATTCCTTAGGAGAATTTCGTTCTGTCATTCAACTATAAGAAAATGCGTGTTTCATTCACAAGACGCGTTTTGCTTTCCTGAGGTAAGGTATTTCAGTCCTCCATAATTAAAGATATTTACAATTTGATTTCTTTTCTAAACCAAAAAAAAGTTCGTTACCAATAAGTCTCTTTTTATTTTTCGGTGTTTTCCTTTTGATTTCTCTCCTACGTCGGTAAATGCCATCTGCTACCACATCTGTGGTGTTTTCCTTCATTAGACACGGATATTTCTAGTCTAATTTTTAGTTTCTCTGCAGAACAATGCATTTCTTATGTTTTATAAGAACAGTTTTTCGCATAGCACTGTTTTCTGTTTATTTTTATACTTAGAAGCATGTAGTGTGGTGTGTGTCTCCGTGTTGCCAACATAACACTGAAACTAGTTGTCTTTGACATATACTTTTTCAGCTACTTGTATATGTGTAATTCTATTTAATTATGTTCCTGTGTATTTGTATACTGTGTAGAACTAATGAAGGAATAGTGCTCTGGTCCTTTGTTGAGTTCATCTACCGTGCATATTATGCCATCCATGTATCTGTACCAGTAGATGATGCAGCTTTTCATTGTTATTATTTCTTCAAATATTAATTTTTCTGTATGATTCATGAAATTGTTGGCTGATGTTCCTGAAACAGGTGAACCCATGGATAACTATTCTTCTAGTTTGTAAAAATCTTGATCTAACTGAAAGTATTTTAGTTCTTTTATTAACTGTGACAGTTTTATTGTTTCAGCTGTGTATTCATGAAGAGGATGGTTGTGTGTTTTCATGATTTCTTCAGTAATTTTTGTGTTTTCGTTCACAGGATGTAACTGTACATACTTTCTACCTCAAAGGAGAAAAGTGTTGCTGTGCCATAGATTTTAATATCTCTTACATATTCCACTAGTTAAGAGGTAATATTGTTCTACAATTTTCTAGTTAAAAAATTGGGTGACGTGTGACTGCATTTCTTTTGCTAGTAGCTGTCTAGGAGCTGCTCATAAATTCACTATGGGATGCATAGGAGACTTTTCTTTGTCAGCCTTTGGTTGACATATTGGTGGCTGAGGACTTTTTTGGACAGTTCTCTGTTTCTCTCTGCATGTAAATGTTCTGAGTGAGTTTTTAATATGTGTTTCAAATCTGTTGGTTTCGGTTCTATTTTTACTTTTTTATTATGTATTTGTGGATGAATTCTTGTGTTTTTTTCTCAGTATTCTTTCCTTTGCACAAGGTCAACACAATTATATTTGTTAGATTTTGTTACAATGATGTTTTTTGTTTAGACTTTCAAGTTTTGTGACATCACCATAATCTTTGAATTTATTGTTTACTTCTTTAATTTTTCATGCTTTGTTTTTAATTTATTCATTTACTAACTCTCTAGTTAGCTAGACCGAGCGAGGTGGCGCAGTGGTTAGCACACTGGACTCGCATTCGGGAGGACGACGGTTCAATCCCGTCTCCAGCCATCCTGATTTAGGTTTTCCGTGATTTCCCTCAATCGTTTCAGGCAAATGCCGGGATGGTTCCTTTGAAAGGGCACGGTCGATTTCCTTCCTCATCCTTCCCTAACCCGAGCTTGCACTCCGTCTCTAATGACCTCGTTGTCAATGGGACGTTAAACAACATTAACCTAACCTAACCTAGTTAGCTCTGTACTTACATTACTTTTATCGTTTTTTCTTCTATTATTGGAATATATTTAGATTCTATAATGAGATTTATCTGTGGTTCATTTTCTGGTGAATAAACATTATGTTTTAGATATAGTCGTACCAGCTGTTTTTTTGTTTTCATTTAGTGTTACACCTGTAAGTTTAACCACCATAGAATAGAAAAGAAATGGTGTGTGTGTGTGTGTGTGTGTGTGTGTGTGTGTGTGTGTGTGTGTGTGTGTGTGTGTGTGTGTGAATGTGTTTGTTGTTATAGGGTTTGTTGTGGTACAGTTTGAGATTTCAATTTTCTTCTTCTGCTTTAGTCGCATTTTATTTATAGCTCTTCATCTTCAACACTCGACTGTTTCTATGATGGAATTGAAAATAGCCGGATTATTTGATTTTAGTGCTATCTGAAGGTGATTTTCTTACAATTCATGGTTCACTGTCTTTTTTTTTTTTTTTTGTATCTAGTGATTTAATTTTGTGTTTCATCCAGGCACTTTTAGTGCCCTGCCTGGCAGCCTTTGCTGCTTTCATACTGTTTTGGTCTGCTTTATACAGATGAAAATGAACTTTCTTAAAATGGTAACAGTGAGCAACTACATCAAATAGTTCATTTATATGGCCATATTGTCGGTAGTTACTTTACAATTCCTTAGGGGATTTTTGTTTCTGCCATTCAAGCATAAGTAAGAGGGCTTTTTCACCAGACACATTACGCTTTATTGAGATAAAGCATTACCACTGCTTTGTAATTAAAGATATTTACAATTTGATTTCTTTTTAAAATCGAAAAACAGTTCGTTAATAATATGTTGGTTTTTACTTTTGGCGATTTCCGGTTGGTTTCTCTCCTACATCGGAAAATTCCGTCTGCAACATATTTAGTGTTTTGCTTTGTTAGACACTGATACGTGTAGTGTAGTTTTTAGTTTCTCTGCATAACTATGCATTTTGTATGTTTCACACAGTACAATTCTTGCATACCACTGTCATTGTTTATTATTATACTACTAAATGCGTAGCATGATTTGTGTTCTGAAGTGTTGCCACAATAACATCGCCACCAGTTTGGCTATAACCTACATACTCTTTTTAATTGATTTAATTATGTCCAGTGTATTTATATACTGAGCAAAAGTAGTGAAAGAAAACTGATGAATTTTTATGGTGGGTTAGGGAAACGCCATCAAGAGTGAGCACAAGTGCATAGTAGTATGATGTGTGATGGAGTGTGAGGTCGAGAAGAAGGTAAGGTACAAGATGTGGAATGAAATTTGGAGGGAAATTGGTGGGTGGGAGAGGGTGATTAACAGAATATGCTCTTTCATCTTTCATGTACTTTTTTGAATTAGTTTACATACTGTCTGCTGTCTGATATTTATTTGGCGATTGAGCAACTGTTTATTTTGTGTTAATGCTTTGGGTATGTGGAAATTTTCTTGGAAGGGAAGGAGGTGTCTGTCTTTACAGACATGATGTACATGTCTTTTTCAGTATTGCTTGGTCTATAGTATTCTTGTTTTCGATTATCTACAAATGATTTGTACCATATTTAAATTCACTGTTTTGTTCTGTATATTTTGTGGCCAATGATGTCCCAGTCATTCCACCATATATCTTTTCACAATCTCTACTACTGTGCTGATAGATACCAAATCTTTGGTATCTGTCTTGTTTCGATTCCAATGTTGAGATGTACTTTTGTATTGAGTTGTTCATTTTATAAGATATGTTTATGTCTTGTTCTTGTAGAACATGTTACTCACTTTATGTGTTAGTTTGTTGTGGTAGGTCACTGCATGCCAATTTTTGTGTTAGTGCAGATTGTATATGTTATTGCACTTTGGT